>NC_091247.1:177522500-178147500 GCF_042477335.2 Ovis canadensis | reverse complement strand
CCAAGGTGGATGGGTCATGGTGGAGAGTTCTGACTAAATGAGGTCCACTGGAGAAGGGAATGGCAAACCACTTCAGTATTCTTGCCTTCAGAACCCCAAGAACATTATGAAAAGGCAAAAAGATAAGACACTGAAAGATAAACTCCCCAAGTTGGTAGGTGACCAGTATGCTACTGGAGATCAGTGGAGAAATGACTCCAGAAATAAAGAATGAAGAGATGGAGCCAAAGCAAAAACAACACCCAGTTGTGGATGTGACTGGTGATGGAAGCAAGGTCCAATGCTGTAAAGAGCAATATTGCATAGGAACCTGGAATGTTAGGCCCATGAATCAAGGTAAATTGGCAGCGGTCAAACAGGAGATGGCAAGAGTGAACATCAACATTTTAGGAATCAGCAAACTAAAATGGACTGGAATGGGTGAATTTAACTCAGATGACCATTGTATCTACTACTATGGGCAAGAATCACTTAGAATAAATGGAATGGCCATCATAGTCAACAAGAGTTTGAAATGTAGTACTTGAATGCAGTCTCAAAAGCAACAGAATGATCTCTGTTTGTTTCCAAGGCAAACCATTCAATATCACAGTAATCCAAGTCTATGCTCCAACCAGTAATGCTGAAGAAGCTGAAGCTGAATGGTGCTATGAAGACCTAAAAGACCTTCTAGAACTAACACCCAAAAAAGATGTCCTTTTCATTATAGGGGACTGGAATGCAAAAGTAGGAAGTCAAGAAACACCTGGAGTAACAGGCAAATTTGGCCTTGAAGTACAGAATGAAGCAGGGCAAAGGCTAATAGAGTTTTGTCAAGAGAACACACTGGTCATAGCAAACACCCTCTTCCAACAACACAAGAGAAGGCTCTACACATGGACATCACCAGATGGTCAACACCAAAATCATATTGATTATATTCTTTGCAGCCAAAGATGAGGAAGCTCTATATAGTCAGCAAAAACAAGACTGGGAGCTGACTGTGGCTCAGATCATGAACTCCTTAAGGCCAAATTCAGACTGAAATTGAAGAAAGTAGGGAAAACCACTAGATCATTCAGATATGACCTAAATCAAATCCCTTATGATTATACAATGGAAGTGAGAAATAGATTCAAGGGATTAGATCTAATAGACAGAGGTGCCTAAGGAACTATGGATGGAGGTTCATGACATCCTACAGGAAGCAGGGATCAAGACCATCCCCAAGGAAAAGAAATGCAGAAAGGCAAAATGGTTGTCTGAGGAGGCCTTACAAATAGATGTGAAAAGAAGAAAAGTGAAAGGCAAAGGAGAAAAAGACAGATATACCCATTTGAATGCAGAGTTTCAAAGAATAGTAAGAAGAGATAAGAAAGCCTTCCTCAGTGATCAGTGTAAAGAAATAGAGGAAGAGAACAGAATGGGAAAGACTAGAGATCTCTTCAAGAAAATTAGAGATACCAAGGGAGCATTTCATGCAAAGATGAGCACAATAAAGGACAGAAACAGTATGAACCTAACAGAAGCAGAAGATATTAAGAAGAGGTGGCAAAAATACAGATAAGAACTATAGAAAAAGGATCTTCATGACCCAGATAATGATGATGGTGTGATCATTCACCTAGAGCCAGACATCCTGGAAATGCAAAGTCAAGTGGGCCTCAGGAAGTATCAATACCAACAAAGTTAGTGGAGGTGATGAAATTCCAGTTAAACTATTTCAAAATCCTAAAAGATGATGCTGTGAAAGTGCTATACTCAATATGCCAGCTAATTTGGAAAACTCAGCAGTGGCCACAGGACTGGAAAAGGTCAGTTTTCATTCCAATCCCAAAGAAAAGTAATGCCAAAGAATGCTGAAACTACTGCACAATTGCACTCATCTCACATGCTAGCAAAGTAATGCTCAAATCCTCCAAGCAAGGCTTCAGCAGTCCATGAACCATGAACTTCCACATGTTCAAGCTGCATTTTGAAAAGGCAGAGGAACCAGAAATCAAATTGCCAACATCCATTAGATCATCAAAAAAGCAAGAGAATTCCAGAAAAACATCTACTTCTGGTTTATTGACTATGCCAAAGCCTTTGACTGTGTAGATCACAACAATCTGTGGAAACTTCTTAAAGAGATGGAAATACAAGACCTCCTTAGCTGCCTCTTGAGAAATCTGTACACAGATCAGGAAGCGACAGTTAGAACTGGATATGGAACAATAGACTGGTTCCAAATTGGGAAAGAACTATGACAAGGCTGTATATTGCCATCCTATTTATTTAACTTATATGCAGAGTACATCATGGGAAATGCTGGGCTGGAAGAAGCACAAGCTGGAATCAAGATTGCTGGGAGAAATATCAATAACCTCAGATATGCAGATGACACCACCCTTATGGCAGAAAGCGAAGAAGAACTAAAGAGCCTCTTGATAAAAGTGAAAGAGGAGAGTGAAAAAAATTGGTTTAAAGCTCAATATTCAGAAAATTAAGATCATGGCATCTGGTCCCATCACTTCATGGCAAATAGATGGGGAATCAATGGAAACGGTGACAGACATTATCTTTTGGGGCTCCAAAATGCTGCAGATGGTGACTGCAGCCATGAAATTAAAAGATGCTTACTCCTTGGAAGGAAAGTTATGACCAACCTAGACAGTATATTAAAAAGCAGAGACATTACTTTGCCAATAAGGTCCATCTAGTCAAAGCTATGGTTTTTCCAATAGTCATGTATGGGTGTGAGAGTTGGACTGTGAAGAAGGCTGAGCACTGAAGAATTGATGCTTTTGAACTGTGGTGTTGGAGAAGATTCTTGAGATTCCCTTGGACTGCAAGGAGATCCAACCAGTTCATCCTAAAGGAAATCAGTCCTGAATATTCATTGGAAGGACTGATGCTGAAGCTGAAACTCCAATACTTTGGTTACCTGATGCGAAGAACTGACCCATTTGAAAAGACCCTGGTGCTGGGAAAGATTGAAGGAGGGAGGAGAAGGGGACGACAAAGGATGAGATGGTTGGATAGCATCACTGACTCAATGGACATGAATTTGAGTAAACTCTGGGAATTGGTGATGGTCAGGGAGGCCTGGTGTGCTGCAGTTCATGGGGTCAAAAAGAGTCAGACACCACTGAGCAACTGAACTGAATTGATAGTTGTTGTACAATGTTATATAAGTTATGGGTGTACAACACAATTTTAAAGGTTAAACTCTATTTATAGTTATTATATCAGCTATATTCCCTGTGTTGTACAATATATCCTTGTAGCTTATCCTCTATCCAATGGAAACTAAGAAATGCTCTGGTGGATTGTAGAATGTGAAAGAATGAAAGAATGAAGTTAAGGTGACTCAAAGATTTGGTGCATGGGGCCAAAATGAAATGCTACAACTTAAAATATTTTAAAACATTACTATCACCCAGTCCATAAAATAATAAAATTAACTTTGATGCTTGCTCTTGAGCATTTCTATTTTTTTTCACTTTTTGCACTCAATATTACTTAGCTCAGACATTAAGCAATTTTACTAGGAAGTTACTTCAGAATACATCAACAACAGCCCAATCCAGCAGGGTACCTAACAGAAACAACAAATATTTAATAAAATAATAATATCTTTTTTCTAAAAAATATGAGTCTTGAATTTTATGTAACAGGCAAGGTTTAGGCTTCCAGATGACTCAGAGATGATTCATATTTTGTTCCTGCCCTCAAGAGATATACAGTTTAGGAGGGTAAATAAGATTTACATATGCTCACCTGGTGGTTCAGACAGTAAAGAGTTTGCCTACAATGCAGGAGACCCGGGTTCTGTCTCTCAGTCAGGAAGGTCCCCTGGAGAAGGAAATGATAACCCACTCCAGTATTCTTGCCAGGAGAATCCCATGGACAGAGGAGCCTGGTGGGCTATAGTCCATGGGCTCACAAAGAGTCAGACACGACTGAATCAACTTAACATGAATGCACACACAAAATATGTAAAGATAAAAGAACCAGAAAAGAGGTACCGATAAAGTGCTGTGGAAATCAGAGAAGGAAGAGGTGACTTCTAGCATTTGATATATAAGTAGAGTGTCAGAGAAAAGGACTTGTGAATGAACTGAGTCTCTACTAGTTTGATGGGACTTAATCCTGTAGACATAAAGTGGAAAGTGTGGTCTATGAATTAAAACCTAGCTAAGGATGGATAATTCCCTTTAAGGAGGTAAGACTGGTTTTGATACCTATATGGAGAAACCCTGAGCAGAGTTTGAACTGGTGTAATATGAAATCACTCGTGGTATTTCCACAGGGAGCTAACTTGAAGGAACACAACATGAGAGACAGATGGGAGGGATGAGAAGCCAATAACAAATGGCACATGTAACAAGGTAATAAAGACCTCAAATAGGCTAATGGTGAGGAAAGTAGAGACAAGGTCACAGATTTAAGAGATTGTAGGGTTGGCTGTTTCTCCCACCATTGCCTTGACTAGGAGGAAGACCTTGAGGAGCTCTTTCTCATGTTGTTGGAGGGATTTTCCTTTCACATTACCACGCCCTCTCAAATATGCAGAGAAGAGACCATTTTCCATCTCAAGAGATGGGTAGGAGGAGAGAGGTTTACAAAGTTAATGACAGGAGGTTGCCACGCATGGTAAGTTGGTAAGTCATGGTACGTCATCTAGAAGTTAGATGTCCTAAGTCATTTCTACTGATTACTCTACCAAGGTGAGTACCAGATGCCATCATGAAGGACCATTAATAGAGCTACTCGGCATATCCATGTATATTGCTCACTGTTGTGAAGTATCCACAAGCGATATCCACAAAGGTATCACTAAGAATGATATCCTTGTGGATGGAGGCTGTGCAAGCCTTAAAAGCAATCAGTCTTGGTCTCCTTGTCCTGGCATCCACAAACTTCGCTCCTTATTCACACTTCCTCTAGTCCTCTCATTTTTGCCTTCAACTCAAGATATCCTTACCTTCTGGGTGTAGATAGGGGAGCTGAAACTGACCACAAGTTTCTCCAGCTGCAGTATTTATACACAGAGTGCTTTCAGAGGTTTGATTTTTGAACCCAGAGACCCGAGGTTATTTTCTCCTGTGATAACCTTTACTGCTTTGTTAATGGCGATCTTTGTAAGACAAAATGTGTGTGTAAAAGCATGGAGTGTAAAAGGAGGCAGCAGGGGGAGAGGGTGGGGGAACACACTGTCTAATTTATCCAAATACTATTCTGCTGTGAGACACTGTTGAACTTGAATCTCTAGGCCTGGGTGACTCATTAGATGAAGAGGATGCTAAAGAAATGGAAGCAGGTTTAACAACAGTGGACTCAGATGTGGTCAAGCTGAGTTGGAGACATTGGAGATGTCCTTGGGGAAATAGGAAACCAAGTGTTGGAAATGAATGACTGCAGGAGTCTCTGCTCAAGGTTGAAAGCTAAGATTGTCTTTTTTTAGAAGCGATTGCTAGGAATCATTGGAAAAAATGAATTGCTAAGAAGAAAAATGTGGAAAGAAAAGAGAAGGGAAGTAGGAAGGAGACCCAGGATACTGAATTACCAAAGTGTCAGGCTGAATATTCCTGGACAGAGGGGCAAAAGTTATTCATGCTATAGCAAGGTCAAGGGGCTTAAGGACTGCGAAAAGGAATTCAGGACTCAGACACTCTGATAATAATCTTGACTGAATAGTTATCAATTATTTCAATATTGAGTTATCCCATGATACAACCTTTTTTTCTCTCTTTTTCTTTTTAATTTTAAAAATATATATTATCTTAAAAAAAATTTTTTTTTAACGTAACCTTTTTTAACCTTGGCAATAAAAGCTTGAGAATTAGTTTCACTGACTACGTGATGGTGAATCAGTACTGGCTGGATGGGGGCAGGATAGATTGAGTGGTGGGTGGAGAGGGGAGGTAAGAGAATACATTGCACTGAAGTCATTCAATAAATAGCATTCTGAGGAAGAATGTCTCAGATGAATTGTGAATTGCTGCAAAAGATGTATTTTGTTGTTACAGTAATAGAAGCAGCGTGTGTGTGTGCTCAGTCGCTCAGTCATGTCTGGCTCTTGGCGACCCCATGGACTGTAGCCGACCAGGGTTTTCTGTCAGTGGAATTTTCCAGGCAAGAGTATTGGAGTGAGCTGCCATGCCCTCCTCCAGGGACTCTTCCTGATCTAGGGATTTGAACCCACGTCTCTTGCATCTCCTGCATTGGCAGGCAGATTCTTTACCAACTCAAGGGAATTAAGATTTCCTTTAACTTAGACCTAGCTGTGAATTTTTTCATGTGGTAATGTCAAAGGGACTTGAAACCCAAGATGCTGTCAGTTTGGATAGAGTCACAAAATCCCAAATTTGAATCCTGTTTTTCTTCCTGTGAAGTAACAAAATGATGTGTAAAAGGAATTTAAGATTCTTCCTATTATTAACTTCCTGGATCTTAGAAATACCTCCAAGGGCACTTTCCACTGAAATGTAGATGATGGAAACATCCTTGTTCTTCCTGCTTTGTTCTCCAATGTCTGAGACTTGTGTCTGTCAGGGAACAGAAATCTTCTCAGTAGACTGACAATTATAGGAAAGAAGATTCTTTGTAGTTCCCTTTAAGAAATGCTAGGGATCAGAGAAAGCTATTCTCTAACAACAAACCACAAAAATTGCTTTTCTTTGTACTTTGACTCTTCTTCCCAGGTGCTCTGATCAGTTACCATCAGAGCATCTGTTACAGTACTATTGATGACGTCCAACCTCTCAGTGCCCCCTTACACTGATATTCTCTTATACTATGGAATATGACAGACCACTAGATGAAATACAGTCATCCCTCTCCTCCTCAGGTTCAACCAAGGCTAGGAAATATTTTTTAGAATTCCCCAAAGTTCCCAGAAGCAAAACTTGAATTGGCAAAAACTATTTACATAGTATTTACATTGTATTAGGTATTGTAAATAATCTAGAGGTGATTTAAAGTATATGAGAAGATGTACATAGGTTATATGCAAATGTGCTCAGTCTTTTAGTCTTGTCCAACTCTTTGTGACCCCATGAACTGTAGCCCTCTAGGCTTCTCTATCCTGGGATTTTCCAGGCAAGAACAGTGGAGTGAGTTGCCATTTCCTTCTCCATATATGCAAATACTATGCCATTTTACATAAGGGACTTTGGCATCTGCCGATTTTGGTTTCTTTGGGGGTCCTAGAACCAATCCCCTTTGGACTTGGAGGGGTGCATGTATTTTAAAAGACACTTTCCCTCCTGTAAGGGCAGAATTTAGTCTTGTAAGAAAACAGTGTTTTACATTCAATGGTATGGTTCATCTAGAAAAACATAGTCATTTCAAATGAAACACAAAATTCTTTTATGTGTTTTTACATGAAGTACAACAGATCTCTAGGCTTGGCGAGAGATGCATGAGTTAAAAAAAAAATCTCTGCTTTGATCACAGTATTTGTAATTAAAAATCAAATGATCCCAGTTTTTGGATGCATTATAGATTGGCCTTCCTTTTTGCTAACATGAGAATTTTTATTTGGATGGGACTTTACATTTCTTCTGTTTCTTTTTCCTGTATCTATCCTTAAACCCCAAAGAGGATAACTCCCATATCATATTGCCACACCAGACACAAAAACAGAAAATGAGGAAAAGATATAACAAACAGCAAGGGTATTCCATGACCCCAAAGAAATGTTTGTCCTTATATCTTTTAAAATTAAGACAGGAGGGGGGAAAAAAAAACTTCACAGAGAAGTAAACCTGAGACACTGATTCAAGAGCCAGACAGTTCAATGAACAGGATAATCGGGGTAGTTTTTGACAGGTGCGGCTGCCTGCCTATAGCTGGCATATAATCATTACCATTTTAATAAGGCTCTAATAGGGGGGCTGATCATTCAATGGGGTGTGAGGATCCTAATTCAGCTCCCAATCCCACATGAATGTGCTAGAATTTGCAAGCTTTGTTTTCCTCTTTTGTACCTCTGAATGCCAATAATTACTGGCTATAGATTCAAAAATTCTTAGAACTGGAAGCTAAATTAGCTCTCCTAATACTGCACAAGAATGTCAATACTCATAAAAAAAAAGGAAGCAAGTGGTTTTTTTGTATTCTTTTTTTTATTACACTTGTAAGCATTGTGAAGACCAGCAGTTGAAGTGGGCTGGCTTACAGCATGAATAATGACATTACTGTCCGTCTCATGAAGCACCCTCCCCCTTTCAGGAACAAAAAGTTATCCATCAGCCCAAATGAAATAAGTCTTCTAAAATCATACATTTCTTTTTAACTTCCTGCTTTTCCTTGTTGCCAAAGAATCCATGTCTTCTCTCTGATCTGGTTTAGAGATAGAATTTATAAATATTCTGTAACTCTCAATTGAAATGTAAGTGTCTCTCTGTGAGGAGAAAAAAAAACAAACAAACAAGCTTATACTTCTCCAAAGCCTAGCTCCAAAGAGATTATTCATAGTGAAAGCACTTGGATCCTAAGTAGAATTGTAATAATAATAACTATGACATCAGATCCCATTATTTAGATAGCACAAGATGCTGGATGATTTTATCTGATCCTTCAACACCTCTCTGAATTGTATATTATTTTTCTAGCCCCATTTTCACAGGATGACATGTAGAGTGATAAACTAATATACCCTGTCATCCTTCCAGTTGTGGATTCAAGCTGCCTATATACCACAATTTCAGTTTGTTTCTTACAAGGGACACTTGTCTTGTCTGAAACTCCAAAGCTTCCATAGTGACCATGCTTCTCACCCCATATCTCACCCAGTGTCACAAAAGGTCACAGCCATTCATTTCTCTGGTGTCAGCAGAAATGTTCTTCCCAAGAGGTAAGAAACCTGGCTGAGGTCATGCTCTGGCTAATGCTAGGAACTGGCTTTCAGGAACTTTCTTGAATTCTCCTCCTTCAGGCATCAGACCACGCTATCTCCAAACAAGCCATGGAAAATGAAATCTTTGGTGGTTGATAAGCAGTCTCTAAAATGTCGTTTGTCTGCACAGATGACTTGCTACGTCGCTGTTCTTCGGGAGTCAGGCCAGACGCTCTGTGAGCTTCTAACACGGTGTGTCAGGGCAGCTGTGTGCCAAAGACCTTTTGGATAACATTGCATGCATGCTCCCCTTAAAACACTCTCTTCTGTGTGGATCGCTGACATGTAGCTGTCTTTAAATTCCAAGAATACTGACTACCATTGCCAGGTCTTATTTTGTTTAGCTGATATACATACAATTTTCAACTAAAAGGGACTTCTGATTTTACAATTCAGAGAGCTTAAGCGTCCATTGTCACGTAGTAGTCTTGATACCACAGTCTAGTTTTCATAATGCTCCAGAATTATTTTCACTATGAATCAAAATTATTTGTGGCTGTAAGCACACACACTAAAAGCTCCACAAACTCCACCCTAGCCCATGTGAACATCACTAGGAAAAAACTTTTTTTAAGTAATGTTATGTATTTATCTGACTGTGCAGGGTCTTCTTTGCTGTGTGTGCTTTTCTCTACTTGTGGTGAAAAGGGGCTTCTCTCTAGTTGTGATGCAAGGGCTTTTCAATTCGGTGGCTTCGGAGCACAGGCTCTAGAGCATGCGGGCTTCAGTGGTTGCGGCTTATGACTCTATACTACAGGCTTAATAGTTGTGGTGTGGATGTGAGAGTTGGACTGTGAAGAAAGCTGAGTGCTGAAGAATTGATGCTTTTGAACTGTGGTGTTGGAGAAGACTCTTGAGAGTCCCTTGGACTGCAAGGAGATCCAACCAGCCCATTCTGAAGGAGGTCAGTCCTGGGATTTCTTTGGAAGGAATGATGCTAAAGCTGAAACTTCAGTATTTTGGCCACCTCATGCGAAGAGTTGACTCATTGGAAAAGACTTTGATGCTGGGAGGGATTGGGGGCAGGAGGAGAAGGGGACGGCAGAGGATGAGATGGCTGGATGGCATCACTGACTTGATGGACATGAGTCTGAGTGAACTCTGGGAGTTGGTGATGGAGGGAGGCATGGCGTGCTGTGATTCATGGGGTCGCAAAGAGTCACACACGACTGAGCGACTGAACTGAACTGAACTGAACAGGCTCAGCTACTCTGAGGAGTGTGGGCTCTTTCCAGTTCCCTGCATTGGCAGGCAGATTCTTTACCACCGAGCCACCAAGAAAGCCCAGGAAAAGATATTGCTAGGTTTAATTCTTATATGACAGATAGGAGTCTCATAACAGCTTTCTGATGGATCCATATGAAGAAGATAAGCCAAATGATAATATATGACTGTTATCTTAAGTGTCTGAGTCTGATTCTGTGTCATTCAATGAAAAACTCTGTATTAGTTGTTGCTGCCAGAGAAACTATCTCAATGTTTAGCACATGAAGGTAACAATGAGCATGTTTTGGTCCCAGTTTTTAAAGGCCAGGAGCTCAGGAGCTGCTGAGGTAAGTGATCCTGGCTTGAGGTCTCTCACAAGATGGTTGTCCAGATGTCAGCCAAAACTGCAGTTATCTGAGGCTTACCTGGGGCTGGGAGATTGTTGGTCCACATGACTGTTTAGTTGATCCTTCAGAGTCTCACCTCTTGCATCTCTCCATTGGGCTGCTTAAGTATCCTCACACACGGCGACTGCTCCCCACAGAGCTAGTGACCTAAGAGAGAACAAGATGGAAGCTATATTGTCTTTTATGACCTGGTCTCAGAAGTCACATTCCACCATTTACACAATGGCTTATTGGTTGCATAGGTCAGTCCCACTCAACGAAAGACAGGACTGCACCAGGAAGAATACTGGTGGAGGGAATCACCAGAGTAGAGCCAACAGGTTAATCCTTCAAATAGAAGTCTACACAGAAGTGGAGACCTCAGGAATGAAAACCACAAGCTATCTCACCAGTTTTCTACTCATGTCTAACTTGAGGTCAGGAAACATAAAGACATCTATTTCTTATCTAGCCATTTACTCATACTTCCACTCAACAAAAATTTACTGAGGATCTGCCACCTGCCAGGCACTATGATCGGTGCTGGGTTCAGTTCAGTTCAGTCACTCAGTCGTGTCCGACTCTTTGCAACCCCATGAATCGCAGCACGCCAGGCCTCCCTGTCCATCACCAACTCCCGGAGTTCACTCAGACTCACGTCCATAGAGTCCATGATGCCATCCAGCCATCTCATCCTCAGTCATCCCCTTCTCCTCCTGCCCGCAATCCCTCCCAGCATCAGAGTCTTTTCCAATGAGTCAGCTCGTCGCATGAGGTGGCCAAAGTACTGGAGTTTCAGCTTTAGCATCATTCCTTCCAAAGAAATCCCAGGGCTGATCTCCTTCAGAATGGGCTGGTTGGATCTCCTTACAGTCCAAGGGACTCTCAAGAGTCTTCTCCAACACCACAGTTCAAAACCATCAATTCTTCAGCACTCAGCTTTCTTCACAGTCCAACTCTCACATCCATACATGACCACTGCAAAAACCATAGCCTTGACTAGACGGACCTTAGTCAGCAAAGTAATGTCTCTGCATTTGAATATGCTATCAAGGTTGGTCATAACTTTTCTTCCAAGGAGTAAGCGTCTTTCAATTTCATGGCTGCAATCACCATCTGCAGTGATTTTGGAGGCCCCCAAAATAAAGTCTGACACTGTTTCCACTATTTCCCCATCTATTTCCCATGAAATGATGGGACTGGATGCCATGATCTTCATTTTCTGAATGTTGAGCTTTAAGCCAACTTTTCCACTCTCCTCTTTCACTTTCAGCAAGAGGCTTTTTAGTTCCTCTTCACTGTCTGCCATAAAGGTGGTGTCATCTGCATATCTGAGGTTATTGATATTTCTCCCGGCAATCTTGATTCCAGCTTGTGTTTCTTCCAGTCCAGCGTTTCTCATGATGTACTCTGCATAGAAGTTAAATAAGCAGGGTGACAGTATACAGCCTTGACGTACTCCTTTTCCTATTTGGAACTAATCTGTTGTTCCATGTCCAGTTCTAGCTGTTGCTTCCTGACCTGCATACAGGTTTCTCAAGAGGCAGATTAGGTGGTCTGTTATTCCCATCTCTTTCAGAATTGTCCACAGTTTATTGTGATCCACACAGTCAAAGGCTTTGGCATAGTCAATAAAGCAGAAATAGATGTTTTTCTGGAACTCTCTTGCTTTTTTGATGATCCAGTGGATGTTGGCAATTTGATCTCTGATTCCTCTGCCATTTCTAAAACCAGCTTGAACATCAGGGAGTTCACAGTTCACGTATTGCTGAAACCTGGCTTGGAGAATTTTGAGCATTACTTTACCAGCATGTGAGATGAGTGCAATTGTGCGGTAGTTTGAGCATTCTTTTGCATTGCGTTTCTTTGGAATTGGAATGAAAACTGACCTTTTCCAGTCCTGTGCTGGGTAGCAACAATAATAAGTATATCTAGGATGTACCCTCTAGAATTCAACTGCCATCTTCTCAGAGGGTACCACTGAAGTACCAGCCCCTTATGGAAAATTCTCTTAACATTCCAGGTTTGATGCTCCTTACTTTATCCTTAGGGAAAACTTGACTTATTTTGCTCTGTAAGTACCAAAAAACTACCAGACCTAGGAAAGATACATCTCTCAACCAGGAAAGAACATTTTGGCAAAAGTGAACTTGCAAAAGCTGCCATGCAGTACTTATGATGGTTATAATAAAGAGAAAACCTGGTATCTGGTTTACAATGTATAACTCATAACATTACTTAGAGTATGTATATGCAAATTTTACACTATTCATAAAACTGAACATGTTAATCATGTCTTATTGGATTGAACGAAACAAAACGAAGTCTTCAGTCGTGTCTGACTCTTTGCGACCCCATGGACCATAGCCTACCAGACTCCTCCATCCATGGAATTTTTTAGGCAAGAGTACTGGAATAGGTTGCCATTTCCTTCTCCAGGGGATCTTCCCGACCCGAGGATCGAACGAACCCGGGTCTCCCGCATTGTAGGCAGACGCTTTACAGTCTGAGGCACCAGGGAATCCCAGGGAATTGGATTAAAACATTGCACTAATACAAGAAACGACTGAAATAGCTGTACCTGACCTGACACTCTTTCTCCATTTAAACCGTTGGATATCATTGCACCCATTAGAAAAAAATGGACATAAAATAATAGATTATGTGAAAATTGAATGAAATAATTTATATATAGCACTTAATACAGTGCCTGGACTATAAATGCCCCTTAAATGGTAAAATATACCAGTATATTACTCTAAACCACTCAGATAACTGGCTTTTCTCTGTTGATATTCATTTATTATCATTCTTTTTGAGGATTTCAGTGCTCAGTCAAGAATTAAAAATTCAAACTTTGAACTTCACTTCTAAAGCATTAATCTCCCATAGTTAGTGGGCTCTCCTATGATCTAAAATAGGTGTGCTTCCTTCCACATATTTTCCAGTGTTGTTATATGATGCAAAAACTGGTTATATGACTCAGTGTAGCTGGTATTTGTAACAAATGATAGTGTCATTTTGTACTAAAACAAATGTCACTTTAGTCTATGACATATTTTTTCATCTGTAAAATGGGATGAATGTGTTTATTAGTCTTCTGTCATTTAACATGTGACAATTAGTATCTTGGAAAACAGAAATGTGCCTTTTGATGAAATTTCTAGATAGGATAGTCAGTACAATTAACTTGTGGTCTCCTGCTTTTGAAAATATCCTTGAGTTTTTCACTTGTCTGATGCTGTAGCAGAGGATAGCAACATATTCTGCCAACATCCAAACTTCTGCTGATTTTGTGAGTATGACCTTTAGAACCAAACGTACGCCTTCCCTGCTTCCAGTTCTCCTGAACACGAAGAAAATGTGATTTCCTGGAGCAAAATAAAAGGCTTAGAAAGAAGACTGAGAAGGCTTCTTAGATATCAAATAGCTGTTACATAACACCATTCTGATGAAGCAGTGCAAGTGAATCAGAAACATATGTATTGGGTTTCCCTTGAGTTATTTGAGGTTTCAAAATCAAGGGATTAAGAAAGTGGTAGGGGCTGCCCTTCAGTTGTACAGTGCCCCTTAGATACCCCCAAGACTTATTTTGGGGAAGAGACTTAGTTGATCCCTCAAAACTTCAGGATATTCTCCATGGACTGAGAAGTCCTCAGAATTCATAAGATTGTCTCTCATTGCCAGCTCTCTAGTCCCATTTCTAGATCAAAGAAGTAAAGTACACAGATGCTCAGAGGCTTATCTGTACTGAAGTAAAGATCCTTTCCTTGGGCTTGCCATGAATTAAAAATAATCCTCTTTTTTTTTTTTTTTTTCCTGTTGTAAGCCAGAAAAGAAATACTGGACACATTTTTTTTTCCTTCGTGGAGCTCCAATTCTGAAGATATAACCCTCAAAAAAATTTGTTAAATTAAGAAGTATGACCAGCTCGTCTTTCACTTAGTTTTATTGAGTAAAGTAACTCATGCCTAAAGTTCCAAATCTCTATCATGTTACTGGGAGGATTTCAACATCCAGAGGATGTTGGGGAATGCTTCAAAATGCTTGAATGATATTATTAAACCATATTCTAAAAAACAGTTCCCTAATATCACCATTTAATGGGAGGCAAAGTAGAAGAAGAAATGGGATGTCCAAAAATCTAAGAACGGAAGTTTGGCTCTGAGGTCCTGGTGTTCCGTGTGTTGAACAAATTCAGATTAAGTTTAAATCCAGCAAGGTTTGGAGACCATTCTCTTTGGAGCTTGGCAGAAATGGTAAATCAGCTATTAAAAAATAGGACTGAAGTGTTTTATCTGTGTTGTCCTTTGTAATTAGGCTGCTGAATAACAGAAGTATTATCACACCAGGGTTAGTGCCAGAGGATTATCCAAAGTTTTACAAATGGGATGCTAAAGTGGCCTGAACAGGTGCACACACAAAGACTAAGGGAGGGGAAAAGTAAGAGAATGAAAGCTGAGGCCTACTACTTTCAGCCACATAGTAAAATTAATGGTTTCTGTAAATGAATGGCATGGTTAGATTACCATTGAACTTGTAAAATTAGAGGAAGGAGTCAGATTCTTCATTACACTCCGTTTTTTCTTTATTTAATTTAAACGGAGGAGGTCGACCTTAATTGTCGTTTTACCTCAAAAAGAAAATCTTTTCATTGGAATAATTTTGCAGCAGGCACAGGGACTCCTCAAAAGAATCGTGCTTTCTGAAATCTCTTTTTTCTCTCCTGGTCTACTCATGTGACCTGTGTGCTGGAGAGAAAAGTGAGTTCGATTTTAATAAGCTCATATTTGATAAATTGGTGACTTTAAAAAGAAGGAAAAGCAGAACAGCTACTACCTTTAAAATAACAGTGAAGATGGAAAGTCAAATGGGCTTCATGTTGGCAAATTAAGAATATTTTTGATGAGCCTAGCTTAGAATTAGAAGCAAACTCATGAATTCTAAACATCCTCAGTTGGACTTTATATTGATTTCCCACAAATGTTTCCATCCATTTTTCAAAATAATGGTGGTTCCATTCATTTGGCACAGTTATTTTTATTATTATTTACTTGCAAAAAGTGTTCCAGATGATTTAACTTTGGAAATTCAAAGGTCCTGAGGCTGCTATACAGAGATAATCTTCTTCCATTTTTACCAACTCTTTTACCTAGCTTCCTTGGAGATGAATAGCATACATTTATTATTTGGCAGTCTGGATAAGCCTGCAGCCTTGCCTTTGCTTGAATTGTTTCAGATTTCAAGAACTGAATGGTAACACCAAATTTCCAGACTTTCCCAGAGTACCACAAGTATGTCTTTATTTTAGACAACACAGTGTATATGGGGTTCTCCCAGTGACTCAGCAGCAAAGAAGCTGCTTGCAATGCAGGAGATGCCAGTTGGATGAGAGTTCAATCACTGGGTCAGGAAGATCCTCTGGAGGAGGGCATGCAACCCATTTCAGTATTCTTGCCTGGAGAATTCCATGGACAGAGGGGCCTGGCAGGCTACAGTCCATGGGGTCACAAAGAGTAGGACATGACTGAAGCAACTAAGCACGCACGCACAACACATACTCTGTATGAAATATGGGACTTAGCTCCTGGTAAATGACAATGTCTCAATACATGTTTTGTTGTTGTTATTATTGTTGTTACTATGCCAACACATCCTCAAATACATCCCACTTATATGAAAACAGCTACAAAGAGAAACAGGCTAGTGTTTCCTGTACAACCTCAGAATCTAGTTTGTAAGCATAACAAATGGCCATGAAACCAAGTCACTGACACCCTCTCCCAAGGAGGAAGTATACACTCTGAATTTCATCGTTCAGTGATCAGATGATGTTGTCAACCATGTCAAAATTAGAAGAGACCAATACAGAGGAAAGAAAGTGCAGCTTTTCATACCTTTGAGACATTTGATTTTGTTTTTCAGTTTATGTTCATGGATAACTCTACACACACCCCCAAAAAACTAAATTTAAAGCCATAGGAATCGTATTCTTTCATTTAACCAAGTTCTGGATGAAGCAGCTTTTGTTCAGGTGTTTGCAAATATTAGGATGAACAGGATAAGAAGAGGGAACACTATTTCAGATCACTTATGTTAATCATGATCCTAAGATGCAAGCAGCAGAGACATATTGAGCTGATTTAAATACAAAGATATTCATTGAAAAGACAATGGGGAGCTCACAGAACTGATTAGAGTGCTGGAGAACTAGGGCTTAAAATGTAGGGTTGTGGCAGGAAGCAGCATAGCCATAACTACATTCTGAAGTGCAACACATACAATTACAGGTTGATCACCACTGGATTCTCAATACCCCATCTTGCACTTCTGATGCTGGAACATGTTACTGTTGTGGTTGCCACAACTGTGCCTGGAAATCAGATGCTGCTGCCACCAGAGTCTTGCCAGATGGAATTCTCCCCTCCCATGTTGCTTTATATCATCAATCCCAGCTCAAATCATACCCCCATGCATATGATTAGAGGCAGGAAGACTGGGGAGGCAAATTATCAGGTACTTATAATCTCCATGGGCAGACAAGATCTGCTACCCTCCAGGAGCCCTAAAACAGGTAAATTCCCAATGACAGAACTGGATGAGATAGACTGTTAAGCATCACCTATGTTCACTACCCCTATCACAAGATTTACCTCTATTGACTCAGGTTTCATAATGTGACTAACTTTGGCCAGTTAAATATGAGTAACAATGGCAAGTATCACATCAGGGCAGAAGCACTTTAGTGCTTCTGGCTTTTAAGCCAGCATATGGTTCTCCTAGTTTACTTTTCCCTACCTCTGCAAATATGGTCAGAAGGTGTTTCTTTTGGCCTAAATCTCCAAATGGCTATAGAGAGCAAAGCTTCTTTACCAACCAGTGATGGACAAGTAGTATGAGTCAGAAATCAATGTCACTATTTAAAACCACAGAAACTAGGGGGAACTATTTGTTACTGTAGCCTAACCTTGTCAGGAAGCAACAGTTAGAACTGGACATGGAACAACAGACTGGTTCCAAATAGGAAAAGGAGTATGTCAAGGCTGTATATTGTCACCTTGCTTATTTAACTTATATGCAAAGTACATCATGAGAAATGCTGGGCTAGAAGAAACACAAGCTGGAATCAAGATTGCCGGGAGAAATATCAATAACCTCAGATATGCAGATGACACCACCCTTATGGCAGAAAGTGAAGAGGAACTAAAGAGCCTCTTGATGAAAGTGAAAGAGGAGAGTGAAAAAATTGGCTTAAAGCTCAACATTCAGAAAACGAAGATCGTGGCATCCAGTCCCATCACTCCATGGGAACTAGATGGAGAAACAGTGGAAACAGTGTCAAACTTTATTTTTGGGGGCTCCAAAATCACAGCAGATGGTGATTGCAGCCATGAAATTGAAAGACGCTTACTCCTTGGAAGAAAAGTTATGACCAACCTTGATAGCATATTCAAAAGCAGAGACATTACTTTGCTGACTAAGGTCCGTCTAGTCAAGGCTATGGTTTTTCCAGTAGTCATGTATGGATGTGAGAGTTGGACTGTGAAGAAGGCTGAGCACGGAAGAATTGATGCTTTTGAACTGTGGTGTTGGAGAAGACTCTTGAAGGTCCCCTTGGACTGCAAGGAGATCCAACCAGTCCATTCTGAAGGAGATCAACCCTGGGATTTCTTTGGAAGGAATGATGCTACAGCTGAAACTCCAGTACTTTGGCCACCTCATGCGAAGAGTTGACTCATTGGAAAAGACTTTGATGCTGGGAGGGATTGGGGGCAGGAGAAGAAGGGGTCGACCGAGGATGAGATGGCTGGATGGCATCACGGACTCGATGGACGTGAGTCTGAGTGAACTCCGGGAGTTGGTGATGGACAGGGAGGCCTGGCATGCTGCGATTCATGGGGTCACAAAGAGTCAGACACGACTCAGCGAGTGAACTGAACTGAATTGAACCTTGCCCTGATGTTGGTGATTCAGCTGCTAGGCAGTCAAAGCATGGCAAATACCACAGAACTTGTCTGTTTTCCCAAACATCTTGAAACTTGTCCAGCCATATACAAACTTCCTCCTCATCAGCTCATCACTTTGGGTGTAGCTGCTTTTATCTTACTCCAGAAAACTGTCCTTGGCTGCCCTTTTTGCTCTTGACCTGAGCTCTTTCGGAGCTTATCTAGTTTCTGCCTAATTACTACCCCTTTTATTTGTTCCCCATTCCAGCCCAGTTGAAGTCAGCTCTGATCATTAGTTTTCCCAAACCTTGACTCTGAGTTCTTTCAAAGATGGAGCAATGAACAAAACAGAATTTTGAGAATTCTAGCCCTTTGAGAATTGACATCCTAGTGAGGATGTATAAATAGTAGAGGATTGGTTAAGAAAGCTGTGGTACATATATACATATATACAACGGGATATTACTCAGCTATTAAAAAGAATGCATTTGAATCAGTTCTAATGAGGTGGGTGAAACTGGAGCCTATTATACAGTGTGAAGTAAGCCAAAAAGAAAAACACCAATATAGTATATTAACACATATATATGGAATTTAGAAAGATAGTAACGATGACCCACGTGAGACAGCAAAAGAGACACAGATGTAAAGAACACACTTTTGGGCTCTGTGGGAGAAGGCGAGGGTGGGATGATTTGAGAGAATAGCACTGAGACATGTATATTATCATATGTGAAATAGATCACCAGTCCAGGTTCAATGCATGAGACAGGGTGCTCAGGGCTGGTGCACTGGGATGACCCTGAGGGATGGGATGGGGAGGGAGGTGGGAGGGAGGTTCAGGACTGGGGACACATGTATACCCATGGCTGATCCATGTCAATGTAAGGCAAAAACCATTACTATTGTAAAATAATTAGCCTCTAATTAAATTAATTTTTTTTCTCTCAGTCATATTTTTTTTTTTTAATTTTAAAATCTTTAATTCTTACATGCATTCCCAAACATGAACCCCCCTCCCACCTCCCTCCCCATAACATCTTTCTGGGTCATCCCCATGCACCAGCCCCAAGCATGCTGCATCCTGCGTCAGACATAGACTGGCGATTCAATTCACATGATAGTATACATGTTAGAATGGCATTCTCCCAAATCATCCCACCCTCTCCCTCTCCCTCTGAGTCCAAAAGTCCGTTATACACATCTGTGTCTCTTTCTCTGTCTTGCATACAGGGTCGTCATTGCCATCTTCCTAAATTCCATATATATGTGTTAGTATACTGTATTGGTGTTTTTCTTTCTGGCTTACTTCACTCTGTATAATCGGCTCCAGTTTCATCCATCTCAACAGAACTGATTCAAATGAATTCTTTTTAACGGCTGAGTAATACTCCATTGTGTATATGTACCACAGCTTTCTTATCCATTCATCTGCTGATGGACATCTAGGTTGTTTCCATGTCCTGGCTATTATAAACAGTGCTGCGATGAACATTGGGGTACATGTATCTCTTTCAATTCTGGTTTCCTCGGTGTGTATGCCCAGAAGTGGGATTGCTGGGTCATAAGGTAGTTCTATTTGCAATTTTTTAAGGAATCTCCACACTGTTCTCCATAGTGGCTGTACTAGTTTGCATTCCCACCAACAGTGTAGGAGGGTTCCCTTTTCTCCACACCCTCTCCAGCATTTATTGCTTGCAGATTTTTGGATCGCAGCCATTCTGACTGGTGTGAAGTGGTACCTCATTGTGGTTTTGATTTGCATTTCTCTAATAATGAGTGATGTTGAGCATCTTTTCATGTGTTTGTTAGCCATCCGTATGTCTTCTTTGGAGAAATGTCTATTTAGTTCTTTGGCCCATTTTTTTGATTGGGTCGTTTATTTTTCTGGAGTTGAGCTGCATAAGTTGCTTGTATATTTTTGAGATTAGTTGTTTGTCAGTTGCTTCATTTGCTATTATTTTCTCCCATTCAGAAGGCTGTCTTTTCACCTTGCTTATATTTTCCTTTGTTGTGCAGAAGCTTTTAATTTTTAATTTAATTTAATTTAATTTAATTTTTAACTAAAAATTAATTTTTAATTTTAATCATGCAGATGACATGATCCTCTACAGGGAAAACCCTAAATACTCCACCAGAAAATTACTAGAGCTCATCAACAAATATAGTAAAGTTGCAGGATATAAAATCAACACACAGAAATCCCTTGCATTCCTATACACTAATAATGAGAAAGTAGAAAAAGAAATTAAGGAAACAATTCCATTCACCATGGCAATGAAAAGAATAAAATACTTAGGAATATATCTTCCTAAAGAAACTAAAGACCTATATATAGAAAACTATAAAACACTGATGAAAGAAATCAAAGAGGACACTAATAGATGGAGAAATATACCATGTTCATGGATTGGAAGAATCAATATAGTGAAAATGAGTATACTACCCAAAGCAATTTACAAATTCAATGCAATCCCTATCAAGCTACCAGCCACATTTTTCACAGAACTAGAACAAATAATTTCAAGATTTGTATGGAAATACAAAAAACCTCGAATAGCCAAAGCAATCTTGAGAAAGAAGAATGGAACGGGAGGAATCAACTTGCCTGACTTCAGGCTCTACTACAAAGCCACAGTCATCAAGACAGTATGGTACTGGCACAAAGACAGACATATAGATCAATGGAACAAAATAGAAAGCCCAGAGATAAATCCACACACATATGGACACCTTATCTTTGACAAAGGAGGCAAGAATATACAATGGAGTAAAGACAATCTCTTTAACAAGTGGTGCTGGGAAAACTGGTCAACCACTTGTAAAAGAATGAAACTAGATCACTTTCTAACACCGCACACAAAAATAAACTCAAAATGGATTAAAGATCTAAATGTAAGATCAGAAACTATAAAACTCCTAGAGGAGAACATAGGCAAAACACTCTCAGACATAAATCACAGCAGGATCCTCTATGATCCACCTCCCAGAATTCTGGAAATAAAAGCAAAAATAAACAAATGGGATCTAATTAAAATTAAAAGCTTCTGCACAACAAAGGAAAATATAATTAAATTAATTTTAAAAAATTTTTTAAAAAGTTGGAGAAAAACTTTTAATAAAGTTGGAAAAACTCTAAAACAAACCATAGCAAATACATACAATGGAATATGAATCAGCAATAAAAAGGAATGAACTATCAGGTGAATCTCTAAATAATTATGCTGAATTGAAGAAAACAAAGCAGAAGGATGAGTTATGAAGGATATAAGGAATTTTTCAGGGGTGATGAATGTGTTCATTTTCTTGACTGTTGTGATGGTTTTATGGGCATGTTTCAAAATGCATCAAAGTGTTTCTTTAAATATATGCAGTTCATTTTATGTCAATTATATTTCAATAAAGAACTTTTTAATATTAAAAAAAGAAAATAAATAAAGTAGGCAAGTTAAGGACAACAGAGAATTCTACGGGTAGGTGGGAACCAGTAGTTTTTAGATAGGGCTGATCAGATACACTATTTGAGCATAGATTTGAAGGATTAACGAAATAAGCCAGGTGGATACATGGATGCCTGTTTTCTTTTATATAATCTCTTTGTTTCTAACTTATGATGGCACAGTTTGGGCCTCAGTTTACACCTTTGGTGATATCAGCCAAGGTTATTTGCATCTCTGCATAAGAGAAAAGTCTTCAGTTCAGTTCAGTTTCTCAGTCATGTCCGACTCTTTGTGACCCCTTGAACCGCAGCACACCAGGCTTCTCTGTCCATCACCAACTGCCAGAGTCTACCCAAACCCATGTCTATTGAGTCAGTGATGCCATCCAACCATCTCTTCCTCTGTAGTCCCCTTCTCCTCCTACCCTCAATCTTTCCCAACATCAGGGTCTTTTCAGATGAGTCAACTCTTCACATTAGGTGGCCAAAGTATTGGAGTTTCAGCTTCAACATTGGTCCTTCCAATGAACACCCAAGACTGATCACCTTTAGGATGGACTGGTTGGATCTCCTTGCAGTTCAACGGACTCCCAAGAGTCTTCTCTGACACTACAGTTCAAAAGCATCAATTCTTCAGCACTCAGCTTTCTTCACAGTCCAACTCTCACATCCATACATGACCACTGGAAAAACCATAGCATTGACTAGACAGACCTTTGTTGACAAAGTAATGTCTCTGCTTTTCAATATGCTATCTAGATTGATCATAACTTTCCCTCCAAGGAGTGTCTTTTAATTTCATGGCTGCAATCACCATCTGCAGTGATTTTGGAGCCCAGAAAAATAAAGTCAGCCACTGTTTTCACTGTTTCCCCATCTAGTTCCCATGGAGTGATGGGACCTGATGCCATGATCTTCGTTTTCTGAATGTTGAGCTTTAAGCCAACTTTTTCACTCTCCTCTTTCACTTTCATCAAGAGGCTCTTTAATTCTTCTTCACTTTCTGCCATAAAGGTGGTGTCATCTGCATATCTGAGGTTATTGATATTTCTCCCGGCAATCTGGATTCCAGCTTGTGCTTCTTCCAGTCTAGCGTTTCTCATGATGTACTTTGCATAGAAGTTAAATAAGCAGGGTGACAGTATACAGCCTTGATGTACTCCTTTTCCTATTTGGAACCAGTCTGTTGTTCCATGTCCAGTTCTAACTGTTGCTTTTTGACCTGCATACAGGTTTCTCAAGAGGCGGGTCAGGTAGTCTGGTATTCCCATCTCTTTCAGAATTTTCTACAGTTTATTTTGATCCACACAGTCAAAGGCTTTGGCATAGTCAATAAAGCAGAAATAGATGTTTTTCTGGAACTCTCTTGCTTTTTCGATGATCCAGTGGATGTTGGCAATTTGATCTCTGGTTCCTCTGCCTTTTCTAAAACCAGCTTGAACATCTGGAAGTTCATTGTTCACATATTGCTGAAGTCTGGCTTGGAGAATTTTGAGCATTACTTTACTAGCGTGTGAGATGAGTGCAATTATGTGGTAGTTTGAGCATTCTTAGTTCTCTTTATCTAACTTTTACATCAGTAAATCATTTAACCATTATAATCCCGGAGATTGTTGTGGGGCAACATTTTCTCAATCAATTAAAAATTACTCTAATTATCCATTCCACTCATATTCTTTCTTGGAAGTCATCAAAAGCCCACATTTGGCTTTGTTACTAATACCCTAAACAAAGTGACAGAGATGGTAATCGCTGGATGTAACGGAAGATGTTTAAGTGGTTGGGTGACTGATGGCCATTTTATAAAAATAAAAGAAGACAAAAGTAGTGAGAAGATGTGTTCACAGATGTCTTCACCTCCTCTAGGAGCAACAGGAGGAAGCACACTGGAGCTGACCTCAGTTTTCAAACCAGATATACATTCCTACAGCTGAGTTGTTTGAAGTTCACTCCATGTGGTTAAGTGCTCGGTATAAGATGTCAAATAAAGCATAGTATAGGATGTCAGTGTCCTTTGGACAAAGCAACTTCTGAATTTTCAGCAGGGACAAAATTACATTTGTAAGAACAGAAAACACCCACTGCCGAAAACAGGTCCCTTCTTGTCTTGAGATCATGTCCTTTCAAATATTTCAAGATAAAAATAGGCCATGCAAACAATACCTATAATCAAATTTTCTTCCCCAGTACCTGTCACTCCCTAGACATAAGTTACCTTCCTAAGGGAATGCACTTCAGTTTTTCACTTTAGTGGGTTACCATGGACCCACTGCAGGAAGCATTGAACTTGCAGCCATCCTACAGTTAATGAAATCTAAATTTTGGTAATGAGAATAAAATGTTAAGTCAGAATTCCAGGAGAACTCCCAAAAAATGGAGGTAAAAGTGAGTTTATGTGATGGTTCCCTAGGTAGTAGCACCAGAGTTGAAGAATAGCAACAATATTATGTTCCTTTGTGACTTCTAAAATTTTGGTGTTGTAGGTCTGCAGTGTGGAAGGGAGGTAAAATGCAAAAAAAACAAAAAACAAAAAACAAAACAAAAAAAAACCCCACTTAAACTTGGATGCTTTGATCCCTGCTAGTCAAATGACTTTTGGAAAATTCTTAACTTCTCTAAGTTCCTATTTTCTCAATCTTGAAAATGGATATTAATCCATCAATTACTAATATTATGAGCACCAAAGAACTGATGCTTTCAAATTGTGGTGCTGGAGAAGACTCTTGAGAGTCCCTTGGACAGCAAGGAGATCCAACCAGTCAATCCTAAAGGCAATCAACCCTGAACATTCATTGGAAGGACTGATGTTGAAGCTGAAGTTCCAACACTTCAGCCACCTAATGCAAAGAACCAACTCATTGACAAAGACTAATACTGGGAAAGATAGAGAACAGAAGGAGAAGGGAGCGACAGAGAATGAGATGGTTTGATAGCATCACTGACTCAATAGACATGAGTTTACGCAAACTCCAGAAAACAGTAAAGGACAGACAAGCCTGGCATGCTGCAGTCCATGGGATCCCAAAGAGTCGGACACAACTTGGTGACTGAACAGCAACAACAACAAATGAAGATGAAATGAGTCAAACATATGTGAAGTACCTAGGAAAACACCTTGAACATGAAAAACAATCAGTAATCATTGGCTTCTTCACTACTTTTTCTTTTACAGGTGATTAAACAAATGTTCAGTGTAGTGTGTCAGAGAACTGTCCAAAGCCAGTCATCTTGCTTAAACTCTTAATTTGGTGCCACTTTAACTTGTGTAAATTATTATCAACTTTTCCTTTTTTTATTTTCATCAAATCAACTGTTAATTTGCTATACTGCAAGGGCAAAAAGTGAGACTGATTCAAGTGAATTCAACGGAGGGGACGATTAGAGACTAAAATCAGAACTTAGATCCTTAACACTGACTTTGGGGATTAAGATGCAAAGGGCCCAGTCCCATCCCTTCCATGATGCCAGTGACACACCCACAGGAAGTCTCACTTTCATCTCCCCCCCAACCCCAGACTTTAGTGGGTCCCAAGAAAAGAAAGTTGTTCTTTTATGTTTTGAAGGGATCACATGGCACCAGGAATCTCTCCAGGGATTCTCTTGACTTCCTATGGGACTTAGCCCAGAAAGCCTCCATTAAGGACATTAAGGATGCTAATTGCTCTCCCCCTTTGTCACTAGCTGCTATGTGGCTAGCTTGGATTAATGCAGTAGAATGGGTAGGAAAACAGGATCTGGGGTTAGCTGCCTGGGTTCAGGTTCAATTCTACCATGTATACTTGTTGGTAACCTTGGCAAGTTACTCAGCTTCTCTGTGCTTTGGTTTCTCCATTGTAAACTTAGTCCCTAAGTATAAATTTTATAGAAGAGGGCCTGGAACACCATAAGTAGAATGTATTTCCTGTTGCTAATATTATTAGGCTTCCTCCCAAGTGTGAGTCTGTCCTGACTTTAGAATCTCCAATCCCCAAACATTTGTACCTTTCTTTCCTGTGGGCTAGCATTTTATAATGCTTAATGGATGTTTTCTACATGAGGTACTCCAGCTAGCAATTTAAATTCAATGCCTCCAGATTTATAGAACATGTTAATTATATCTTCAATTATTTTTGAAAGAAGAAGGGCATAAGCAAATAGGCAAACCCATTTCTTCATATCAATCCTAATAATTTGATATCAAATTGGACACACTTAGAGCAAATGGAACTAGGACAAAGTTCGAGATCCTCTAACACACAAGTTATATACAGGTGCAATTGTTATTTTTTCAACCAGAAACTCAATTTAAGTTAATTGGCTGATATGAAGAATAGCTCATTTTAGGCTCTGGGGTCCAACATCCTGGATTTTAATCCCATTCCCAATGTCTACCATCTGTGTGACTCTGGAAAATTTTATTAACCTTTTACCATTATTTCCTTATCTATAAAATTTGGATAATAATTGTACCTAATAATAGGGTTGATATAAAATTAAATGGCTTGGTATTTATAAAGCATCTATCACAGATTCTGAAATATTGGAGTGTTGTATACACATTTGTTTAATTACATAAATAAGTATTAGGTATCCTTAGAATGACTAGCAAAGAACAGAATGATTTCAATAAGAGATTTTCCCATATGATTCTCACTGGGGTTTCTCCAACATTATCCATCAAAACCAAAAGAGATTTTATCCATTTTCTGGAGTCACTGAATAAATCCCTGCCAGGGGCCAGGGTGAGGAACTCCGCCCATGGCAAAGGTCATGAGGAAGGAGGCTTGGCATACGCAAAGGTGTGATCAAGCCTTAGGAAACCCCCTGATCCCAAGCATCTACCCCAAAACCAGAGTCTGTTTTATGCTCTCACCTATACCTCTGACTTTACGGAGGGCTCTCCCCCATAACCGTTTCTCTCGGAGAAGGAGTAAACGTGCAGCTCCAAGGCAATAGAAATTCCTGGGTGTGACAAGAGTGTTTCAGCTTAAGGACTCCTCTGAAGTTTATCTAGCCCGCCTGTATAGGTTCGTCTGGCCACATGTGATTGTTTACAGCCTCCCAATCTGAGAGGCATGAGATGTTTTAGACTTACTAAAGGCAAATTCTTTTGGGGAGTTAGAAATTATTAGTATAGTGGGTTGGTTAGGAATTATATTGGTGAAGGGTTTTTCATTTGTTGTGTCAATAATTGCTGCTAATTCCCTGCTCTGGGTGGGACAAGGATGTCTCAGGTCAAACCTCTCTGCTGACAGACTAGCTTGTGTGACAGGATTATCCATACTGCTGCCACTATGCACATGATTGTTTACTACCTCTTAACCATAAACAGCACAGAGAGTTTTGGAGTATTTTGAGAGTCTTAATTAGCATAGGGCTTTTTCTTCTGGTTGAGTCATTCAATGATTGCCGCCAGGCCGCCATATCCTTAGGCACTTGGGAATATATTAATCCATGTATTTGGAATATAGTAAAGGAAATACAGTAGTTTTTAAGGTTAGCAATACTAGACTTTTTGAGTTAATGGATTTTCTCTTTTGTAATAGATCACTGTGCTTTGTTATAAATCACTGTGTCCTTGTTATATAAAAATGTAACTTTATCACTATCTTAAGACTAAATAGATCTTAAGGGGAGCATTGGTGAAAGGATTTTCATTTGTTGGGCTGATGTTTGCTGCTAAATCTCCATATTCCCTGCCCTTATAATGAATATAACTAACATGTAGGAGAAATAAGTATTAACCTTTAAGATTAATCATGTTAACCTTGGGTTAAATAAATTCCTTTCTTGATTGTAACTCACTACACCCTCACCCTATAGGAATGTAACTTTATTTGGAGGGTGGTGCCTGGTTTAAGAAAAAACACCCTTGGAAGAAATAAGTTTTTTGGTTATCAGAAAGAAAGGATCATAAAATGTCAGCAGGTCTCACTCATGGCCAGAAGATGATGTACCTTTTTTATACATTTATGTGAAGCACCTGATTTTGATAAAGGTCAGGACTGCTGACCCCCACGTGACTCTGTATTCATCCCTATATGTAACAAAAGGTATATAAGCAAACCCCAAAATAAAGAAATCGGATCAGTTTCCAGAAAGACTGATTCCCCCATGTTGTTCTTTCTTGCTCCTCGTTTTTCTGGCTGAATTCCCATCTGGAACATGGATGCTATTCCATGTAATCCAAGTTATTCAGCCTCTTTTTCTACACTATCTCCTACTACACTATCCGTTTCTAATCTCTCTTTATATCTGTAATTAAATATGTATTTTTCCAAAGACGCCGATGCCGTCCCCCCACCTTTGAATCACCCTGGATCCACTGGGGCTGGACCCTGGCAAATCCCTTTGTGATTTTGAAAAAAAAAAATGGCCCTGAACTCGGTTCTAGTATGAGTATGAGAAAGAATTCTCTGCCCTTAGAATAAGCACATTCAATTCAGTTCAATTGTTCTGTCATGTCTGACTCTTTTCAACCCCATGGACTGCAGCACGCCAGGCTTCTCTGTCCATCACCAACTCCCAGAGCTTGCTCAGATTCATGTCCATCGAGTCAGTGATACCATCCAACCATCTCATTCTCTGTCATCCCCTTTTCCTCCTGCCTTCAATCTTTCCCAACATCAGTGTCTTTTCCAATGAGTCAGTTGTTTGAATCAGGTGGCCAAAGTATTGGAGTTTCAGCTTCAGCATCAGTCCTTCCAATGAATATTGAGGACTGATTTCCTTTAGGATGGACTGGCTTGATCTCCTTGTGGTCCAAGGGACTCTCAAGAGTCTTCTCCAACACCACAGTTCAAAAGCATCAATTCTTCAGCCTTCAGCTTTCTTTAACATCCAACTCGCACATCCATACATGACTACTGGAAAAAACATAACTTTGACTATATGGACTTTTGTCAGCAAAGTAATGTCTCTGATTTTTAACATGAGGTCAAGGTTTGTCACAGCTTTTCTTCCAAGGTGCAAGCGTCTTTTAATTTCATGGCTGCAGTCTGATTCTGGAGCCCAAGAAAATAAAGTTTCTCACTGTTTCCATCATTTCCCCAACTATTTGCCATGAAGTGATGGAACTGGATGCAGTGATCTTAGTTTTTCAATGTTGAATTTTAAGTCAGCTTTTTCACTCTCCTCTTTCACCTTCATCAAGAGGCTCTTTAGTTCCTCCTGGCTTTCTGACATAAGACTGGTGTCATTTGCATATCTAAGGCTGTTGATATTTCTCCGTGTAATCTTGATTCCAGCTTGTGCTTCATCCAGCCTAGAATTTCTCATGATGTACTCTGCATATAAGTTAAATAAGCAGGGTGACAATATGCAGCCTTGACATACTTCTTTTCCAATTTGTAACCAGTCCACTGTTCCATGTCTGTTTCTAACTGTTGCTTCTTGACTTGAATACAAGAAGGAGGCAAGTAATATGGTTTGGTATTTCCATCTCTTTAAGAATTTTCCACAGTTTGTTGTGATCCACACAGCCAAAGACTTTAGCATAGTCAATGAAGCAAAAGTAGATATTTTTCTGGAACTCTCTTGCTTTTTCGATGATCCAACAGATGTTGGCAATTTGATCTCTGGTTCCTCTGCCTTTTCTAAAACCAGCTTGAACATCTGGAAGTTCATGGTTCATGTATTGTTGAAGCCTCGCTTGGAGAATTTTGAGCATTATTTTGCTAATGTGTAAAGTGAGTGAAATTGTGCAGTAGTTTGAACATTCTTTGGCATTGCCTTTATTTGGGATTGGAATAAAAAGTGACCTTTTCCAGGCCTGTGGCCACTGCTGAGTTTTCCAAATTTGCTGGCTTATTGAATGCAGCACTTTCACAGCATCATCTTTTAGGATTTAAAGTAGCTCAGCTGGAGTTCTATCACCTCCACTAGCTTTGTTTGTAGTGATGCTTCCTAAGGCTACTTGACTTCACAATCCAGGATGTCTGGCCCTAGATGAGTGATCACACCATTGTGGTTACCTGGGACAATAAGATCTTTTTTGTATAGTTCTGTGTATTATTGCCTCCTCTTCTTAATATCTTATGCTTCTGTTAGGTCCATACCATTTCTATCCTTTATTGTGCCCATCTTTGCATGAAATGTTCCCTTGGTATCCCTAGTTTTCTTGAAGAGATCTCTTGTCTTTCCCATCTACTGTTTTCCTCTATTTCTTTGCATTGATCACTTAGGACTTCTTTCTTAATATCTCCTTGCTATTCTCTGGAACTCTGCACATTCCTGGGCTTCATAAGCTCAAAGGTACACAAGGGGCTCAAGTGATCAATGGAACAGTGATAGCTTTTATTTCTCTGCCTCTTACTTTCACCTGATCACACAGAACATTAACTCCCTATGGGTCACCCAACAAGTATCCTAGGGAATTCCAACACAAGATCTTACTTGTGTTTAGGAAGTTTGCTTGATGTATGTTTTAAACATGCTGATATTTAAATATGATTTTATCCTGTGGTCATGTATGGATGTGAGAGTTGGACTGTGAAGAAAGCTGAGCACCAAAGAATTGATGCTTTTGAACTGTGGTGTTGGAGAAGACTCTAGAGAGTCCCTTGGACTACAAGGAGATCCAACCAGTCCACCCTAAAGGAGATCAGTCCTGGGTGTTCATTGGAAGGATTGATGCTACAGCTGAAACTCCAGTACTTTGGCCACCTCATGCAAAGAGTTGACTCATTGGAAAAGACTCTGATGCTGGGAGGGATTGGGGGCAGGAGGAGAAGGGGACAACAGATGGATGGCCATCACTGACTTGATGGACGTGAGTCTGAATGAACTCCGAGAGTTGGTGATGGACAGGGAGGCCTGGCGTGCTGCGATTCATGGGGTCACAAAGAGTTGGACACGACTGAGCGACTGAACTGAACTGAACTGAATATATGCGGATATCTTGATGTCTTCAAGATGTCTTCAACCCAACCTTTCGAAATTACATAGATATCTCAAAGCATTTCAGACCCCACCCTATCCTGAACCAAACTCAAATATATACCTTCTTTTCACACCATACTACCTCCCCTTGAGTCCTCCGTGATCCCTCATCTGAAAGGTAGGGTCCTGTTCAACATTTTACACTTTCTCTTCACCCCCTCCCTCCATCATGCATGAAATCTTAGTAATTATGTTTCTAAAATGTCCTGTGATTTGCCTCCTCTCCCACAGCCAGTATTCTGATCAGACCTTCTACTGTTCATAACTAAAGTGACACTGAGACTTCACTAGTACTTGTCCAGTGGGTGCTTAAAGTGGGTTAATTGACTAGTAGAGGATCTGTGAAGTTAGTAAGAGGTATAAATTAACAAGAACAGTATATAGATCAAATTCTGATTAAATTGAAATATAACCCACAATTATACTGTACTTTGGTTTTGGTTGATGATAAGGTTAGTGTCACCACTGATCCTGATAGCTAAGACAATATTCTTGGAAAATATCATCAGTCAGGGAAATGTTATGTGTCTGCTGTTCGTAAGCATCTCTTGCCTTTGGAACTAAGTCTTGATCTACACAGAATCCTAATAAGCTCAATTATCTAGCTTCCAAGCTTACAACAGATTAAGATGATTGCATCAGGAGATAAGGGAAAAGGTGAAACACTGGTGGCCAGCAAAAGTGGCAGCTGACAGCACGGAAGGAAGAGAACTGTCACAAAAAGCAAACACCGCAACTAAAAACAGTGCAACACCATGGCCATTTGACTTGCAGAAGCTTTTGCTATCAAAAGAGATAATGTTTCAACTCTATCACAGTTTTCCATAATCGTTCAATTCTCAACCATTCCAGCTAAAATTACTCTGTTATTTTCAATTTCTGTCTATTAATTGTGTAAAATACAATCTATTACTGTCCATAAAGCTACCTATATCCAAATTTGGGAGTGTCCTTACATTAGTTTTAGACTTCTAAGTGTATGTGTTTACTAAATTTATAGATATCACTACATTATTTTTTTTAGCTCTTCTCAACCCAGAACAGAATCCTAATCATATTATTGATAGCCTATTCAGAAACCATTCTATAGCTTAAGCATTTTGGTTTCCCTTAACTGGACTTCCTCCATCTATCAAATTTTCATCTAGCCCACTCTCTGGGAGTGTGCCCCATCTTTGTCTAAAAACAGAGTAAGGTTTTCTGTCTTGTATTCAGTACTCTTTCTGGGTGGAAATAATTTGGGAAGATATTCACAGGCATGCAGTATCTACTCTGCTCCATGGTAAGCTTTTATAATTAAGCTCTGTATTAATCCAGGTATTTTTAAAGGTGCTGAAACAAAAAGTGTTTGTGGAGTAAACAAATGTTGTAATATTTGGAGCAGCTTAGTCTTCAAGTAAAGGTCAGGTTTCTTCCTGACCTAGTGTTCTATGATTTTCAGCTCTTTTTGGATAATTTATCTGGGGTTATAGCTTTTTGTGTGTGATATCTGTCAATTTTACTTTTTTTATGTTTTTATTGGGATATAGCGGATGCATGTCTGTATAGTAGAAAGTAACACAACATTGGGACTATAACTTTTAACTCACAGTTCCTCAACCTTCAGTTTTACTCAGATGCTCTCTCTCAATGCATTCTTTACCTTTTATTTGCCTACAGTGATGCTCATTTATTTCAGTCCTACTTTGTTATGAGGCTCTAGGAGGGTTTCAGATGGGCAGGTGTTGTGGCAGGTGGGAGGGCTTAGGCTACAGTGCTGGCTCTCACTGGGTTCAAATCCTGCTTGAGCAGAATTACTTGTATATCTTTAGGCAAATATGCTTAACTCTGGAAGCCCTACTTTTCTTCTTTTCATAGAGACGCCATGATTTCGAACCTTCCATGAAGAAAATGCATGGGAAATAAAGCACTTAATGCAGATAGTGAAAATGTATAATTGGATGTCCATTGGGTCAACAGTGAATTTAGCAAGCTCATGTCCATGAAGAGGTGGAAGGCAGATTGGAGGGGTGTGAGCAAGACTAGAAAACGAGGAAGTGGGGAGAGCAACTGTGGCTTCACTTATGAAAAGCCTAGAAGAGAAAAAAAAAACTGGAGGAAGGTGGTTTTCTCAGGACACTTGAGCATGCCTCTGGGCTGAGGGGCAAGGGCTGAGAGGCAGAGGCCAAAGGGTCAGCAAAGGGAAGAGACTGATGGGGCCAGGTCTCAGAAGGGCAGGAAGACTTGGATTCAAGAACTTATGTTCCCTAAAGTACTTTTCATTGATTAGTGGATGTCCTGGTCTGACACCCATAATCAGGAAGCTAGCCTGCTCACACTAAGTGCTGATGGCTCTTTATGATTGATTTCGGCTATTCTCCTTTGTGCTTAAATGTAAATACTTCTTCAAAAAGAATATTAATATGTATATGGGTTGCCATGCCCTCTTCTAGGAGATCTTCCCAACCCAGGGATCAAACCCAGGTCTCCCACATTGCAGGCAGGCTCTTTACTAGCTGAGCCACCAGAAAAGCCCATCAATAGTGGAGTGGGTAGCCTATCTCTTTTCCAGGAAGACTTCCTGACCCAGGAAATGAACCAGGATCTTCGGCATTGCAGGTGGATTCTTTACCAGATGAGCTACCAAGGAAGCCCACTAAGCACATAGTTGGATCCTAACAGGGAGGTGAAAAAAATGAAGTGGACAATGTGTTTCTGGATCTCTGGGAACAGCATGTTATGATGGTTTTTGCTACCTCTCCCAAGCCCCAGTTTGTCCTGGCCTGAATAGAGAAGAGGAATGTTAATTTTCATCCCCCTGAGGCTCTTGGTATTTGTGTGTTAGTCAGTCAATTGTGTCTGCTGCTGCTGCTGCAGCTGCTAAGTTGCTTCAGTCGTGTCCAACTCTGTGCGACCCCAGAGACAACAGCCCACCAGGCTCCCCGTCCCTGGGATTCTCCAGGCAAGAACACTGGAGTGGGTTGCTGTTGCCTTCTCCAATGCATGAAAGTGAAAAGTGAAAGTGAAGTTTCTCAGTCATGTCCGACTCCTAGCGACCCCATGGACTGCAGCCTACCAGGCTCCTCCATCCATGGGATTTGCCAGGCAAGAGTGCTGGAGTGGGGTGCCATCGCCTTCTCCAATTGTGTCTGATTCTTTGCAATTCCATGGTCTGTAACCCGCCAGGCTCCTCTGGCCATGGAATTCTCCAGGCAAGAATACTGAAGTGGATAGCCATTCCCTTCTCCAGGAGATCTTCCAGACCTAAAGACACAACCCTGATCTCCCACATTACAGGCAGATGCTTTACTATCTGAGCCACCAGGCTCATAGAGTCTCCTTCTAAACCTTGAACACCAAGGTAACCAAACAGAGTTTTGCTTGTATCTCTGGGACAAGCACCATCTGATCATCACCTCCTCAGAGTCTTTTCTAAGTAGAAGCAGGATGAAGGTCTAACTTATGCCCTGATGATTTGTCAGAATTATCTATTGTTAATTGTTTATCTGGCCCCTTTTAGCATAAATTTGTTGGGTCATATAGTTTAGTTTTCCTCAAATTTGCTTACCTCAGCTTACCACTGGTCATTACTGAACACTTTCAGTTTTATCTTCTTTCCAGAAAAATCATCCTTCTCAGACCTCTGAAGAAAACCCATTAAAAGTACAATAAAATAACAGAAAATAAAATAAAATAACAGAAAAACATCTATTTCTGCTTTATTGACTATGCCAAAGACTCTTACCGCATGGATCACAATAAACTGTGGAAAATTCTGAAGGAGATGGGAATACCAGACCACCTGACCTGCCTCTTGAGAAACCTATATGCAGGTCAGGAAGCAACAGTTAGAACTGGACATGGAACAACAGACTGGTTCCAAATAGAAAAAGGAGTACATCAAGGCTGTATATTGTCACCCTGCTTATTTAACTTCTATGCAGAGCACATCATGAGAAACGCTGGACTGGAAGAAGCACAAGCTGGAATCAAGATTGCCGGGAGAAATATCAATAACCTCAGATATGCAGATGACACCACCCTTATGGCAGAAAGTGAAGAGGAACTAAAAAGCCTCATAATGAAACTGAAAGAGGAAGGGGAAAAGTTGGCTTAAAGCTCAACATTTAGAAAACGAAGATCATGGCATCCGGTCCCATCACTTCATGAGAAATAGATGGGGAAACAGTAGAAACAGTGTCAGACTTTATTTTGGGGGGCTCCAAAATCACTCCAGATGGTGATTGCAGCCATGAAATTAAAAGACGCTTACTCCTTGGAAGGAAAGTTATGACTAACCTAGATAGCATATTCAAAAGCAGAGACATTGCTTTGCCAACAAAGGTCTGTCTAGTCAAGGCTATGGTTTTTGCAGTGGTCATGTATGGATGTGAGAGTTGGACTGTGAAGAAGGCTGAGCGCCAAAGAATTGCTGCTTTTGAACTGTGGTGTTGGAGAAGACTCTTGAGAGTCCCTTGGACTGCAAGGGGATCCAGCCAGTCCATTCTGAAGGAGATCAGCCCTGGGTGTTCTTTGGAAGGAATGATGCTAAAGCTGAAACTCCAGTATTTTGGCCACCTCATGCAAAGAGTTGACTCATTGGAAAAGACTCTGATGCTGGGAGGGATTGGGGACAGGAGAAGAAGGGGACGACAAAGGATGAGATGGCTGGATGGCATCACCAACTCAATGGACATGGGTTTGGGTGGACTCCGAGAGTTGGTGATGGACAGGAAGGCCTGGCATGCTGTGATTCATGGGGTCGCAAAGAGTCAGACATGACTGAGCGACTGAAGTGAACTGAAAATAAATGGGTCATTCAGAAATGTATGAAAAATACTTGACTGTCAGTATAGAAAACAGCATTGCGAAGGTGGTAGAAACAACAGACAAGCTTTTAAGTCTAGTATTTCCAGGATATTTGTAGTGTATAAATAATAACACTATTTCTAGTATTTTTGAAAGCTGGAGGAATTCACATAAATTAATTTTCTAGAGGCTTGAAGCTTGCTCTTATGAGATTAAAAATAAGGTTTTATAAAATACTGACAATTTGTTATGAAAAACTTCCTAAAATATGTTACATTTTTCTTTGTTGGTGTCTAATATAACTGGACCTCTTGGTATCTAATATAACTGGATCTCTAATCTTTTCTTAATGGCTAAGGTTTGTTTATCCAGGATACCCTGTAGAGCTGGTGAGGTGTTTAGACCTGCTTGCTCTGGCACTAAATGGCCTCAGGTGGCCACGGTTTCTGAACCCTTGTGACAATTTTGTATAGGATTTATCTCTTATATACAGCCATGAGAACACAATAAAAAACATTTACTCTCATTTTAAATATAATTAAAATTACTCAGTCATTTGGATTTCTAGCCTGCAGCAGATAAGAGGCTATAGCTGTCCCAGTGTCTATTTCTGGCAAAGATCCCATCTAAATCCCAGCTCAAAACCCATATGTGCTAAATACAAGGCACTGTGATAAACACAGCCATAAAAGTAGTAGTGTCTGAGAACCGTGTAGTATTTTATAGAAATGCATCCTTCTTCTTCATTCATAACCCTGTTTGGTCTACACAAAATCCCAGAGAAAAAAATTTTTTAAATACATTTATTGAACATCTGCTGTGTGCCAGGCACAGGGCTAAGCTTGTTAGATTCATCACTTCATTTATTCATTCAGCAAATTTTCACCGATGGGCTACTCTGTGCCAGGCCCTCTTGTAGGCCCAGGGAATACTACAGGAAACAAAATTTCCTTCCCTCGTGTAGCTCGTATTTTAAAGGAGTGACATATAACCAGCCAACCAAAGAAATAAATACACAGAACCTCTGTTGGAAGAAATGTTTTGGAGAAAAATTAAGCAGGAAAAGAGGTAGGAAGTGCTGGGGGCGGGGGGCAGGGGTGTTTTAAACAGGGTAGTTAGAAAGGACATACTGAGAAGATGACATCTAGGAAAAGAACTGCAGGAGATCATAGAATTTTCCAAAGAGATTACCTCTGGTAACAGCTTTTTGGCCAGAGGAAAGAGCATGTGCAAAGGCCCTGAGGTAAGAGTGAGATCTGTGTATCCTGGGAGCGGCAAAGAGCCAATGTGCCTAAAATAGAGTGAGCAAGCGAAGAGTAGTAAGAGGTGAGGTCCTAGATTTTAAAGGGCCATTGAGAGAACACTGGCTTTTATTATAAGAAAAAAAGAGAAAAAACACTGGAAGGTTTTTGAGCAGAGTGTTAAAATCCTATTTTAAATAGGATCACACTGATTACTATGATAAGAATGGATGCAGGGAGCAAGGATGGAAACAAAGAAACTAGTTAAGAAGACATTGCTGTTAATAGGAAAGAAACTTTGTATTCTATTACAAGTTAATCACTAAAGGGATATTATATTCCCTATAAATTTAAATTATACATAATGGCTCATGACCAGGTACCCTGCTTTCCAGGTAATAAGCATTAAGCTAAAATACTTCTGTTTGGCTCACAGGAAATATCCAGACCAGGCCTACCTGTGAATGACTGCAGAAAGAAAGAAATTAACACATATCCTCCAACCTAGCTTAGTTTTGGTAACATTGCCTTAATCCAACTGAGAGAAGCAGGTAGCTTGGATTTGGAGGGTCATTATAGATATGAAAAGGGATAGGATTCAGATTACTTAGAAGATACAGAGTCAAGAGGATTTATCAATCAGTTGAGAGAAAAAAAAGAATCAAGGACCACTCCAAATTTTGTGGCCTGATCAATTATAAGAATGGTATTGCTATTCATAGAAACAGCAAAAATAATGGAAGGAGCAGATTTTGGTGGGGAGAGCATAAGATTTTTGTTTTCGCCATGTTCATTTCCATTTTTCAAATGGAAATATGAAGGAGGCAGTGAATGTGTGCCTCTAGAGTTTTTATTTTTTCAGGTATGGAGCAGAAAGGAGAGGACTGGATCAAGGATAGGAGGGGGAAAGTTACCTTTTCTCTTAAGGGAGTTGCTTAGTAGGAGAGGCAAGGGGAAATTTGTTGTTGCCCATTCGCTTAGTCATGTTGGACTCTGCAACCCCATGGACTGGAGCACACCAGACTTCCCTATCCTTAACTATCTCCCAGAGTTTGCTCAAACTCATGCTCATTGAGTTGGAGATGCCATCCAACCATCTCATCCTCTTTTGCCCCCTCCTTCTTCTGCCCTCAGGCTTTCCCAGCATCAGAGTCTTTTTCAATGCATTGGACCTTTTTGTCAGGTGGCTAAAGTATTGGAGCTTCAGCTTCAGTATCAGTCCTTCCAATGAATACTCAGGGTTGATTTCCTAAAGGTTTGATCTCCTTGCTGTACAAGGAACTCTCAAGAGTCTTCTCCAACACCACTGTTTGAAAACATCAATTCTTCGGCATTCAGCCTTCTTGATGGTCCAACTCTCACATCCATACATGACTACTGGAAAAACCAGAGCTTTGCCTAGATGGACCTTTGTTGGCAAAATGATGTCTCTGCTTTTGCATACACTGTCTGGGTTTGTCATAGCTTTCCTTCCAAGGAACAACTGTCTTTTCATTTGATGCCTGCTGTCACTGTCTGCAGTGATTTTGGAGCACATGAAATAAAACCTGTCACTGTTTGCATTTTTCCCCATCCATTTGCCACAAAGTGATGGGACCGGATGCCATGATCTTAGATTTCTGAATGTTGAGTTTTGAGCCAACTTTTTCATTCTCCTCTTTCACTTTCATTGGCTCTTTAGTTCCTCGTTGCTTTCTGCCATAAGAGTGGTGTCATCTGCATATCTGAGGTTATTTCTCCTGGCAATCTAGATTCTAGTTTGTGCTTCATATAGCCCAGCACTTTGCATGATGTATTCTGCATATAAGTTAAATAAGGAGGGTGACAATATGCAGCCTTAACATATTTCTTTCCCAATTTGGAACCAGTCTGTTGTTCCATGTCCAGTTTTAACTGTTGCTTCTGATCCTACATATAGGTTTCTCAAGAGACAGATAAGGTGGTCTAGTATTCCTATATCTTTAAGAATGCTCCACAGTTTGTTGTGATCCACACTGTCAAAGGCTTCAGTGTAGTCAATGAAGCAGAAGTAAATGTTTTTCTGAAATTCCCTTGCTTTCTCTATGATCCAACAGATGTTGGCAATTTGATTTGTTTCCTCAGACTTTTCTAAATTCAGATTGTACATCTGGAAGTTCTCACTTCACCTACGGCTGAAGCCTAGCTTGAAGGATTCGGAGCATTACCTTGCTAGCATGTGAAATGAGTGCAACTGTAATGTAGTTTGAACATTCTTTGGCATTGCCTTTAGAATTGGAATGAAAACTGACCTTTTCCAGGTATAGGTGAAAATACCAGGAAATAATTAGGAAGAGAAGAGGAAACGTGGCAGAGCTCATTTTAAGTTGACCTCAAACTTCCAGATAAAATGTTTGGCAAGTGTTAGGAACATATTACAACTCCTCAGGCAGAGTTTGCAAATATGTACCAAAAGTACAACCACCACTCTGCTTTCTAGCACCTGATGCAGACATCTTTAATCAACCACCACACCCTTTTCCATTAATCCTAGCTGCAGTCTCAATCTAGCAATCCTCAGTTCAATCCTTCTAAGGCAGAGAGATTGCCTCCCCTTAAAAGACCAACTGTAAACCTCTATTTCATTGTTTTCTTTAAGTTTTGTCCCTGATATAAGTAGATCTGAAACCATGCCTCAGATGGAACTTGAACCCACAGTCTTCCAATTGAAACCACCCAACTCATCTCAGGACTTAATTAGGCTCAGTTTCTTTATATCCTTGTACAGAAGGAATTCAGTGAGAGGCAAAAAAATAGGTAAGAAGTAGATATATTAATGGGCTTCCCTGGGGGTTCAGTGGTAAAGAATCTGCCTGCCAATGCAGGAGACAGAGGAAACTTCACGTTTGATCCCTGGGTCAGGAAGATCCCCTGGAGGAGGAAATGGCAAAGCACTCCAGTATTCTTGCCTGGAAAATCCCACAGACAGAGGAGCCTGGCCAGGCTACAGTCCACAGAGTCACAAAGAGTTGCATATGACTTAGCAACTGAGCACGCATGCAAGAGTTTTATTAATAAAGGACACTTTTGAAGGATACAAGTGGACAGTCAAAAGGCTCTACCCCAAGAACTAAGTAGGCAGCATTTTTATAACCAAAGGTAAAGGGAAGGAGAAGAAGACCAACTTCCTTCTCTTCCTTTATAAAGATGTTGCAGAAAGATGGGGCACAAGAGGATGGTCATGTTCTAGGTCTCAGGCAAGTTCCTGGGCAGCTAAGTAAGGGTCCTTAGCTTGGAGCACGAAAGAACACAACAGTGAGTGATAATAAAGTGGTAATAAAGAGCAGGTTTATTGAGAAACACATTCCATAGGCAGAACCGGTCCATCTCAGGAGGCGAGAGTGGCCCCAGGGCATGGGATCATCTCAGAAAATAAGAGCAGCCCTGAAGTATGGGGTGGCTAGTTTTTATGGGGTGGGTAGTGTTTTAGGCTAATAAGTGGGAGGATTATACCAACTATTTTGGGAAAGTGATGGGGATTTCCACGAATTGGGCCATGGCCCACTCTCTGGCCTTTTATGGTGGGAACTGTCCTGATGCCTGTGGGTATGTCATTAGCATAGGCTAATGTATTACAATAAGCATATAATGAAGCTCAAGGTCTATGAAAAGTCCAATCTTCTGCCTGCTTGGGTCTAATGGTTCTAACTAGTTTTTGTCATGTCCTCAGCAGCTATGGGAGAAGGAAATGGCAACCCACTCCAGTATTCTTGCCTGGAGAATCCCATGGACAGAGGAGCCTGGCAGTCTACAGTTCATGGGGTTGCAAAGAATCAGACGTGACTAAGCAACTTCACTGGCTCAAGGGCTATGTATGTGTGTATGCACGTGCTGTGCTTAGTCCGCTCAGTCATGTCTGACTCTTTGCAACCCCATGCACTGTAACCCTCTAGGCTCCTCTGTCCATGGGATTCTCCAGGTAAGAATACTGGAGTGGGTTGCCATGTTTCCCAACCCAGGGATCAAACCCAGGTTTCCCGCATTGCAGACAGATTATTTACTGTCTGAGCCACCAGGGAAGCCCCTTCAAGGGCTATCAGTTCAGTTCAGTCCCTCAATCATGTCTGACTCTTTGCAGCCCCATGGACTGCAGCATACCAGGCCTCCCTGTCCATCACCAACTCCCGGAGTTTACTCAAATTCATGTCCATTGAGCTGGTGATGCCATCCAATTATCTCATCCTCTGTCATCCCCTTCTTCTCCCACCCTCAATCTTTGCCAGTATCAGGGTCTTTTCAAACGAGTCAGGTCTTCACATCAGGTAGCCAAAGTATTGGAGTTTTAGCTTCAGCATCAGTCCTTCCAATGAATATTCAGGACTGATTTCCTTTAGGCTATATTACTCTTTAAATGGTTGTGCTCTGCCTCCTTCCCTCCTGTCTCAGATCCACTCTAAGTGGCTTTGGGTCTGGGCCATTTATCTTTGACATGTAGAATCCTGTAGTTAGAGAAGGCAAAAAATTCTTCCGGATGGCTCAAAGAGGGCTTCTGAGAAAAAGGACATTCTGAGCATTTTTCACTAAATAAACATATTAGAGAGAAGAAGTTTGTTTAGGAGAGATGCTCTTGAGGATATGTGTGAGAACGAAGTAAAAGCAAGGAAGCATTGAGGAAAGGTGAACCCATCAACTTACCTGAACTATGAGGCTGGTTATACAGGGAATGCTGTGGATGGGAATCACAAAAGCATAACTATAAAGGTAAGTTGTCATCAGATTATTTTTAAAATACCAACACTGTGATCTAGTTTGCAATTGGATACTGTAACTTTTTCAAAGCTGAAGAATGGCAAGAGTGTGTTTTAATTTTCTTACAGTAGAAATAGTCATTCATTTAAAGACTAACTATAAATATCAAGTGCTTCACATGTACCCAGTGTTACTCATTTTATTCCAGAACAACCCTTCGAAGCACGTAGTTATTATCTCCATTTTATAATAGTTAAGGAAACTGAAGCATCAAAAGGTTATCTGATTCAGTGAAACCCAGTTGGGGATTGACTGAAATCAGGATTTAAATTATAGTTTCAACTATAGTTGGGCCATCTAGCTTTATAAATTCCTTGGGACAAGACCCATTTGGGGATTCATTATTTTTATAAGTGCGTGCATGCTAAGTCGCTTCAGTCATGTCCAACTCTTTGTGATGCTATGGACTGTAGCCCACCAGGCTCTTCTGTCCATAGGATTCTCCAGGCAAGAATATTGGAGTGGGTTGCCATGCCCTCCTCCAGGGGATCTTCTTGACCCAGGGATCAAACCCATGTCTTCTATGCCTCTTGTATTGGCAGGCAAGGTCTTTACCACTAGTGCCACTTGGGAAGCCCATTTTTTTAGCACTGCTCCTCCTGAAGTCTATCATGGTACCTGGTATATCTCAGGCACGATATAATCTTTCCTGATATCATCCAGAGACCCTCTCTGTTTTACCTTCATATGCACAATCGTCTTCTTCAGAATCCTAAAATAGCCTTAGAGTACTGCTTTACCTTGGGGTCAGTGATGACAACCCTGGCAAGTTTTAACTGAGTGTTCAGTACACACCAGGCACAGTGTTAGTTTCCTAAGGTCCATTAACACATTCAGTCATTGATACAGTCCTATGGAGGAGCTACCTGTCTACAGCTGGGGCTCAGAAAAGTTAAATAACATGCCCAGAGCCACACAGTAAAGTGCAGGGCTGAGGTTCCTCCCACCCCCAGTGTCTGGTTGCCTCCAGCACCTACTGCTCACCACCCCTGCTCCACTGTGTTCTTGCAGAGATTCTCCTGCCTTTGAGGCCCCAGTGATGGCTTGCTTCCTAACAGGTCCCCACAGTGAAGGATAGATTTGCTAGACTTTGGTTGGGCTGTTTTGTGCAGTGACCAGGGCACACATTTTGTTAGACATTCGGTCTGAATAAGGGGCTCAGGCCTTTAGTCTGTGGCTGTGGAATAGAGAAAAGCTAACTGACCCAGAAGGGGATTGAACTTGTGACCTAGATTTCAGAGCACCAGATTCTAACCACTGGGCTGCAAGACACAGTCCCTCCGGAGGGCTGTTTTCTGAGAGTCCTGAGCTGCATCTTAAATCTGGGGCCTTTTCTCTCCCCAGCACCCCCTCCTTATTGCTGGAGATTAAGAAACTGAGGTTCACGCAAGAGCAGAGTGAGAAGAAAATAAATCGTGATTTAAATTCATGCCTCTGGATGCGTAGCTTAGCCCACTGAACCCCTCTCTCTTCATCTCTGCCACCTCCATTCTGTGATTTATTTCAGGCGATGGCCCTCTGTGTATGTATAAAAATCCCCCTGAATGCGTTCCCCTGAGGGCAGTCAATGCGTCTCTCTGAAGTTTAGCGCCAATGCTGATGTGTTGCAAAGGGATGAAAAACGTACATTTTCAAGTCTCCCCAAAGCTTCGAGCCAAAAGAAGAAAAAAAAAAGAAAAAGAAAAAAAAAAGTTGTCCATTCCCCTTTTTCAGCCCTCGCACTTCAAATGCTAATGAAAAGTGTGTTGTCTTGAGCCGTGAATAGGTCTAAAATGCTCTGGTTTGGAAGTATTTGCATACCGTCTTGAATAGAGAGGCAGCCCGCAGACAGGATTAAGCGCTACACATCAACTCCTGCGAAAGGGAGCTGACAGCGCTGCAGAAAATTGAGTGTCGGCAGAAACCTGACTGTAAGGTGAAGGGGGAGAAGTATCTTCTCCAGATATTCATCCTTTCCTCCTTTCTCCCTCAAAAAAAAATTTTAAGTGAAAAAATACATAGACTGTACAAAGTCCTAGCGAAGGAATTTGCAAAAAAATAAAGAGGAGGGAGGGGAGGGGGAATCTTACCCTATCACTTGAAAACCACTTGCATATTTTTAATTGTGCAATTCCCCACTTGTACACAGTTTTTAAATGGCTGGAGTTGTTTTGCATTTTTTTTTTTGGTGTTCATTTTACATTCTGTAATCACTATTCTTTCAGATGTCTATGTAGCTTTGTAAAATAGTATTTTTATTGGCTACTTAATCTTCCTTTGTTGTATAGTAAGTTTCTGTTAGTTATAAGTATCTTCTGTGCTTATAGATTTTTGAGTCTGTTGAGTTACAGCTTTAGAATAAATTCCTTTGTGGTTGTTTTTAGGCCCAAATGATTATGGATTTTTTTTTATATTTTTCTGCATTTTCTGTTTCTCTTTATAGTTTTATGTGTGGCTTATCATTTGTGAATTATCAACTCAGAATGATATCAAATGTGTGTGAATTTTCTAGTTTCCATTCAAATATATAATTTGTATCAATGATCATTTTTAATGAATGTTTGATTCTAAAATCTTCTTGTTGTCATTGTTCAGTCACTAAGCCGTGTCCGACTCTTTGCAACCCCATGCACTGCAGCAGGCCAAGCCTCCTTGTCCTTCACTATCTCCCAAGGTTTAAACAAATTCATGTCCATGAGTCAGTGATACTATCCAACCATCTCATCCTCTGCCACTCTCATCTCCTTTTACTTTCAGTTCTTCTCAGCATCAGGGGCTTTTCCAATTAGTCTAGCTTCAATATAATTCAACATTTCTAAATATATTTTTACTATTTATTTCATCACTAGCAAAGATTTTAAAATGTCTTAAATTATGTGTTTCCTATTTGTGTTTTCTCATGGATGAACTACCTACCTGTTCTTCACCCATTTTAATGGGTTTGCTATGGATCTCCTTTATCAACTTAAATGAATCTTTGCCATTTTTAACATGAGCATTCAGATGCACTTGAATCATTCTAATCTGTTTCTATTTTGTTGTAGTTTTGTTCTTTATTACTGTAAAAGTACTTTCAAATCTTTATATTTCCCAACTAACAGTTTTTTGGTTTGTGATCCCAATAAATATTTTGTATGGAACAATGAGCTGCAGTCTAAATGTAGGCAGTGGATCAACTTATCCTGAAGCTGAAGGTGGAGGAAGTAGAGGAAACATGAGACAGCTATGAAGAGCTAATTAAATGGAGCGCATCTCCAAGTTCAATATCTGGGATTCTATACCATACCTGCCCTTCCTGGTCCTCTGGTAGAACTCAGTAGTCACCAGCCCACTTGTTGATTACAGGGCAGTATGATTTTCACTCCTAAGAAATCCTGCTTTCTAGACAAGGATGGCAAGTTTCACTTCACCACCCATCTTTTTGCTAGCATAACGTAATTTGTACAAAAGAAGTTAACCATATAGTATTTATTTATTTATTTTAAAAATAAATTTATTTAATTGGATGCTAATTACTTTACAATATTATAGTAGTTTTGCCATACATTGACATGAATCCACATAAAGAATTCTTTCTTGCTAGGAGTGAACTGCAGATTAAAGATCCTTCTGCTCTTTAATGCCTACGATATGGCTAGCAGCCTGCATGAAAATGTATTCAGTTTATGACAACCTTTTGCCATTTCAGCTGTAAAGGCAAATGAAGAAAAACATCTAACTCTTAAAAGCAGATTAATTAGGCATCTCCCTTCTGGGTCAGGAAGATCCCCTCGAGAAGGGGATAGCAAGCCACTCCAGTATTCTTGCCTGGAGAATTTCATGGACAGATGAGCCGGGTGGACAAATATGACTCTGCGACTAGCACACCACCTTTCTCCTTTTGTGAATTTTAGAGTTGAATTTTCTATCAAGAAAGCTTAAATGACGCAAGAAATTCATTTTCTTTCTTATGAAAATGACATACACTGTTGCTTTGAAGTAACATTATGCACAACTGAGATACCTATGGGGAGTTTTGAAATCTCTGTCTCAAAAGACCTCTTAAAGCAAGACAGCTACATACAGGTTTGTTAATGGATAAGTACAACTTTCCCTTAAAAAGATTTAAAAGCCTTCTAAAACTATTATGTTTTCGTTTTCTGTATATCATAAACTTTTTGCCCTCAAATGGCTTTTATTTATTTTGGAAATTTTCTAAAGAGACTTTTTTGTTTCTTTGTTGGCTTTGAGCTGGAAATGAGTATAAAGGAGATAAAAATGCTGTTTGGGTGTTTTTTTTTTTTTTTTCAAGCTCTAACTACCTACTTACCTATCTATTTCTCATTTACACAGTCTATCAGGTATGTGCACATCAGGACATATTCATTGAGCACCTACTGTATACAGTGTTTTCCCCAACGTACTTCAATGTCACAAACAGATCTCTGTTGCTCTCAAGGAAATAAAAAGATAAATCGCACTGAATGGTAGTATTTGCTATATACTAAATTAGCAGTAGCAAATTAGTGGTAAGGGGCTTCCCTCGTGGCTCAGATGATAAAAGAATCTGCTAGCAATACAGGAGTCCCAGGTTCGATCCCTGGATTGGGAAGATCCCCTGGAGGAGAGCGTGGCAAGCCACGCCATTATTCTTGCCTGGAAAATTCCACAGACAAAGGAGTCCATGGGGTCACAAAGAGTTGGATATGACTGAGTGACTAAGCACCCAAATTAGTGGCAAAAGTAAGAGATCCAGATCTGCGTTGCTCGATACATAGTACATGGGCTGCAAAATATTTATTCTGGTCTAAGGTGATACAAATACAGGAACCAAGGATAAGCACTGAGAAACTTTTATAGAAATCTGACAGAGTGATTTTATGCTTATTGAATCTCATGTTTCTGACTTTGTACTATGTATGGCTTTGTTATTTTAAATTCCTTTATTCTAGTATTTTTTAAAATTATGTTTCTCAAAAACATAAGTAAATGAATGGTAATTTTAAAAAGAAGCCTGATCTTTTACCCTGAGCAACACAGAGATAGCACATATCTACCTATCCATATGTATAATTGTGTTATATATATAATTCAATTATAATAGGTGTAAGTTGCTCAGTCATGTCTGACTCTTTGCAACCCCATGGACTGGAGCCCACCAGATTCCTCTGTCCATGGGATTTTCCAGACAAGAATACTGGAGAGGGTTGCCATGCCCTTCTCCAATAATTATGATGAAAGATGATGCTGTGAAAGTGCTGCACTCAATATGCCAGCAAATTTGGAAAACTCAGCAGTGGCAACAGGACTGGAAAAGGTCAGTTTTCCTTCCAATCCCAAAGAAAGGCAATGCCAAAGAATATTCAAACTACCGCACAATTGCACTCATCTCACATGCTAGTAAAGTAATGCTCAAAATTCTCCAAGCCAGGCTTCAGCAATACGTGAACCATGAACTTCTTGATGTTCAAGCTGGTTTTAGAAAAGGCAGAGGAACTAGAGATCAAATTGCCAACATCCACTGGATCATGGAAAAAGCAAGAGAGTTCCAGAAAAACATCTATTTCTGCTTTATTGACTATGCCAAAGCCTTTGACTGTGTGAATCACAATGAACTGTGGAAAATTCTGAAAGAGATGGGAATACCAGACCACCTAATCTGCCTCTTGAGAAACCTATATGCAGGTCAGAAGGCAACAGTTAACCTGGACATGGAACAACAGACTGGTTCCAAATAGGAAAAGGAGTACGTCAAGGCTGTGTATTGTCACCCTGCTTCTTTGACTTCTATGCAGAGTACATCATGAGAAACGCTGGGCTGGAAGAAACACAAGCTGGAATCAAGATTGCTGGGAGAAATATCAATAACCTCAGACATGCAGATGACACCACCCTTATGGAAGAAAGTGAAGAGGAACTTAAGAGCCTCTTGATGAAAGTGAAAGAGGAGAGTCAAAAAGTTGGCTTAAAGCTCAACATTCAGAAAACTAAGATCATGGCATCTGGTCCCATCACTTCATGGGAAATAGATGGGAAATAGTAGAAACAATGTCAGACTTTATTTTGGAGGGCTCCAAAATCAGTGCAGATGGTGACTGCAGCCATGAAATTAAAAGACGCTTACTCCTTGGAAGAAAAGTTATGGCCAATCTAGATAGCATATTCAAAAGCAGAGACATTGCCAACAAAGGTCTGTTTAGTCAAGGCTATGGTTTTTCCAGTGGTCATGTATGGATGTGAGAGTTGGACTGTGAAGAAAGCTGAATGCCGAAGAATTGATGCTTTTGAACTGTGGTATTGGAGAAGACTCTTGAGAGTCCCTTGGACTGCAAGGAGATCCAACCAGTCCATTCTGAAGGAGATCAACCCTGGGATTTCTTTGGAAGGAATGATGCTAAAGCTGAAACTCCAGTACTTTGGCCACCTCATGCTAAGAGTTGACTCACTGGAAAAGACTCTGATGCTGGGAGGGATTGGGGGCAGAAGGAGAAGGGGATGACAGAGGATGAGATGGCTGGATGGCATTACCAACTCGCTAGACATGAGTTTGAGTGAACTCCGGGAGTTGGTGATGGACAGGGAGGCTGTGCGTGTGGCAATTCATGGGGTTGCAAAGAGTCGGACACGACTGAACGACTGAACTGAACTGAACTGATACCTATCTATATTATATATGCTTATCTGTATTATATATTATATATATCTATATAATATGTATTATGTATACCTACATATTCTAAATATGCCTGTCAATATGGGCTTACCAGATGGTGCTAGTGGTAAAAAACCTGTCTGCCAATGCAAGAGACATAAGGGATACAGGTCAATCCCTGAGTCAGGAAGATCCCCTGGAGAAGAAAATGGCAACCCACTCCAGTCTTCTTGCCTCAGAAATTCCATGGACAGAGGAGCCTGGTAGGCTATAGTCCATAGGCACAGAGTCGGGCAAGACTGAAGCAACTTAGCACACATGAATCAATCTATGTAATTATATATGTATATGTATATATATATATTTATATATATATAACCTCAGTTATGGTTAGAAAAAGACAGTTCTCAGTTCATTTTACACCCTGCCTCTTCTGTTTCAGAAGAAATCTCCCACCTTTACATGTATAGAGACTGTCATCTCTGAAGTTGTTCAGTACCATAATTCAGTCTTAAGGGTTTAGATACAAAGAATGAAAGTCACATTTCCTGCCAAAACACTAGAATCTTGCAAATATCTTAAGGAAAAGAAAACTAGAAGAATGCTAACATAAAAATTTTAAAGATATACTGTCCAAATTTGTTATATTATTTTTCAAACATTTGGATAGAGAAATCATGCAAAGGGCATATTCCCAGTTTCCATATTTGTTTGACAAACTTCCTATAAAGCTAAAGGAAAATGACTAAAACTTCATACCTTGATAAAATATAAATGCATATTATATATATTACAAATATGTTATATATTATAAATTTAGTTATATTGCATAAATCAAATTTTATCACATACAGTATATGTGATACATTTATATAATTTATATGTGATAAAATGTAATTATGTGATTTTATAGATTATTAATATTGATACAAGCATAGATTTATGACATTTTGGAATTGAAAGAGATCTAATTTCTGCCAGGCATTTTGCAAATGTAAAAACTGCAAATATATATATAAAGTTATATATAGAGAAAAAAAACTGTGCTTAAATAAGTTTGGTTAGCTTTGAGTTAAATAAAGTTACTGTTGCTGGACTTCTTAGTTCAGTTCAGTTCAGTCGCTCAGTTGTGTCCAGCTCTTTGCGACCCCATGAATCGCAGCACGCCAGGCCTCCTTGTCTATCACCATCTCCCGGAGTTCACTCAGACTCATATTTTCTGAATAAGAGGTCTCTGAATTTTTGTTTTGCATCGAGTCCAAAGATTATATAGCTGGGCTTGCTGGGAAGGTTTAACTGTGAAGGGAACATTTGCACAGAAACATGCAGGATGGAAGAGAGAAACTGAGGCTATGAAAGAACATTCAGGGCAGAGGGACGAGCAAACACCCAGTGATCGTGGCAGTGTGCCCAGTGCTTTGTAGGCACCTCAAGGAAGATAAGACACGAGCAAGAAAGGAGGGAAAGCAGCTAAGATCACAGTGATCAGATGAGGGAAGAGGCGTGAGAACTAGCATAGGACCCTGAAAGCCATTGTGAAGATTTTCAGCTTTTCTCTGAGAGGCATGGAAACCCATGAGAAAAGGGGTTTAAACAAAGGAATGCCATGATCTGACTTACTTTCTCTCAGGATAACCTTTGCTTCAGGGTTGAGGATAGATTCCAGCAGGAGTGTGAGGGTGGGGAATTGGTAGGGAGAATACTAAGGTCAAAGCAGGGAGCCCAATTAGGAGGCATTGGTCATAACCAAGCAAAAGATGATGGAGGTCCAGACCATGGTGGTAGCAGTGGAAATGATGAGTGATACGATGCTAGATGTTTTCTGAAGGGGCACAAACCATGCACGCAGAAGATTGGCTGCAGTATGTCGGAGAGGGTCAAGATGACTACAAGAATTTTGGCTTACAAATAGGAAAATGGAATTGCCAATAAAGGTGATAGAGAATAGTGTGGATGGAATAGGTTTTAGGGAAAAGCTTCCATTTTGGACATGTTAAGTTTGAAAATACAGACTAAACACTAGCATATAAGCATTTAGGACTCAAGGGAAATGCTGAGGCTGGAAAACACAAATTGGCAAGTGATCAGTTGATAGATGGTATTTAAAGTTGGGGGTTGGATGAGATTCCATGGAGATGGAACTGATAAAAGCAGGACACAGGTCTGAGCTTTGGGTCATTCTAAAGTGAAGTGACCAGGGAGATGAGAAAATACTCCCAAAGGAGGCTACAAATTTTCAAGAATACCAGAAGCTTTTCAGTCATCATCATCCTCTTTTGAAACTCTTAATATTACTACATAATATCTACCTTATAAGGATTTCATAACATTATAGACATTTAGAACAATTGCTGGCCCAGAGTAAGCATCAATAAATTATAGCTATTTATTGCTAATACTTAAAAATTGCTCTCTTAAAACACCTCTTCAGTGAGGAAATAGGTTCAGTAACTTCTGTTGTTGTTCAATCACAAAGTGTCCAGCTCTTTGTGACCCTGTCAAATAGATGGGGCATGCAGCACACCAGGCTTCCCTGCCCTTCACTATCTCTCTGAGTTTGCTCAAACTCATGTCCATTAAGTCAGTGATGCCAACCAACCATCTCATCCTCTGTCATCCCCTTCTCCTCCTGCCTTCAATCTTTCCCAGCATCAGGGTCTTTTCCATTGAATTAGCTCTTTGCATGAGGTGGCCAAAGTATTGGAGCTTCAGCTTCAGCATCAGTCATTCCAATGAATATTCAGGGTTGATTTCCTTTAGGATTGGCTGGTATGACCTCCTCGCTGTCCAAGGGACTCTCAAGAGTCTTGTCCAGCACCACAATTCAAAAACATCAATTCTTCCACACTCAGCCTTCTTGATGATCCAACTCTCATATCCATACATGACTACTAGAAATACCATAGCTTTGACTAGACAGACCTTTGTTGGCAAAGTGATGTCTCTGCTTTTGAACATGCTGTCTAGATTTGGCATGGGTTTTCTTCCAAGGAGCAAGCATCTTTTAATTTCATGACTGCAGTCACTGCCTGCAATGATTTTGGAGCCCAAGAAAAGAAAATCTGTCACTGTTTCCACTTTTTCCCCATCTATTTGTCATGAAATGATGGGACTGGATACCATGATTTTAGTATTTTGAATGTTGAGTTTAAGCCAGCTTTTTCACTCTCCTCTTCCACCCTCATCAAGAGGCTCTTTAGTTCTCCTTCACTTTCTACCATAAAGTGGTTATCATCTGCATATCTGAGATTGTTGATATTTTTCCTGGCAATCTTGTTTCCACGCTTATGAGTCATCAGTAACTTCTAGAAGTTCCTATAGCTAATAACTGACAGAAGCAGGGTCACTTCCAAGTTATTTTTCTCCAAATTGCTGTGCTTTTCTCACTACTTATCCTATACGACTTAGTTTCCAAATATTTTACATAAACCAACCAGGAAATAAAATGTAAAATCAGTAACCACCAAGCACTTCTTGAGATTAAAGTTCAAGAAACAGGTTGGAAGGGAAATAGAGACTGTTACAATGAATTGAGCACTCAACATATGATAAGCATTGTGTTATCCTGTTTAACACTCATGACAGTCCTATGAAAGAGGAAATAATATGACCCTTTTTTTGTTTTACAAATAAAGAGTGTGAATCTCAGAGCAGTTAAACCAGTGTTTCTAGAGATGTGTGCATGCTACTTCAGGTATACAGTTTCAGTTTGGGATCTTGGTCAATCTCAGTATTGACAGTATTTCCCAGTTCACCTGGGGACATGGTCTAGAGGCCAAAACTTTTTTTTTCAGGAGTGCCTCTTTATTTCTTTGCTTTCTGTTTTATAAGGTGTGGTTGACAAGTAAACACTGTAAGTATTTCAGGTGTACATTGTGATGTTTTGATATAAGGAAGGTACACCTGATCAGAGGAAGGTGAAAGTCTATCAAGAATTTTCTCTGGAAATTTTCTTCTTCCTTCTTACCTTCCTCTCTTCTCCCTTCCTTAGCTTCTTCCTTCATTGCTCCATTCTTTTCTTTTTCCATCCTTTCCACTCCCTCCTCCCTTCCTTCTTTCCTTTCTTCCTTCCTTTCTTGCAGAAAGATGACCTGAATTCAGATCCAAAGCAACTTTGAACAGGGTTATCAAGAACTGCAAGATGACTCACTCCAGGGTTTACACAAGCAAACAGAAATATTACTAACTCCACCAGATGTAGTAGATGATGAATTTTCTGGTGTTACTTTGTTTAGTCAACTTTCAGTGTGAATTATGCAAAAAGCCTTCACCTCTATGTCCTTGTACACTTCTGTTAAAATCCCCCCCTTTTTTTGCATACACACTCAAACACTTAGTTATGTCCAACTCTTCTCTACCCCATGGATTATAGCCTGCCCGGCTCCTCTACCCATGGGATTCTCCAGGCAAAAATACTGGAGTGGGTCGCCATTTCCTTCTCCTGGGGATCTTTCTGACCCAGGGATCGAACCTGATTCTCCTCCATTGCAGGTGGATTCTTTTTCACTAAGCCACCAGGGAAGCCCTCCTACATTATTTTGAAACATCTGCTTGCCTAATCTGTGTTACACTACATGCACCTCAAGGGTTGGGACTAGGCCTTTCAACCATTGATTGAAAGAACTTGTTTTTGTTGCTCACCACTGTATCACTATAGACAAATTGTTTAACCTCCCTGGACCTGTTCCCACATCTTTGAAACAGAGGTAATAAAATCTCTTCCTTGGATTATTAGAATTAAATATGCAGCACTTAGTCCATGTTGTATATGATGCTGTTCCCTCTTCCTGGAACCTATTCCCTAGATATCTGCAAGGTTAATTGCCTATTTCCCTCAAAAATCTGCTTGGATGCTACCTTTTCAATGAATATCCTATTTCCCCGACTGTCTTATTTAAATAACCATATTCTCTGTCCCTATCTTGCCCTCCCAATTCCCCTATTATGATTTTGCTTTTTTATAGCATGCATTACATTCTCACATACTGTACTTGTTATGTGCTACTTACTAAACTAAAAATTTGGTATTTGGAACTTAAGGAAATTCCAGTTTAAAACATCCGTGTCTGATTACCTTTTCACAACTTACTAGAAACGTGACATTAGCATGTAACGCCTGAAGTTGGCATTATTTAAAATTAGTCCTTGAACACTAAACCTTCTTAATATTTGTTCCTAAAAAGCTAGAGGAATACTTCCCGCGGGGCTTGTGCAAGGTTATTTGCAAATATTTGTCTCAAATATTCTAGCTAACCTGCCACTTTTGTTCATAGCTGAGTAACTTCTATATGACAGACCTTCTTGAACATAACAATATAAAGCCTAGAAATAAGAAATAATTACCTGAAGAGATTACCAAAATGGGCAGAATCTGTGGGTGGACTGACCCTAGGAAAAAGGAAATGGCACTGAGTGAGTTTCCTGTTTTATAGCAATCCACAACATTACTGGCTTGAAGAATTAGAAGACAGATTTCAAAGCAATTATAGGAAAAGAGGAGAGTCCCTGGCTGAATGTAATAGACAGACAGAGTCATAAAGTCTGTGTATAAACTTTTGATCAAGCCTCTGGCTGATCTCTAAACTCTACATGCATAATGTGGATACAAACTCCCAACAGTTCATTCAAAGCTCAAAGTACTGAATTAAAATTTCATCTGTTGCCTACTGCAGGGAGAAATAATTTTAGAGCTGAGTTCAGCGAAGTTAACTGAAAAAACAAACAAACAAAAATCAATACTCCTCAGAGGAATATAACACTATCAAGAGTCTAGACAATGTATCATTCACAGCCTCCAGGATACAACTCAAAATTATTTGACATTTAATGAAACAGGAAAATGTGACTCATCGTTAAGAGACAATGGAAACTGACTCCGATAACACAGATTTTAGAATTATTGGACAACCATTCAAAATAAACTATTATCCTCATAATCTAAAGGACAGAAAAAACAGCCGAAAATAGAAAGCATAAAATTCAAAAGGAAATTTTATAACTGAAAGATGTAGTATAAGCAATAAAGTCACTGGATAGATGTAACATCAGATTCAGTACCTTGTTCAGTAAGATGACATAGGGACAAGGGTTCACTTCAGAGTCCCTGGTTGGGTCCTCGGTCAGTGGGCTTATTACCAGCTGCACAGCCAGGTGTGGCTCCTACCAGGTCCCTGGGAGGCCTCCTGCCCAGCCACTGAACACGTCCCTAGGTGGGCAGGGCTGGGCCTGAGCTGTGGTTGAGGGGAGTTAGAACCAACCCACAGACCTGTTTCAGATTACACAGCCAAAATTGAGGTCTGCAGACCTGATTCTGAGTCTCCTACTAGTTCCCTGGGTGGGCTGGACTGCTCCCTGACTGTGGCTGGAGAGACTGGAGCTAAGTACAGGGCCTTTTCAGGATCAATGGGGCGGAGGTGGGGTGGGGGGTGTGCTACAGACAGGTGGGTATTTTATCAGGCCCCTAAGCAAGCAGGACAGTTTATGGACTGTGCTTGGATCATCCGAAGTTCCATTGTGGGGGACCTTTCAGAATCTACAGTCTGACTGAAATTGGCAGGTTTGCCTCCAGAGGCTCTGGGACCACAGCTAAGAGGGGCTAGAGCTGGTTCATGGGCCATTTCAAGACTACAGCTGGGACCAAGTTCTGTGTGCTTATTACCTAATGCACAGGTGAGTCCTCCAGGGTTCCTGGGTAAGTGGTGCTGGTGACAGGACCAAGATAAATGGACTGTGGCTGAGTCTTCAGGAATACGGAGCTGTTTACAGCTCTGTCACCAGGACTTTGGTTGGTGAATCAGCTGCCTGGCAGCTAGCTTCAGGATGGTTCTCCTTGGTCTAAGACTTTACCAGGGCTTCATGGTCTCCTACCCGGATTACAAAGCTCCCACAAAGATACTTTTGTTTATATATGCATGCTCAGTTACACAGTCATGTCTGACTCTTTGTGACTCCACAGACTATAGCCTGCCAGGCTCCTCTGTTTCTGGAGTTTTCCAGGCAAGAATATTGGAGTGGGTTTGCATTTCCTTCTCCAAGGGATCTTCTGGACCCTGGGATCAAACCCATGTTTCTTACATCTCCTGCATTGGTAGGTGGGTTCTACCATATGGGAGCACCACCTGGGAAGCCCCCTTTGTCCATGGATGGATGCCAAATTATCGTTGTTCAGAGTTGGTATGAGAGAGGACATCTTATTTGGCCATCTTGCTTTCATCACTCTCCATAATGCTGGTTTTCTGATCCAGTTTTTTTTCTATGGCATGTTAGCTTTCTCCACAGAAACAGAATCAATTTTGTGTGTGTGTGTATGTGTGTGTGTGTGTTAGTTGCTCAGTTGTGTCCAACTCTCTGCAATCCCATGGTGTGTGTGTATATATATATATATATATATATATATAATTAAGGAGAATGGCACCTCCAAGTCATCAGTGTTAGCCAGCAGGTTCCAGACCCAGGAGAACTAATGGTACAGATAAACTCCATAGACCATCTGAAGGAAAATTCCTTCTTGTCCCAGGAAGTTGATCTTTTTGTTCTATTCAGGCCTTCAACTGATTGAATGAGGTACATCCACACAATGGAGGGAAATCTGCTTACTTAAACTTCACCAACATAAATGTTATTCTTATCCAAGAATACCTCCAAGTTGACACATAAGATTAAATATCATTTTATGGCCGCCTATATCATCATTGTCTTCAGGAGCCTTGATGTCACCTGGTAAGAATATTTGTATTATTCCCAAGTCTGGTGGCAGTGTAAGGGAAGACACTCTGAAGTCAGGCAGTACTGAGTTTAAATCCTGACTCTGGGAGACTTTAAGCAAGTTCATTAAGCTCTCTGAAACTCATTTCCTTTTCAGTATGATTAAAATAAAAATGTCCTGGAGACATGTAGTTGCTAAAACGATGAAAATAGTACACACCTAACAGAATGTCTGGTACATAGAACACATTTAAATAAATATTAAATCCCCTCCTTCCTCATTCCCAATTTCCTATAGTGTTCATACTCCAAGGTTATTATCTTTAGATACTTGTTCTTTGTCTTACTCGGGGATTCATTAGCTGTAAATTAGTAAAAGCCTGTCGAAATTAACTAAAAAGAAAAGTAGGGGGAAGTGAGGATTATTATAATACTATAAGAAGCACCCTTACATATTTCTCTAAAAAGGAAATTAGATTCAGCTGAGCTTCACTGGGAAGGCTTTGGGGACTGGGCCGCATCCATGGTGTCTGCCTCATTCATTTCTCTTTGGAGGTTTCTTCCTCTTAGTTCTATCTCACTCATCACTTCTCTTCCTTATTTAATTTGGTTTGCATCTAGTTTTGGTCAGAACTGACTGTGTTCCGACTTGGTGAGCTGGTCATTCTCTCAAGAGCGAGAATTTGATTGGCCGTAAGCTGCCCAATAGACGTCCTGACACCAACGCAGGGGTCCCCGCTGATCCAATCAGAGGGCATGATATGGCACAGGCATGGTCGCTTAGTTTTGCCTGCCAGGAAAAAGAGTGATAGAAAAGAGACTTCCGTAGGGAAAAGCACTCCCAAAATATGTTGACCATTTCTACTTCATTTTCCACGTATCAAATACTGTTTGTTTGTTTGTTTTTAATTTCAGAGAGATACATACTCTTTTGGGCTTCCCTGGAACTCAGCTGGTAAAGAATCCACCTGCAATGCAGAAGGCCCCGGTTTGATTCCTGGGTTGGGAATATCCGCTGGAGAAGGAATAGGCTACCCACTCCAGTGTTCTTGGGCTTCCCTGGTAACTCAGCTGGTAAAGAATCTATCTGCAATACTGGAGCGACCTGGGTTCCATCCCTGGGTTGGGAAGATCCCCTGGAGAAGGGAACCGTTACACACTCTAGTATTCTGCCCTGGAGAATTCCATGGACTGTATGGTTCATGGCGTCGCAAAGAGTTGGACACGACTGAGAGACTTCACTTCACATACTCTTTACTCTCCCAAAGAAGGTTTTTTCTCCCCCTGCTTCCTCCAGAGAAGAAAATTCTGTTTTCCCAAGAGAACTATATTTTATTTTCCCAAGCTGAGATAATTCCAGTTTATTGAACCTCTTTTTAATAAGACATCTTTAAAAACTGTTTGAGTTGTCATTGTCCCAAGGGAGCCCTGTGGGCTTACTTTCTTACTTTTTGCCATGCCACTTAATTTAATTATGTCATCTTGTCATTGCTACACATAATCTCAGGGGACCCTGGGAAGCAGGGCCATGCTGGATGCTATGCATTCCAAGCATCTCCAATTCTTCTCATCAAATCATAATTTTCTTCAACCTGATGCTGTTTATACAAAACAACCATCCCAAGATGGTAATGGCCACAGGGACAAATCCAAATGGAGATTTAAGGTATTATCTGATCAATTTGATCAATTTTGACAGCTGGTTCAGATAATTAGAGCAGAAAGGAAAAGATCTCTTTTTCTCCAAGGTTTGTATTTTGGTCTAAATTGTTAATGTCACAGTTTTATATCTTCTTTTCACCTATGTTTTCTCCAGCCAAAGAGTTTATTATCTAGGCAGCTTAGTAAATTTTCAGCTTTAGCCACCATTTTTTCTGGGAAGAAAATTTTAATGGGTAAAATTATTCATTTTAGAATGTACAAGGCCAAAATTGACTCTGGCATTTCACTTGATGAAACCAAGGCTTGCATACAAAAGATCTACATACTATGCAAATGTATTTTCTATGTATATGTATAAAGTTTGGCAACTCCCTCTCCTAAGCCCTTCAGTTATGTGCTTTGGTTTGAGAAGGTTAATTCAATAAAAGCTTCACTTTCTTTTCTGAAAGCATCTGAGGGGCCAATGCTGGTGTGTTATTGACACTGCCATAAAACAGGGTAATCGCACTCATTTATCAGTTTTTGCTCTGGAGGACCTAAAACTGAGCTCATTTAGAGACTGAATTATCTCTGGCCCTCAGAGCCAGATGGCAAGTTCCTGTGAAGGTGGGGGAATATTGCTTCCAGGCACTATTGGAAAGTAATCGCCACACCTGACATAGCCTATGGAACAGACTGATAAACACAGAACGTGCTACATCCCTCCCACCAACCCACAGCCCCAAACAACCCAAAGTCAGAACCAGATTCAGCATGAAATGTACAAGTGATGGCTCCCACCCTCCGTGCATATCAGCCCCATTTGACACACACACACTCAAATACTAACGCTATATTTTCAAAAAGAAAAGGTGGGTTAGCTATCACTTTCCATCCAGGTGCTTAAATAAGTCTTTTCTTCTCATCATCATTATGAAACGGCATGGTCAAAGACAGAGAAGAATGGGTAACTCTCCTGGGTACGTTTACCAGAGTATTATTAAAGAAAAGGAATTACTTTGCTTCAAAGGTGGAGATTTACAATACCTGTATAATGTTTCCAAAGGGGACAATGAAAGGTTTGACCAGAGTTCTACATCTTATACTTACACAGGGGTTTTTGACTTGTATGTATATGTTAAACACACACACAATATATCCATAATATATGGGTTCCATATATCCTGCCCGCCTCTTGGAATTATCAAGAGAGTGATTCAGTACTTACCTGGCAGGAAAGATACCATGATCACAAAGGTGGTTTCACCGGGCAAAGCTTATTCATTGCACTCTGAAGGTGCTAAACCCTGCGATGTCCCCAAAGGTGGAAAACTCAGCTGCGTGATTTGTGGTAGTGGGGGACTGAGTTCGTGCTTTCCCCTGTTTAAAAAAAAATGAGAAAGAGGGAGATAGAAAGAGGGAGGAAGGATGATTCACCCATTTTCTCATTTAATAAATATGTTTGGTTGAAGGGATCCAAAAACGGAAAAGACATGGTCTAGTTTGTAAAGAAATCCATTTTGGAGAAAGGATTAAATTAGGTTATGATATGGATAGTAGCTCACATTATTTTTAAAGTTGTCATTGTGCTAAAATGGTTTCATAATTGTGGGTCTTTTATTTTCATCCAGAACGGCTGGATATAGGTGCTTTCGAAATTATTGGAGCAGGATGATGTACAGCAAAGACATCTGCTGTGCTGGTGTTCTCATAGTTCTAGCTATCAGAATCTTATCATTTTTAAAAAAGATTTGTTTATATATTTGGCTGTGGCGGGTCTTTGTTGCTGTATGCGAGCTTCCTCTAGTTGCAGTGTCCGGGCCTCTCGTTGCAGTGGCTTCTCTTGCTGCGGAGCATGCGCTCTAGGCACGCAGGCTTCAGTAGGTGCAGCTCGTAGGTGAGCATTTGTGTCTCACTGGCCCTGGTGCACTGGGCCAGTAGTTGTGGCACATGGATTTAGTAGCTCCATGGCATGTTGGATCTTCCCAGACCAGGGATAGAATCAGTGTCCTTTGCATTGCAAGGCAGATAGAATCTTATTATTTTTAACAGGAATGCTTCTTACTATTTTCCTCGGGCTGTATTAACTTAATAAGAAAAAAGTGCTAGAGGTTTTAAAGCCAGCCAGACCCACAGCTGACTCTTGGTTTTACCAATAAGTTACTGAGTGACATTGTTGGTGGGGGGAATCACGTAAACTCTCTGACCTTTATTGTTCTCATCTATTAAATGGGGATAATAGAATTAAGGATTCTCAAAGTTTTTTTATGAGTTATATATTAATCTGTATTTTAAAAGCACCTAAGAGAGTGGGTGGTTCCATAAATGAAAAAAATAGACAGTGGTCATTTTTATTTCATAGGAAATCTGATTATTATAATATGACAAATTAGCTGAAGGCCTCAGACAAATTAGGGATTCCCTGATGGTTCAGATGGTAGTCTTCCTGCAATGCGGGAGACCTGAGTTCGATCCCTGGCTTGGGAAGATCCTCTGGAGAATGAAATGGCAACCCATTCCAGTATTCTTGCCTGGGAAATCCCATGGACAGATGAACCTGGCAGACTACAGTCCATGGCGTTGCAAAGAGTAGGACATGACTGAGCAACTTCACTTTCACTTTTTCATTTTTCAGACAAATTAATACCTTTTCAAGCCTAACTCTAGAGAATCATCTCTAAGAGTTCTTGAAATTTAAAAAAAAAAAACCTATATATGAATTCCCTAGAAGGTTTTGATTATATTAAATCCATCTAGAAAATTATTGTATGATATCATTCTCAGTATGCTAGGAGAAAAAATGTTAAACCCAACAAGAAGATGAGGACTTCAGGCTGCTTTTCTTTCATTCCAAGAAGGATAGCTCTTAATCAGAGTGCATTCTCCATTCAAGATAATCTGTGAAGACTGGCATGAAAATGCAGATTCCTAATTGAACAAAGACAATTATTTCCAGATTGAAGTACAGTGGTGAATAGCTCTGTGCTCCAATTACCGTCAGACTTTTATTTCAAATGGGAGGCTGAAATCACAGATGAGTTAGCCTTAATTGGGAGAAATGGCTGAAATTGTAGTTTTAATACCCTACTGTAACATCATGTATGTAGGTCATCTTTTTTTCATGTATACATGACAGTGCCCTGTTTATGTCCATTTGGGACAGCAAGCTGTGATGGCAAGAAGGATAGCCTTTTTACAAACAAAGGTATAAGAACCCAGAAGATAATTAGAGCCATAAAACTATATAGCTTTTAAATAAAGGAATGGAAAACTACATTCTTTTCTATAACTATGTGTGAATTCACCGACTAATGTGAAAACCTAACTCAAGATAGCATTACTTCAAGCAAGATTTCCTCGATCCTGACTATTTCTTCATAATATATTCCACTTAAGACTATCAGAGAGTAGCCCAGCCGTGAATACATAGGTCCCCTCAAATTAGGTCAGGTCTAACAGATTTTCTAAAGGTTGAAAAAAAGACAATACAAATGTCAGATGAAGTCTGTGCTTTTCAAACAACCAGCAAACACCAAAGGAGAGTTTGTTGTATGGTTGAGTTGGAGATGGTGTTGTGTTGGCAGAGATGAAGATATGGAAATGCTATTAGTAAAGATTCCTCTTCTCAGGTTCCTTTTTCACTCCAGCTGGGAATTTGAGAATCAGACACACGAAACCTTGTCACCAACCATCATGAATCATTTGTGTCCATATAGATGTTTCCTGCTTTCAAAGGGATTTCACAAATTATTTCATTTGATTGATCCTCATTCCTCCAAACTCCAAGTTAGGTGTGGTAAATTTCATCACCTCTTTTTACAAATAAATAAATGAGGCACAGATCCTTGCTTAGGGGTCCAGAGTGAAAGAGTATAGGGCTGGGACAAAGACCCAGCCTCTGATTAATAATAGCCACCCCAAAGTGTCACACGTCACCGGAAAGTGAAAGTGTTAGTATCTCAGTTGTGTCCGACTCTCTGTGACCCCAGTAGCCCGCCAGGCTCCTCTGTCCATGGGATTCTCCAGGCAAGAATACAGGAGTGGGTTGCCATTCCCTTCTCCAGGGGATCTTCCCAATGCAGGAACTGAACTCAGTTTTCTTGCATTGTAAGCAGATTCTCGACCATTTGAGCCACCAGGGAAGCCCTACACGTCACTGGAGGAACTGTAAAAGACTTCCATGCCTTGGTATGTACTTCCCTGGCAGCTCAGTGGCAAAGAATCCACCTGCAATGCAGGAGATGCACATTTGATCCCTGGGTCAGGAAGATCCCCTGGAGTAGGAAGTAGAAACCCACTCCAGTATTCTTGCCTGGGAAATCCCATGGACAAAGGAGCCTCATGGGCTATAGTCCACAGGGTCTCAAAGAGTCAGACATGACTGAGTGACTGAGGGTGCACACACGCCTTAGCATGCCAGCCACTACACTTCCACTGTCTTTCAGGCCATAGAAACAAGAAAAACACATGAAAAGATGCTCAACATCACTCATTATTAGAGAAATGCAAATCAAAACCACAATGAGGTACCACTTCACACCAGTCAGAATGGCTGCGATCCAAAAATCTGCAAGCAATAAATGCTGGAGAGGGTGTGGAGAAAAGGGAACCCTCCTACACTGTTGGTGGGAATGCAAACTAGTACAGCCACTATGGAGAACAGTGTGGACATTCCTTAAAAAATTGCAAATAGAACTACCTTATGACCCAGCAATCCCACTTCTGGGCATACACACCGAGGAAACCAGAATAGAAAGAGACACATGTACCCCAATGTTCATCGCAGCACTGTTTATAATAGCCAGGACATGGAAACAACCTAGATGTCCATCAGCAGATGAATGGGTAAGAAAGCTGTGGTACATATACACAATGGAGTATTACTCAGCCGTTAAAAAGAATTCATTTGAATCAGTTCTGATGAGATGGATGAAACTGGAGCTGATTATACAGAGTGAAGTAAGCCAGAAAGAAAAACACCAATACAGTATACTAACACATATATATGGAATTTAGGAAGATGGCAATGACGACCCTGTATGCAAGACAGGGAAAGAGACACAGATGTGTATAACGGACTTTTGGACTCAGAGGGAGAGGGAGAGGGTGGGATGATTTGGGAGAATGACATTCTAACATGTATACTATCATGTGAATTGAATCGCCAGTCTGTGTCTGATGCGGTATGCAGCATGCTTGGGGCTGGTGCATGGGGATGACCCAGAAAGATGTTATGGGGAGGGAGGTGGGAGGGGGGTTCATGTTTGGGAATGCATGTAAGAATTAAAGATTTTAAAATTTAAAAAATAAAAAACTAAAATTAAAAAAAAAGAAAAGAAAAGAAAAACACCTGTGCTGTCTGTTCTCCTATAGTCATTAGCTTTCACTATTAGGGAGATATATATTGTTATCACCAACCTGCAGGTGTGGAAACTGGTGCTCATAAAGGATAAGTGACTTTTTCAAAGTCTGACAATTAGTTAAGAGATGAAACTAGACCAGATTAGCCTCACTGGCTCTAAATTTTGTGCTTTTTCCATTTACCAGAAGAGTCCCGGGTTTTTATTATAGCTCCTTTGCTTCTGGAGAAGGAAATGGCAACCCACTCCAGTATTCTTGCCTGGAAAATCCCATGGACAGAGGAGCCTGGTGGGTTAAAGTCCATGGGGTCGCAAAGAGTCGGATACGACTGAGCGACTTTGCTTTCACTTTTGCTTCTGATGCTTTTCACAAAATTTATTCGTTTGTTCAACAAAAATCACAGCAGTGGACAAAATAGACCCCCAATCCCTGCCCCTATAGAGCTTACATTCTAGTAGGAAAAATAGACAATACACAAAATAAGTGAAAAATACTGTATGTTTGATGGTTGTAAGTGCTGTGGAGAAGCTGGAAAGGATTTTCAGGAGACAGGGAAGTTGAGATTTTAGACCAGGTCATCTGGGAAGGCTTCCCTGAAAGGTGGCATTTCAGAAAGGTTAAGAGGAAGGTGAAAGAGTAAATCTGCATTGCAGATGGAGAAAGAAGCAGTGGTCACCAGCTCAGTGTTTGCCTGGCTTGCCAACGAATAGGGCAGAAGCGAAGGTGGCTGGAGCTGTGAGGGCAGGGGTAAAGGAGTAAGGCCGGATGTCCTAGGGTAATGAGAGGTCAAACAGAGCCAGGCTCAGGCCAGCTTGGGGAGTTTTCAGAGTGAAATGGATGCTATTTGAGTGTTTTGATTAAAGGACACTGTTATCTGACATGTCATAAAGAAAGCTCTAGGTCTGTGCTGAGAATAGATGAACAAGGGTCCAAATGGAGGAAGAAAAAACAGTTAGGAGGGAAATGGCAACAATAACAGTAATTATAATATTATTAAATTAAATTAAAACAGGCAAAAAATGATTGCTATCAGCTTCCACCAGGAAGATGATAAAAAAATGGTTAGAAAGATATAGGGCTGGCTGTACCCCTGTTGCTGCCTGTCTGCCTTGGTTGGTAAGTGTCTTGGGGACACCAAGAGGGAGGGAGCCCTCCCAGAAAAATGCTCCCAGGAGTGGCAGGCAGTCAGGGGAATGACTTGCTCAGATCCTCCTGCAAGAGAGAACCTCCTGAGGAGGGGGGCTGGTTGATGACCCCATCTGCTCCCCAGATGCCATGCAACAGAGTTCTCAGGGAGACTACACTCTCCCCACGCTGCTCCTAGCCAGGGCTCTGCCTAGTCAGAGCTCCTCTCTCAGGCCATCTTTGCTCCAATCCTTCATCCCCTTTCTCCCTTCATAGACCTGCAGGGCTGACATACCTGGCCACTGTCATCCACCTTGGGCTTCGGTAGTTGTTTCTCTCTAATGAGGTTCTTAGAACTCCAGTTGGCATATCCAATTGTTTATTCTAGCCAATAACAAAAAAAAAGATCCTATTCATAACAAAAATAAATACAAATTGAGCTTTTGCTATGTGTTAAAACCTGAACTAAGTGCTATACGTGAAATACTTATATTTTTCTAATCTTTGTGCATGCTTAGTCACTCAGTCATGTGCAGCTGTTTGCAACCCGATGGACTGCAGTCCACCAGGCTCCTCTGTCCATGGGATTTCCCAGGCAAAAATACAGGAATAGGTTGCCATTTCCTACTGCAGGGGATCTTCCCAACCCAGGGATCAAACCCACATCTCCTGCATTGCAGGTGAATTATTTACCATCTGAGGCACCAGGGAGCCCTTTTAATCTTTACTACAACCCAGTGAGGAAAGTACTATTTTATGTACAAAGAAACAGAGTCTCAGAAAGGTTAATCAATTTGCCCAAATTCGAATAGCTGGCAAATGAAGATGTTGCCACTGAACTTAGACAGCTAGGGTATAAAATCTTAATTTTTGCTACTGTATCAATCTCAAGTCAGGCTCATGGCTCCTCTGACTCCATGCCTCTTGGCTATTTGATGCCAGTCTGCTAATATGATTATAAGATTTTGATCACATGTATCCATGGGGCTCAGCAGGAAGCTAGTGCCTTAATGTGCTGGTACCTGAGTATTCTAGTACCATCTCTATAGTTAGCTGCTGCTGCTGCTGCTGCTAAGTTGCTTCAGTCATGTCTGACTCTGTGCGACCCCATAGACAGCAGCCCACCAGGCTCCGCCATCCCTGGGATTCTCCAAGCAAAAACACTGGAGTGGGTTGTCATTTCCTTCTCCAATGCATGAAAGTGAAAAGTGAAAGTGAAGCCGCTTAGTTGTATCCGACCCTTCACATGGGACTGCAGCCCACCAGGCTCCTCCATCCATGGGATTTTCCAGATTAGGCTTTCCACCAATTCCCCAGGCCATACAGTTCCACCTCTCTAGAAGACAGCTGTTTTGTTTCTTTGCAAATATTGGTCTGATACCTGGCTAGTATCTTTGTCACATTTCACAGTTTGTATTTATCAATTTTAAGTGAAAACTATGTCATGAACTATCATGGAATGAAGAAAAGAGCCCTAAATAGGGATGAGAAGACCTGGTTTTGAGTCCCAACTCCAGCACTAAGGCAGTAGAAGATGCACTCCATTGCTAGTCACAAACTGCATCTGAGCTAGTCAAGGAAAAGAGGGAATTTATTTGGTCATCCTAACTGGCAAGTCCAAAGGGTGACATTAATTTCAGATATGACTGCATCCAGGGAATTAAATAACAGAGGACTCTGTCTCACTGGATCCATCGCCTCTTTCTGCCACTGTTTGGGCTTTGTTCTTAGTATGTTCATTTTATTTTACAGTAAAGATGGCTCTCCCCAACCCCATGCTAGGTTTTTCTTAACACAGGACATTACAAAAGAAACCAATCCCCCCTCACTGTATTCATGTAAACCCCTAAATACAGACATGATTGGCCTTATTTGGGAAAGGTGTTTGACCATGAGCCAGCCACTGGGCCTCACTTGACAATGTATTCTGATGGGCAGCCTGGATGATGACTACACCTCTGCAGTGGGGAATACAGGACAAGCAAATCAACCATCACATCAGTAGGAGACATTTCAGCAGGAAAAAAAAAAAAAAAAAAAAGACGCTGGGCAGGTAAATGTAACAACTTTACACAACAGTCTTCAAAGGTCTTGCCAATACTGAACACATGCATGCTCCTCCACAGGGCAACCCAAAGCCTCAGCCTGCCACATCCAGCTCCAAGTCCTAACTGCTGGGTCATATGCAGTCCTCTTCATCAGGTCCAGATGTAACTCCTATGATACAGCAAGTCAAAACAGGAAATAAGTTACCTGACCCCACACATCTCCTCTCACACATACACACATATAATATACACATACACACATATAATACCCTCAGTATACATCACACACACACACACAATATACATCATGGCTTTCTAGGTGAAAGGCATTTCCTACAACAAAGGGTTAAATCAAAAGAGCAGAGACCTACTTTCCTGGTGGTCCAGTGGTTAAGAATCCACCTTGCAATGCAGGGTACCTGGGTTTGATCCCTGATTGGGAACTAAGCTTCCCTGATGGCTCAGAGGGTGAAGCATCTGCCTGCAATGCGGGAGACCCAGGTTTGATCCCTGGGTTGGAAAGATTTCCTGAAGAAGGAAATGGCGACCCACTACGGTACTCTTGCCTGGAAAATCCCATGGACGGAGAAGCCTCGTGCAGGCTACAGTTCATGGGGTCTCAACGAGTGGGACATGACTGAGTGACTTCACTTTCACTTTCACTTTGGGAACTAAGATTCCTCATGCCGTGGAGCAACACAGCCCACTCACCACAGCTAGGAAGGCTGTGAGCCACAGCAAAAGATCCCACATGACACAACAAAGCTTCTGCATGCTCCGGCTAAGACATGACTCAGTCAAATAAATAATTAAGAGCAGAGACTATTTAGACCAGGGAATAAAGTACATCTGTGTAGAGGCATGTTACGTATTGAATTGTGTTCCCCTCGGAAGAGGTATACTGAAGTCCTAACTCCCAGTACCTCAGCATGTGACCGTTGGAGACAGATGATTAGAGAGGCAATCAAGATAAAATGAAGTCGTTAGAGTGTGCTCTAATCCAACATGGTGTTGTTGTAAGAAGAAATCTAGACACAACAGAAACACAGGTGAACCTGAAGACAGCCACCTACAAGCCAAGGAGAGGGACCTGGAACAGCTTCTCCTCTCACGGCCCTCAGAAGGAAGTGACCCTGCTGACCCTTGGATTTTAGATTTCCAGCCTCCAGAACTGAGACAGTACATTTCCGATGTTTAAACCACCCGGCTGGTGGTACTTTGTTATGACAGCACTGTCAAATGAATATAAGGCCTCTATTGTTTTTGCCTGCCTATCATACATTCCCCCTATGGTTCTTTTGGGGACCTTCTTCCCTTCTCTTAGTTCATGTGGTTCTTCTGGATCTGATTCAGTCTGTAGCTCCAGGAGTTAGCAATGACCCAGGCTTAATCAATCAGTGTATTCCATCCCCTGACCACAATGATTGGTCAGTGAAAACAGGCCAGATTTTTTGCTGAAATCTTTTTCAGGAGTTGTTATGCTGGAACTAGTGGTGTTCACCTTGCTAGCATGGGGTAATAACCTTCCTGAGAGTGGACCAATGCTGAGAAAAGCCAATAAGAGAGATGAGAGTAAAAGAATTCTGACAATATATAATATGAGCACTTGGATAGAAGTGTCCCTGAAATTGCATACTCCTCTACTTTCCCATATATATCCAACAATTTCTCTTTTATTTGGATTTGATTTGGGTTTCTTTCATAGCAACTGAAAGAGTTTGGATTAAATGATACCGTTCGTTATTCCTAACTGCTTCCAACTGCCTTTTGACTTTCTTTGGTCACATTTTTCTTTGCTTCTTAATCCCATCCTGAATTCTCCATCTAAGAGTTCTGCACACACACACACCCCTTTATACTCATGGAGAAACTCCAGTACAGAAGTGAGTTTAAGTAGCATTTATGCACCTTTAATCTCCATTACTGTACATGAAACTCGAAGGGAAAGGTAATCCCAATCTGATTTTCCCTATGTCTCCCTTTTAAGCACACATTCAACATGAGTTAGAGAAAACTTTGCCTTAAAGTATCAAGGATATTTTGAGGGAAGAATGTGAGAAAAACATAAACTTGGTAAACTTGGTCTTGGTAAACTTAGTATCACTTAGTACTAAGTAACATCAAGTGAGTAATTAAAATTGAGAAGGAATACCCAAAATGATTTTGTCCACTTCTAAGTGGACAAAACTAACTAAAAACCTAGCATTTCCAAACAAGTCTTCTTTTTTGGAGTAAAAATATACTCTAAAAATAAAGAATGTATAAGTAGAATGCATGTGTAATTTTACCTTTGAGCATGAAATATTTGATGAAAAAAACAGAGCTGTCTGTGGTCCTGAAAATCCAATTATTAAAAACATGGATACTTTTTATTACTTTTATTACAAGAAGGATGAGACATTTTCCCATAAAGACAGAATGATCTTTAAAGAATTCTGAATCCAGATAATTTAATCTCATTTTCTTTGACTTTAAGTACTCCTAGGCAGATGAATTAAGGAAGCAGATTATTTATTATGACAGAGACATTTAAGTTACAAGAATGTACAGCTACAAAGTAATAGTAAATACAAACAGGAAAAAATACTAAATAGGAACTAGTGAGTCTAATCTTCTTGATTCAATTATAGTTTTCTAACAAGGAAAAACATTTAACTCTCATATCAAAACTTAAATGTTGTTGATAATTTTCTTTGCTAGATTTTTCTTTCTAATATTTATGAACAAGAGCCTTTTCATAATTATGCTACTTCTCTTATTATGATATTTAAATAAATGTTCTATATTGTTGATGTTTTCTTGATGTTTTTCCTATTTTCAGCACCTTTTAGAGCTTCGTTTGTTGTATTTTGCATTTTTTTTTTCTGTTAAAGTTAGAGGGAAAAGAAACATTTATGCAATGTGGGCATCCATTTCAGTCACCGAGCTTTCTATAATATGGTTTCCCACAGGGTAGAAGGCAGAAGTATACCTGTGGAGAAAGTATTACACATTCCTACTACCAATGAGGAAAGCTGAGTTTCACAGCACTTAACATTGTTCAATAAACAAGTTGCAGGATTCAAGCTCATTTCACGTTTAGTGTTAGCCTTCTTCTTGAGGAAGGTGGCCAGGTAGTAAACTCCTAAAGACTTCAACTCACATGGCATCTTCTTTGATAAAGGTTAAGCCGCGTGACCTATGGTCAGAGCATGAGCTTTGTAGTTGGACAGTTCTGCTTTCAAAGTTTGAACTGTCAGACTGCTCTGAGCCTCAGTTTCCTCATTTTCAAAACAAAGCTGACCATACCTGCCTAGTATAAATGTGTGTAAAGAGTTTAGCAAAGTATCAAAGATGATGCATCATAATGTTCAATAAATATTAGTTTTTATATATGCTACATATGTGTGAGATATACAGATAGATGGTTACAAAGATGGATACCTAGCATATCACAGCTTCAATCCTTAGTAAACAAAAAGAAGTGGTTCAGGGGGCTTTGTGGAAGGTACATTATGAGATAGCTTAGATTCTCAAGTAACATCAGATGCCAATAACAGGAGGTATAAATAATAGTCCCCCTTAATTCTCAGGTGGAATTCAATATGTTTTTGTCAAACTTGACTTAAATGTTGGTTTGCCTCCACACACTTTTCTTTGCCTCATTCCATACCTTTTCTCTTAGCAACTTTTCTTATTCCTGTGCTTCAATAATTATTTCTAGATGCATTTCTAAATCCAATCAGATTATTGTTTTTCAAAGCTGTGGACCTGTATATCTAACTCCCTAATGGACTGCTCTGTGTCCTGGGGTCAGTATGTTACAAAATAAGCTCATTCTCATGCTCTCTGTCCCTTGCACTTCATCTCCATTCCTTATCACAGCAAATGAGAATCCCATTGACTAACTAGAAACCCAGATTCTTCCTTACCTTCACATCCAATCAGCCCCCAACTACTATTAATTCTATCTTCAGACTATCTCTCCCTCCACATCCCTTCTCTATCACCACTCAAATCTTCCACTGCCACTGTTTTCCTAGTTAACATCTTCATCATCTCTTGTCTTTCTAAGTGAATTTACAAATGTCAATATTGTGTACATCACATTTATCCTCTCTTCTATGTGTACAAACAACCCTTATGTCATAAAGAACCTAATTCAAGATCGTTGAGCTTTTCATTTTAGCTATATTTTTTCTAATATTGAATTCTATTACAAATTTAAAAGTACGCATCCTGTTTTGTAATTTTAAGTATTTTCATTAAAATAAAACATGAAACAATATATTCGTGTCTTTTTTTAACTTCTACTTTGTATTGGGATATGGTTGATTACTTGATTGTGTGTGTTCACGGTCAGTCATGTCTGATTCTTTGCCACCCCATGGACTATAGCCCACCAGGCTCCTCTGTCCACGGAATTTTCCAGACAAGAATACTGAAGCAAGTTGCCATTTCCTACTCCAGGGGATCTTCCCAACCAAGGGATCAAACCTGTGACTCTTGCGTCTCTTGCATTGCAACGCATCCATCTCATGCCTGAAGAATCCCACGGACAGAGGAGCCTGGTGGGCTACAGTCCATGGGGTCACAAAGAGTCAGAAACAGCGGAGTGACCAGGGCTTCCTTGATGGCTCAGATTGTAAAGAATCTGCCTGCAATTCAGAATACCCGGTTTGATCTCTGGAAAATATAATTATTAAATATATAAATACATTTGTAGTTCAGTTTTTTTTTAAAAAAAACAATCTTTACCATCTCTTTCCTTCTAAATCTCCTTACCCTCTCCAAACCATCCTCTGCCTAACTGCCAAAGCAACATTTTTTTTTTTCCCCAAAGCAAGAGACTTTATGAGGAAGGGGCCCCCAGGTGGACAGCACGGGGATAAGAGAACCCAGGAAGACTGCTGTCAAAGTGACACTTTTAACACAAAAGCCTCCTCATGCCATTTGTCCCCATGCTCACCCTCCTCCAGTGGTCCCCTTCCTAACCTCTGTAGTTTGCCTTGACATTGCAAGGGTTTAAAAAGCAGTACTCACTTAAAAGGAGTCAAAAATGTACAAAGATCGAAACCTCAGTTTTATTAATGAAAATACAGTTAAAACCAGGCTTAGGTTTGGGGAAATAATTGCTCCCTAACCCTATATCCCAGAATTAGATTGCCTAACAGCTGAACACCCAGTTAGGTCTCTCCGTGTAAGGACAGACTTCTAGTACAGGTGGCTGGGAATACATCAGAGGGGCTGCTCTATACAGGACAGAAGAGAAATGAAGCCCAACTCCCTGGGCCTGGACAGGAGTGAAGGAAGAGACAGAGAAGCCGGGAGAGTAACGCTAATAGAAGTCCCCACGAAGGGAAACAAGAGGCCAGCAGAAATGAGGTTTCTGCTCATCACCCCAACCTCAAGAGCAAAGCCCTTTATGCTGTCCCCAGTTACTTCTCCCACACCTCCCCACCCCAGCCCTCCACTTCCGGATCCTGAAGCTACTCTTGCTGAAGGACTTGCAAGCTCCTGAACACACCAACTCTTCTCTTGTTTCTCTGCCCTTGCACAACCTCTTCTTTCTGCTAGGAGTGTCCCCTTTCTGCTCAGTAAAATGTTCTCTCTTTCTCAGCCTGAGTCACAGCTGGCTGAAGTCTCCTTCGCCTCCCTCTGGCAGGGTCCTTCTCTGGTGCTCCCATTGTATGTGCCACCACCCACATCCAGCTGCCTGGTTATCTTTCCTTTGCAAGGCTGGAAGCTCTTTGAGGAGAGAGACCTACAGTTTGATCTTTGAATTTCCAGGACCTAGAACAGCGCTTGGCACACCTCTAATAAATATGTGATGGCTAAATGAATATATACTGGACCTTCATTATTTTGCCTCTTCAGCATTCCATTCTCCCTTCTTATGGAAACAACAACTTGATTTTCTCCTTGGGGAGCTAACAACTTCCTCCCCTGCCCCATACAGGGGCAACAAGATCCAATTTGAGTCTGGAGCAGAGGGTCACAGAAATCAAGAAGGGTGGTGCTTAATAATTTTGATAAAGGTGCCCAAAGGCAGCTAGTTGATAATGAGTGATGAATGTTTGTTGAAGTAAAGAAGGGAGTGAAAGGGAGAGAAGGAGGGCAGAAGGGAAGGAGGAAGGACAGGAGAGAGCGGGGAAGAAAGGAATAAGAAAGGGAGGGAGGGAGAGGGAAGAAGCAGCTTAGGATAGCGCTCCGGTCAGAACCCTAGAGATCATTGGAAAGAATCTGCGGGGCTGAGCTGCAGTCTGGGAACTGTAAACCCTGGGGTCTGGATGCCTCTTACCTTCTCCACTAAACAGCCCTGTATTTAAATTGCTGCTTTCTGCCTGGACAATTTTGGTACATCTATTATTGGCTCCCATTTAGTGTCTGTTTATTTAAATCTGCTTTCAACTGGAACATAATTCTCTTGATGATCCGTTGATGCTGCGACACAGTAGGAATACAGATAATTGTCACTGTGCACATTCTGCTGGAAATATAAAATTATTATCTTTAGAGCGGTGGAGTGGGGTGTTTGAGCACGGATGTTAGGCAGCGCGGGCACGTGGGGTTTGCAGAGTGCCAATTTGCTGGATGCTCTTGCCGGGATCCGCGGGTTGTCATACGAGCCTCCCCTACCCCCACCCCCAAACCCCCGCCCCGGGAACTCGGGAAGACACCCAGCTCCCCAGCACCCTGCCATCACTCCGCTGCCAAGAGAATGCGGGTAGCCACTCTCTTGAGGATTTCCTCATGGTCATCACCGACCAAAGGCGGGAGGCCGGTCACCGTCTCAGGCTCCACAGCCTTTTGGAGGGGTTGCTGGAACCAGGGGACAAAGTCTGAGCCGCACAGCCCCAGCAGAGAGCAGCCTGAAGGCATGCAATTAGAGCCACGACTGGCTGGGGCGGAGGGCTCGCCGCTGTCCACCCCTCCACGACTCCCTGGCCTCCCTGTCCCCTCACCCATCCCACGCCTCACCCTTTCTCCTCACCTGCTCCCATCACACCCCCCACCTCCGCCCCAACTTCTTACCCGCCTCCGCACCTACCTCCAACCCAGCTCCCCACCCCCAGCGCGCTGCCTCCATTTACAAGCAGCATCACTAATTGCTTTTTAGGGTCCCTTTTCTGCTCTCTGTTCAAAATTCACGGGGCGTTCCCTGGCCCTTTTATGCTACTTTTCTGAACCTTTTCAGCCTCTTTTACAAACTTAGCACTTTCTGTGCCTCTTTTAGTCTTCGCGAGAAGAAAGAGACTTGAGAGAGGTTTTTTTTTTTTTTTTTGGCAGTAAAGCTCCTTCTCCTGTACCCCCTCCCCCGCCTCTCCCCACCCCCCAGTCCCACCGCCACCCCCTCCAAAAGCACACGCATTGACCCTCCTCCCACTGAATGGGGCTTTGTGCAGGGAATTTCCGGAACATAGCCCAGTGCCCAGGCCTCTGTGAGGAGAGGAGGGGCCCAGCCGGGCAAGGAGACCCTTAAGCCCACCCCATTACCACGGTCACTGTTTGCCCTGGATTCTCTAAAAGGCCTATTGTTGCCGGTTGCCAGGTATTCCATAGCAACACTTAAGCCAAGCTGCCTACCCTATTTAGGCCCAAAACTTTTCAATGGCCTCCAAAACCCGTGCTTGTCAGCACCGCAGACCGCTCCTCAAACAGCCTCAGAGGGGAGGGCGAAGCCAAACCATCCCCCAGCCGTCTCTGCCTTTCAAATATCCGTGTTTGAGGCTGCTTGAGGGCTCCTTGTCATTTGCCTAGGATCAGCAGGCCAAACAATCGCAATTAAAATTTCTCTCTCCCCCGACCCTGGCATCTCCCCCTCTCTCTGCCCCCCGGCCCAGTTGCAGACCTCTCTCTAACTTAATATTCAGCTGGGACTGGGTTTCATCATTTTCTGCAAGGGCCTCCTGACTTTCCTTGTCAACCATCTCAAAGGAAATTGCTTTATTATTTTAGGAGAGTTTGGGTGCACTTCCATGCACAGTTTATGCTCCTTCTCATCTCTGGTGAAGAGGAAGATAATAGAATCAGAGTCTATGTTCTAGAAGGAATCTTAATCATGGTCCCAGATGAGGGTCTGGAGGCCCAGATCCAGGAAGAGACTGGCTTGTGTCACAAGTTATTTAGAGGTGGGGGTCCAGAGCCCAGGGTCCCTGACCCCCAATCCCATGCTTATGCTCACTAGGCAGCTCCAATGCAACACGAGGAGATTGGCAGAGGGAGGAAAAAGTACTCCGTGCATCTCAAAAATTGAAAATGGGTGGAAGGCAGGTTCCACTTTCAGAGGAATGCGTGTCCCAGCCCTTGTTCCTTCCTTTCCAGGCGAAATGTGAGTTTGCCCCCAGCCTAGTGATGAGCAAGCAACCCTGGAGATTTCAGTTCAGTTCAGTTCAGTTCAGTTTTCAGTTCAGTTCAGTCGCTCAGTCGTGTCCAACTCTTTTCGACCCAGAGGACTGCAGCATACCAGGCTTCCCTGTCAATCACCCAACTCCCAGAGCTTACTCAAACTCAGGCTCATTGAGTCAGTGATGCCATCCAACCATCTCATCCTCTGTTATCCCCTTCTCTTCCTGCCTTCAATCTTTCCCAGCATCAGGGTCTTTTCCAGTGAGTTAATTCTTTGCATCAGGTGGCCAAAGTATTGGAGTTTCAGCTTCAGCATCAGTCCTTCAAGTGAATATTCAGGACTGATTTCCTTTAGGATACCTCTTTAGGTGGCTCAGAGGTTAAAGCGTCTGCCTGCAATCCGGGAGACCTGGGTTCAATCCCTGGGTCGGGAAGATCCCCTGGAGAAGGAAATGGTAACCCACTCCAGTATTCTTGCCTAGAGAATCCCATGGACGGAGGAGCCTGGTGGGCTACAGTCCATGGGGTCGCAAAGAGTCAGATACGACTGAGTGAATTCACTTCACTTTCCTTTAGGATTGGCTGGTTGGATCTCTTTGCAGTCTAAGCTTTACCTGCTACCTTACTTTCCTCCCGTTGGAGATTTACGGCATCTCTCCCAGGTCCTGAATTAGATGAGGTTCAACTTAGCATTCTAGAACATTCACCTGCTCCACCCCCACCACTCCACACTCATCGTTTGACAGAAATCATCAACTAATTTGCCTAAAGCACAGAGCAAATTTGCCACCGAGCACTTAGGATAAAACAAAGCTCTGCCCCACAGCCTGCGTGGCCCTGCATGATCTGGACTGGCCCATCTCCTGTCTCATGTCAGCCATATCCTTCCATTCTATGTACACAACAAACTCACTTTTGCCTCAGGACTTCCGTCTTTGCTTTTCTCTCTGCCTGGAAACCCTGTTCCCAGATCTTGTGGGGCTGGATTCTTTTCACTATTCAAGACTCAAACATGTCACTGTCTTGGGAAGACCATCCCTGTTCACATTCTACTGGCTTAACTTCCTCTTGTCCTTTTATAAATTCTTTATAGCATGTATTATAATTTTTATAATTAATTATAATCTGTCATAGCCACCTATTGTATTTATTACCATCATAATTATTATTTATAGATATTTGGATCTTAGCTCTTATCTGCTCCATTCTCAAACATAACCTCAATTAGAACTCGACATCTTGTTTATCTTGTACCCCCAGAGTTTAGCATGGTGTCTGGAACATAGAAGGTACTCAATGAATATCTGAATAAATAAATGAAAGCATTTGCTCATTGGTGGTAGATATGAAAGTTAGAACTCAAGTCTTCTAATTCACAATGCAACATCCTTTTTCCTGAGGGCATTGCGGGATGAGAAAAGGAATAGTGTTCATGTGTTTTTAAGTCCTTCCTTATAACCCAGTGTTTCCCAAACTTTAAAAAAATTATTATTATTGCTCCACTAAATGAGCTTTAAAGATTGTTTTTACCTCATTGTCTCCTATGAAATTATCAGAGATATACTCTATATCTAATAATGGACTGTGGTCCTTTTAAAGAACTATAAGTCAGTGTAAAGTCTAAGATTTCCCCACCTTAAGGACCAATTTTTGCCTCTTTCAGAGTGATGTCACCTCCCTCGAGAATGCATGTGTTAACCAACATGCATTCAGAGTAAAATGCATGCTTTCAGAGTAAAAGCTTACAGATTTCTGATGGTGCTATGAAACCAGTGAATTAATTCCATGCCTGATGAAAATGGAGGAGGATTGTCTCAGAGCTTAGGTGTGGAAGAATTCTAACCATTGAAAGTGACAAGAATGGGTAGAAAGGATGGTGGATGTGTTAACTTTGGGCTTCCAGCCCAGCCCTCATATTACATACTTCACAAAAGTTTCTAAAAAGATCTTTAGAAAAACCTTTTCAGCTTAGGTAAATGTGGTGTTAAACCATTAATCGTTGACCCCTTTCCTCTTCTTATTCAGCTCTTAATCAGATTATACAAAAGCTTTCAGACGTTCTTGGTTTCCAATGCCAGTGTGTGAGGATAAAGTAGATTTTCTAAAATGCTGCCTCAGAAGTCAAAATTTTAAAACTTTTACTGCTGGGTGTAGGTCCACAAAATAAATTCTTCATTAAGAAAAAATGTCAGCACTGGGAGCACCCGTGCAAGCTCAGTCTTCCAGAGACAAATGGGTTCAGCCATGGAGCCTGTAAGAAAGTCATTGCTCTTCGGAGTTCCTCTCTTCCAGGCTCAGTGTGGTGGTCAGCATGGCCTGTGGAAATCAAGGAGGAGAAGTTGCCCATCAGAAATACATAAAGAAATCCCAAAAAATTAGTAAGGGGAAAAGGAAAAGCAGGTAGTTTGACTACCTCTCAGAGGAAACAGAAGGAATCTGAGATCATGCAATAAAAGCAGAAGGCAGCCGACGAAAAGAAGGCTATGCAGAGAAGAGAAAAACAATGACTGTTTAGAAAATCTGGGTGCTACTGCTAATTAGGTGTATCATAAGTTCTATGATGAAGGTTTTGTAGAATGAACAGCCATACATGTGTTATATCTCTATGAAACCAGTTTAAACTTAAAAAAAAAAAAAAAAAGCACTGCCTCCTGGAAGCACCTGTAGATTAACAGCTGACATATCTATATGCTTCCCTGGTAGCTCAGTTGGTAAAAAATCTGCCTGCAATGCAGGAGATCCTGGTTCAATTCCTGGGTCGGGAAGATCCCCTGGAGAAGGGATAGGCTACCCACTCCAGTATTCTTGGGCTTCCCTTGTGGCTCAGCTGGTAAAGAATCTGCCTGCAATGTGGGAAACCTGGGTTCAGTCCCTCGGTTGGGAAGATCCCCTGGAGAAGGGAAAAGCTACCCACTTCAGTAGTCTGGCCTGGGGAATTCCATGGACAGTCCATGGGGTCGCAAAGAGTCAAACATGACTAAGTGACTTTCATTTTCACTATCTATATGCAGTATGTTCATTTATGCATTCATTAATTTACCAAGTATTCACTGAATCCCTCTTATGTCCCAAGCAGTGTGCTAGGAGCTACACAGATATATTATTTTCACAGCATTTTATATGAGTACCAGTTACTAGGGAGCTTCCCAGGTGTCTCAGTGGTAAAGAATCTGCATGCCAGAGATTTGAGGGAAAGATGGCGGAGGAATAGGACGGGAAGATCACGTTCTCCCTCACAAATTCCTCAAAAGAACATTTCAACGCCAAGCAAACTCCACAAAACAACTTCTGTAGGCTGGCAGAGGACATCAGGCAACCAGAAAAGCAGACCATTGTCTTCAAAAACAGAAACTTTTCATCTTTAACCTAGATGTTTTATCATCGGTGCTGTATAGATGGAGAAGTCTAGAGGCTACTGTAAAAATAAAACTGAAAACCAGAAGCAGGAAGCTTAAACCCAAAGCCTGAAAACATTAGAGAACTCTTGAATTCAGGGAACATTAAGCAATAGGAGCTCATCAAATGCCTTCATACCTACACCGAAACCAAGCTCCACCCAAGGGCCAACAAGTTCCAAAACAAGACATACCACCCAAATTCTCCAGCAACACAGGAACACTCCCCTGAGCCTCAATATACAGGCAGCTCAAAATTATCCCAAAACCTTTGATGTCTCATAACCCATTACGGGTCACTCCACTGCACTCCAGAGAGAAGAAACCCAGCTCCACCCACCAAAACTCCAACACAAGCCTCCCTAACCAGGAAACCTTGACAAGCCACTGATAGAACCCCACCCAAAGTGAGGAAGCTCCATAATAAAGAGAACTCCACAAATTACCAGAATATAAAAAGGCACCCCAAACGCAGCAATATAACCAAGATGAAGAGACAGAGGAATACTCAGCAGGTAAAGGAACAGGAAAGTTGCCCACCAAACCAAACAAAAGAGGAAGAAGTAGGGAATCTACCGGAGAAGGAATTCCGAATATTGATAGTGAAAATGATCCAAAATCTTGAAATCAAAATGGAAACACAGATGAATAGCCTAGAGACAAGGATTGAGAAGATGCAAGAAAGGTTTAACAAGGACCTAGAAGAAATAAAAAAGAGTCAAAATATAATGAATAACACAATAAATGAGATCAGAAACTCTCTGGAGGCAACAAATAGTAGAATAACGGAGGCAGAAGATAGGATTAGTGAAATAGAAGATAGAATGGTAGAAATAAATGAATCAGAGAGGAAACAAGAAAAACGAATTAAAAGAAACGAGGACAATCTCAGAGACCTCCAGGACAATATGAAACGCTCCAACATTCGAATTATAGGAGTCCCAGAAGAAGAAGACAGAAAGAAAGACCATGAGAAAATCCTTGAGGAGATAATAGTTGAAAACTTCCCTAAAATGGGGAAGGAAATAATCACCCAAGTCCAAGAAACACAGAGAGTCCCAAATAGGATAAACCCAAGGCGAAACACCCCAAGACACATATTAATCAAATTAACAAAGATCAAACACAAAGAACAAATATTAAAAGCAGCAAGGGAAAAACAACAAATAACACACAAGGGGATTCCCATAAGGATAACAGCTGATCTGTCAATAGAAACTCTTCAGGCCAGGAGGGAATGGCAAGACATACTTAAAGTGATGAAAGACAATAACCTACAGCCCAGATTACTGTACCCAGCAAGGATCTCATTCAAATACGAAGGAGAAATCAAAAGCTTTACAGACAAGCAAAAGCTGAGAGAATTCAGCACCACCAAACCAGCTCTCCAACAAATTCTAAAGGATATCCTCTAGACAGGAAACACAAAAAGGGTGTATAAACCCGAACCCAAAACAATAAAGTAAATGGCAACGGGATCATACTTATCAATAATTACCTTAAACGTAAATGGGTTGAACGCCCCAACCAAAAGACAAAGACTGGCTGAATGGATACAAAAACAAGACCCCTCTATATGCTGCTTACAAGAGACCCACCTCAAAACAAGGGACACATACAGACTGAAAGTGAAGGGCTGGAAAAAGATATACCACGCGAATAGAGACCAAAAGAAAGCAGGAGTGGCAATACTCATATCCGATAAAATAGACTTTAAAACAAAGGCTGTGAAAAGAGACAAAGAAGGCCACTACATAATGATCAAAGGAACAATCCAAGAAGAAGATATAACAATTATAAATATATATGCACCCAATATAGGAGCACCACAATATGTAAGACAAATGCTAACAAGTATGAAAGGGGAAATCAACAATAACACAATAATAGTGGGAGACTTTAATACCCCACTCACACCTATGGACAGATCAACTAAACAGAAAATTAACAAAGAAACGCAAACTTTAAATGATACATTAGATCAGTTAGACCTAATTGATATCTATAGGACATTTCACCCCAAAACAACGAATTTCACCTTTTTTTCAAGTGCTCATGGAACCTTCTCCAGGATAGATCACATCCTGGGCCATAAATCTAAACTTGATAAATTCAAGAAAATCGAAATCATTCCAAGCATCTTTTCTGACCATAATGCATTAAGATTAGATCTCAATTACAGGAGAAAAACTATTAAAAATTCCAACATATGGAGGTTGAACAACACACTTCTGAATAACCAACAAATCACAGAAGAAATCAAAAAAGAAATCAAAATATGCATAGAAACTAATGAAAATGAAAACACAACAACCCAAAACCTGTGGGACACTATAAAAGCAGTGCTAAGAGGAAAGTTCATAGCAATACAGACATACCTCAAGAAACAAGAAAAAAGTCAAATAAATAACCTAACTCTACAACTAAAGCAACTAGAAAAGGAAGAGTTGGAGAACCCCAGAGTTAGTAGAAGGAAAGAAATCTTAAAAATTAGGGCAGAAATAAATGCAAAAGAAACAAAAGAGACCATAGCAAAAATCAACAAAGCCAAAAGCTGGTTCTTTGAAAGGATAAATAAAATTGACAAACCATTAGCCAGACTCATCAAGAAGCAAAGAGAGAAAAATCAAATCAATAAAATTAGAAATGAAAATGGAGAGATCACAACAGACAACACAGAAATACAAAGGATCATAAGAGACTACTATCAGCAGTTGTATGCCAATAAAATGGACAACGTGGAAGAAATGGACAAATTCTTAGAAAAGTACAATTTTCCAAAACTGAACCAGGAAGAAATAGAAAATCTTAACAGACCCATCACAAGCACGGAAATTGATACTGTAATCAGAAATCTTCCAGCAAACAAAAGCCCAGGTCCAGACGGCTTCACAGCTGAATTCTACCAAAAATTTCGAGAAGAGCTAACACCTATCCTCCTCAAACTCGTCCAGAAAATTGCAGAGGAAGGTAAACTTCCAAACTCATTCTATGAGGCCACCATCACCCTAATACCAAAACCTGACAAAGATGTCACAAAAAAAGAAAACTACAGGCCAATATCTCTGATGAACATAGATGCAAAAATCCTCAACAAAATTCTAGCAATCAGAATCCAACAACACATTAAAAAGATCATACACCATGACCAAGTGGGCTTTATCCCAGGGATGCAAGGATTCTTCAATATCCGCAAATCAATCAATGTAATTCACCACATTAACAAATTGAAAAATAAAAACCATATGATTATCTCAATAGATGCAGAGAAGGCCTTTGACAAAATTCAACATCCATTTATGATAAAAACTCTCCAGAAAGCAGGAATAGAAGGAACATACCTCAACATAATAAAAGCTATCTATGACAAACCCACAGCAAACATTATCCTCAATGGTGAAAAATTGAAAGCATTTCCCCTAAAGTCAGGAACAAGACAAGGGTGTCCACTTTCACCGCTACTATTCAACATAGTTCTGGAAGTTTTGGCCACAGCAATCAGAGCAGAAAAAGAAATAAAAGGAATCCAAATTGGAAAAGAAGAAGTAAAACTCTCACTGTTTGCAGATGACATGATCCTCTACATGGAAAACCCTAAAGACTCCACCAGAAAATTACTAGAGCTAATCAATGAATATAGTAAAGTTGCAGGATATAAAATCAACACACAGAAATCCCTTGCATTCCTATACACGAATAATGAGAAAGTAGAAAAAGAAATTAAGGAAACAATTCCATTCACCATTGCAACAAAAAGAATAAAATACTTAGGAATATATCTTCCTAAAGAAACTAAAGACCTATATATAGAAAACTATAAAACACTGATGAAAGAAATCAAAGAGGACACTAATAGATGGAGAAATATACCATGTTCATGGATCGGAAGAATCAATATAGTGAAAATGAGTATACTACCCAAAGCAATTTACAAATTCAATGCAATCCCTATCAAGCTACCAGCCACATTTTTCACAGAACTAGAACAAATAATTTCAAGATTTGTATGGAAATACAAAAAACCTCGAATAGCCAAAGCAATCTTGAGAAAGAAGAATGGAACTGGAGGAATCAACTTGCCTGACTTCAGGCTCTACTACAAAGCCACAGTCATCAAGACAGTATGGTACTGGCACAAAGACAGACATATAGATCAATGGAACAAAATAGAAAGCCCAGAGATAAATCCACACACATATGGACACCTTATCTTTGACAAAGGAGGCAAGAATATACAATGGAGTAAAGACAATCTCTTTAACAAGTGGTGCTGGGAAAACTGGTCAACCACTTGTAAAAGAATGAAACTAGATCACTTTCTAACACCGCACACAAAAATAAACTCAAAATGGATTAAAGATCTAAATGTAAGATCAGAAACTATAAAACTCCTAGAGGAGAACATAGGCAAAACACTCTCAGACATAAATCACAGCAGGATCCTCTATGATCCACCTCCCAGAATTCTGGAAATAAAAGCAAAAATAAACAAATGGGATCTAATTAAAATTAAAAGCTTCTGCACAACAAAGGAAAATATAAGCAAGGTGAAAAGACAGCCTTCTGAATGGGAGAAAATAATAGCAAATGAAGCAACTGACAAACAACTAATCTCAAAAATATACAAGCAATTTATGTAGCTCAACTCCAGAAAAATAAACGACCCAATCAAAAAATGGGCCAAAGAACCAAATAGACATTTCTCCAAAGAAGACATACGGATGGCTAACAAACACATGAAAAGATGCTCAACATCACTCATTATTAGAGAAATGCAAATCAAAACCACAATGAGGTGCCACTTCACACCAGTCAGAATGGCTGCGATCCAAAAATCTGCAAGCAATAAATGCTGGAGAGGGTGTGGAGAAAAGGGAACCCTCCTACACTGTTGGTGGGAATGCAAACTAGTACAGCCACTATGGAGAACAGTGTGGAGATTCCTTAAAAAATTGCAAATAGAACTACCTTATGACCCAGCAATCCCACTTCTGGGCATACACACCGAGGAAACCAGAATTGAAAGAGACACATGTACCCCAATGTTCATCGCAGCACTGTTTATAATAGCCAGGACATGGAAACAACCTAGATGTCCATCAGCAGATGAATGGATAAGAAAGCTGTGGTACATATACACAATGGAGTATTACTCAGCCGTTAAAAAGAATTCATCTGAATCAGTTCTGATGAGATGGATGAAACTGGAGCCGATTATACAGAGTGAAGTAAGCCAGAAAGAAAAACACCAATACAGTATACTAACACATATATATGGAATTTAGGAAGATGGCAATGACGACCCTGTATGCAAGACAGGGAAAGAGACACAGATGTGTATAACGGACTTTTGGACTCAGAGGGAGAGGGAGAGGGTGGGATGATTTGGGAGAATGACATTCTAACATGTATACTATCATGTGAATTGAATCGCCAGTCTATGTCTGACGCAGGATGCAGCATGCTTGGGGCTGGTGCATGGGGATGACCCAGAAAGATGTTATAGGGAGGGAGGTGGGAGGGGGGTTCATGTTTGGGAATGCATGTAAGAATTAAAGATTTTAAAATTTTAAAAATAAAAAACTAAAATTAAAAAAAAAAAAAAAGAATCTGCATGCCAATGCAGGAGAAGCAGGAGATTCGGTTCAATCTCTGGGTTGGGAAGACCTCCTGGAGGAGAGCATGGCAACCCACTCCAGCATTCTTGCCTGGAGAACCCCTGGGGCAGAGGAGACTGGTGGGCTACAGTTCATAGGGTTGCAATGGGTCCGACATGACTAAGTAAGTGCCTGTGCATGCATACATGCACGGACTAGGTTCTAGAGAATGGGATGTACTCTCTGAAGGTTGCATGATTAAAGGAATGATTATTACTTGGCCTCACTGATACATATTATCTAAGCATGGAGTTCTTGATGATGCTACACGAACTCCATAGTCTCCTTAGTAGAAAAGTTAGAAGTCTATCCCCAGTATAGTGGACACCTGCTTTGTTGCCTGCCCAGCATCCTTCCTTTCCTTCTTGTCACTATAGCAACCTCCTCTTCTTAGGGGAACTAGCTCTCCTATTCCATGTGGTCCTGCAATTATTGCAATTCTGAGTACCCTTTTGTTCACCTGGGTGGAAGACAGATATCCTAGGCACAGACAATCCCTGACCAATTCATTGCATCCGAGATGAAGAACATAGCACCAGAGAAACAGAGAACAGCCTTCCTGTGGGTGCTTCTACCTTTTTAGAGATCCAAGTGACACCTCTGGAACCCAGGTTTCCACTTCTACTCAGGGGCCTGAGGGAAGGAAGAATGAATTTTAGAAGCTGAAGGTACCTAAGACTCTTGAAAGCCACTGTTACTCACTGCTACCACATTGAGAAACAATGAAAACAGAGAGCGAGTCGGCCTGAATGCTGAAAGGAAGGTCAAGGACCACATTTCTGAATATCAAGACTAGAGTTGGATCTGAGAGTCAAGTTAGGAGTTTGGAGTTGATCAGAGAAGGTCTGGAGAGCTAATACTTCAGGAACTGGCAAAAAGGTCCTGGATCATATCTGAGTTGGTGCTTTTGCTCATTTTATAGGTCAGCAAAAGGTAAATCTAGTGACTAGGAGATCTTGATGCTGGGAAGGATTGAGGGCAGGAGGAGAAGGGGGTGACAGAGGCTGAGATGGTTGGATGGCATCACTGACTCAATGGCACAAGTTTGAGCAAACTCCAGGAGATAGGGAAGGACTGAGAAGCCTAACGTGCTGCAGTCCGTGGGGTCACAAAGAGTCAGACACGACTTAGTGGCTAAACAGCAACAGGAGGCAGAGGGTCTGAGGAAGGATTGTTAGAGAGTTTTAATTCCTTCTTTTAGAAATCTCTTGATTCATTTTTTTCCTGAGAAACACTTATGGTCCAGGTATTTCTTTTCTCTTTCTGGGCTATTGATGTGCCCCAAATATTTGCATTCAGCCCTTCTATTTCCTCATTTTATTGTTTTTTTCTCATCTACCCCTGTGGTAGGTTGAACAATCTCCCTCCAAAGTTGTTCACATTCTAATCCCTAGAACCTATGAACGTGTGTCTTTCTATAAAAAAGGGATTTTTCAGGTATGCTTAAGTTAATGTTTTGGTATGAGAGAATTACTCTGAACTGTCTAAATCAGAAGGGGAACCAGGATGTGGCAACAAAAGCAGAGAAAGCAGACGTTGGGTAATGGACTTTGAAGATAGACAAAGGGGCCATGAGCCAAGGAATGGAGGGAGCTTCTAGAAGCTTGAAGGGATAAGGAAACAAAACCTCCCCCTAAAGCCTCCAGAAAGAAGGCAGCTCTGCTGACATCTTGATTTTAGCTTTGAAAGACTCATTTCAGGCTTCTGAAGGATAACAAGTTTGTGTTAAGCCCCTAAGTTGTAGTAACTTATTACAGCATCAGTTGAAAGCTAATATAACTCCCATTTCACCCAAATCCATTAATCTGCCATTCTGACCTCTGTCCTGAGGTCCAGTAGTCATTTGTAACTCGTGGTTTGGACATCTCCACCTTGGTGCTTTCCAGGTACTTTATATTCAACACAAGAGTGTTATCTCCCACTCTTGCCCCTTTACCTGTGCATGCTCTTATGTTAACAACATCACCACCTGCCTGGAAGAGGCTTATTCAGCCAAAGAATTCTTTGGTTCTTCTTTCATTCCTTCTTTTCTATGAAATGTTGCTCCATCATGTTCTCTACGCCTGCCTTCCGCTCCAACTACTCTAGTTCAGACCTCTTACAATGTAGATTATCCTGACAGTCTACGAATAATCTCCTTGCCTCCAGTGTCTCCCAACAAGTCTACTCAATAATTCTCAGTCTTCTACTTGAAAACATAAATTGGTTATATCACTTGGGACCAACACACCTACAGAATAAATTCCAAACCTGTTATCTTAATCAAATACCCTTGACATTTTGCTACCCTTTTTGGTCTCATACATTATCATCCTTCCGCATCGTATGCATACGCACACACGTGCACGCACACAGACATGCACTATTGTCATAGTAAACTTCACATAATTCTGCCACGCAAAGGTTTCTGTTTGTAAGGATAGCCTTCTATAACCTGCATGCCTGTTTACCATCATTCACTCTTCTCTGCCTGCAAACCTCTTCTAACCTTTCACTGTCAATGCCAGGGTGAAGACTTCCCAAGACCCTCTGCATTTCCAGCCAGAATGAAGAGTCCATTCTGTGATTCCACACCCATTGAGTTTATGCTGTTATGATGTTTATCACATATCATGGTCTTTCATTTGTACATCTGTGTTTTCCGCAATAATAGGGACTGGGTCTCATTTCATCTCTCTGAAGTTTCAGTTTCACCACCTGAAACTCAGTTGGTAGCATTACCTGTAAGAGGCTAAAGGAGCAAAGCGGACCAGCAGTGTGCTTGTTCCTTATTCCTGGAAGGCATGAGTGGGTGTAATTTAGGAGTAATGGGGTAAAATAAAGGAACTCAACTTCTCTGCATAACAATTTACATTTTCTTTCTCCAGGGCAAGAGGTGCTTTGCAAGCTATAAGACCATTGGGTAAACATTTTATTCTTTCTTAGGGGCTTAGTGTTTACTGGCACTGAGAATTAGTGTTTGCCCTTCAGAGATACGTTTATGTGCTTAATGAAATAAGTTAATCTTTGCACATAAAAACCAAGAATGGGATAGCCAAATGAAAACTTGGAATATGTCCCCTTATTAAATAGATCTAACGCCATGCCTAACATAGAGTATGTGTCACATAAATAGTTCTTGAATTTAAAAAGTGAAGGATTGAGTGTTTTATATATTTTCCCTTGGACTCTGGAGAAGTCACAATTATCGAACAGCTTTTAGATATTTTCCCTTCCAACATTATAATTTTCCCTAATTACTCTTCAATGATTCATTAAAGAAAGCCATAATCACTGCTGCAGCTCTGCGTGAGGTGGTGAGGGGAGGTTTAAGTGGCAGGACTGTTAGAGAAGAAAGTGGTCCGCCCTCATCCATTTCTCTGGTGTCCTGCGGTAATCCAGGCAGTGACCCAAGGTGGAAGTGGGAGTGAGAGAGAATACAGGACACTGAACAGCAGATTCCAAAGCTCAGTTCCAGAGAAACATGAGAGGAAAACTCCCACTGTTTCAACTACATACTCCAGGAAGAAAGTCTAGAGGATGGGTTGGGGAAAGCAGAAGATGGGGGGTATCAAAGTTGGCTGATACGGTTTTACAAGAGCCAATTGCTAAATTGTTCCAGATTTGTGAGCCAGTTTTTAAATATGACCACTATTAAAAGTTAAATTAGCTTACACCAAAATAAACTATTCCAAAATAAGTTATATCCAAAACTGATCATGTTCTTTTTCACTGCATATTATTATCTGTGCTCTTGGGGCTATGTCTATTGTATCTGCGGCTGTATGGTGGAAACATTATGGAATGCTGTGTTACTTCAACTCTTCCCAGCTCTGTGTTCAGTGAAATCATTTTGATTGCTTGAAATCAACTCAGTGGAAGGATTTCCAGATAACAGAGAGCACTACAAGTCAGGCTGCTATTCCCCCCACTACAGAGCCAATTGTTAAATATTTTCTAGATCCCTAGTGAATCCTGGTTCTAGGGCTATAGAAAAATTTAATGGAATATTACTGTACTTGAGATAAAAGGGGATTCAGGTTTGTTAAGACCATAGCATGTGAAGGCACTAGGACATACCTTTATTAATGTATTTAAAATTTTTTTTACCTTTTTATTTTGGAGTATAGCTGGTAAACAATGTGGTGATAATTTCAGGTGACATTTAATAATTATCATAATAACCTGATAATATTATTGCTATTTTTATAAACAAAGAAATTGAGACTCAGAAAAGTTTTTTTAATGTTTCCAAAGTCATTCACCCATACATTTTTTTAGTTGCAAGGGGAGACAAAGCGATTAAGATTTGGTCCTTGAGCTGTAGAAATTTAAACTGGAAGTGAGGAGTCAAGTATAGTCAAGTCTATACAAAAGTTTAGTCTAAATTTAACTTTTAACATAAATTGAACTTATCAAGATAAAAAATAATAATGCCTCAGGTGAAAACACTGATAGGATTAGTGGCAGATTGAAGGTTACTGAACTTGAAGATATAGCAAAAGAAGCTATTTAAAATTAAATTAGAAGGAAAAAATGACTAGAAAAATAAATAGAACATCAATCAATAGGCTGTGAGAAAAAGTGTGTAACCATGTACATATGTAAAAACTAAAAGTGTCTGACTCTGCCACCCCATGGAGGTAGCCCGCCAGGCTCCTTTGTCCATGGAATCCTCCAGGCAAAATACTGAGGTGGGTAGCCATTCCCTCTTTCAGGGGATCTTCCTGACCCAGAGATTGAACCTGGGTCTCCCGCATTGCAGGCAAACTCTTTACCATCTGATCCACCACCTGTACATACGTAAATGGAGTCCCCAAATTGCAAGGGTTTGGTGAGGGGAGTATCTAGAAAAAAAAATATTTAAAGAAATAATGGCTAATACTTTTTCAAATTTAAAGAAAACCATAAACTCAAAATTCCTAGACTCTCAGGATACAGGATGCTTGGGGCTGGTGCACTGGGATGACCCAGAGAGATGATATGGGGAGGGTGATGGGAGGGGGGTTCAGGGTTGGGAACTCATGTACACCTGTGGAACTCATGTACACATGTGGTGGATTCATGTCAATGTATGGCAAAACCAATACAGTATTGTAAAGTAAAAAAATAAAATTTAAAAAAAGAAATATGAAAAAATACCAAGGTACATCATAATCAAATTGCTTAAAACCAGTTATGAAAAGAATATCTTAAAATCAAACAATGAGGGGAAAGACATTTACACACAGAGAAGCAAGCATAAGGATTACATCAGAAAACTTATCAGAAAAGGATATAAGTGAGAAGATAATGGAACAACATCCTTATAGCACTAAAAGAGCAAAGGCAGGGTGGGTGCGTGAAACCCTGCCAACCTAGAATTCTGAACTCAGTGAAAATCTCTTTCAAAAACAAAATTTTCAGGCTTTCCTGGAGGCTCAGTGGTAAAGAATCCTCCTGCCAATGCAGGAGAGGTCAGTTTGATCCCTGTTCAGGGAAGATCCCACACGCCCTGAAACAGCTAAGCCCATGTGCCGTGACTACGTGACTACTCTGGAGGCTGTGCTCCAGAGCCCAGGAGCCACAACTACTGAGCCCACAGTCTGCAACAACTGAAGCCAGAGCACCCTAGAGTCTGTACTCCACAACAAGAGAAGCCAGCACAATGAGAAGCCCATGTGTTGCGGCTGGAGAGTAGCCCATGCTCTCCACGTTAAGAGAAAGCCCAAAGACAACAATGAAGACCCAGTAGAGCCAAAAATAAATAAATGAAATTATTTTAAAGACAAACTTATCAGTAGATCATGACCAAGTGAAATCTATCCTAAAAATGCAAAGATGGTTTAATATTTTAAAATTCATCAATGTAATTCACCATATTAATAGACTAATAAAGACAAAAACATGATTAAGTCAATAGATACAAAAAACTTGTTTGGCAAGATTTAACATTCACTAGTGATAAAAAAAAGAAAACCTTCAGAACATTAGGACTGAGGGAAGTTCTTAAATTTGATAAATGGTATCTGTGAAATACTTATGGCTAATGTTATAAATTAATGGAGAAAAATTAGATACTTTTCTGCTAAGAATAGAAAAAAAAAGATATTTTCAATTTTTATGTATGTACATGGTTACACATCTTTTTCTCACAGCCTACTGATGTTCTATTTATTTTTCTAGTCTTTTTTCCTTCTCATTTCATTTTAAATAGCTTCTTTAGCTATGTATTTAAGTTAAATAATCCTCAACCATTTAATCTGCCACTAAGCCTATCAATGTTTTTATTCATCTGAGGCATTATAATTTTCATCTCTAGAAGTTCAAGTTAGGTTAAAAGTTAAATTTAGAGTAAACTTCCTCTATGACCCACCTCCTAGAGTTCAGTTCAGTTCAGTCGCTCAGTGGTGTCCAACTCTTTGCGACCCCATGAATTGCAGCACGCCAGGCCTCCCTGTTCATCACCATCTCCCGGAGTTCACCCAGACTGACGTCCATCGAGTCCATGATGCCATCCAGCCATCTCATCCTCAGTCATCCCGTGGGACGTAATTAAACTTAAAAGCTTTCACAAAATGAAGGAAACTATAACCAAGGTGGAAAGACAGCCTTCAGAATGGGAGGAAATAATAGCAAACAAAGCAACTGACAAAGAATTAATCTCAAAAATATACAAGCAGCTCATGCAGCTCAAACCAGAAAAATAAACAACCCAATCAAAAACTGGCCAAAGAACTAAACAGACATTTCTTCAAAGAAGACACACAGATGGCTAACAAACACAGGAAAACTGCTTAACATCACTCAGTATCAGAGAAATGCAAATCAAAACCACAATGAGGTACCATCTCACACCAGTCAGAATGGCTGCTATCCGAAAGTCTACAAACAATAAGTGCTGGAGAGGGTGTGGAGAAAAGGGAACCCTCTTACACTGTTGGTGGGAATGCAAACTAGTACAGCCACTATGGAGAACAGTGTGGAGATCCTTAAAAAAATGGAAATAGAACTGCCACATGACCCAGCAATCCCACTGCTGGGCATACACACCGAGGGAACCAGAATTGAAAGAGACACATATACCCCAATGTTCATTGCAGCACTGTTTACAATAGCTAGGACACAGAAGTAACCTAGATGTCCATAGGCAGATGAATGGATAAGAAAGTTGTGGCTACATATACACAATGGAATATTACTCAGCTATTAAAACAATGCATTTGAATCAGTTCTAATGAGGTGGATGAAACTGGAGCCTATTATACAAAAAGAAGTAAGTCAGAAAGAAAAACACCAGTATAGTATATTAACACGTATATATGGGATTTAGAAAGATGGTGATGACGACCCTATATGTGAGACAGCAAAAGAAACACAGATGTAAAGGACAGACTTTTGAACTCTGGGAGAAGGTAATGGTGGGATGATTTGAGAGAATAGCATTGAAACATGTATGTTACCATATGTGAAACAGATTGCCAGTCCAGGTTCGATGCATGAGATAGGGCACTCAGGGCCGATGCACTGGGATGACCCCGAGGGATGGGATGGGCAGGGAGGTGGAAGGGGGGTTCGGGATTGGGAACACATGTATACCCATGGTTGATCCATGTGAATGTATGGCAAAAACCATTACAGTATTTTAAAGTAATTAGCCTCCAATTAAAATAAATAAATTAATAAAAAATTTAGACTAAATTTTTCTATTCCTCCAACACTGGTTGGAAGTTCTAGCAAGTACAATAAGGCAAGAAAAACAGGCATCTAAACTGGAAAGAATAATGGAAAACTGCATTTGTAGATGACAAGATTGCCAATGTGGAAAACCAGATATTAATAGTACAAAAAAAAGTTACAATAAACTAGCACTAACAGATTATAGAATACAAAATCAAATACAAAAATCAAGTGCATTTTGATACATTAACAATGAACAACTGGAAACTGAAATTTTGCAAAAACAATACCATTTATAATCACATCAAAAATTGTTGTTGTTCTTTGGTTGCTAAGTCATCTCTGCATGGACTGCTCCAAGCCAGGCTCCTATGTCCTTCACAGTCTTCCAGAGTTTGCTCAAATTCGTGTCCATTGAGGCTGTATGCTATCTAACTATCTCATTCTTGGTACTCTTCTCCTTTTACCTACAATTTTCCCCAGCATCAAGGTCTTTGTCAGGAGTCAGTTCTTATTATCATCAGGTGGCCAAAGTATTGGAGTTTCAGCTTCAGCATCAGTCCTTCCAATGAGTATTCAGGGTTGATTTCCCTGAGGATTGAGTTTGATCTCCTTGCTGTCCAAGGAACTCTCAAGAGTGTTCTCCAGCACCACAATTCAAAAGCATCAATTCTTCAGCACTCAGCTTTCTATATAGTCCAAATCTCACATCCATACATGACTACTGGAAAAACCATAACTTTGACTATACAGACCTTTATCAACAAAGTGATATCTCTGCTTTTCAATATGCTGTCTAGATTTGTCGTAGTTTTCCTTTCAAGGAGCAAGGGTCTTTTAATTTCATGGCTGCAGTCACCATCCACAGTGATTTTGGAGTCTAAGAAAATAAAATTTGTCATTGCTTCCACATTTAAAAATTATATTAACAAAATAAAAATAGATGGAAAAAAAGTTGAGCAGAGCCTCAAGGACTTGTGGAACAAACACAAAAGATCCAATATTCATATCGGAAAAGGGAGGAAGAAAAGAAGGGTCTTACCAGATGGTCAATAATGAAATCAGATGGATTATATTCTCTGCAGCCAAACATGGAGAAGCTCTACACAGTCAGCAAAAACAAGACCATGAGCTGACCGTGGCTCAGATCATTGCAAAATTAAGACTGAAATTGAAGAAAGTAGGGAAAACCACTAGACCATCCAGGTATGACCTAAATCAAACCCCTTATGATTATACAGTGGAAGTGACAAATAGATTCAAGGGATTAGATCTGATACACAGAGTGCCTGAATAACTATGGATGGAGGTTCATGATATTGTACAAGAGGCAGTGATCAAGATAATCCCCAAGATAAAGAAATGCAAAAAGGCAAAATGGTTGTCTGGTAAGGCCTTGCAAGTAGCTTAGAAAAGAAGAGAAGCTAAAGGCAAAGGAGAAAAGGAAAGATATACTCATTTGAATGCAGAGTTCCAAAGAATAGCAAGGAGAGATAAGAAAGCCTTCCTCAATGATCAATGCAAAGAAATAGAGGAAAACAATAAAATGGGAAAGACCAGAGATCTCTTCAAGAAAATTAGAGATAAAAAGAGAACATTTCATGCAAAGATGGGCACAATAAAGGACAGAAATAGTATGGACCTAACAGAAGCAGAAGATATTAAGAAGAGGTGGCAAGAATACACAGAAGAACTATACATAAAAGATCTTCATGACCCAGATAATCATGATGGTGTGGTCACTCACCTAGAGCCAGACATCCTGGAATGTGAAGTCAGGTGGGCCTTAGGAAGCATCACTACCAACAAAGCTAGTGGGAGTGATGGTATTCCAGCTGAGCTATTTCAAATTCCAAAAGATGATGCTTTGAAAGTGCTGCCCTCAATATGCCAACAAATATGGAAAACTCAGCAGTGGCCACAGGACTGGAAAAGGTCAGTTTTCCTTCCAATCCCTAAGAAAGGCAATGCCAAAGAATGCTCAAACTACCACACAACTGCACTCAACTCACATGCTAGCAAAGTAATCCTCAAAATCCTCCAAGCCAGGCTTCAACAGTACCTGAACCATGAACTTTCAGATGTTCAAGCTGGATTTAGTAAAGGCAGAGGAACCAGAGATCACATTGCCAACATCAGCTGGATCATCAAAAAAGCAAGGGAATTCCAGAAAAAATTCTACTTCTGCTTTACTGACTACGCCAAAGCCTTTGACTGTGTGGATCACAACAAACTGTGGAAAATTCTGAAAGAGATAGGAATACCAGGCCACATGACCTGCCTCCTGAGAAATCTGTATGCAGGTCAGGCAGCAACAATTAGAACTGGACATGGAAAAACAGACTGGTTCTAAATTGGGAAAGGAGTATGTCAAGGCTGTATATTGTCACCCTGCTTGTTTAATTTATATGCAGAGTACATCATGGGAAATGCCAGGCTGGATGAAACACAAGTTTGCATCAAGATTTCCGGGAGAAATATCAGTAACCTCAGATAAGCAGATAACACCACCTTTATGGCAGAAAGTGAAGAAGAACTAAAGAGCCACTTGATGAAATGAAAGAGGAGAGTGAAAAAGTTGGCTTAAAGCTCAACATTCAGGAAACCAAGATCATGTAATCCAGTCTCATCACTTCATGGCAAACTGAGAGGGAAACAATGGAAGCAGTGAGAGACTTTATTTTGGGGGGCTCCAAAATCACTGCAGATGGTGACTGCAGCCATAAGATTAAAAGTGGTGTGCTCCTTGGAAGAAAAGCTATGACCAACCTAGACAGCATATTAAAAAGCAGAAACATTACTTTGCTAGCAAAGATCCATCTAGTCAATCTATGGTTTTTCCAGTAGTCATGTATGGTTTTAAGAGTTGGACCATAAAGAAAGCTGAGCACCAAAGAATTGATGCTTTTGAATTGTGGTGCTGGAGAAGACTCTTGAGAGTCCCTTGGACTGCAAGGAGATCCAACCAGTCCATCCTAAAGGAAATCAGTCCTGAATATTCTATGGAAGGACCAATGTTGAAGCTGAAACTCCAGTACTTTGGCCACTTGATGCAAAGAATTGACTCATTGAAAAAGACCCTGATGCTGGGAAAGATTGAAGGCAGGAGGAGAAGGGGATGACAGAGAATGAGATGGTTAAATGGCAGCAGCGACTCAATGGACATAAGTTTGAGTCAGCTCCAGGAGTTGGTGATGGACAGGGAAGCCTGTTGTGCTGCAGTTTATGGGATCACAAAGAGGCGGACGTGACTGAGTGACTGAACTGAACTGACTAAAATGGATTTGAAGAAATAATCTCTCAAAGTGTCCCAAATTTAGCACAAATCTATAGATTTAAGAAACTGAGTGAAATCCAAGGAGAACAATCCCAAAGAAATCTTATCAAGACAGAATATAAACTTTTGAAAATTAAGCACAAAGATAAAATCTTGAACATACACAGTACCTGTGTGTGCACGCATGCTCAGTCACTTCAGCTGTGTCAAATTCATTTCGACCATATAAACCTTAGCCCGCCAGGCTCTTCTGTCCATAGGATTCTCTAGGCAGGAACACTGGAGTGGGTTGTCATGCCCTATTCCAGGGGATCTTCCCGACCCAGGGATCAAACCTCTATCTCCTGCATTGCAGGTAGACTCTTTACCACTGAGCCACCAGGGAAGCCCACACAGGACCTATAGGGAAATACTAACTTATTGACTAAATTTACCATCTGAAACTGTGGGAATCAGAACAATATTTTTGAAGTGCTGAAAAGAAACTATTGTCAATCATGATTCTGAATACTAGGGGATCTAAAATAATCCCAACAAATAGGAGTAAGTGGAAAGAACCACTCTACCCAAAAATAAGGGTTACTATATACATATAATAACTAAGATAGTGTGGTACTGATGGAGAGATCAATACATAGAATAATGGAACAGAAGAAAGAATCCAAAAAGCCCTACATAAATATGCTGAAGTAATTTTTGGCAAAGATGCTAGAACAAAACAATGGTGGAAAAAATTCCTTTTCAACAAATAGTACTAGAGCAATGGCACATCCATAGTTATAAAAATGAACCTTAACCTAAGCCTCACACTTTATGCATAAATTAACTCAAAATAGAGCATGAATGCAAGCATAGAATGTGAAACTATGGAACTTTTAGAAATAAAATGAGAGAAAAATCCTTGCAGCTTAAGACTAGGCAAAGAGTTCTTAGCCTTGACACCAAAAGAATGATCCATAAAAGGAAAAGTTAATAAATCAAATGGTAAGAAAATTAGAAATTTCTACGTTATGAACACCATGTGAAAAGGATCAAACGATAACTTCAGTTCAGTTTAGTTCAGTCGCTCAGTCGTGTCCGACTCTGCGACCCCATGAATCGCCCTGGGGAAAAAATATTTGCAAACCACATTTCCAACAAAAGACAACTATGTAGGATATATAAGAAAGTTTCAAAATTCACCAGGAATCAAACAGTCTATCAATCAACCATTAGCCATCTAAAAAAAATGCATATTAAAATCGCAATGAGGGACTTTCTCGGTGGTCCAGGGGTTACGAATCTGCCTTCCAATGCAGGCAACGTGGATTCAGTCCTTGGTCGGGGAACTAAGATCCCACATGCCACAGGGCAACTGACCCATGCACTGCAACTAGAGAGCCCACCATGTGGCAACTACTGAGCCCACACTCTAGAACCCAGGCTCTGCACCTAGACAAAGCCTATGAAGAGCCTGCACACTGCAGTGAAGACCCAGCACAGCCAAAAAATAAAACAATGATAATAATAATAATACCCATAATGAGATATCATTATACATCTGTAAGAATGACTAAAATTAATAGTTATGACAAAAAACGATGGTAGGGACGTGGAAAAATTGAATAACTCATACAATGCCGGTGGGAGTATAAAGGGGTACAGATACTCAGGAAAAGAGCAGACCATTAGAAGAAAGAGAAAATGCCATTTCAGAATGGGTAAGATTTCAAAGCTGAAGAAGATAAAGGAGTACCACTTCCATAAAACAGACTCAGGTGGTCTCAGGTGACTGCAGTTTACAGATGAAAAGATGAAACCTCAGCAAGCACTATCAGCAGCCACACAGTCAGCCCTCAGATAACAAGATGGCAATTTCATTGGCCCTGCCAGCATCCAGACCCACTTATTTTAGTTAAAGAAGCCTAATTTCTGCCAAAAAAAAATTATTTCCTACAATTCTCTAACCATTAGCAGGTCCAGATAAGGCATTCAAACAAGGTGATTTTAACTCTTCAGTGAAGAGAAGTTGGAGTTGAACTTGACTCGTTGCAGAGGCAGAACTTGAGAGGATCTTGCTTTCTGGGTTTCCAGAGAGGTCTGCCTTGTGCATTTCACCAAGCCTATGTCTTCAGTGATGCTTTAGTTTTCCAAGCCTTCCAACATCTTGCCAACACACTTCCTTTTTCTCCAAGTTACCAGAGTTCATTTTTGTTATGTGGTTCTAAGAACAAAATAATAGACTCTAGATTAGTCTTGATTATTCTTTGAGATTCTTTGAAAAGCTTCTGGGGACTCAAAAGCCACATGACTAACAACCCCCTTATAGGGTCCTATTCACAACTCCTCTATACTCAGGACTCACTTCCTTTCTGCCTACTTCTCTTCCATTTCTTGGGGGACAGGACTTCTCTCTGTCTCTTAGTTTCTGTTTCCTAGTTGCTTCTGTTTGGGCTTCCCTCGTGGCACAGCAGTAATCGCAGTGCAAGAGCTACAGGAGATAGGGTTCAATCCCTGAGTCAGGAAGATCCCCTGGAGGAGGGCATGGCAACCCACTCCAGTATTCCTGCCTGAAGAACCCATGGACAGAGGAGCCTGGCAGACTACAGTCCATAAGGTCTCAAAGAGTTGGACTGGACATGACTGAAGTGACTTAGCACGCATGCACGCAGTGGCTTCTATTTACTACTTCGCCTCTTCTGGTGCCATTTCATTGTTCATATTTCTTTTCAGGTGTCTCCAGCCCAACCTCCTTAGGAGAAAAGAGTTCTCTGGGTGCTGTGTTCACCTGAAGGCTTAGAGCTCCCTTGCTGGTCAGAAATCTAAAGTCATGCTACTTCTTAGAATGCCTGCAGATCATTCCTTTGGGGGCAGCATTAATCCCTGATCTAAATAGCTGTGGTCATATTCATGTGGCTAGGAACCATCAAGATTTCTGCATAAAGTGACTTCTCTCAAAGAGGGTAGTTGGTACAGCAGGTTTCATACCAGCCTTTGTCTGAGTGAGAAAGAGTTGAGAGTGAGATGAAGAAGAGTTGAGGATGGACACTAAAAGGCTAAGTTTATAAATGAGGGATCCCCAAGGGTATCAGCAGAGGGAGTCAGGCAAATGTTTTCAAGGCCGATTAGAGAACCCTGGAGAATACATTGATAGACACTTTGTCTTGCCCTGAGTTGCTCAGGCTGAAACTGGTCTAGGGAAACCAGTCACGTGGTAACTTGGAACAACCCCAGACTGATGGGAGCCAAGCAGGTCACGGAGTGTGCAGACTAGGAGGAGCTAATGAGGGACTTGTCAGAGATCCTGAGTCCTCGCAGAGCCTAAGAAGGGGTGACAGCCCTGCCCCTCCCCCAGTATTGGAGCTTTCAGGAACTTTTGTCCTCCTATGCGGCCAGTCTCCAGCCAGGAGAGTAGCTCTGCCTTTGAGGTTGAGTCATGATTGATGGTCAAACCTGGGTGATGCTCAGTTAGGGAAAAAACCCAGAGAAGTCACTCTGCCTTCAGAGAGCACATGATTCCATCAAACCAAAGTAACATGGAATTTTAATAATTGGTATTAATTAGAACTTTGCCCTTTGCTTTTAAACACCTAACTATAGGTCATCTTTGAGGGATTACTATGGCCAGATAATGAACTAAGCATGATATAATATATAATATTATATATCACTATATATATACATTATAGGTCATTTTATATATAAATATAATTTTATTTCATCTTGACAATAAGTCTTAAAAATAGGGGATATCATTCATTTCTTACAGATAAAAAAAATTAAGACTTAGAAAGGTTATATGATGTGCCCAAAGGCACACAGAGCCAAGAGTCCAAATTAAGGCTGTTTAAATGAAAATCTCAGCCCTTACCTCCACATTCTACTTCATCTTTTAGATGCTAAAGAAAGCCAATAAAGGTAACATTTATCAACTCCATTTTTTAAGAAGAGAGACTTTAGCAAAATTAAGAGATCATGAGGCTTGTTCCAGGTCACAGTACTTAGTAGAAACTGGATCAGGACTAGAATCCAGATCTTCTGACACAAAGGAGATGGACAGGCTTTGAAATCAGACAGGCTTACATTCAAATACCTGTTGCAGAATGTATTTGCTGTGTGTTTTAGGCAAATTTCTCAACATCTTTGAGCTATAAAATGGAATTTTTATGCCTACACAAAAGGGGAGTTGTAAGAATTCAAATCAATGAGACAATTTATGTACCATTAATGTTACCCTCTTTCTTCCTCTCCAAATTCTCTGTTCTTTGCACCAACCTAGATAAAATAGCACAGGCTTACATGAATATACATATAGGGAAAGGCCCAGCTTACCAATGGATGGTGTTCCAGAGGTTCCATTAGCACGAATTATTTGGAACCCAGAATGAATCTTCCAAGACAAGAAATTTTAGCGTGTGTATTGTGAATTGACTTGCATCTTTCAAAAAAGATAGATTGAAATTCTAACCCCTGGAATCTGTGAATATGACCTTATTTGGAAATAGGTTTTGAAAATGTCATCAAGTTAAGGTCATATTGGATTAGGGTGGAACCTAATCCAACATTAGGTTCCCTGGTAGCTCAGCTGGTAAAGTATCCACCTGCAATGTGGGAGACCTGAGTTTGTTCCCTGGGTTGGGAAGATCCCCTGGAGAAGGGAACGGCAACCCACTCCAATATTCTGGCCTGGAGAATTCAATCCATGGGGTCACAAAGAGTTGGACACAACTGAGTGAATTTCACTAATCTAAGAACTGATGTTTTTAATAAGATGAGGGGAAATGGGAGAGAAGTATAGAGAACTGAAGACCATGTGATAACAAATACAGACTTTGGAATCACGCATCTGTAATTCAAAGAACGTCAAGAATTGCCAGCAACCACCGAAGCAGGGAGATAAGCACAGAACAGATTCTCTCTCAGACTCTCCAGATGAAATTAATCCTGCCATCATCTTGCTTTCAGCTATGTTGTCTCCAGAATGGTGAGAGAACACATTTCCATTGTTTTAAGCTACCTTGTGTATGTGCTACTTGTTACAGAAATCCTAGGAATCTAAAGTACATGATAAATTATAAATCCTGAGAGACTATGGCACACTAAATGGAGCGTCAGCTTTTACTACCCCCAAAATAAAACCAGCACAATGTTTAGTGGGTTAAAATAACACCTATCTATTTAGCTAATGATTGTATGGGTCAGCAATTTGGGCTGGGCTCAGCTAAGCAGTTCTTGTCCTGGCTACACATGATCACGCATGTTCAGTCAGCTGCTGAGTCGTCTAGAATGTAGCCAATCTCTGGAGGCCAGAGCAGAAATAGCTGGTCTCTGCATCACTGACTCTTATCCTCCAGAAAGTTTGCCTGGTTTACTTCTGATGGCAGAAGGACAGGGTTCCAGAGGCACACAGAACAGAAACACACAAAACCTTTTAAGCTCTAGATTTGGGATTGGCAGGGAATCTTTGTCATATTATGGCCAAACAAGTCACAAGACCAGTCCAGATTCAAACTGGGGAAATAAATCCTATTTTTTGATGAGAAGATGGCAAAGTCATGTGGCAAATGGACTTGGACACACGGAGGGGAGCAATGGAGACTCCTTTACTGATAATTTACCTCAAGAGGTACAGAAAGCCGCTATCGCTGCCCAGGAGGAATCTCCAGTAGATTTTGTTCAGCCCCTCTACCCCTCACAGATTTCAGAACAAAATGAGTGCCTCTCTTCAAAATGCCATTCACCCCTACAGTCCTGTGTGTCTGCTGAGTGCCTCGAAACCTGCTCCCTGCATCTTCCACCTCTCCACTTTATGTAGTTATTTCCAAGTTTCATTTCTGCATCCTAATAAGAAAGCTCTCCACTACTCTCAGAAATAGTATCTTCTCCTACATTAGCAAATATTTGGCTAATGGGGTGGGTTTCATTAATGACCAAATGAGGCTTTTGAGCCAAGGATAGCAGCTGACAGTGGCTGCTCATAGTGTCATTTTCTGAACCACCTCCTTTGTTGGTTCTTGAGTTCTTTCCTCTTTGACTTTCTATAATAATTCACAGTATTATGTGAGAGTAAAAAGAGACCACATATATGAAAATGCTTTGTAAAATATAAAAGACTGTTAGCATGCTTGGGGCTGGTGCATGGGGATGACCCAGAGAGATGTTATGGGGAGGGAGGTGGGAGGGGGGTGCATGTTTGGGAACGCATGTAAGAATTAAAGATTTTAAAATTTAAAAAATAAAAAACTGGAAAAGAAATTAAAAAAAATAAAAAATAAAAACTCAAAAAAAAATGTAAAAGACTGTTGATATATAATGAGCCCTGTTCCCATGGTTGAGACACCAAGTAATGGCCCTTTTGACATACGTAGCAAGATTGCTATTGTCCGCTAGTACCTGCTCTCACTTTGTCCTTCATAAATAGTAGACCACTGATTTTTTTTTTTCAGACGAGTATATGGCTATCAAAAAAAAAATTCTCAAGATCCCTTTGTAGATGAATGTGGCCATGTGACTACATTTTGTGTATCAGCAGATCAAATGTGACTTCTGAGCGCATTCCCTTCTTCACCTGGTCAGAACGTGGATGTGGTCATGCACCATTTTGGATCAGACGGATTGGGACAACAACGTAAGAGAATTGACTCTTCAGTACTATCCCTGAACTTATTACACTTGGACAATTATGTGAGAGAATTCCTAGTCCAAGCTGATTTTAGCCGGTAGTATTTTGGGGGTCTGTTCTATATCCTAACGTCTTATATCTTAACTAGTGTGACATATATATGCCAAGAAGGTGTCACAGTTACTGTGATTTTCAGTCCCTTACTCTAAGATGCTGGAACGCTGCTCAGCTCAGTTGCTCAAAGCACAGTGCTCAGATGAAGAGTGCCACCCCTCCCTGGGCTAAATAATACTGTGCTGTTTCCAGCCACCTCTAGCAAACTCCTCTGGGCTGCAAATAAGAACATAGATATGCGTGGGCAAATACATCCCTACTGTGACAGGTGAGAAGATTTCAGTGAATGTGTCACCTGTAAACAGTGGCACTGCTTGAAAGACACAAATGAGAAGTGCCGCACGATCCTACAGCCTGGTGTAAGTCGGTTAGGTAATTTGTGGGGCTGGTTTGGCAGTATATATTAAAGTTAAAAATGCTAATGCCCCATAAGCCAGCAATTTTACTTTTCAGTGTCTATCCTAGAGACAAACTCATCAATGACGAGGTGTGTGCCAAGGGAAGTATCTGAAATGGATAGTCACGCAATGTTGATAAACAATGGCTGTCTTTAGGATGCAGATGCATACTTTGAAACTTTGTGCAGCTGTTTTTTCAATGAGGTGATTCATTTCACCTATAGTAGACATAATTAGCACATCAAACAAGGGATTTCACAGATACTATCAATTAGGACTATGACAAAGTAAAAATTTAAATTAAAGGCATGAGTCGATTTTACATGGATATGGTGAATGTAATGATGTCATAACTGAATGAGTTATGTTTGAGAAAAACTGACCTTCAGCATTGCACGACAGGCTCTGTTTTCCTGTAAAAACCTCAGTGTCTGAAGAATCGAATCGTGTTTGTGTCTGTCTTCTCTGTACTCTGTGAACTCCCCAGTAGCCTGGACCATCTTTCTCTCCTTTGCAATGGCCAGGGCTATGCACTGAGCCTGTGTATAGAAGATTCTTAATGAGATACTGCCTCTGGACGGAGTGACAATCGTTCTGACACAATGAATTGTAAGAATGCTTTTCTCAATGACAAACAGCCCTGGAAAGGTTATGGCGGAGTTGACCTGCTTGCTCCAGATCTGTGGTTCTTGACCTTGACACCTAGAGAGCTTTGTAAATTCTTAATGCTCAGGATACACCCCCAGAACAATGAACTCAGAAGATCTATAAGTGGGACCCATGCCTCTATATTTTTCTACTTCCCAAGATACATTCAACACGCAGCCAGAGCTGAAAACCATGGGGTTTGGTGATGAAGCTGTCACCAGCTAGGTAAGTAATGGAAAGCCAGTCAATCTCAAAGAAGATGACACCATCAGTAGATTCTTAGACTTAAGGACTTTGTTCTAGAGTATTCTTTCTACCAGATTTCTTCCCCCTTGGATATATGCCTGGCTGACTCCCTCATCTCCTGAAGATTACGGCCAAAATCCACTTTCTCGCCAAGGCCTATCCTGTTTCATAATGCAGTCTGCCTCCAATGGTGCTTCTGTTCCCCTTTCTCCTGCCCTAATGTTCCCTTTTCCGTGGTATTCATCATCTTCTACATAAACAATTTACTTATTAATTATCTTTTTTGTTAATGATTATCTAACTCCATTAGAATGTAAGCTTCTTGGGTATAGGGAGCTTTGTCTTCTTTTTCCCCTAAATAGCTCAAGTGCCTGGAAGAGTGCTAAGTACACAGTGAGCATTCAGTGCATATCTGCTACATGAAGAAAACTTAGAGCCAGAAAAAGCCTAGGGGCTTGTTTGCCAATTCCAACCTTCTCATTGAACTGATGAGAAAATTGTAGCCCAGAAAGGAGAAGAAATGCATTCCCAGTCATCAAGCAAGGCAGTGGCTGAACCAGAGACCAGACCCATACCTTTTCTTTTTTCTAAAAGATTTTTTAAAACTTTGATTTTGTATTGGTGTATTGCCCATTGATAATGTCAGTGATAGTTTCAGGTGGGGATTCAGCCATTCATATACATGTGTTCACTCCAACACACAGGTTTACCATTTAGACATGTGCACACAAACACTACCAGATAGTACTCGTAAGAGAGGAGCCTTTGTTTCCACCAAGAGTGTTTAGAACTTCACTTTTTGCTGTTGGAGGGTGTTATCAGCATTAGGCCTTGATGAATCCTATTCAAAATTTGGGAACACCCCTGCCTGCTGTCTGTGTAATCACTCAAAACCTAGAGATCAGTTTTTACCAGGCTTTTTTTTTTTTTTTTTTTTTTGGAGTGATTTTTGTTTTGTTTTCCTTAATCTGGGCTGGAAAAAAAAAAGCCAGGAGATCTGCGCTTTGGATTTTGTAAATGAGCCCACTGCTCATTGCACTTCTCAGCCAGATAAGGCCCAAATGGCATTTGCAGCAATGCTTTGCTATCTCTCGAGCAATCCGGCTCCTACACGGGCCCCTTGGTAACAGCTTGGCAAATCCGCAAAAGGAATGCGACTATATGGTTTGTGTGTGGACCGCGGAGTTATTACGGCTTCCAGCTTGCCGAGCAGGTCATTAATCATAGGCCAAGCTAGGCCATCACAGCCCCAGCACGGTGAAAGCGCCCAGCATAATGCCAGCGAAATCACGTTTCACATACGGCTCTTGCCGGCATAGATATGGCAGGGGGAGAGGGAAGGAAAAAAATCAGTCCCCTTTTAGGAACGAAAACTTCTACTTATCTTTGATTTGCATTCAGTCCTCCCTCAATAGTCCTTAAGCCTGTTATTTAATTCATTTTGGTGCCAGGGTTCATCACAAAGCAAAAACCCTAAGCGAGACCTATGCAGTCTGTGACCTCCAAACCCCCTGTCTTTTCTTGTCAGTTCTATGTCATTTGTGCAGTTGAACTCCACCAATTTGAAATGCTGACCTCTTCCACAGACAACCTTATTCTCCTCCAGTGAAAGAAAGGCCTGGAGCCGACAAACCACTCAAGCGGGAGATGCAAGAAAAAAAGAGGTTGACTCGAAAATCAATTTCCACAGCCCACCCAAAACCCACATGCATACACTAAACTTGTGTAATTTTTTTTTAAATTGCTGAATGGATGTATAAAGAGAGGGATCCAAGAACAAAATGAAAAATTTTGAATTAGGATGGAAAGAATGGAAGCTTAAACTCTGCCCCCAAAAGGGCCAGAACAGAGTCCAGGATCTCTCCACTTCCTTATACCTGGACTGCTTGAGTTTGTTTGAAAAGTCGAAAATAAAAAATGTGGGAATATAGCACCATGTCACTGGCAAAGGAAATAGAAGAGAATGGGGCTCTGGGGACACCAGAAAAAGAGGATTTAAGTTATGCATATGTGTACATATATTCTACATGTATGTATTAGTAATGCTCATCTGCATTGCAATATCTTTGTGTACATGTATTGCTGGGCACAGGTCCTGACTGCCCCAAACATAGAATGAGGTAATGCCCTATGACCTGCAGTTTTACATAGTGAATGTATTTTTCATGTCGTGTCTATCACTTTTGTTAAATTTTAGATCTTTTTCCATCAAAACCAGGCACCAGCAATATACTGTCATTTAATTAAAATCTGCATTTATTGAGCACATACTATGTGTCTCCACTAAGCATTGAGTATATAAAAAACAATCTCTTTACCAAATACTTAACAGTCTAGTGTGAAACAAAATATAAAAGCTCTTTTTTATAAATATGTATACATTAATATAATGTATATAAATGGGGCTTTCTAGGTGGCACAGTGGTAAAGAATCTCCCTGCCAATAGAGGAGATACACACGATGAGGGTTTGAGCCCTCAAAAATACCCTGAAGTAGGAAACAGCAATCCACTCCAGTATTCTTTCCTGGAAAATTCCATGGACAGAGGAGCCTGGGGGGCTACAGTCTATGAAGTCATAAAGAGTCAGACACGACTGAGTATAATATATATAAATACATTGTATACAATTTGCATTTATATAAGTATATAAATGTGTATATATATATATATATATATGTATATATTCTATGACTAGAAATATGAGTTTCTCCTTTACATGAATCAGTTTTCCTTAAATTTTCTCTCCATGCCTCTATTCTAATGCTAGGATTTTTTTAAGCTGAGGGAAAAAAAAAAACCTCTCAAGTCAGTTTGCATTTTGTTATAGACTATTCTTTCTGTTCCCTAGACCTTCTGACACCTAAAGAGAAAAAAGGAATAGTTCTCTTCTGTGTTCTGAAACTCAAGGGTTTGTCCCTATTATGAAGCATACGCTAATGATCCCTTTTATTTCAATTACTTTTAGACAATAAATGAGAATTCACAGATTGTTATAGTTGAGTGAGATGAGGCATCATGAAATTCCTGGCTCCTTTTCTCAACAGCTATTGTTCTCAGAGCAGCAAAATGCTCAGTGTAACTCCTGGTGGTCGATATGAAAATTGTCATCATTTCTCTTCTTGATACAGTGGAGTCTACTTTTTAAAAAAAAAGTGATTCTGGCAATTTAAAAAAATTTTAAATGCAATAAAGATCCTTTTCTTTTTCTCAGTTCTCCTCTCTAAGAAAAAAGGAAGGACCGTAATCAAATAGATTAGGGAACATTGTGATAAGGGCAACTAAATAGCAACAGAATATGTAAAAGTTCCAGAAAAAAGTGATTCATTTTGTAACATGAGGTCAAGGTAGGCTTCCTGGAGAAAGTGATGTCTGAGCTGGAACTTAGAGGATAAATGAATATACCAGACCAACAATGAGGATGTGTGCAAATGTAGTGAGGAGGAAAAGTAGGATGTGTGCAAGACTGCAAGCTGTTTGGTATTGCTAGGATATAAAGATCAACAAGGACACTGGAGAGTTGGATGAGGCTGCAGAGAGAAGCTAGGTCATCAGCCATTGATTAGAGTAGAAGCTCCAGTAGAGTAGCTGCCGTGTTTGCCTTATTCAGCCTCATATAGCTTCATACTGGCACATAGTGGGAAGCTTTATGGATGTTTGTAGACACAATAAGATAACTACTTTCATGAACAGTGGGGAGACCATAGAAATGTTTTAAACAAGAGATACGGATGATTATAGGTCAGAAAGATCACTTTAGTGGTAGCAGTGTGTCTACGTATTATTTTTAACGTACTCAGGTGACTGCAATGTGGAGGTTTGATTGGAGTGACAAGAAAAAGGAGATTAAGAGTCAGGGGTCCAGGGAGAAATGATAAAATCCTGAACAAAGGCAGAAACGATGGGGCTGAGAAAGCAGGAGCTGAACTAAGAGATAAATACAGGGAGATCTTCAAAGTCCTGAAACAGTGAAAAATGTATTTAATCAATACATTAGTTACATTTTCAAATAACATGCTTTATATGTTTTGCATGTTTCCTTCAACTTCCAGATCAAAGTCTTAGGGTATAATCATTAATCTGGGGGAATAGTCCAATAAATAATTGGAATATTCTCCCTATTTCTATAGATTTTTTTCAGACTTTTTTCAGGCACCAGGTGCCAGTTGAAAGGATGAAGCAGAGGATTAGAAATAATTCTTGGATTTCTGGTTGAAGATATTGGGTGAATGACAGTATTAGAAACCAAGATTTGGAAAGCAAGTTTGGCATGTTCATTCAACCAACATATTCAGAGCCTACTAAATACCTAACGAGGGATGGACTGAGACCCTGAGAGGTTCTAGGAATGGGAAAAATAAATGGGAAAGACTGAGAATACAATTCAAACATTAATGCCAGTGCTATGGGCTTAATTGCAGGTTCTATTAATGAAAGGAACTAGTTAGAAAAGATTCTCCCAGTCTTGATGGTTTGAAATTCTTATAATCTTGAAATCTGATTGAGAACATAATTTTGAAAGGATATATCTGGCATTCTCTCCACTCAATCTAATTTTGAGTATACCGCTTACTAACTGTGTGATGTTGGGCAAGCCATTTAATAACTTTGGGCCTCCGTTTATCATCTGTAGCTCAAAAGTTTGATAGAGGTTAAGTGCTTCCACCTTTAAACATTCAATGGCACTGTAAATGATATCGATGGCACTTAAAAATACAGAGAAATATAGAAGACGGAAAGGACTGGGAGCAAAGCCAGCTTTGCTGGTGGGGGTCCATGAACTGGTACAAAGCAGCTCCCAGGGTGCTGTGATGTGCTCAGTCGCTAAGTTGTGTCTGACTCTTTGCGACCCCATGGACTGTAGCCTTCCAGGCTCCTCTGTCCTTGGGGATTCTCCAGGCAAGAATACTGGGGTGGGTTGCCATGCCCTCCTCCTGGGGATCTTCCCAAACCAGGAATAGAACACAGGTCTCCCACATTGCAGGCAGATTCTTTACCATCTGAGTCACCAAGGAAGCATCTTGAGTCTCTTTGAAACCCAGTATCCATCCTCCCCTTCTTACTTATTAACAGAATCCCACTTGCAAACTCTGGGAGATAGTGAAGCTGCAGTCTGTGGGATTGCAAAGAGTCGGACATGACTTAGCAACTGAACAGGAGCAACAACACATGTTTGCAGCAGCAACATTCCTGGCTTAAAAGTCAATTCCTGGCTTCTTTGGCCTCTTCCATTAGCCATTTGATATAGTTCATTTTTATTCTTTTTTTGTCTATTTCTAATATGTTTTATTATTTATTTATAACTTCTAATTGTATATTGGGGTATAGTTGATTAACAATGTTGCATTAGTTTTGGGTGTACCGTGAAGTGATTCAGTTAAACATATACATGCTTTTTTTTTTTTTTCCTCAAATTCGTTTCCCATTTAGGCTGCTTCATCATATTTAGCAGAGTTCCCTATGCTACACAGTAAGTCCCTGTTGGTCATCTATTTTAAATATAGCAGTGTGTACAGTTCTGACCTGAGAGATATGATTGGGATTTACAGAGGGGGCTTATAGGAAAGCATTTTAGAGGAGAGCAGCTTTAGACAGCACAACCTTTCTGCTCTTTATTCTTCCCCTTCTTGCCTAGAAAGCATACATGATCTGGAGCCAAGGCAGTTATCCTGGGACCACAAGGCACCAAGCCAAACACTAAATAAGGATGGCAGCTAGTCAGCACCTGTGGACTGAGAGTGTTGTGGGCCAGCATACAACCCCAATCGCTATATCTGGACCTCCTCCTTGGGAAGCAGGAAGGAAGATCGATCCCTCACAGGTTGGATTTTCTGATCAAAGTGAGCATGACCTCCCTCATAGAGGGATGAATAAGCCCACTTCCCCGCAACGTGTTCTGGGGAGAAACAGACATAACAATTGAGTGCTCCCAGGAGTACAAAAGAAGAAAAGCTTGTTTATAAAGACAAAACTAATTGAACATCCTCCAGGATAGAGACCATGTTTTATTCATCTTTATAGCCCCAACATTCATTAGAAGGACTGATGCTGAAGCTGAAGCTCCATTACTTTGGCCACCTGATGCGAAGAGCCAACTCATTGGAAAAGACCCTGATGCTGGGAAAGACTGAAGGCAAAAGGAGAAGAGAGTGGTAGAGGATGAGATGGTTGAGAGGCATTACCATTCAATGGACATGATCCTGGGCGAACTCCAGGAGATGGTGAGGGACAGGGAGGCCTGCAGTCTGTGGGGTTGCAGAGAGTCAGACACGACTTGGTGACTGAAAAACAACATAGCCCCACTGCCCAGTGTAGACATGGCATACTTTAGGGTCAAAACAATCTTTTTACGTCAAGAAGTTATTTTACCTCTATGAGAGCAAACATTCACATCTGCTGACTTGTCATTAAGCCCACTGGCCCGACTCTCTTCCCTCCTCAGGTCACATAAAACCAACCCATGGGGACCTCACATAGAACACACAAGAAGCTACTGACTATTTTATCAATGTGACTGACATCCCCTTAGGAAGAAACTAATACCCAGGCTCCTGGAGTGAACTAAATGCCCTTCTGAGACCATCCGTGGCCAGCAATGATGAAACTGGCCCTAAAAGGTGTGATAATGCCGCAGAGCTGAGGAAAGGAGCCACTGGGAGACCAGGGGGCACCCGGGGTGGTCACGCAGGAGGGCAGAAGATAAAGGAGGCTTCTCTTCTCCTCTCTTCTGCCACACTCCTCACCTGGAGGCGGGGGGGGGGGCTCCACTAATGCTCAGATCTGAATTATCATTCTATTTGAATGCAAATATATGGTTGGTCAAAAGTTTCATTTGGGGTTTTCATGCCATCTCACAGAAAAACCCAAACAAACTTTTTGGCCAATCCAATAGTTTACTTGGGAACATTCCAGGAGATAGTGAAGGACAGGGAAGTTTGCAATGCTGCAGTTCATGGGGTCTTGAAGAATCAGACACGACTTGGCCACTGAACAACAACAGTAGTTTACATGCTATTAAGCCCCTACCTAGGAAACAGTTTTCATCGTAAAACCAGCAGTTACCAGAAGTAAGGTTAAAAGATGAGAGGAGCCAATTTTAAAGGATTTCTGCTTTCTCCACCTGTGCCCCTTTCCAGCCAGGACACAGAGGCAAGTTTCTCAAGTTGCCTTGTTACCACCATCCACACTCCAGAGCAAGGATATACAATTTATGACCTGAAAGCCAAAGCTTGTTTATGTATTAAAAAATGTATTGGAACACAACTGTATTTTTCAATTTGCATATTGTTCCTGCTTCTCTCATACTGCTACAGCAGAAAATATGTACTTGCGACCCTTTATGGAAATAGTTGGCTGACCCCTGCTCTAAAAGCTGTCTTGCCTTGTTGTTGTTGTTGTTCACTATTTGGTTTGGTTTGGGGCTGCCCAGCATCTGCGCACCCTTCCATTGGAGGTTCTTAAGCATTTTGGTAGGAAGCAGAGCCCATCTCCTGCTCTAAAAGTGGGCAAGGTCAGACACACCTTCTTGGCCTCACTTGCGTCTCTGTCTCGACTAATCAGAAGCTCCCACCCCACATGTAGACTGGATGCACGCATGCCTGTTAAGTTACTTCAGTCATGTCTGACTCTTTACGACCCTATGCTGTGGACTATAGCCCACCAGGCTCCTATGTCCATGGTGTTCTCCAGGCAAGAATACTGGAATGGCTTGCTGTGCCCTCCTCCAGGGAATCTTCCCAATGCAGGGATCAAATCCACATCTCTTACTTCTACCTGCATTGGGAGGTGGGTTTATTTTTATCACTAGTGCCGCCTGGGAAGCCCACTGACTGGATAGCTAGTGTCATAAAGAAGCAAGGACAGCAGAGAATCCATTTTGTCACAATGGCAGCTGGGCTATGGGGCCAGCCAACGAGTTTCCAAGCAGTGGCACCGTCTCTGCTGGCAGGACCTCCAAGGCTATTCCTGGAGATGGTGTCAGTCTAAACAGCAGGGTCCAGAGGCTGGAGGCAGGGTGGGTGCAATCTTACCCAGCTACAGTGTGGGGTGATTTTATCGATGATTTTGGCTGCTGCTCAGCCCCATTTTTTCCTGGTCACCTTCTGACTCTGCAGTTAACCTTTTCAGTAATTCTAGGAATGACTCAAAGCCATTTGATAAGTTTCTTTCCAGTTTAAATCAGCCAGAGTTGAATTCTGTTGTTTGCACCTGAGAGCTCTGACATTAAAAAAACATCTATTTTTTTCATATTGGTAGGGTGACTAGCAGATTACAAATCAGCATCACATAACCTGTTTTGTTCTTGTGACCACCCTATGAAGTATGGTTTTCTGCCCACGAAACAGATGAAGAAACTGAGACTAAGTAAGGTTAAGCAATCCCTTTGGGTCAACACTGGAATCCCTTTCTGCTGTGCCAAACAGGCAGAACTCCTTTCATAATGTCAGGCGCACGATCACTGGTTTCACTTTTAAATTAAACAAACTCCATCTCTTCTTCAAAGCCCATGGAGGGCTGAAAGCTCTGTTGTGCCACTTACCAGCATCTTGTCATTTTTTCACCTCTTTTATTCTAAGTCCAGGTGGCTTTATTTTTTCATCTGAAAATGTCATCACCACGTCATTAGCAATGCACTGTTACCTGACAGGAGCAAGAAGCTTCCCCGGGCCATATGGCTGGGTTTAATCTACATGGTCACGGTGTAATCCCATTGAAATGGCTTCCCTTTGCAATCAAAACTGAATTTCACACTCTACCAAGATGGGGACAGCTCTCGTCTTCCCCAGAGTAATACAGATCTCCCCAGGCAGCCAAGGCCAATGGAAATGGCTTTCTTCTTGAGGCCAGCAGCAGGTGGGGGGCAGAGCTGGGAGGTCAACGTGAATAGGAAGAGGGGGGGAAAGGAGAGGCAGGAACACTTGGGGAGTCAGAGTCTAGAGTAATCCTTTGCATTTCCCGCCTACAGATTACCACTGGGGGCATTCAACCCATGGCACCTGGGAAAAGTAAATTTGGAACAGAAGTCACCTTTATCCAATCAGTGGTCTTATCACAGTTGTTGCTTCTAAAGTTAGTTATCTGGCATATCTCCCCAGAAAAGCTAAAATTACAGTCACTGTCCAGAGCACGCAGTTAATCAGGACTTATCTGTATTTTAAGGAACATGTATTTTAAGTAGACATCCTCCTGTGTTCATTATGAAGCAGTTCATCTCAGTCCAGCATATGAGACTCACTGATGTAAATAAATATGAAAAAGTAATTGACCATCATTGGTGATGTAGCAGAATGAAAGAAGGAGATATCAATTACCATTGGCAGCATTGTTTGCTTATTTAAAATACAATAAATATAATACCTGATGTGTACTCAATCACTGCTGGTGAAAACCACATTGATTATATTAATATCTGCTGAAGGCAGTTGTAGGTGATATGAATCTAAAAGTCTTCAGAAAACACATCCCTTTAACAAAAGCTGAATTCTTCAGCTGTGTGTTGGGAACATAGTCTTGCGTAATTGTTTGGTTACGAGATTTTTCATCACAGAAAGTATTCACAAATAGCAAAAAATAAAATTAAAAGAAACCTCTGTGTAAAAGTACAGATCAGTTAAAGATGTTATTCAATTAACAGTTAAAATTATGTTGTAGAAGACTATGTGAGTATTTAGAAATGTGTCACTAGCAGATTTTGGAGTGTTTTTCTTACCTCATAAACTGTAAGGTATGGGATTGTGTTGGTCTTTTCCACTACTGTATGCTGAGGGTATAGAATAGGGCCTGGGAAAATATTTGCTGAATTAATGACTAAACTGATTAATGGTCGTATTGGGTTGGCTGGAAAGTTCATTTGGATTTTTCTGTAAGATGTTATGGGAAAAACTTTGACGAATTTTTTGGCCAAGCTAATATTTTAAGAAGAAAAGTGAATTATATTGGTACCACCTTGTCAAAAAAAACACATGTTATTAGACATTGTCTGGTTTCCTTTGGCTGGCAGAATTATAGGTGATGGCTATTCTTTTCACTTATGACAAGATACTTATATCACAGATTATTTCCATGATGTGTGTGTGTGTGTGTGTGTGTGTGTGTGTGTTCAGTTGCTTCAGGTGTGTCTGACCCTATGGACTGTACCTGCCAGGCTCCTCTCCATGGGATTCTCCAGGCAAGAATACTGGAGTGGGTTGCCATTTCCTCCTCCAGGGGATCTTCCCAAACCAGGGACCGAACCTGCATCTTTTACAGCTCCTGCATTGAAGTTTCAGTTTGTGTCATATTCTTCAACACTATGAAAAATACTACTACCACTACTATTACAAAAACCACTATTTGCTGTGTGTCTTTTGAGCATGTCTGATTTTTTTCCTTAGAAAAAGTACCTAGAATTACAATTAGCATTAAATTCCGTCTGTTGTCATTTGTAGAGGCTGCCTAGCAACCAATTAGCTCTTCTTTGAAAAGTATACCCTCTTTAGATGGCACAGAATAAATCCCCTTCATCTGTGTGGTCCAGGGAAGCAATGTAACAAACATTCCTGGGAATGGGGAGATGGGTGTAGAGCAGGTTTCTTCTTGATTGGTCCAACAGGAAAAGACTGGGGAAGGTACCTGCCCAATGCAGGTGCTTCTTCTCTCCCAAGCTTCGCTTCCATGTCCTTGGGAAGCAGAGATATTATAAACTGTATGAATGCTGATGCCAGGCTTGTGCAGCCTCACCCTCTCCTAGGGCTGCAGTGCTGGTTCATTCTGTCTTTTCACGGGAAAGACCCCATTGCTAATTAATATAAACCATGAGTGTTAGACTCTCAAGAGTGTCCTCCAACACCACAGTTCAAAAGCATCAATTCTTCAGTGCTCAGCTTTCTTTATATTCCAACTGTCACATCCATACATGACTACTGGAAAAACCACACCTTTGACTAGATGGACCTTTGTTGGCAAAGTAACGTCTCTGCTTTTTAGTATGCTGTCTAGGTTGGTCATAACTTTTCTTCCCAGGAGCAATCATCTATTAATTTCATGGCTGTAGTCACCATCTGAAGTGATTTTTGGAGCCTAAGAAAATAAAGTCTGTCACTGTTTCCACTGTTTCTGTCTATTTGCCATGAAGTGATGGGACCAGATGCCATGATTTTGGTTTTCTGAATGTTGAATTTTAGGCCAACTTTTTCACTCTCCTCTTTCACTTTCATTAAGGGTCTCTTTAGTTCTTTGCTTTCTGTCATAAAAGTGGTATCATCTGCATATCTGAGGTTATTGATATTTGTCCAGACAATCTTGATTCCAGCTTGTGCTTCATCCAGTCCAGCGTTTCTCATGACGTACCCTGCATATGAGTCAAATAAGCAGGATGACAATATATAGCATTGATGTACTCCTTTCCCAATTTGGAACCAGTCTGTTGTTCCATGTCCAGTTCTAACTGTTGCTTCCTGACCTGCAAGAGGCAGGTCAGGTGGTCTGGACTTTTGAGAGTCCCTTGGACTGCAAGGAAATCCAACCAGTCCATCCTAAAGGAAATCAGTCCTGAGTATTCATTGGAAGGACTGATGCTGAAGCTGAAACTCCAATGTTTTGGCCACCGCATGCAAAGAACTGACTCATTTGAAAAGACCCTGATGCTGGGAAAGATTGAAGGCAGGAGGAGAAAGGGACAACAGAGGATGAGATGGTTGGATGGCATCACTGACTCAATGGATATGAGTTTGAGTAAACTCTGGGAGTTGGTGATGAACAGGGAGGCCTGGCATGCTGCAGTCCTTGGGTCAGAGTCGGACACAACTGAGCAACTGAACTGAACTGAACTGAACCCATGTTAGATCACTGGTTATACAAACTATACAGTCTTCACTTTAGCAGTCTTATATCATGTTCTTGAGCTTCCTAGGTGGCTCAGTGGTAAAGAATGTGCCTACCAATACAGGAGACACAGGTTCAATCCCTGGGTTGGAAAGATCCCCTGGAGAAGGGCATGGAAATCCACTCCAGTATTCTTGCCTGAAAAATCCCATGGGCAGAGGATCCTGGTGGGCTACAGTTCATGGGGTTGCAAAGACCCAGATATCACTGAGAATGCCCACAGGGTATCATGTTCTTGGGGCTTGGTGTGTTCATATAGTTGGCCTGCCTTTCAAACATGACTGCATTCTGAACATCTTCAGCCAATGATATATTTTCATGAAATAGCTCAAAAGTAGACCTCATGTTTACGCTCCTCCATTCTTTTTGGACAGCAGTCCATGAATTAATGATTACATATCCAGGACAGAATCTGTCTTCAGGAATATGAGGAAGGTGGACCAGGGAAAGAGGAAAAGGGGGAAATGTGACAGAGAAGGCCATGGAGAGCATCCCTGATCTCTGGAAGCCAAACAATTCACACTTGGAATCAGTGGGAAAACAGTCACTGAGAAGCTGACCACCTGTTGCAGAATTATGAAACCTTACTAGGATTATAAACTTTTCCCACTCACTTTCTGTTTTTTTTTTTTTTTTAATTGGTGTCTTGGAACTTGGAAAAACTGATTGTTGGTAGGCAAAAATTTGCTTCTAAGACTTGGGAAGAGACCACAGTTCTGAATCACTTCAGAACGCTGAGAGGACAAAGCTCCTGGAGTGGAGCCCCGTGGCCAGTTCTAAGTCTAGGGCTCACGTTCTCCCAGCAAAGTCATCACTCCTCGGGGTGTCTTTTTTGTCTTCCACAAACTGGGCTGACAACCTCCTCCCTACATCACCAGGGGCAGTAAGTAACAGCACAGCTATTCTGCTCTTACCAGAGGAGGACCGCTCACTTCTCAGAGGCACTGAAACACTTGCATGCCACCAGGCAGTCCCCTTAACATCCATGAACGTGGACTCTGCTTTAGCTCACCATCCTGTGGTCTGAGTACCATAGAACAACAGAAGACAAAAATCCCTGATGTCATATGTTTCATGAATGTAATTGGATGTGTGGCATATAATTTTCTGATACACGGAAATAAAAGACTAAATCCTATATCATGTTCAACTGAATTTTCTTGAGTACCTACTATGTGCTAGACACTATGCTAGTCACTTCTACACAGTCTATTTCATTCTATCTTTATAATTAGCCATGCAGACAGGTGTTATTATTTCCATTTATGCAGATGAGGAAACAAAGATTTGTGATGATGCATGGAGAATTCCCAAGGTAAGTAGCTTCTAGAACAACATTTCATTCAAAGAAAATCAAAAGGAATCTAAGGAATCCCTCCCTCCTCCCTCTTCTCCTGTCTCCCTTTCTTCTCTATTCCCTTCCTTTCATAAGTTTTGTGTATCCAGCACATGCCAGAATATTCTGGAAGCAGGAAATATTCTTGGTAATACAAGGATGATGGCAAAGAAATGCTGGCATATAGTAGCATTTTCAGATGCAGATAAGCATAGGTCTTTGTATCTTATTGAAGAAACTATGGGCTGGATTATGGTGGAAAGAACTTGAAATCTGAAGTCAGACAAACCTGAGTTCAAATTCTGACTCTGCCACTACCTGGGTTTGTGATCATGGACAAGTCAGATAACCTCCCCCATCCCTCAGATTTTTTCATCTATAAGGCAAAATATAATAATGCATCACCTTGTAGGATTGCCCTAATTATGTGATTATGAGCAAGATAAGATGCCCAGAGCTTGGAAAATGCTCAGTAAATAAGAGATGATAAACTATATCCACTGCAGGAAAAGGTCCTGCTCTCCTGCCCAGACCTGGGAGGTCTGTTTATCTGTCCATCCTCACATCTATCTCCTAATGATCTCTTTCAAATGTCTTGTGCTGACTCTTCCAAAGAAGAAGCTGAGTGTATCTCCTCGCATCCTGACACTGCAGAAACCACACTCAGGCAGCCTCCAGCTCCTTTGGCTTTGAAATGCCTGCTCTTTTGGCTGGCGGGCGCTTCACGGGGTGGATGGCCAATTCGCCATGGCAGTTTGTATCTGCAGCCGGCCTGACAGGCTGGGAGAGGAAGGCGTTAATGTTTTCTGACAGGCGACCCCTAATTGTGGGAGCTTTTCTTCTCGAGCTTTCTGTGAAATTCTGACTTAGGCGAGCAGCATAACAAAATGGCAGGGCATTGAGCTGGGCTTGCACTACACTGAGCTGGGTGGTTGGGGGGGGTGCGGGGTGTCTTGGGGGAAGGGGTGCTGGCCCAGCATTATTCATGAAGACTTTCAGCTGTTTTTGTCTTTTAACTAACCTTTGAGTTGGATCAGAGGGCTGACTGGCCTCCCTTTCGCCAAAGGCCCCGCTGGCACCTGGACAATGGAGGCAGACTGTTTTTCCTGGTAAAGAGAAGAGCTGGGGGAGGCCAAGGGCTGTGTGTCCCGGAGGTAGGAAGGGAGGGTTGTGGAGGGCAGCTTTATTTCTGTCCTGGTCCTGGGCAGAGGGGTGGTTATTGATAGAACTTCCAACTGCCCCAGTATGGGCAACTGCCCCAATACAGGCAACTGCCCCAATACAGGCAACTGCCCCAATACAGGCAACTGCCCCAATACAGGCAACTGCCCTCCTACTGCTGACTTTCTAGGTTCTACATCTTTATCCAGGAAAATGCACACAGCCTCTGGTTCTCCCGTTTGATGTTCAAATCCCCTCCCTTCCCCTCCAAGTAGCTTTCTTCTGCTCTTCCCCCCACCCCCCATCCCTCCCCTCCCTGACTCCCTCTTTCCAAAGGGCTTATGGGCTGGAGTAAGATTCCAGTCTACAAGTATTTGGGTAGTGCTGGTTTATTATTATTATTTTTGCAAATAATGATGCAAAGTGGGTGAGAGCAAATAAGTCAAGAAAAGACAAGGTGAAAGTGACCCTAGGATGAAGTCAGAGACCCAAAGAATGCTTAGTGGCTCAGTCAGGCCGGACTTTTTGTGACCCCATGAACTGTAGCCCACCAGGTTCCTCTCTCTATGGGATTTCCCAGGCAAGAACACTGGAGTGGTTTGCCATGCTCTGGAGAATCTTCCCAACCCAGGGATGGAACCCAGGTCTCTGGCATTGCAGGTGGATTCTTTACCCTCTGAGCGACCAGTGAAGCCCTACTATTGTAAATAATAATGCAAAATGGGAGAAAGCAAAAAAGGGAAGAAAAGAGAAGGAGAAAGTGACTCTTGGATGAAGTTAGAGACCCAAAGAATGGTGGGAAGAGGGTTCAGGGGCCTGGAAGTCCTGGTGCAGCCTCCCCACCTGCAGGGAAGGAGGGAGGGGGCCAGGATGACTTGCTCTTGGTTTTGGCAGGTGCCAGGCTTTTGTCCCCTGCATCCACTTCCTGCCCGGACCCAAGGCCCAGTCCTCTTCAACGCACTTTGCAGAAAGTGACTCCCTTCAAGGAGTGTGGGTTGGCGCCTTTCCCCCATCTCTTCCCCAAAATAGTCCTGGTCGCCAGCGCATCAAAGGCGGCTTTGTGAGCGGCGGCCGGCAGGCTGCCTGGAGGGGGGCGCACGTGGGACGTTCTGGGAGCGCGTCCCACTCCCCTCTCCAACCTCTCTGTCTTCTTTCATTCATTCTCCTCTCTTCTCCTGCTTTGTCTCTAATTCCTTCTCGTTTTTCCTTCCTCCTCTTTCTCTCTCCCTCCCTCCCTTCTCTCCTCTTTCCCCCAACCCACCCTTTCTTCTTTTTCTCTCCATCTCTTCTCTCTCCTTCTCTTCCTCCACCTTTGGCTTCCTCTCTCTTTCTCTCACCTCCGCCCTCTCCCTTTTCCCCACCTCTCGCCTCCGAGCGAGTGACAAGCCTCCTCTCCCCGCCACCCCCATCACTGCCATCAGGTAGCCGGGCGAGGTCCGGCGCGCGCAGCTGACAGCGGACGCATGCCTGCAGCCAATCACTGCCCGGATGCGCTGCAGCCTGAATAAATCATTAAGCCTGACACGCGCTCAGGGCCTGCTCTGTGCTGCAACTTGCTTCCTGCCATTAACCTACACACCCTCTTTTGTAACAACCTAATCTTGCATACAAAGGAAGTAGGAATATAATAACTTCGACCTGAGCTTAGAGCCCAGCCCTCATCACTCTCAGTGGGAAAAGAACGTTAGTGTCAGCGAATCCACTTCCCTCCCTCCCTTTGACTCCAGATCACCTGGAGTTTCTGGGGAAATCTGAAAACAGATCATTTCTGGGTCCAGGATTGGAGAGAAAGAGAAAAGAGTTCAGAGACTTCTCAACAACTGGGAAAGGAAAATAGCTTGGAGGGCACTAGGTACCTCAGAGAAACATCCATTGTGTTTGAAAACAGGTTGCTATAAAACGAGCTGAGAGAGTTCACTCTAGAAGATACAAATTAAGACAGTTAAGTGCTAGAAATGTTGACTAACCTTAATCATTTGTCCTTCCCTTTTTATTTATGAGTGCATACGTGGATGAGTGAGTGAATGGGTGGATGAAAGCAAGAACAGCTTCCCGACAGCAGCATGGTCTTTGTTTACCTTGGTGGCAAGTCCCCAGCACCACTGCTCTACCTGGTTTTGGAAGATTATGAGAAGTGGGTGTCCCTTCATGCTGCTACTCTAAAGCCCTTTCATTTTCTATCCATCTGTCTATGCAAGGGACAAGTCATTATCCTCATTTTCTAGAACAGAAAACTGAAATTGACTTACTTTGTAAGTCATTCCCAGTTCCAAAAGATGAAGTGCTCTTCCAGAGTTTGGTTTTGAATAAAGCTAGGTTCACCTCTGCCCTAGGAAGTTTCATGATGATGGCCCTATGATCCCTGAGAATCTTACTCAAAACAAGTTCATCCCTGAGATTCTGCAGGAGAACAGTCTGGGTACCAAACCGGGTCAGCAGGAGCCGGCAGCGCACTTGAAAGCGCAAATGAGAAGAGTCTAACGGAGAGACGGAGGTGGGTGGAAATAGAGGAACCAAAACGATGCAGCACTCAGAGACTAGAAACAAGGGGAGGATCCTTAGCACCTCTGGATTTCAGGGGACAGAGGAGGAAGTGTTACTGCATCTCTGCAAGAGTCGTTGCTATGGGAGAGAAAGGTCCTGACAAGAGCTGTGGCCTGAGACCAAAGAGCAGAGCCGCTGCTAAAGCAACTGAGGACCTTGTCAGCGAGGAGCAGGGATAAGCATGGTCAGGCCTACCTTCCCTCCTACCTCACAAACTCCTAGTGGCGCCTCCCAGCGGCCAAACCCGACAGGAAGCCAGAGGGCAAGGGAGACCTAGTGAAGAAAGAGGACTTGCCACGAGATAAACTAAGACCATGCCGCTGTCGGGAAGCTGTTCTTGCTCTCATCCACCCATTCACTCACTCATCCACGTATGCACTCATAAATAAAAGGGGAGAGCAAATGATCAAGGTTAGTCAACATTTCTAGCACCTAACTGTCTTAATTTGTATCTTCTAGAGTGAACTCTCTCAGCTCATTTTATGGCAACCTGTTTTCAAAACACAGTGGATGCTTCTCCGGTACCTAGTGCCCTCCAAGCTATTTTCCTTTCCCAGTTGTTGAGAAGTCTCTGAACTCTTTTCTCCTTCTCTCCAATCCTGGACCCAGAAATGATCTGTTTTCAGATTTCCCCAGAAACTCCAGGTGATCTGGAGTCAAAGGGAGGGAGGGAAGTGGATTCGCTGACACTAACTTTCTTTTCCCACTGGGAGTGATGAGGGCTGGGCTCTAAGCTCAGGTCGAAGTTATATTCCTACTTCCTTTGTATGCAAGGAAGAGGCAGAGCAGGGCAGGAGCTGGAGCGACTCCAGAGAACAAGTAAGCTCCCTGTCCTCATGGAGTTTACCTTCTAATAGGGGGCAATGGATAGCAACTGCATAAACAAATAGGTGGTTTTTTGTTGTTTGTTGGAGTTTGGTTTCTGGTTTTTGGGTAGTAGTAGATGGCAGGAAGGAGAAACAGAAAAAATGGATAAAGAGTGACTATAGCCAGCAGAAAGCTGCTTTAGATAGGATGATCACGGAAAGCTTCTCGGAAGAGGTGGTATTTGAGGTAAGCTGGGCTGGGCTTCCCTGGAAAGACTACATCTGTTCACAGATTTCTTTTTCCTGTGGGTAAACCTCAAATCTAGGTTGATTTGGATGCATCAACTAACTGACCAGTCCCCATGAAAATGAGATACTAGAACAACAACATCAGGTGCTCACATTTACATATAGCTTATAATCTCCCCCTCAAGGCCATGTGCTAAATCCTTTTACACAGCATCCTGTTGCTGTGGTGGGTACCACCAGCCCCATGTTGCAAACAAGAAGGAGATGCGGATTCTCTCATCTCATATCCTGAACTCTGCAAGAACACTGAAGTGTTAATGCACATTGTACTCCCTCTTTCTCAGTCCTAGCCCTTTGACGCTCTAGGCAGAGAACAGACCGGTTATTTTTCCCTCTTCTTTGGTGGGCCCGTCTGATAACTGAAGATATTTCTCCACTCCACACACATCCTCCTCCTAGCAATTTAAAGTTTTGAAAGGTAGTGTCAGGGAAATGAGATGTGCATCCTAGGAGCTCCAGTACAGCCTCTGATAATACTCGCATTCAACAGTTTTGCAGCCAGCAGCGGGTCTATTTTTTATCTTTCCTCTCCGGCTTGCTTGCTCCTCCTGGTCAATTTCAGGCGACTCCAGTCTTAATTCGGTGGTCTCCAGGCTTTTTCTTTTTTTGTTTTTGAATAGTTAAGATTTCTAAGTTAATAGAGTCAAGGCAGTTTTTTTCTCCAGCATCTCCCTCCCCAAAAAGAAAGCAGGAGAGGGAGCTCACGCTGGGGCGAGGCCGAGACTGCTAGCCGCTGGGGTCTACATTTTGTATTTCGCTGACAGCCCAGGGCCGCTCCAAAGCCCGCCGCGCAGCCAATGGGCAGCGGTGATTTATGGAGCTGACTAATGCTGGCTGAATGCGGCCTGTCAGAGCGCCCTGAATGGCTTCCCTTCGCCGCACAAGCCCCGGCTTTGTGTTGCTAAGCGATTAGAGCAGATGTAATGAGATTTTGCCCAATCCCCGCTTTGCCCTTTCCTAGCTTCGGCAAAATTGTGTGTGTTTTTGTGAATTTTTAGAGTTTGCCTCCGCATTGTGGCAAACAACGGCTAACTTTGCCCCGAGTTTAACGAGACTGGCTATTTCCCATTCAGAAGTGAGTAAAAGAACACCTGTCTTCACAAGGAGAAGGGGGAAAAATCCCCTTTGTGGGGGCTGAAACATTATCCTAATGTTATATTCATAGCCATAAATGACTTGCTACACTTTCTTTGCGTACCTTATCTGGAAACTTGCAAAGGAGCTAAATTAAAAGAAAAGGAAATGCATGAGGGTCGGGAAGGGGTGGGGGTGGGGGGGAATCGAGGACCGGTCCTACAAATGAGAAGATAAAAATAAAGCAGGCATCTCAAAAGCATTACTTCCCTCAAGTAAGCTCTAAATTGGCCCACTGCTGGCAGAAAGTCCGATTATTTATGGCGACGAGGAATTTACTGATTTTTTCCCCCCTTAATTACGCTCATCTCTTTGAAAGGGACTGAAGCCTCAGTGTGCATTCTATAGAGGGTCATTTAGCAAAATGACATCAGACGCTGGGGCGTGCTCTGCGCATCGCGGCTTTAAAAAATGATTATTCTGTGCCACTAAATGGTATAGATGTACCAACACAGACTAGATTTTTAACTCTGGAAGACGTGCTGGCCCCCCGCTCTTTGTTGGGTTTTGTAAGATGCATTTTGCGCTCGGCTTTCCGCTTGGCTGGAGACACGCTAACTGAATCTGCAAGTAATGCAAGCGGCAAGCGAGGAGCCCACAAGAGGTGGAGTGGGATTCTGATCACGTCCTTGCTAACTGACAAGAAGCAAGCCAGCCAAAACCCCACCAATTTCTTTTTGAATCTTGGTAATTGGGTACTTTTACACGCAACTCACGCCATTTGGATAGAGTCACAAGCTTAGATGGGCCAGTGTCTCAAAGCGACCACACATTTCCAAAGCTTTTATTTATTTAAATCTAACTCCTGTAAGAAATTTATATCATACGTACCCTTTACTTAAAACCGACATGGACAGCGTGTGCAGTGGGAGAAAGGAGTAGAAAATACATGGCTGGCAATGAAGGGAGAAGAACACGCCCACCCCCGGCAGTGTGGACAGGGCTACCTCCCCCAAGCCCAGCCCCAGGCACCACCATCCTTTCTCCCACTCCTGATGTTCATCATCTCATCCAGATCTGCCACAGTTTCACAATGAGAAACTCAGAGTGGAACTAAGGGTTAGAAAGTGGGGTGAGGACCCTCTCCTTCCAGTTCATTTTGGGGGGGATTTTTTTCAGTGTACATTTTATCAAAAGATGATGCAGCTATTAATCACCACCTATTTGCTAGGTGTCTGCATACATTTGTAGCATAAAAGTCAAGGAAAACTATCTATATATGCAGATATACAGGTAGAGATATATCTCCTTGTACAAGTTTCATAGAGTCACCTCAGATAGGCCTGGTCACAGCATTTATCTTTGTCATTTCTGCCACTTAGCTTCTTTCACACCACCCTCTCCCTTCCCTTTGGCATTTTGATAATAACTTGGATGGGGCAGTAGCATCAAAGAAGACTTGGAGGCAGCTGGTTATTTTCATTTGTAGAAAAAGAAAAAAAGTTTTATTACGAAACTAGTTTGTATAAAACAGGGTTATACACGGGGTATTTTCTTTTGTAAGTTTGTAATAAAACAGTAAGAAAAAAAAAAGGGGGGGGCAGTGGTAGAAATTTCCCCAAAGGTTCCCCAAAGGCAACCTATCGAAACCAACTGGCTGCCACTTTGTGTTTGGACAGTAGCTGCATAAACTTTGTTCTTCTTGAACAGTATTTAATAACATCATTAATACATTAACAAAGTTTCTATAAAGTAAGACACATTGGTGCTGAAGTACATCTGATGGCCTTTCAATCTCACCTATGAGGACAGTTCTTTACAAAACCACATAGGGGAAATGGCAGTTGTAAGGTGAACTACACATCTAAGATATGCAGAGGTAATAGCATTACATGGTAAAGTATCAAGATATACACATTTTAAAACATTTGTACAAAACTCTATAAATTTTTTTTCTTTCTTTCTCTCTTATGTACAAAAATATCTTAATATATCCCCAAACTGGTTAGGATAGATACAAATAGATTTTTCTTATAATAAAAAAAAAATTCACAAAAGATTGGAAGCATTCTATGATGAAAATGGTGGAAAAGATGGTGTGAGGGAGTGAAGCTTGGGGAGGGGGGCCCCAAGAGGCTGGGGGTTTTCAAAACCCCCGGAGGATCGGGGTTTCAAACAGCATACTTTCACTGCAGACAAACGTCCACAGCTTTGTCAGGGTGGAGCATACAGAGAGGAAGGACACCAACCCATTTCTAGAGGGCCGAAGAACTGCGCTTTCAAGAGAGGGCGGGGAGGTCAGCTCTGCCTGTTAGCGGTGGGTGGGTGTTCCTACAGGGCGTGTGCTGCTCCCTTACGCCAGGAACCCACTGCTTTTGCACACAAGCTGCAATCTGTGCATCCTAGTCATCCTAGGGTCCTAGTCACTCTATCTCCGTGAATGATTGGAGTGCAAAGATACTGTTCTGAGCGCATCCCTGTTTTGCGAGAGCCTTGCTTCTCAGGCTTGCGGCGCTTAGTTGATGTAGGGGTTGGGGTGCCTGGATTTGTTTGTTTTCTTCTTATTCTCTTCTTCTTCTTTCTTCTCCCTTCCAACATCGCTGAGGAGAAAGCACTAAAGATGCAGGTTGTGTAGGCCCTATAACATAAGAAGAAGAAGGGGAGAGGTTAGTGTGAACTTGGGGGCCAGTAGTGGGAGGAAGTGGGGGTTGGGAGGAAGATCTGTCAGGTAGAGCGCCTCTTTTGACAAGTCGAGTACTCGGTACACCACCTCGGTACCCCTACCCTGCCAGTCTTTGGAGACCTGGGCAAAGCCGCTCTCTGAAGCCAAGGCTGAAACACGCCAGGATTTGAAAATGACAAACTCACAAACCCTTTCAATCCACCCCTCCCCTCATCTCCGTGGGGGCAGTCGCCCTCCTACAGAAGAAAAAGAATGAAGGCAAGAGCATCCCCCGGTTCAGGCCCCCATGCCACCTACCTGCTTCCGAAGTCCATTCGCACCAGGGCCTGTCCAGGCCGAACCCCTCAGAACCAGTTGGTGAAGTCGAGCAGTTCTTGTTCCTCGGGACTGAGAGGGTCGTAGGAGCCCTCGTCCGAAGAGTAGGATGAGACCGGCGAGCCGGCCATGGAGTTCATGTCGTTGGAGTAGTTGGGGGAGATGGTGGGCGACAGGACACCGGCCTGGAAGGCGGCGCTCACCGCGTCGTGCTCGTCCAGCAGCTGCTGGAGCGCGCGGATGTACTCGACGGCGGAGCGCAGCGTCTCCACCTTGCTCATCTTCTTGTTGGCCGCGCCGTTGGGTACGTGCTCCCGAAGGGTGGCGAAGCCCAGGTTGACCAGCTTGACACGGTTGCGCTCGCGCTCGTTGCGACGCGCCACGGCGGCCGGCTGCTGCTGCGGCAGGCTGTAGCCAAAGCCGCTGAAGTTGAGCCGGCGTTTGCAGCGCATCAGTTCGGGAGACGAAGAGCGCTGGCGCTTGACTTGCTTGGGCGCTGACTTGTGACCGCCCCCTGAGGGCTGGCCGTCGGCCGCGGGGCTCAGCTGCGGCGGCGGCGGCGGCGGCGGCGGCGGAGGCTGCTGCGCGCTCTGTGCCGCCGCCGTGGCAAAGAAGCAGGCTGCGGGCGGCAGGAAGGGCTGCTGGGGCTGCGGGCCGGCGCCGCCGCTCTCCATCTTGGCAGAGCTCTCCATGCACAGCGGCGGCCAAGGAGTCGCGCGATCGGAGCGAGCGGGGACGCGAGGTGCGGGACGCACGCTAGGGGGACACAGACAGGACGGGGAGGGGCACGAACAGAGAAGGGAGAGAAGGGGAGAGATAAAGCTGGAGTCCCGAGGTAAGTTACAAAAATACAAAATCCCCAGGAGAGACTTCTTAGGGTGGGAGCGAGGAAGGTGCAAATACGTCTCCTCCTCCCTCCACCCCGCCTCCTCCCTCCCCTCCTCCCTTCGCAGGTTGGCTTCAGGAGCCTCGCGTGGCGCTCGCGTGTGAGGCTGCCGCTAGCGCCTTCTTGTTTAAAAAAAAAAAAAAAAGCAAGCAGCAGCAGAAGCAAAAGTCGGCGGGGAGCGCGCTCTGCTGCCTTCTGTTCTCCGCTCGGGGCTGTGCGCTCTTGCGCCGGGTCTCGTCTCTCCAGCCGCAACTCGGGCTGTTTGTGTTATTTGGTTAACCCTCTTTCTTTGCTTATTTCCTTCTTTTCACTCGCCCTCCTTGGCCGGCTCCCTGTCGCTGCGCCTTCCACGTTCCCTGGCCAGAAGTGAGAGAGTGCTGGGCGGCCGGAGTGCGGCCGCCTTTTCAACGGGACACCCAGCCCCACGCGCAGCGCTGGCCCCGCCTCGCCCCCCACTCCCCACTGCCGAAGCGAGCGGCTGCAGCCGCCACCCCCCTCCTCTTACCGCCTCCTCCCACCCACTCCTTAAACTCCCCCTCCTCCCCTCCCTCCCCCCCCCCCCGCCCCCGCCCGCTCCCTGCGCCCGTTCCTTGCAAACTCTCCATTCAGCCGGGTTTGTTGTTGCAGTGCGTGCGCCTGGCGCGTGCCGGACTCCCGGCTGAATAAACAGGCGGCTCGCTCAGGGCGGGCTGCAGCCGAGGGGTGGTTCTGGAAAAGGGGGGGCCAGCGTCACCAGATAGGCGAATAGCTCTGAAAATTGGAGGTGTAGGGGTAGACAGGTTTGGGGTGACGTGTCCCGGGCTTCTCCTGAAAACTTGGAAAAAAGCACAGGCAAGGGTTCGGGCGGAAAAAGTGACACCGGGCAGTGTGGAGGTTAGGGACAGTGGGGCTCCAGTTTTCCTGTTTTCTCCTCCTACCCTACTGCCATTCTTTTTTTTTTTGGGGGGGGGGTCCGATGTCGTTGGGAGCAGAAGCAAATTAGCTCCTGAAGTTCAGAAAGATGGGGAGAACTCCGTGGAACTGAGTGACTGTTAAAACTTAGGTTCTGGTTCCGAGGCATCCTCTCACTAACTCTGTGACCCTTGTTGAGCGGCATCCGCATCGAGCCTCAGTTTCCTCATCGGGAACCACAGAAGGTTGGGTTAGGTGGTCTCTAACGTCCTATCCAGTTGTGAGAACTAGAATATGCTCCCCAAAACTGAACAAGTGTGGAGGAGGTCAAGAAGGGAGGTGATCGCACTGAGGCGGGGGGGGGGGGGGGGGTTGTGATCAGCACTTAGACAGGTGTGTACAGCACGGATACTCTTCCAGGGTGACCTCCCGCCTGTAGCATCGCCCCCAGCGCAAGGATTATTTCCTGACCGGCTAGGGGGATGCGTAAAGAGGGGAGCGCTTTGGAGTGTACCCACGGGGGATCTGAGAAAAGAGATGCGGGAGGTGATGGAGCTGGGGAACGGGGTTGGGGGAGCAGCTTCGCCGGTTGTCCGGCGCCGCCGCAGGCACCTCGGGTGCCTTGGCGCAGCCTTCATCCCGCCCCAGGCGTGTGCCCGGCGGGCCGGTGGCAGGCGACTGGGAGCCGAGCCCGGCCGGGCCGCGTGCTGGCGCCGCGAGGGGGGAGGAGACACTTGCAGCCGCCGCTCGGCCGCTTGGACAGCGCCCACCCAGGCGCCCTTTCTGGGCCCTCGGCCCTGGCCCTCTCTGGCCAGAGCCTGATCCAGCTTCGGGGCTCCTTGGGACACGGCGCTGCAGGGAACGCGGACGCAGACGGAGCCACGGGTCCTATCTCTGTGCCGCTCCGGTGAGGGGAGAAGTCAACTGGGGCGCGTCTCAGGTCACCTTTACATAGGCTGAAAAAAGCAGAGTAACTATCTGGTTGATCTGTCCACTAGAAATAGGCAGTTCGGGTTATGGGTGCAGGAATGCTCGTGGTGAGGCATCCTAAGAATTGCTTCTCACTGAACTGCCCTTTGTGGAGATGGGTCTTTCTAAAAGATCGTGGGGGTGACCGACCCTGGGAGCCGACTTTGGTATGTGTGAGTGGTAGCTGCGAGTGCTGGGGGTAGGGGGTGGGGCCTCCGGAGATGAATCACCTCTCTTCTCGGCCTCAGTTTCTTCTTTTGAAATAGACAGGTTTAGGAAACATAGGACTGCATGGTGCCAACAAAGCTCAGTTCTGTAAACCTCCCACCCCCACAGCCCTCTCCCCGACGGGAACCTGCGGCTCGCTGACCCTGGCAGGACTGAGCTGAACTCCGTCCTCTGGCCTTTCCCTCCCTGAGTCCCACAGCAGAAAAGGAGTTGAGAGGGCTCCCAGATTACACTTGTCTCCTCTTCTGGGAAGGACAAGAGGCCACGAGGCCTAAAGCAGAGGCGCACCCCCACGCTTTCTAACAGGAGGAAGCCTCGGACCACTCGGCAGAGTAAAGGGCCTTCAGGCACATCCCGCCACCCACTTGCCCCAGTTGGGGACGTCGGGTGCGGCCGCTAGGCGGCGTCCACTCCTCCTTAGTAAAATAGAGGCTGAGGGCAGGGTGCAGGGCTGGTAGGCAATAGCAACGCTTCGAAGTGCATTTTCCTTCACCTTAGGCTACATCTTGCGCCTTGAGCTCAGTTCCAATTCAGATTCTATCCTTCCACACTTGACAAAGGCCAATAACCCTGGCTCTACCACCGTTTCGAGTTGTGACCTTAAACAGTCTCTACGGCCCTCATTTTCCCACTCTGAACCAGACACGCATCCCCCAGCTCATTTAGAAACATGTCTGGGAGCGGGGAAATCTGCCGATGGCCGGCGCTTGTTCTCAGTTTCCTTCCAGAGTGTGGGCTCCACGGGTACACAGAGATCCTCATTATCAGGGATGTCAAGGCCATAGCCTACTCCCAACCTTACACACACGCACGTGCGCGCGCGCACACACACATACACACACCCGCCATGCAATAGGCGCTCAAATAGAAGAGCCAACTAGTGAAGCCGCGCATTGTAGTGGCCCTACGCTTTGGCCTCCACCCAGGAGCAAAGACAGCGGGTGCTGCGATCCTTCCGGCCAAAGCCACAGAACATTTGTCCCCATTCTTCCCTCCCAAGTTCCGAGCCAAAATCCCTCCCTGCTCCCGCATCATCAGCCTGTTTCCTTATAGGCTTTGCAAAATCTCCAGGCTTTCTCTTTCTCCTACTCAAGTAAACACAAAGAGTGCTCCCAGCCATTCCCCCGCCCGCCCCCGCACCAACACACAGAGGCTCACACACCTAAGAGAGCTGCCACTTTCTGCCCCAGGCCCAGGGGGCTCCAGCCTCTACACAGGGGGTTAAGGCAGAGGGACTCGATTTGGTATCCAGGCTCTGTTACTTAAGAACTGTAACTTTGAGCTAATAGCGGACACTCTGTCTCAGTTTCCTCATCTACATGCCCATGGTTAGAGCACCTACCTCCAAGAGGTGTGAGTTTCAGAGAGATGTGCCTGGAGTGCTCAGGAGGAGGTCAAACAGAAAGTGATGAATTTTAATGGCCTTTTTCAAACAAGGAGCAAGGCCCTGCTCACAGAGCCCACCCAGGAAAGGGTTTGTGGGAAGAGGATGCTTGACCCCCAGCTTCCTAGAACCACACTGCCCTAATGCTCCAGCCCTTGGAGAGTCAATGCTATCGCGTCCCACTGTCCCAGCATCTGGGAGTCATTTCTGGAATGGTGGTGATGCTCACTGGCAAATGGTGGTGATAGAGAAGCCAATTTTTTTTTTTTTTTTAACACACACAAACAGTAACAAGTCAGATCAAATACAGACAAGTTTCATGGCCAGGCCAGGGATAGGCTTCAGCAGAGCCAGTGGCCCTGCCCTCCAGCTGTCTGTGGTTCCATTGACACCCAGAGGGCCTGACAGTGTAAATCTCCAGGCTTTACTTGACAGGGATGTTCAAGGTCCCATTTATTTAGAAATGGAAGGAGAAGAAGATAACTCATGAAAGGAGGGTTCCATGTGAAGTGCTCAGATGCTCAGTCATGTCCAACTCATTGAGACCCCATGGACTGTAGCCCACAAGTTTCCTCTGTCCATGGTATTCTTCCAGCAAGAATACTGGAGTGGGTTGCCATGTCCTCCTCCAGGGGATCTTCCTGCATCTCTTATGTCTCCTGCATTGGCAGGCAGATTCTTTACCACTAGTGCTACCTGGGAACCCTCAGGGTTCCATACTTTCATCCATAAATGGAGTAGTGGCACTGTCTGTTTACCTGTCAAGGAAATAGGATGGTGTTTGTAAATTCACTTTGCAGATCCCTCGACAATTTACAGGGGTTGCCATTGTTGTAATAGGGAGGCAGGACACTGACCCCCTTTTGTGTGAATTACTCAGAATATAGAGCTTCCCACATGGCTCAGTGGTAATGACTTTGCCTGCCAACGTAGGAGACACAGGAGACATAGGTTCAATCCCTGGGTCGGGAAGATCCCCTGGAGGAGAAACTAGCAACCCACTCCAGTATTCTTGCCTAGGAAATCCCATGGGCAGAGGAGCCCTGTGAGCTATGGTCCAGTCCAGAGGGTTGCAAAGAATCAAATACAACTGAGTGATTGAGCATGCGCACACACCCAGAGAAGTGGGGAGGTTCCTCTTTATCCTCCCATACAAAAAGGTCTTAGTTTCTGGATCTTCCAATCCCTCTTCTATATTAGGGAATCCTGGAGGTAGATCATCCCTTAGATGAAAACTGCATTTGACTCCAGGATCTACATGGGAAATTGATGTTCTTGGTGATGCATCGGGATCAGCTACCCAGGACATGTGAGGTGCTGGGGCCCTGAATCCCCTGACATCTTCTTTCCACCCTGTTGGAGGCCAGGCCACCTTTTCTCCCAGGCTGCACTCCCACTCCCTACTTGTTCGCCTTCTCTCTGTGGAAAGGAGACAGGCCTCATCGCTTTCTCACAGTGGCTTCTGTGCTTTTTCTCTGGAGGGAAAGGAGTTCACGTTAAAAGTGAAACTAGGCTTTCCATTGAAGGAATCATTTAATAGAATTCTATTTAGAGTGGATCCTGAATAAAGGGCAAAGAGAGTACAAAGATGAACACAGGCCTTAGAGCCTTGACTTGAACAGGAAATTTTGGGTGCAATCCTCAGTGTTGGGGAGTGTGAACCCCATAAACCAGGGGGAATTTTGAGAAAAGTGAGTGTGCAGGAAATTCATAGCAGACATCCCATTCCCAGTAGCTATCATCTGTCTTAGGGTCTTTGCTGCCCCAAGCCTGTGCTGACACTGTCCTACCCAGGGAAAAGGAGAAGTTCATTACTAGAATCTACTACTCTAGTCTACTCTCTCCAAGGCACCCTGCCCAAAGCTACTTCAGAAGCTGCCCAGCCTGGGCTGAGTCGACCAGCCTGGGATGGCCTGTGGGAGTAGGGGAGGGGATTTGGCTGAGCCTCTGGGTTGCAGCAGCCAGGCCTGCACCTGCATTAAGGAATCCAGGCTCCAAACCCATCTATTTGCTTTTTCAATACGCCTTACAAAGGGAGGGGAGGGGGGAAAGCTGGAAAAACAAAACAAAAAAAGCACAAACTATTATTTTCTCGTGGCTTTTTGGTGAGGGAGGGGAGCTGCAGGGAGGGGAGGAGGCAATTTGCAGCCACCCTCACAAATCCTTTTGAAGTTCTTCAAATAAGAAGTGATGCTGCAAAGTCTTTATTTTTTTTTCTAAAGCCCCATTTACATTATGATTAAATACCTTCCTCGGATAAGCATAAAGAAAGTCGTTAATCTATATAGCTCTCCAAAGCACCAATACATTCTGAACTTTTGTAGGATTTGTTACACTCTATTTTGTTACAGTAGGCCAGCTCCTCTAGGTCTAGGCACATGGCTCTCCTCCCCTCCCCCCTTCCCCACCTCCTCCAAGAAAGGAAATAAAGTGAAGGTCTTTCACGGTAAACAAAACCAGCTGATTCTTCACAGAGAACCCATGAATAGCTGGAGAAGGAAAAAAAAAAAAACTTACAATAAATGGTGCATTTTTTCTCTGCTGGGTATAGTATTCAAGGATCGGGGCAGTATTCAAACAGAGGTCCATTTTTTGCTCAGCAAGAGAGTTTAGAAAGGGAGCGTGGGGTCCATTCAGCGCTTTCCCCCCTTCACAATCACTGGGTTCTATGAAACCTATCTTCCGTGCCTTGTCCGAGTGTTTCTGGGGACCAATTAGTGCTTTGTTGCACGGCTTCTTTGCTGAATCTTTGAGCAGCAAGAAAAAGCGCTCTCGACTCTCCCCTTATTTTGACCATTTCAGTCATTACTCAGTGTAATAATTAATATGACAACTGGACGCTCCGGTTTGTATAGAAACACCTCAGCGACAGGAGCGAGCGTGCAGTGGGTGGTAACGAGCGGCACATCAGCCCGGAGAAGCCACACACACAAAAAAAGGAATGAATGAATGGCCAGGGAGAAAGAGAAGGAATAAAGATAAAATAGTTGGCACAACGCAGAGGAACAGAAAACAGACGCGAATGCAGAGCGGGAGGGGGAAGGGGGGACAATTAGAAAGGGAGGGGGAAAAACACCCGACGGAGGTTAACTTATTTTGAAACTGTTTTCTGAATAGGACCCTGGGCGGGAGTGGCCGGCTGTCAGCCCAGCGCGTCCTCCCCCTCCCCCTCCAACTTTCTGAACTCTGTTGGAACTCGGTGGGGAGTGGGGGGCTAGGGTGGGGAAGGGGTGAAAGGAGGCCTCCTGCATCCTTTAGGTCCTCCCCGAGGTCGCTTTAAAGGATGCATCCGGCACACCACTCCGCCCAAATCCCCTACTCCTAGTTTGCCTTCCATTTTTGCAAAAATCTTGCTTTCGGTTAGCAATAGAGATGTGGCGCGAGTACAGACGAGAGTTGAGTGCTGAATTACCTCCCTGAGGGTAAGTTCTGGGGAGAGGGCACTTCTGATACACCCCCAACAACTCTGCAACGCTGCCCCCTGGAGCAGCGTCCCGCGGGGGCCCTCGCGAAAAGGGTCCTCCCGGGCAGCGCGCAACCAGTCTGAGCGCTGCGCCTGCGTCCCCGCAAGTGCGCCCCGGGGTGGCGACCCGCTCCGTGACGGCATAATAAATAATTAGAGGGTTTAAGCGCGTTAGACACAGCTCATGCTAATGAGCCAGATAAGGGCTCAGTCTAACCCGAAGTGACAGTTTGCATATCGCAGGAAAGGAAAAAAAAAAGCCCGGTTATTCCCCTCCCCCCCCCCCCGCCCCCACCAACCGCCCAACTTGATCGCCTCTTCTCAAATTCAGGCGTCCCCAAACCCATATTCCCCTGATTCCCTCTCCTCACACCCCCCTGACCTCCTGCCACACACGCAACACGCACACTACACCTCCCTTTTGACCTGTCCTCGTCTTTCACCCGTCCCGGCCACCTGGTGACAGGACAAAATCCCTAAGTGTCTCTATCTGACCTGCCAGGAAAGTTCACTCTCAGCGCGTTCGGGCCAGACTCAGCCCCCAAGCGGAGACGGTTCGTGTGTCTTTCTTTGCCAAGTAGGGAAAGCACCCAGGCACGCATCCTCAGGGAAGGACTTTGAGACTCAGGGTCAGAGGCCTCTGAGAGCTCCGGGGGCCCCAGCGTTCACTAGTGCGGGCGAGGGGCGCTACCTGCTGGGGAGAGAAACGCGGGCGCCCCGGGCCCTTGAGCTGGAGCTCCTGAAACGCTCCTGCGGTCTCCGGAAAGCAGAGGCAGTTTGCCGAAGTGACTGAGGTCAGTCGTGTGTCCCCATTGTGTGGCCACGTGTCCGGTGTCCATCATCACCTCCCCGAAGTCCGAGCTCAGCCCGACTCCTTGCGGCGCGGTCTGGGAATGCTCCCGCCTATAAATCAGCCCGTGGCTGCGAGCGGTCGGCACCTCGGGCGCAGCCCTGGACGCCCGCTCAGCTGGCCAAGTGAAAAGTTTGCTCGCACCAGGTTAGCTAGAAAGCCGAGGCTGCCAGGGCCCAGGGTGCGCTTGAGCAACTGTAAGCCCCCGCGGTGGGGCAGTAAATTATTTCCTCCCTCCCCACCCTCTTCCCTAGCATTTGCAGAATCTTTGAGGGGAGGAGGTGGAGGGAGGGGAAGAGGTAATTTCTGATACATGGTTATTCATTGTCATGGAACCTTCAACACAGAGCAATAAAAACAAAATTAAATGAGTTAGTATTTGTAAAACGCCGAGAACAGTGCTAGGCACTGAGTGAACACTGTTTATATATTTGTTAAATAAATGCAGGCACCCTAGGAGATGCTCTGCTCATCTCAGATGTTAGAAAATAATGCTTTGATCCCAAAGTGATCAAGGTGGATATGCTCACTGATTCGTCAAATAACTATTGAACATAATCAGAGATAAATAAGACTATCTGCCTTCAGTAACCTTCTAGTTTGGCAGACAAAAAAGGAAGAGCAAAAGACAAGAACGTCCAAAAAACAGTTTGAAAACAATGGAGAGCCCTCTGCCCTCTTCCCTCGTGGACTGTTAGTGTGGACTCTACCCCCCAACCCCTGCCCCTTGTCACCCTCTTGGTTACTGCAAATAAATACACAGCCTAGGTAAAAAGTTGACTTGTTGATGCAAACAGAAGCAGGCCCTCTTCCCCAACCAGATGATCACTCCCAGCTTCTCCTGTGTGACAGTTCATGAGCAGACACTAACGAAGTAAACACACACACCTTTAACTGTTCAGTTCAGTTCAGTCGCTCAGTCATGTCCCACTCTTTGCGACCCCATGAATCGCAGCATGCCAGGCCTCCCTGTCCATCACCAATTCCCGGAGTGTACCCAAATTCATGTGCATCGAGTTGGTGATGCCATCCAGCCATCTCATCCTCTGTTGTCCCCTTCTCCTCCTGCCCCCAATCCCTCCCAGCATCAGGGTCTTTTCCAATATATCACCTCTTCGCATAAGGTGGCCAAAGTATTGGAGTTTCAGCTTCAGCATCAGTCCCTTCAATGAACACCCAGGACTGATCTCCTTTAGGATGGACTGGTTGGATTTCCTTGCAGTCCAAAGGACTCTCAAGAGTCTTCTCCAACACCACAGTTCAAAAGCATCAATTCTTCCGTGCTCAGCTTTTTTCACAGTCCAACTCTCACATCCATACATGACCACTGCAAAAACCATAGCCTTGACTAGACAGACCTTTGTTGGCAAAGTAATATCTCTACTTTTTAATATGCTGTCTAGGTTGGTCATAACTTTCCTTCCAAGGAATAAGCGTCTTTTAATTTCATGGCTGCAATCACTATCTGCAGTGATTTTGGAGCCCCCCCCCAAAATAAAGTTTGACACTGTTTCCACTGTTTCCCCGTTTATTTCCCATGAAGTGATGGGACCAGATGCCATGATCTTAGTGTTCTGAATGTTGAGCTTTAAGCCAACTTTTTCACTCTCCTCTTTCATTTTCATCAAGAGACTTTATAGTTCCTCTTCACTTTCTGCCATAAGGGTGGTGTCATCTGCATATCTGAGGTTATTGATATTTCTCCCAGCAACCTTGATTCCAGCTTGTGCTTCTTCCAGCCCAGCGTTTCTCATGATGTACTCTAACACTTGTAGTAAGTGTCAAATGAAGTGAAAAGGCAAGTCACTTGAAGTCAGAGACTCCAGGTTCTGGAACTTTCCAGCTCTGTGCCCTTAGGCAAAAGGCTCACCTTCTCCTAGGCTATTCCCATGTACCAAAGGAGGCAACTGAGTAAACCACCCTCCAATCAACCCCCCTCCCCAGCCTTCACCTCTAACTACACAACTACACAGACAATAGAGGCACAGCCATCTGCCCTTCTACTGACAACAGCTTTCCTCTTTGAGCAGAAAGACATCTTTCGCTGATCTTTACTGCAAGAGCCTTGAGAAGGCACATGACCTCATCCAAATTTCAAGATGGAGGCCAGCCCTTTCTAGTGCCAAGATTATGGCTCCTAGCGGCCAAAGGCTGAATTATAGGCCCCATAACTTTAGCCCTGGGGGCTAGATGGGCCATTGTCTCGTGGGGATTCACATGCAAAGAAAAGAATACCACCACTCTGACTAAGACTTTGCCTGGGAAACAGGATTACCCTCGACTGCCGGAGCAGATTTTGGTTTGGGATTTGGGACTCAGTAAAACGCGACGTCCTCCTTGCTGGGTTGTGTGAATCGCTCGCCATCTGCTGGTCATTTCTTGAACTGCGGCGAGGACTGCAATTCCACACCTTACACGTCAGTTTTGCAGTCGCTAAGTCGTGTCCGACTCTTTGCGACCCCATGGACTGCAGCACGCCAGGCTTCCCTGTCCTTCACCATCTCCCAGAGTTTGCTCAAACTCATATCCACTGAATCGGTGATGCCATCCAACCATCTCATCCTCTGTCGCCCCTTCTCCTCCTACTCTCAATTTTTCCCAGCATCAGTGTCTTTTCCAATGAGTTGGCTCTTCTCATTAGGTGGCCAGAGTATTGGAGCTTCAGCTTCAGCTTCAGCATCAGCCCTTCCAATGAGTATTCAGGGTTGATTTCCTTTAAGATTGACTGGTTTGATCTCCTTGCTGTCCAAGGGACTCTCAAGAGTCTTCTGCAGCACCACATTTCAAAAGCATCAATTCTTTGGCGTTGGGCTTCTCTTGTTGCTCAGCTGGTAAAGAATCTGCCTGCAATGCTGGAGACCCAGGTCCAATCCCTGGGTTGGGAAGATCCCTTGGAGAAGGGAACGGCTACCCACTCTAGTATTCTGTCCTGGAGAATTTCATGGAATGTATAGTGCATAGGGTCGCAAAGAGTTGGACACGACTGAGCGACTTTCACTCATACTCACTCAGCCTTCTTTATGGTCCAGCTCTTATATCCGTATATGACAAATATGAAAGACTATAACCTTGACTATACATACCTTTGTTGGCAAAGTGATGTCTTTGCTTTTTAACACACTGTCTAGGTTTGTCATAGCTTTCTTGCCAAGAAGCAATCGTCTACTAATTTCATTACAAGTAGATTCTACTAATTTTACCCTATACAGTTCAGTTCACAGAGCATTGTGCTGTCTGTATCACATCCACACAATACTTACATTAGAAATATATGAGATGCCTATTAATGTTCAGATTATAAAGTTTCATCCCAGACCTACCAAGTCATAATCTGGCCAACTTGCCTTTTAAAAAGCTATACAGTAATCATTTGGATCTGCAGATGGAGAATTAGCACTCTAGAGGTGTTCCAGATGATAAGACATAGTCTTCGTTATTCAGAGCTATGAAGAATTAATCTTCTGATAAAGAAGTTACACTATTTCCATAAATAAACTTTCTTGGGATGAAGGGGTGTCCCAATGACTTCTGAAGGGAGTGGAGATGATTGGTAAAGTTATTACAGAGATGGTCTTTGATGCTGGCCCTGAAGAAAATTTGCAGTGGCAAGAAAAGGGCTATGGGAGCAATCTACCCAACACAGAGCATCTCGCTTCCTTGACTTTTGAGACTTCAGCAAGCTTAACCTCCGCTCCCCTTTGTTACACTCCTCCAAGGCTACATCCTGGGTGTGGTCTGCACTCAGAACAGCTCCACCTTGGAAATCTTAACTTCGATTCCTTCTCATCCTTGTGTTTTATTATCAAGTATATTCCCAACAAGGAAAGAAATTCTGCTTTTTTTTTTTTGAAGGGAGTTGCTCAAGCACATGGTATTTCCCCCCAATTTTATAATTGATGAGTTAAAATTTATATTTAAGTATATTTAAGTTGTACAACTTGAGGTTTTGATGTTCATATCACAATGATCAAGTAATTAACATATTCATCAGCTCACATAATTACCATTTTCTTTTTCCTCTCTCCCTCTCCTTCTCCCTCAAGGCGGGGCTCTTTGACAACCTAGAGGGGGTGGAATGGGGTGGAAGGGAGGTTCAAGAGGGAGGGGCCATATGTATACCTATGGCTGATTCATGCTGATGCACGACAGAAACCAACACAATATCATAAAGCAATTATCCTTTAATTAGAAATAAGTAAATTAAAAAGCAAAATAGAAGTAAAACCATAGAAGAGCATGCATGGAGGCATCTTTGAGAATGGCACTATTTCCATTGACTCAGCAGCCCAGGAGTCATCTTTGACCTGTTTTTCACCCTCACCCACCATATCTAAATTGACTCTTTCAACCTTCTAAGTCTTCCTCAAATGCATCCCATTTTCTTTATCTCCACTGTTTTAGTTCAAGATGTCCATTTCTTGCCTGAACAGCTGTAATTACCTCTGAACTGCTCTTGCTATGCTTCCCTGCCCTCCACTCCACCAGCCCAAGTGATTTGTTATAATGCAAATATCATAAAAAGTGTTAGTTGCTCATTGGTGTCTGACTCTTTGCAACACTATGGGTGGTAACCCACCAGGCTCCTCTGTCCATGAGATTTCCCAGGCAAGAATACTGGAGTGGGTTGCCAGGCCCTTCTCCAGGGGATCTTCCTGACCCAGGAACTGAACCCAGGTTTCCTCCATGGCAGACAGATTCTTTACTGGCTGAGCCACCAGGGAAGCTGGCAATCTCATAAAAGAGTACCATTTTATTATATACTTCAATGGCTTGGAAATTCTTACAGGAAAAATATTTAAAAAAAAACCAAAAACCCAACTCTTCGCTTGGTCTATAAGACTCTGCATAGTCTAGCTCTCTCTAGCTCTCCAGCTACATCTTCAACCTTATTCCGCTTTGTTTCTACCATATTTGACTTTTGCATATTCTTCTCCTTCTGCCTGGAAGTTTCCAGACAGTTCCAGATTCTTCCCTTCCTTTTTCATCTAGGTATTCTTAAATCAAGAAAACCTCCAGGGGAAAGCTTCTTACAGTATCATGTGTGTCTCTTTCATGTTCTCTGTTACAGCTATAAATTTGAATTTAACCCTGTAGTTTTACTAATCCTAAAAAGGACATAAACTCAGGGAAGCATTTATACTTGGAACTAGAATAGTGCCTGTTTTCCAGCAAAACTTTAATACATATTTTTAGGTTGTATGGATGAATCTCACTCACTTCTAGTCCTCCCAAGTATCTTCTCAATCTTAAGAGTCCTGCTAGCTCCCCTCCTCCCACCAGTGAGCCAGATGCAAAAGAATTAGAAAAAAATCAAGGTCTAAGGTCATGCATGTGTTTTACAAGAAACTGGGCATCCCATTGGTCTAGTGGGCTGCATGCCTCCCAAATTAATTACTCCATGAATAATGATCACAGTCGCTAAGACCGCAGCTTTCAAATGGCCAAGCCTACCGAGACTCTACAGGGACCAGGGATCTCTGAGTGGACAGAGGTGTTTATACCACCCTTGCCTTCCACAGAAGGCTCTTCTCTCACTCAGGAATCAGTGGGAAAGGGTAATGGGTATTTTTCTCAAGACTAACATCACCACCCCAGGTCTTTTGCTTATATCTCAGATTCCTCATCCATACAACAGGAATATCCAAAATCTATCCCACTGGATTCTAGAATGAATTAAATAAGATGGCCTCTGCAAAATGCCTAGTACTGAATAAATATTTAAATACAGAATAAATATGTGTTCCTTTCTGTTTCCAGAAAGGAGGAGACAGAAAGAGTAAAGCTGAGGGATAGCCTTTTATGTCTAATGACTTTGGGAAAATTTTCTAGGCAAGCTCCTTTATTCTTTGAAAATTTCCTTCCTTATATACATTTAAATGGAAAAGATAACAACCACAGCAATAAAACCTGTTCTCCCAATCCCATAACTAGAGAAAATTCCTCTTTCTCATTCTTTTTTTGTTGTTTTTATATGCCTCCTGACCTATTTACACAATGTGGAATACAAGACTTTTATGTTTTACTTTTATCAGTCATGAGTTGAATTGTGTGTATTTGGAGTAAGATAAATGTTTATGGAGTATGATAAATGTTTATGATTTTAAAAAATAAATTTTATGACTATATTATGTGAATGAAATATAATTTAATTAATTCCCTTATTGATGAAGTTTTCAGTTCTCCCCAAGCTTTTTTGGATCTGAACATTTTTGTACATATTTTTCTACATTCTTGATTAAACTAATATGAATGAGCACTTAGTATAATGAACCAGACACCATGCTTAGTCCTAGAATTTAGAAAGACTAAGATCTGGTCTCTAGACTGAGAGTTCTTAATCTTGAAGGAGACAGAATAGTGAAAATAAGACAAGAGAATTTATAAGTTTAGTTATTGAAGGAAAGCCAAGATGATACCTGAGTCAGGGAGGGGTGACCGCTCCCACCTGGGGACAGTGTTTTTTGGAAGAGGTGGTATTCGCCTTGACCAGCTGAGTGCCAACACTTACTTGTAAGCCCCACTACTGTGGCAGCTTCCCCTGGCTTTGACTTTGGACTTTTCTTGGACCGAATCTTACTTTGATCTACTTGGATTTGATGCCACAGCGCAATGGACTGGTGGCTGAGCCCACTCTGCCCCAAAGTGTCTTCCGTCCCTGGGCTGACCTTGTTGTCCTGCCTCTGAGGCATCTGACTTCAAACCAGCCCTACTTGTGCTTTTGCTGCTGCAGCTGTTGTTGATGGGATGGTGGTAAATGTTTAACAGCCCACTGACTTCACTCCTGATGTGTGGTGTTTGCTGATTTCCATGGAGTAAACATTCCTGCTTTGGCAGATTTCAAGCTACCAATGTGAGCATGAAGTTGACAGCAGAGCTGCAGCAGCATGTTATTATGTGGGGTTCTTACCACACAGATAAAATGGACGTAAATAACCCGAGGAGCACGGACAATTAAGATTTAGTAAAATAATTATGAAGTAATGTCTTGAGGATTTATTACCTTTGTTTTAAATATAACTTATTTAATTTTAAGTTTATATAGTTTAGTTTATCATCAGGGATGTGTTTAGCAACAATCTCTCAAAACTGAAGAATGAGCTCTCTCACGTCTATATAAGCAGGCTTTAGTACACCATGGCTATAAATACAAGAACTGGTTCTGCCCGCCTCTCAAAACTCAGCTCATCCCTCTCTCCCCTTCACTGTCTACTTCAGTCATGACAGGCCTCTGTCTGTTCCTCGGAAAAGGTCCCACTACTCATTGCTTTAGAGATTTTCTAAAATGTTCCCGCAAGTGGGATCCTTCTGCCCTCTCATCTTTGCATTTGGAGTTGAGCCTTCTCACAATTCAGTTCTCAGTTCAAATATTACCTGGTTGAATAGGTCATCCTTTTGCATCCAACTCAAATCGGCCTCTTCAGAACAGTTTCTTTCCTTTATAATACCTCTTTTTAAAACTTTATTTCTTCTTGGCCATCATTAATACTGAGTGTATCTTGCTTTTTTCCCCTTCTTGTTTACTCATCATATTCCCCTTAAAAGAATGTGAAATCAGTGAGAGCATGGCCTATCCTGCTCACCAATGTCTTGAACCGTGCCTGATGGTTCAAGAGTATATTCAGTTGCCACATCAGAAAGATTCCCTGGAGGAGGAATGGAATATACTCAACAATTTGTTTAATGAATGAGTGTATGAATGACAATGTATGAATGATACTCAGTGACTTCAGCCTGATGTTGCCAAAAGGGCTAATGGCTCTGGAGTCTTAAGATTTCTATGTCTATCTATCTATCCATATATATATATATTAAAAACCTTTGATCAAGTGCACTTGGTTTACCAGCTGATTTTATTATAACCCGAGGAAATGTCTGAGTTCTGCTAATAATTCCTAGAATACTTTGCCTTAAATCTTACTTTGATGGAAACTACTATATACGTTGATTATTAGTTTGTGTGGGCATTGATTGATAGTGATCTTCAGATTTCTGGGTGGTCTGTGTGGGAAAAGTTAGACTGAAAAGAAGCAGACCATAGGAATGAGGTTCTAAAGAAGCTCACGGCCAGTTGACTTTGCAAGGTGTGAAATGTGGGGGTCTCCGAAATTTTTTCCAATGAGGCATTGCTCTGTTTTAAAAATTCTGATGAGGAAAGAGTAATTCCTGAATAGATAAATCCATCTTAAATATTATTCTCACATCTCTCTTATTGCTAGAAGTAGACTTGGCTGTGAGTGGCAAAATAATATGGGTTTAAACAAAATAGAAGTTAATTTTTCTCTTATATCAGTGTCTAAGGCAGCGGCCCAAGGCTGCTGGAGCGACAGTCTACCGTGTTGAGCATCAGGCTCCTCCTGTCCTGTTCCTTCTCTTTTTCGCTCCGAAAATCACAGCTCCCATTCCTGTGTTTACCTCACAATGCATAAGCAATGCTCCTTCTCCAGTCAGCATTTCTGCATTCCAACCTGCAACAAGGAGAAAATAAAAGGACAGGCTTCCTTCAGGAACAATTCCTAAATGTTGCACAGACTACTTCTCTTTGTATGTGCTGTGTTGATCCAGTCATGTCCGACTCTTTGGGGCCCCCATGGACAGTAGCCCACAAGTCTCCTCTGTCCATGGGATTCTCCAGGCAAGAACACTGGAGTGGGTTGCCATGCCCTCCTCCAGGGGATCTTTCTGACCCAGCGATTGAACTCGTGTCTTTTATGTCTCCTTCATTGGCAGGAGGGATTTTTACCACTCGCTCCATCTGGGAAGCCCTTCTCTTTGCATTTCCTTGATCAAATATTAGACCTGTGGTCACATCTAGCTGCAAGGAAACCTGGGAGATGCTTTTATTTTGGGAAGCCTTGGGGCTGGATAGCTAACATTCAGAGCTTCTATTTCCTGAGAGAGAGAGAAAGAAAATGGGGCAACTTGCCACAGATGCCACATCTTTCTTTCTTCTCCATCAAGTAGGTTAAGCAGTTCCCAAATATCAGTGTAACTACTAGGCTGACATGTCAAATTTCCATGAAATTGGCCAGTAAGGAAACAACAACCCCAAATGAATTTAGGCAGTAAATTTCTCAGAGCACAGCAGGAAACATGTTTTATGTTCATGTTGGCTCCCCTTGTCCCTCAAGCTCATGGGCATCAGTACAGAGTGAATCTGGGAAGATGCTGAGCACACGTTGGATCTGTGTCACAGCAGAGGAACAAGGGGTTCAGGAAACTCCGATCTTATTTAAGGATTGACGGCAACTTTCCCATCCTCCTCTCCAAAGTGAGGCATTATCTTTACCCTGGAACATATGAAAATCTTCTCTGGGTAGAGGAGAAAGCTTTATTATCATGGGGTGTCTTCTGGGATGGAGAGGTTCTCTATCTATCATGCTGATCAACATTCTGCCCCTTGACACACAGGATCTTATCTCCCAGCTCCAAGGCTGTTTGCTCTGCCAATATCTTTGAAAAGGGGAGTCCAAGACATGTAGAAATGCTGTGGAAATTACCTCTCCACATGCCCCTTTTCTAAATTCTGCACAAATGCGTACCCTAATTACACACATAAAGGAACATCCGAATTTGTTTGAGACCCATAGTTCCTGTTATTACTCTAATGGTATGTTAAACGTGATTGTTTCGTGGTTGTTATTTTGGAGTCTGACACTCTATGCAGGACATTCTAAGAGATGCTGAAGCCCATTTTGCAACCCTCAGCTCAACACTCATTTTAAGGATTTATAAGGGGAATCTAGGAGACTAACACAAATGGCTGGAATAGAAAATTGATTAGAGAGAGATTTGTTAGTGTGCTGGGACATCTTTCCTTTCCACTGACTAGCGTGCTGCCCCGTTTCTCCTTTCTTTTTTCCCAGTCTCCCAGTTTATCCCTCCCTACCCTCCCACCCTGGTAACCATAACTTTGTTTTCTGTCTCTGTAACTCTATTTATGTTTTGTAGATAAGTTCATTTGTACCCATTTTTAAGATTCTACATAGAAGCAATATCATAAGATATTTATCTTACTCTGTCTTCCCAGACTTCTTTCTCCTTCACCTTACAGCAAGTTAGGGAGGTTAAAAAGAACCTAACAGAGAGCATGGCCTTTGTCCTCTGGAGTTTAGGGGATGGACGAACTATGCCTGACTCTTGTATAAAGGCAAGAAACTCTCTAGCTTATTTGAATATTGAACATGAATGTATGGTCTCAGTGACAGCAAACTAGACTCCTCCATTAGAAGGATAGAGGTAGGTCTTTCTTGAACTAGGCTACATGGTGAGATGACCCCAAAGAGACAATTCATTGTGGGATGAACCTGTTTAAGTCAGAGGCCATCACTCAGACCACAGAACCATATTTAAAATCCCCCAGTGGGAAATCTCCAAGCTAAATACAAGACTCTCTGTTAGAGAAATAATCAGAATTGGGACAACTTTTGTGTGTGTGTGTCAAAGAACAACAATACTAGATTATACCTATAGATGCTTCCATGAAGAGCAGGTAGGTATCTTCCACAGTGGAGTGTAACTGGGGTTGGGGGCAAGGTTTGGGGATAAAGCCCCAAGTCTCTGTCCTGTCCAATGGTTTAAACTGTAAAGGGCAGGGGTATAACTCAAGGTATAAATAATTCACAGAAAAGTAAATAGACACCTTGATCAAAATAAAAGATATTCTAATGAAAAGTATAATGAGTTTTTTCCCCCTCAAGATTTTCAAGGATTTTAAAATTTGTAAGTGCAGAAGAGGTCTCATGGCCGGTCTAAAGGCCACATGTGTGGGTTCTCCTCTCACAGTGATGAATTCATAAGTGTTCTTGGCTCAAGTGGTTCATATTAGTGCGAAGAGATGGTAAGAGGGAAGTTAGTTCTAGTTTTTGTGCTATAGCATCTTCATCAGCTCATGCAGTGGGTGGCTGAGGTCAATGACTTCTGCTTGATCCAGGAAAGGCTCCGAGATCCAGACCTGCCTTAGTCTCCTGGTTATCAGGTTGGTGTGAAGGCAAGCGCTGAACTTCCATAAGGTTTGATAGATCTCTCATTCACTCAGATATTCTAGTCTGCCTGTGTGTACTCACCCAAGAAGGCTATAGCCCTGCTCATCCCCAGATAAGGTTGATGACCATTTTGCTGTGAATCCTGACTTGGCAGATTTGTAGGTTTCCTCAAGTGATATCTGGTTTTTCTGTGTATCTGAACCTACTTGTTAAGACTTGTCAATACTGAGGTAAGCAACCTCATATTGAGCTCGAAAAATTATAGGAAATAGATAAAATAAATAAGTAATAAATAAATAGATAAAATAAATAGAAAATAGATCAAAAATAAATAGATAAAATAGATCAGATAAAAATATTTATCTGATAGTGTATGAACTGTCAGAACCCATAAGGACTGGAAAACTGTTCATAATGATTTGCCTGAGATAGTCCCAATTTATACCTGTTATGTCAGTGTAATTATCACTAGCACTACTTTCACTGTCAGAAAATTCCAGTTTAGATGATAAATTATATGGTCGCCCTCTGGAGGATAATTTGCTAGTATCTATCGAAATGATATAAGTCCATACCTTTTGACCCAGAAATTCTACTCACAGTCTTTTTTTCATCCAGACATAAGCTAACATACATATAAAATGATACACATAAAAGTTATTTATCACAGCATTATTTGTAATAGCAAAAGATTAGAAGCAACAAAACTGTTAATTAACAGAATATGAATTGAATTACGAGAATTTAAGAAGTGCAATGAAGCTATTGAAAAGGATGATGAGGAAGCCCCTGGCAGTGCAGTGGTAAGGACTTCGAGCTTCCACCGCATGGTGCACGGCTTCAATCTCTGGTCAGGGAACTAAGATCTTTCAGGCTGCGCAGCTCTGCCAAAAAAAAAAGTATGAGGAAGGTATATAGTAAGCAGGATGATCCCAAGACGTGTTGTTCAGATAAAAGTTTAAAATGCTAAGGTACCATGTATGCTGCACTGCTATTTGAATGGAAGAGAAAGAATACATGTACACACACAAATGCAAACATATATTGGTTTTAAAGTCTCTGGAAGAAAATAATAATGTTGGTTGTCTTTGGGGAGGAGAATCAGGCAGCTGAAGGATGTGGGAGTGTGAGAGAAGTTTCATTATGTATGCTTTTACTTTTGAATTTTCGATCCACATGAGTGTGTAACTCATTATATCAAAATGGAAAAAATAAATAACAGCTTAGAGATAACCAGTGTCTTAGTTTGGTCTGCTATAACAAATATACCATAGACTGGGTGGCTAAAATAGCAAACACTTTTTTTTTTTTCTTACAGTTTTGGAGGCTGGGACAAGATCAAGGTGCTGGCAGATCTACTATTTGGTGAGAACCCCTTTTCTGGTTTTCAGATGGCCATCTTCTCACAGTATCATACACAGTGAAGAGCAGAGAGAGAAGAAACAAACTCTTCTATGTCTCCTCTCATAAGGGCACTAATCCCTCTCATGAGGGCTCCACCTTCACATCCTAATCACCTCCCAAATTCCTCAGTTCTAAATACCATCACACTGAGGATGAGGCATCGCACTATGAACTTCAGGGGGGACACAAACATTTTAGGCCATAACAACCAGCAAAGAAAAACAAATAGAAAGGATAACATTTTTATCATAAGAACAAAATTTGATCTGTTCTTCCATAGGAAGGTTAAAAAGGAGAAAATGAAATAAAGAGAAAGTGCAGGAAATGGAAAATATGAAATAAAATAAAAGAAATATGCCCTAACATAAATGTTGTTACAATAAATTTAAATGGGTTAAGCTTACTAATAAGAAGAAATTTTCAGATTAGATTAAAACACAAGATATGTATGTATATTGTAATCTCTGTATAAATGTTTGAACGTGTTTTTGTGTTCTAGATCAGTTTTTTGATCTGATCTATTAACTTCTGAAGCGAGCATGTTAAGATAGCTATATCTATCTATATCTAAGAAATAAAGATGACCTATTTTTTCTATTGTATCTGAAAATTTTGAATATCTGAAAAAAAAATTTGGCCACCAAAAAAGCTTCAATAAGCCCCAAAGAATCATAGTGACAAAGACTGGGCTCTTTAGCCATGAAGTAATTCAGTTAGAAATTTTAAAACTGAGAGCTAAAAACATCTCCAGTATTTTGAATTTAAAATAACAGACTACTAATAACTCTTGAATTATGGAGATCATTATATTCAAAACTTAGAACCAAACAATAACGGAAACACTAACTGTATCAGGTCAATGAGACACAGCCAAAGCAGTACTTAGAAACAGTTCATTTTAAATGCATTTATCAGGAAACAAAGAAAATTAAAAACAAATAAACTAAGTGTTCAACTCAAGAAGTTTGGAAAATAGCAAGAAAGCAAGCTCAAACACAATAAAGAAAAGTGGAGAGAAACAATGAGCTAGATGACAATACAAACAGCAGAGAGGAGCAGTCTTATGAAATGCTGACTCTCATTGGGCAAACATCTGGCAGGATAAGAGAAAATTCAGATAAACAAGTTACAAAGTAAAAAAGGAAAAATAAATATAGACACAAAAGAACTCCAAAAAATAAAAGAATGTTATAAACAGTAATATGGTAGTTTTGTTGAGACCTTGACAGAATGAATTAATCTCTGAAAAAAAATACAAACTGAGAAGAAACATAAAAAATAAATATGCCAATAAAAGTGAAATAAATTGAACTATATTACTTTTCCTGCTTTCCAAAATTTCAGTCCAACATATTTACAAGAGGTCCTACCAAATCTTCAAGAAACAAATACTTTCTATCTTCTATAGGTTATTCCAGAAATTATAATAACAGGGCAAGTTGTACAACTCCTTGTGCAAGATTACTATAATCTTGATTTCAAAATACGATGATGGTACAAGTAATAAAATTTCAGTTTCATTTCACTACTAAAAAGGGATGGGAAAATCTTATATAAACCATAAAGCTAACCATATCTACTAGTGTAATAAAAATTAAAACATTATAATTAAAGAAGTTTTATCCTGGCATATAAGAAGAGTTTAACATCTAAAAAATCTACCAATGTGATTCATTATATTAATAGATGAAAGGAAATACATCACATCATGTATAATATTGATGGAGAAACTTTTGCTGTGTTCATAAATTTGGATCTAGTGTGTATGTCTACTCTTGACTGCTCCTGTTTAACACAAGTGTCCACAGATTATCCAACACATTCAGGGTTAAACTAATCAATGTTTCAGAGGAAATATGGAAGAATAAGTGTGTACTGATACCCAAATAAACTTTTGAAAACATGCAAGCAAGAAAGGGGACCTGACAACCAGATATTAAGATATACCACCAGACCCTATTGTAATAATAAATGTAGTATGATACTGACACACAAGAAGTGATATAATGCAATACACCAATGGAAAAAAATTAAGCTTTAGAGAAAGACTCAGGTACAAATGGCAATTTCATCTTGACTCAGAAAATCCTGACATAAAAATCAGGGGGACTTGTTATAGAAAAGCTGGCTTGTGATTTGGAGAGAGAAGATAAAAACAGCTGGGTCATTACCATATCCCATATGCAAGAGATCCAGAAAGATTAAAGATCTGAATGTGAAAGAGAAAACTCAGGATGACAGAAGAAAGAAGCAAGTATCATAGCAACATAGGAATAAGGAAGGACTTCTTTAAAAAGATCCCAATAGCACAAGCCACAGCATTTTTAAGATCGATTTTTTATTATATCTGAATTATAACTTTTCTCAAGGAAAGACACCAGTTGACAGTTAACTGAGAGTGACTGGTGATGAGATGATATCTTTAGTGATCTGAGAAAGGCACAAGGCTAATATCGAGACTACACAAATTATTCCTGCAATTAAATACAAAGGCCAGGAATCCTAATATAAAAATAGGTAAAGTGTTTGATAAAGAGCTATTCAGAGCGGAGCCTGGTGGGCTGCCACCTATGGGGTCGCACAGAGTCAGACACAACTGAAGCGACTTAGCATGCATGCATTGGAGAAGGAAATGGCAACCCACTCCAGTATTCTTGCCTGGAGAATCCCAGGGACGGAGGAGCTTGGTGGGCTGCCGTCTATGGTGTCACACAGAGTCGGACACGACTGAAGTGACTTAGCAGCATTCAGAGTGTAGTTCTTAAGTACATAGATGCTCAGACTCACTCATTAGATGTGTGTGTGTGTGCATGTGCAGTTGTGTCTGATCCTTTGCAACTCCACGGACTGTACCTGCCAGGCTCCTCTGTCCATGGAATTTTCCAGACAAGAATACTGGTGAGGGTTGCCATTCCCTTCTCCAGGGGATCTGCCTGACTCAGGGTTCAAACCTGAGTCTCCTGCACTGACTGGCAGTTCTTTACCAGCTGAGCCACTGGGGAACATACCTTTTCATATTGAACATACTGGCAAGGAATCAGACATTTGGAAAAGACCAAATATTGAGGATACCTAGCAACAGGTTGCTGTCTATGGGGTCGCACAGAGTCGGACACGACTGAAGCGACTTAGCAGCAGCAGCAGCAGCAACAGGAACCCATTTGCTCTGCTGGTGGGAATGTGGACTCATACAAGCCATTCAGAGGGGCAATCTGACATTACTTTGTGAAATTAAGGATGCATATTTCCTACGATTCAGGACCTCATCCTTCTATCCCAGAAAAAAATTCTCACACAGGATGTAAGAAGACAAGGATGAGGATATTTATCACAGTATTACTGTTGAGGGTGGTGGAAAGTTAGAGACAGCCTAGAATTCATCACTGGGGAATGGAAAAATCAAATATGGTAGTTACACAGTGTGAAATATACTACACTAGTTAAAGGAGCAAAGAGTTACTACATTCAGTAGCATGACCACGTTCCAAGAATATGCTATAGTAAATCTATACTGGGGCTTCCCAGATGGCTCAGTGGTAAGGTATCTGCCTGCCAATGCAGGAGACACAGGTTCAAACCCTGGGTCAGTAAGATCCCCTGGAGTGGGAAATGGCAACCTTCTCCGGTATTCTTGCCTGGAGAATCCTGCGGACAGAGGAGCCTGGCAGGCTACAGTCCATTGGGTCACAAAAGAGTTGGACATGGCTTAATGACTAAACAACAACAACAACAACAAACCTATATTATGACATCACTCATATTCATGAAAAATACGTACACACACCAATATTTCCTTGTAGCTAATAAATCCATGACTAAATATTAAAGTATGTTAAGGATGTTGTATCTAGGGGAAAGGAATGGGAATGTGGCATGAAGATAAAAGAGAATGAATAAATAAAACAAGAGAGGGGCCTTGGAGGTTTTGATTACTTGCCATGAACTCAGAGATTATGATTAACTCAACTCTCGATCTGTGAGGTTAAATGACAAGTGTTTGATAACCTCCAGTGATTGGGAAATCTTCAACTTCCAAGTGAAGGTCAACTCTAAGTTTACCAGGTATACAACTGCACATCTTGCGACATGGTGCCTACCTCTTCCTGGTTGGTCAGCAAATCTCAGTGGTCGACAGGCTGGATTCTCTCTCTTTCTTAAAAAAAAAATTAATTTATTTATTTTAATTAGAGTCTAATTACTTTACAATATTGTAATGGTTTTTGCCCTACATTGACATGAATCAGCCATGGGTGTACATGTGTCCCCCATCCTGAACCCCCCCCCCCGACACCTCCTTCCCCGTCCCATTCCTCAGGGTTGTCCCAGTGCATTGGCTTTGAGAGCCCTGTTTCATGTATCAGACTCGGACCGGTCATCTATTTCACATATGTAATATACATGTTTCAATGCTATTCTCTCAAATCATCCCACCCTCGCCTTCTCCCACAAAATCCAAAAGTCTGTTCTTTACATCTGTGTCTTTTTTGCTGTCTTGCATATAGGGTCATTGTTACCACCTTTCTAAATTCTATATATATGTGTTAGTATACTGTATTAGTGTTCTTTCTGACTTACTTCACTCTGTATAATATGCTCCAGTTTCATCCACCTCATTAGAACTGATTCAAATGCATTCTTTTTAATAGCTGAGTAATATTCCATTGTGTGTATGTACCACAGCTTTCTTATCCATTCATATGACAATGGACGTCTAGGTTGCTTCCATGTCCTGGCTATTGTAAACATTGCTGAGATGAACACTGGGGTACACGTGACTCTTTCAATTCTGGTTTCCTCAGTGTGTATGCCCAGCAGTGGATTGTTGGGTCGTATGGCAGTTCTATTCCCAGTTTTTTAAGGAATCTCCACACTGTTCTCCATAGTGGCTGTACTAGTTTGCATTCCCACCAACAGTGTAAGAGGGTTTCCTTTTCTCCACACCCTCTCCACACAGGCTGAATTCTTGGATGTTCCTTTTACACCAATTTTCTTAGGGCTCACCACCACCCCTGTTCACAACAGCAACACATTGCATTCCATCCCGATTTAAATGATAGTTTTAAAAAAAAAAACACAAAATTCATGTCAGCAGCAATCTCATGGTAAGTGAGTTTTAATCTTATTGCATGGATAAATTTCCCCTTTTAGCCAAAACAATTTTGAAAAAAGCTACCAAATGTTTTTCCCTAAAGCAGCAGACTACTAATTGTGCTCTCCTCCCAACACAGATCTGGGTCATTTTTATGAGAGAGGAAATTAAGAATTTTATTTTTAGTAGATGAGAAAAGAAAAAAGAATTGCTATTATTTTGTTGTCCTAAAAATCATTGCTGTTCTTATTTTTAAAAGGGAAGGAAGAGTGTGTAAGAGCCAGTGCCTTGGAACTGGGTGAAATGTAGTTTGACTTTGAACTACTTATTTAAACTTTCTGTGTCTCAGTTTCTTTATTTATAAAATGGGGATTCATAGGTCAAGGTTTTGGAGGGGAAAAATGAAACCACACATGGGGAATGCTTGGCAGTGTCTACCATACAGTGTGCATTTATTTAAGTAAGAAGCTGTTATTGCTTGCTTTTATTCATTGCATGCCTCTTAAATAGCAACATAACAGGGTTGTCACATTCATTGCTCTCCTTAGTATGGCAGCAACATCAAGGGATGAAGTGATGTTTGCAAGGCAATCTTGGGATGGAAGAAAACTCTTCATCTCATGTCTGTGTGTATGTGTGATCTTAGTCACTCAGTCATATCCTACTCTTTGCAGCCCCATGGACTGTAGCCCACCAGGCTTCTCTGTCCATAGACTTTTCCAGGCAAGTATACTGGAGCGGGTTGCCATTTCCTACTCCACGGGATCTTCTAGACCTAGGGGCCAAACTTCAAGTCTATCACACTAGAAAAACACTGGAGTCCAATAAAGGATATGGATTCTCCCAAAGGTGGAAATCAAGGCCTTGTTCTTCTATGTTCAACAACACTGATTCTCCATCTGACCACAGGGAATATTAATCACACACCCAAAGACTCCTTTTGGATAGAAATTATACTTATGTCTGTATTCATAGCAACCAGTAGAAAGCTAGACATGTAATAGAGGCTCCAAGAATCCTAAACAACCCTTGAGACCCCATTTTATTTTATTTTTTTGCCTCTTACATTTATTATTTATTTATTTTTAATTGGAGGATAATTGCTTCACAAAGTTGTGTTGGTTTCTGCAGTACAACAACACAAATCAGCCATAAGCACATATATACCCCTTGCCTCTTGAGCCTCCCTCCCACCCCATCTTCATATCACCCTCTAGGTCATCACAGAGCACCGAGCTGGGCTCCCTGTTTAAAACCCCATGTTAAAGACAAATTGAGGCAAGGACTTGGCCAAAGTTAGTGGTGGAATCAGGAGTCAATCTGTTTGTTTTGAATTCCAAATCTGATTTTTTTTTTAAAATTTTTTGGCAGGTGCCTGGTCATTCCTTCAAAGAATTATGGGAGGGGAATGGGTGGATTTCTAGCAGCCTCTATTATTGGCTTGTTGACTTGTTTTCTCTTAGCCCATTACACTCTCCTGGCTAAATATTAGGCAGAGACTCAAGGCCTTGACGATCTTGATTTGTTTAACATCTTTTCTGAACTTCTGTCTTTGCAGTGTTCATGTAAATTAGTTTTGCCTGCTGGGAATGAGTGTCTCATCTCAGTGTCAGAACTGAAAAAGTGGAGGTGAATGACATCTTCCTGCAGATTAGCCCATCCCCCTATTTTATTTTCTTTGGAAGGCTTAACTCTGCCTAAACTTACTTATATGTTTGCTGTCTGTCTTCCAGAATGGTAGCATGGTGGGGGAGGCGGGGTCCCCCCTGCATCCCCATCACCACCTGGCACACAATAAAGGTCCGCAGTAAGATCTGCTATGGTATACTTTTGAGCAGTATCTCCCAGTTACTGAGTGCTGAACGATACAGCAAGAACTCTGCGTGCATGCTACCTCACTTCAGTCCTTTCAGATTTTGCAACCTTGTGGGTCCTAGCCCGCCAGGCTCCTCTGTCCATGGGATTCTCCAGGAATTCTCCTATCCCATGGACAGAGGATACAAGAATAGTGAAGTGGGTTGCCATGCCCTCCTCCAGGGGATCTTCCTAACCCAGGGATCAAACCCGCGTCTCTTAGGCCTCTTGCATTGGGAAGCGGGTTCTTTACCACTAGTGCCACCTGGGAGGGTGGAGGTGGGGTGGCTCAGAGGGCAAAAACTCTACTTAATGTTAAAGGTGTCACCTCATGCTTTCTCTTACCCACAGTCTTACTAAAATGTCCTGGTAAGGTGGTGCTACCATACTTTCTGCGTGCTCCCTCCCAGCAGTGATGTGAACAGCTCAGTGACACACTGGCTGCACTTCAACCCAGGTCGTGCTCTCACCTTTGCTCCTTAGCAACAGTGCCCAGCATTCACAACGTCATCTATTTAGTTTTCTGAGGTCAGACCCCAAAAGGTCGTTTCTTTGGTGGTTAATAGAAAGGAACCCCTCCCCAAACATCAACTAAGATCTTGACTCTGCTTCTTACAATTGTTTTCATCAGGCAGCCACAGATTTACTCCAGTGGCAGAGAATCTGTGCCCAGGCTTTGGAGAGTCCTGGAAATGCCCAACGTGTCTAATCTCCAGGGCACAGGTGGTCCTGCCCTCCCTCACTGGCCTTCCAACATCCCAGGAGGGCAGCCAAGTTCGGCCTCTCCGCATCCTCCACAATCTCCCCGGCCGCTCCCCCTGCCGCTCCCCTCTGGGTGGCCCAGGTCCCGACCCAGAGCCTTGCAGCGTCAGGACAACGCCCATCGAGGGGCGTTCCTGCGGCGGGTACCAGGCAGCAGACATCTTGGAGGCGCTCCTCCCTAAAGCCAGGTTAAAAACCTCAGCACCACGTGTTGTTAGCGCTGTTTGCAAATCTCCCTGCGGCTGACGGCGCAGAACTGTAGAGAAGGCCCGCGCTACGAGCCAGCATGTCAGCTCTGGTCCTAGAGAGCGGAGCCTTGGGCAGGAAATTCAGCGACTTTGGACAGGTGAGCCTGGGGAGGCGGGGTCGGGTCTTAGCTGCGCAGGAAGGGGCGTTTGCCCCCCTCCCGCCGTGGAAAGAGGTCAGAGCAGTGTTGGTGTTTTCAACTCCCATCAACTCACCAGGACATTGAGAGTTCATTTGAGGAGGACGGAAACGTTTAGGAAGTTGACAAATAACACATGTGCTCAACACGTTTCCCAAGGAGAGAACATCCACCTTGGGTGACTTTCAGGGAATGAGCTGCAGGAGTTGGGGATCGGCTTTCAGAGCTGCCACAAATGGACTCGCTGTGTGTCTTTACACAAGTCTCTGTCGCCTTTTTCTTTTGTACATTGGTCCTTAACAGTCTGGAATGGGAGTAGGGGTCCATCCGGATTTACTCTTCTGTGATGTTTTACAAGTGTTCTCAGCCAGGAATCAAAATGGCAAAATTGTAAGAAATTGTATCCTTTTTTTCACCTTTGGGAGAAAATGCCTTATGAAGAAACACAGAGGAAAATACTCAAGAGTCAGCCTTGAACTTGGAATGTAAGAGAACCTTAATGTGGCAAGAATAATGACCAGGGTGCATTCTATTCTCTAGAAAGTGTTCCCTGTTCCTTGAGGTGAACAACTGCAAAATACATTCTTTAATTGACTGGCCACATTCCTAGAATTTAGGGTTCAGACTTAAAGCCCACCCCTGGGAGAGGAAGGTTTAGAGAGTGTAAAGAGGACGGTTTAGAGAGTGCTCTGTAACACCTGTGTGTTGAAAGCAAGCTATTTAACTTCGCAGAGCCTCAGGTCTATTCATTTGAAAGGTTGGAATAAAAAAACCCATATCCTAGAGTTAGTATGAGAGTCAAGTGAAATAATATCTTTAAAGCTCTTAGCACACTTTCTGGAATATAGGAGAAGTGCCAGGGGTGTCTAGCCGGAAATGATTTGTTTGTTGAACAAAATGTGTCAGAATACTGGCAAGAGGAACACACACTGAGTCAAGCCCAGTGGCTGGTGGAGCTTCTCAGTGGAAATGTGATGGACCCGGGATCAGGTGATGTGGACTCTGTGTTTAGTTTGCTGATGCTGTGTATCATCAAGAAGTTCCCTAACTGGGGAAGAGGCTCAGTTTGGGATCTGTAAAACGGGGGGCTGGGAAGTGGGGGAGGTGGATAGAAAATAGTCTCTGGGAGAGCTTCCAGGGTGATTCAGATGGCAAAGAATCTGCCTGCCATGTGGGAGAACCAGGTTTGATCCCAGGGTCGGGAAGATCCCCTGGAGAAGGGAATGGCTACCCACTCCAGTATTCTTGCCTGGAGAATTCTGTGGGCAGAGGAGCCTGGTGGATTGCAGTCCATGGAGTCGAAAAGAGTTGAACAGGACTGAGCTACTAACACCTTTGAGTCTCTAGGACTCCAGCTCTGACAATCTACAAAAAGACACATTTATACCTTCCTGAAGCTCTAACCCAGATAAGCAGAATGCCCTAGGTGTAGTCCAGATAGAAAGTTGATCTACACATGCAAGCACAACAATCCTGCAAGAGACGTCTGGCTCGTTCATTCACTCAACTCAACAAAGACTTATTGAGCACCTACTCTGAGCTAGGTACAGCTAGCTGGTATAAAGTCTGCCCTGGTGAAACTTAAATTCTTGTGGAGGAGACAAGACTATAACATTTAACCAAATGAACATATAATTTCATGTGGAGGATAAGTGCTGTGAAGAAAAATAGAATGGGGTGACAGATTAAAAGTTGAAGGAAACTCAGAAATCATAGCTCTAAATGGCACAGAGTCAGTGTTCAAACCCAGGTCTGACTCCAACACCCTGTGCACTCCTCCAACCACACTGCTTCCTCCTGCAGATAAGTTCTGCAATAGACAGGCTTTTAGTGAGTCCACAGCAGGATGTCTGCTCTTGTTTCTGGGTGTCTTACACTGTAGATGTGTGTTTGTATAATCACACATGTGAAAACACACCTCTGCCCATGACCCCCAAAAGCACTAAGGTCGGCAATGAGTACCCCTGGAATATCTTTGCTGTAGATTAATTGCTTGCAGTTATGAAAACTGCTCTTTTTCCAAATATATTAACAATAGAATGTATTTGTTAGACAAAAGCAAAGAGAACTTATTTCTGTTAAATGTATTTATCAGTTCAGTTCAGTCACTCAGTCATGTCCAACTCTTTGACATGTGCTACCATGGACTGTAGCACACCAGGCTTCCCTGTCCATCACCAACTCAAACTCATGTCCATCGAGTTGGTGATGCCATCCAACCATCTCATCCTCTGTTGTCCCCTTCTCCTCTTGCCTTCAATCTTTCCCATCATCGGGGTCAGCTCTTCACATCAGGTGGCCAAAGTATTGGAGTTTCAGCTTCAGCATCAGTCCTTCCAATGAATATTCAGGACTGATTTCCTTTAGAATGGACTGGTTGAATCTCCTTGCAGTCCAAAGGACTCTCAAGAGTCTTCTCCAACACCATAGTTCAAAAGCATCAATTCTTTGGCATTCAGCAGAATATAGTCTTTATATTCCAACTCTCACATCCATACATGACTACTGGAAAAACCATAGCTTTGACTAGATGGACTTTTGTTGGCAAAGTAATGTCTCTGCTTTTTAATATACTGTCTAGGTTGATCATAGCTTTTCTTCCAAGGAACAAGAATCTTTTAATTTCATGGCTTCAGTCACCATCTGTACTGATTTTGGGGCCCAAAATAATAAAGTCTGTCAGTGTTTCCATTGCCTCCCCATCTGTTTTCCATGAAGTGATGGGACCAGATGCCATGATCTTAATTTTCTAAATGTTGAGTTTTTAAGCCAACTTTTTCACTCTCCTCTTTCACTTTCATCAAGAGGCTCTTTTGTTCTTCTTCGCTTTCTGCTGTAAGGGTGGTGTCATCTGCCTATCTGAGGTTATTGATATTTCTCCCAGCAGTCTTGATTCCAGTTTGTGCTTCATCCAGCCTAGCATGATCTCTCTGCATAGAAGTTAAATAAGCAGGGTGACAATATACAGCCTTGACGTACTCCTTTTCCTATTTGGAACCAGTCTGTTGTTCCATGTCCAGTCCTAACTGTTGCTTCCTGACCTGCATACAGATTTCTCAGGAGGCAGGTCAGGTGGTCTGGTATTCCCATCTCTTGAAGAATTTTCCACAGTTTGTTGTGATCCACACAGTCAAAGGCTTTGGCATAGTCAATAAAGCAGAAGTTTTTTTCTGGAACTCTCTTGCTTTTTTGATGATCCAGCGGGTATTGGCAATTTGATCTCTGGTTCCTCTGCCTTTTGTAAATCCAGCTTGAACACCTGAAGTTCATGGTTCATGTAGTGTTGAAGGTTGACTTGGAGAATTTTGAGTACTACTTTGCTGGCATGTGAGATGAGGGGCAGTTGTGCAATTCTCAGTGATCAAAATTCTTTTCTTCTTGGTTGCTAGTAAAGATTTTTTCCTCCCTGCTTTCTTTCTCCTTTTCTAGTTTTTAAACTAATTTTCTGTACCTTTATGCATCCTGAGTGTACATGTGTTTTTAAGTCAACTCACATATCTATTTGAAGCAAATAATTACAGATTATGAGCCAGTTTAAACAAATTCTGGAAAATGTTTGCCCAAGAGCCCATGCTGGTCCACAGAACAGTATTGGAATCAGAATCCACCCAAGATCACATCATTTCACAAAATTCCATGAGCTTCCTTTCAGTTCAGGTCCCTCAAGCTTCGAAAAGGGGAGCTGTTGTTCCAGTTGAGTCATTGGGATTTAGGTTAAGGATTTTGGAGTTATTGGACCTAGGTTCACTTACAGGCTCTGCCACTCATTAGCTGAGAGTCTTTGGACAAGCCACTTAATCTTGCTGAGTCTCTTTCCTCATTTCAAAATAATAAGGGTGGTATCATCTGCATTTTTGAGGTTATTGATATTTCTCCCAGTAATATATATATATATATATATATATATATATATATATATATATATGCTGGTATACATATGTACTACAGCTTTATCCATTCATCTGTCAGATGGACATATTGGTTGTTTCCAGGTCTTAGGTATTGTGAATAGTGCTGCTATGAATATTGAGGTGCATGTATTTTTTTGAAATATAGTTTTGTCCAGATATATGTCTAGGCGTGGGATTGCTGGATCATATGGCAATTCCATTTTTAGTTTTATGAAGCGCCTCCATACTGTTCTCCATAGTAGGAGCCTGAGTTCTTAAGCTGCCATGCACTGCCTGTGTGCTCTCCAGGCGAGTCACTTTCTTTGGCCCATAGTTTCCCTAAAATGAGATTGTGGACAAGCCTATCTCTGTGAGTCAGTTATTCTCAAGTCCCATGTGGGCATCAGGAGACAAACAGAATACCTAGATTGAGGAGGGATTATTCACCTTGACTGAGGAGTACAGAAGTTTTCTGAGAGAAGTACTACCCATGGGGCTTTTGAGGAAGGGTAATGGATTTGAAAAGGGACAAGGGTGGGATGCAGTGCATTTCCTGTAATAAGGTGTTGAAAGGGCAAGGACGAAGTCAGTTTTCTGTAGAGGAGTTTCCTGAGGGTGAATCTCAGGAGATGAGGCACCAACAAGACTTTTGACAATTCGAAAGAGGTATTGTATATTGTTGGCTATGTTGTTGTTCAGTTGCCAAGTCATGTCTGACTCCTTGTGACCCCATGACTGTAGCCCACCAGGCTCCTCTGTCTATGGGGATTCTCCAGGCAAGAACACTGGAGTGGGTTGCCGTGCCCTCCTCTAGGGAATCTTCCCAAACCAGCCATCAAACCTAGGTCTCCCACATTGCAGGCAGATTGTTTACTATCTGAGCCATCAGGGAAGCCCTAAATTCTGCTGGGATCATCTAGTCACTGCCAATCACTAAGGGCTGGATTGTTGTCAGTGGGAAACAAAGAAAGGCCTGACCCTGAGGGCCGTTTCTGGAGAAGGTCAGACTGGCTTGGGTGGAAGTGGGAAGGTGGTGGCTGGCAGAGTTCCATACATTCACATCTGAATCACCCTAGTCGTAGATGACTTCTGTTGAAATATTCTGTTTCCTGGAGGCCAACAGGAGAGGATAATGTTGCTAAGTGAACTAGAAATAGGAATTTTTTGTCATTTCAAGGAAGCTGGGAAGAACTGAGGGCTCAGTGTTCTCTCCTAGGAAGAAGACTGACATCAGAGACTGATTTGTGTGTCTCTGGCAGGATTAGAGACAGAAAGTAGAGTCCACAGGAAGTTATGACTCATGGACAGAGTGCTGGCATCCAGTGACATGGGCTCCAGCTCTGGAGGAGTTATTCAAATTCTCTAAGCCTTCCTCTTGTCATCAATAAAAACGGCACTTGGAGAAAACCTACTTTCTAGACTGTTATCAAAATTAAATGAGATAATCCAAATCAAGTGCTTATTATAATGCTTCAGACAGTATACTAACCAGGTGGTACTAGTGGTAAAGAACCTGCCTGCCAGTGCAGGAGACACAAAACACAGGTTAAATCTCTGGATTGGGAAGATCCCCTGTAGAAGGGCATGGCAACCCACTCCAGTATTCTTGCCTGGAGAATCCCCTGGACAGAGGAGCCTGTTGTGCTACAGTCCATGGGTCACAAAGAGTCAGGCATGACTTTATAGGGGCTTTTAATATATGGTAGATCAAAAAAATTTTTTTAGAAAGATAGTACTGTGGTCAATACAAAGATATTTAACAGTTCAGTCTTGCTATTCATCTAAGGCTCCCTCTAATCACACTTACTGATAATTCTGGTTCTTCCCCCATACTGTTTCAGGTGAGTTTCTGGGAAAATCTAAATTCTCTGAATTAAAAGAATTTCATCCTAAGGGTCATCAGTGGCCACACAGGGCTTAAGATAGCAAGTCACTGAGAGCCTGCCCAGCACAGCCTTCTCACTGAGATAATGCAACATCCATTCCACTAATTTCATTAACTTCCTTACAAGAGAGTAATTGTTCTGCTAGAGTTTTTGTTCCCAGTTTTAGGTACATGATGTTTATTTGAAAGCACACATGGAACTTTGTGTATTATTGTAAAACCTAATTTAATCCTTAACTTTAACATTTTAAGATTTTGGCCAACCCTTTCCGGAGTGGCAGCCCTAGTCCCACCTTAATTTGCTGTCACATGGCTGGAGAAAATGTTAGATCCTAGACATTCTTTGCTGTTTGAAGATGTCCATCTTCCAGTGAGTTAATTGTGTGCTCTTATGTATTCTGTGGCTCCTTTTCAACAATTGGTATCTCAGATCCCAGCATCTGGGAACAAATTAATGCTCCTGTGAGATCTTTACTGAAGGCCAAGAAATCTTTTGTGGGTATTTTTAATATTTCCATCATTTTGTATGCTTTTATTATTATATTTAAAATATTTTCTCTCTGTCTTTCTTTCATCATCTGAATACTGTTTTGATAGGGCTTGGCAGGATTATACATTAGCCTGATTTCACACATGAAGAAATTAAGAATGTTAAGCTGTTGGTCCCAAAGTGCTCTGGTAGGTCAATGGAAGAGAGAGGATTCCAAACCAATGTCTTTGGAGCTAAAAGCCTGTGTGTGTTCTAATTTTAGTATTTTCTACCCTCTGTTTCTCAGTGTTTTCCTGGGACAATTATTGAACCATCATACCACCTTTAAGATCTTTTTCTACTTACCTTGCTTGTTGTGTATGTGTCTATTAAGTAAAAATTTGAGCTGCTGATGAATGGGGCATCCTCTTATTCACTTGTTTCTTTCAGAGCCCTGATTGTACCTCGCACTTGGTAAGTGTCACTGAAAGGCAATCTCTAGAGTGACTGGTGACATCAGTGAATAATTGTGTGTGTGTTAATTACTCAGTCGTGTCTGACTCTGTGAACCCATGGACTATAACTGGCCCGGCTTCTCTGTCCATGGAATTCTCCAGGCAAGAATACTGGAGTGGGTAGCCATTCCCTTCTCCAGGGGACTCTTCTCAACCCAGGGGTTGAACCTGGATCTCCTGCATTGCAGGCAGATTGTTTACCATCTCAGCCACCAGGGAAGCCCCAGTGAATAATTAGAGTTTTCTAAAATTGAAATTTGATCTATGCACATCATTTAATGTTTTACTTTGCTTGATTTACTTATTTTCCCTTGCACATATACTTCTATATAGAATGTATGTAGCTCATTGGATTCCAAGGCTTAACTAGAAGAGAAAGTTCATGCTCGCTTCTTCCTTGGAGGTTTCACAGGACTGAATTGCTGAGCTGTGGAAAAAAAAAAAAAAAAAACATTTTACCCAAATGCATTTTCTCCTATAGGAAACAAACTACATTGAAGGCAACTCTGATCAAAATGCTGTATCGCTGATCTTCTCACTCAAAGAAGAAGTTGGTGCACTGGCCAGAGTTTTACGTTTATTTGAGGTAAGTGCTCTGTTCATTTCTGCTGTAAATAATGACATAGCAGACTTCTGTGTTATCTTCTGGATGGATACAGTGAAAAGAACATAGGGTCTAGAACTGGAAGAGTTGATTTTCAGTTTAGGTTCTTACATTACACAACTGTGTGATCTTAAATAAGTTTTTTTATTGTCTGTGAGCTAAGGTTCTCCATTTCATAATTAGGATCATTCAGAATCATGGTGGTACACCCAGGAAGCCAACATTGGACTCCCTCTTCCTGTATCAAACTTTGCTTGAATTAATTGAGTTGGCCTTCATATTTACAAGTCATACCTCCTTCAGATTCAACCAAAATTTCTATCTGGGGTTGGTTGAATCCACAGATGTGCAGCTCACTGGTAGAGAGGACTGATTGTATTCATTATACTAGTAGTGCCATTTTATATAAGGGTCTTGAGCATCCAGGGATTTTGGTACCCATGGGGTCCTGGAATCAGTACTCCACGGATACAGGAGGATGACTGTACTATTCTCTCAGTGTTCCCAAAGCACTTTTTACCTGTGGACTACAGACTAACACTTTCACAGCACTTATTTACCTTGTGAAATGCATACATTTCTGATTGACCCCGAGGATTGTTTATTCAGGCAGGGAGCCTTGTGTGAATCATCTTTATATCCTCTATAGGCTCAGTTTCATATATATAAAGTGTTCAGTTAAGAATGAAATAATATATGGAATCTAGGAAAATGGCACAGATGAACCTATTTGCAGGGTAGGAATAGAGCCGCTGATGTAGAGAACAAGCATGGGACACACTGTGGGGAGGAGAGAGTGGGATGAATTGAGAGAGCAGCACTCACGTATATTCAATACCATGTGTGAAATAGATAGCTAGTGGAAAGCTGCCGCAGAGCACAGGGAGCTCAGCTCAGCACTCTGCGATGACCTAGGGGGGTGGAATGCCGTGGGGCATGGTTGGTGGGAAGGAGGCTTACGAGGAAGGGGTATATGTATAGTTATAGCTGATCCACTTTGTTGTATGGCAGAAACTAACACAACATTGTAAAGCAATTGTACTCCAATATAAAGTCATAAATGAAAAAGAATGAAATTATATTTAAATATGAGCAAAGGAAAATAGACTTTCAAAAATGCTTTTGCCCTGGATTGTAAGAAGAAATATTTTAGAACCAAATGATTTTTTTACCCCTAGTACTTTAGTTCTACTCGACCTGGTAACTGAGTACATAAAGAGGTGAAGAGACAGATCTCCCAGGCAGAAGAATGCCAAATAATTTAAACAGATACTCTGGAGTCAAAGAAGGAAAAGAACATGACTCTCCGCTCCTTAGGTGTGGGCCATGCAGAGCGACTTGATGAAATGGCCCTTCACCTCTGTGATCTTCTTTCCCTAAACCCATAACCCCATCTAACCATGAGGGAAACATCAGACAAATTCCAGTTAAGGAACAGTCTATAGAATACTTGACTAGTACTCTTCAAAACTGTCAAGGTCATCAACAACTAGAAGTGTCTGGGAAGTTGTTCTAGTCCAGAGGAGCCTCGGGGGATATGACAACTAAGTATAATGTAGTGCCCTGAGTGGGATTGTAGAGTAGAAAGAGGACATGAGACACAAACTAAAGAAATTCAAATAAATTATGGTCTTTAGTTTGTGAAAGTGTATCAACATCAGTTCATTAATTATAACACGTTCTGTACTTATACATGACACTAATATTAGCGGAAATTGGCTGCAGAATATATGGGAATTCTCTCTACTAGCTTCTTACTTTTTTGTAAATCTAAAGTTGATCTAAAAAATAAAGTCTATTTTTATGAAATTAAACCTGGCTATCCAAAGTGAGGAAGAAAAGTATCTGCCTGAGTGAGATCAAGAAATGAGTGTAGAAAAGAGAGACAGAGAGGTTTCTGAATGGCAAGCTGATCCTGAGAAAGAATGTATCTGTAAAATATGGGAATGTCACATTTTTGCCTTTGTATTATATGGTTCATAAGCATTTTCCTTGTGAGAGTCAGAACTTAAGATTAATAAATTAAATAATAGTAAATTAACAGGATGTTTTCAACCTAATAAATAAGCCACAGGTAACTATTTACCAGGATGAAATGCACCCAAGAAACATGGACTGCACGTGGGATGGTTGAATGCCGAAGTGCGCTGACCGTGACGGGTTGTTTAATGTGTGCCTTTGTTTACTCATCTGTAAACTGGGACTAATGATCCATACCTCCCTAGGTCCTGGAGATTTTATGTGCCACATAAAATGCATGGTATGACTCTCAGTCCACAGAAGATTCTCACATGATGTCTGTTCCTTTACTGCTTCCACCTGTTATCTATGAAACCCATGAGAAATCTTTGAGACTGTGAAGAGGAGGAAGATATTAGAAGCCTAGAGATATTCAGGAGACTTGATTTAATTTTTTCCCGAAAAAAGTAAAAAAAAACAAAAACAAAAAAAAACGATGAATGGCTTAGTATGTATTGTGAGTATTTACAGCAAATTGCAATGACCAAGAGTCAAGGCAGGACCATTTTAAAAAAAGGTAATAGCATAGGGTGTCAAAGAGCCAGACATGACCGAGCTAGTAATCACAGCACAGTAAGCACAGCTTAGTAGAACCAAAGGGTTATGGTGGCCACAGTGTATTTGTGTATTTCACATCTCTCATGATACCTTCAATGAGATGGAGAAGTAAGTGTTAGATACAAAACCTTTAAATTGTGTGCATGTGTGCTTAGTAGCTCAGTCATGTCTGACTCTTTGTGACCTCATGGACTGTAGTGCCCCAGACTCCTCTATCCATGGGATTCTCCAGGCAAGAATACTGGAATGGGTTGCCATGCCCTCCTCCAAGGGATTTTCCCCACCCAGGGATCAAACTTGTGTCTCCTGCGTCTCCTGAATTGCAGATAGATTCTTTATTGCTGAGCCCATGGGGAAGCCATTTATATTGTGGAGATGATGCTAAACTTCTGGATCATATAAAATGAAATCATTTTCTTTCAGAAAAAAAAAAAAGAAAAGAAAGAGAATAAGGATGAATCTAAACTACACTTTAGGTCAGTATTCCCTAAATAATAGTCTATCAAATGCCACATATTATTAGGTGTTTTATTAGATGAGAGTTCCAAGGATAAATAGGGTTGGAAAATTCTGCATCTAGATTTTGGAGACCCCTCATGCTTGTGAAAATATTAAAGACTTTGGAAAGCCCTGCAGAGTGGAAACTTATTCAGTGTTACCTTACTCAGCATTTCCCAAATGGTTTTGACAGTGGAATCTTGTTCAAGAAAGACATATTACCATTTTGCAGGCACTAGTATCCCATTGAACTTATGCTATTATAGAGTTAGGAGCTCCAGACTCTCAGTTATGAGTGAGATTTGGGACCCTGAGGAATAGAACAGCATTGGGATTAAGACTATGTTGTCTGGAACCAAACTGTTTGGGTTGAAAAGCCAGTTGTGCCACCTGTGAATTGGGTGACCTTAGGAAAGTTATTTATCCTTTCGGTGACTTAGTTTCCTCATGTTTAAACTGAAGGTAATGAGATTTTTTTGTAGGGCTGTTGTGAAAATTAAATGAATTAACACAGGCAAAGTACTTAATGATAGTATCTGTCACATAGTAAGAGCTCAATAAATGTTTGCTCTCATTATTTCTATCCAGTATCAGTTTGGAGAGTCATGGAGCATCAGAGACTTACATTCTTAGCTCTGTGACAGATAGCTAAAGGATTAAGATTAAGGTTAATTGACTTGAAAAGGGATTATGGGGTGAGGAAACAATAGTTTCATTCAAATATTTGAAGTGCCTTCATGGAAAAAGAATGGGGCTTCCCTGGTGATTCAGATGGTAAAGAGTCTGCTTGTAATGTGGGACACCTGGGTTTGATCCCTGGGTGGGGGAGATCCCCTGGAGAAGGGAATGGCTACCCACTCCAGTATTCTTGCCTGGGGAATTCCATGGACAGTGGAGCCTGGCCGGCTACAGTCCATGAGGTCAAAAAGAGTCAGACAGAAGAATAGTGCTTATTTTTTGTTACTTCACAGGCAAAAGGACAAAGCATGAAATTACAGGGAGCATATTTCAAATCACTTAAAGGCATCATCTCTACTGTAGAAGAGAACTGGAAGGCACCGATTTCAAGCATTATTACTATCAAAACAGCTAGTAAAAGGCAGGGCAGAATCAATGCAAAAATTATCGTATAAATAATCTTACCTTTCCTTAATAAAGACAAAGGAAAAATCCATTATAGTTCCTCCCAAATTGGCAATGGAGGAGAAATGTTATATGGCGGGATCACCTGCACCTGTGAATACCTTGCTAAGTACTCTTGCAGTCACCTCCATCCTTAATGAGCACGACTGTCTTTTCCGTAGCTGATTAACACCAAAGTCATCATCCCACTAAGTGGTGATACTGCCTGCCAGTGGGCTCATGGTCTATTAGACCTCAGCTAGTAACAACATCAGAATGCAATGCAAACCTGGAGAGGTGGGATGGGTGGCGGTGGGAGGGAGGCTCAAGAGGGAGGGGATATATCTATATATCTATGTCTATAAATATTGGACTTCCCTGCTGGTTCACATGGTAAAGCGTCTGTCTACAATGTGAGAGACCTGGGTTCGATCCATATACTAACAGCTGATTCGTATTATATAGCAAAAGCCAATACAACATTATAAAGCAATTATCCTCCAATTTAAAAAATAATAATAATACAAAATAAATAAAGATTCATTAACTTAAAAAAAGATGAATAGACTTGATATTTGCATTGGAGATACAGAGGTATGGTGTTTACATGCCTTGGTTGTGTGGTGATGGGGGCAGTGAGGCAGATGGTTTTGTGAATTAAGGCCAAACAATTAGGAACATACTCAAACCTCTGTCTGCTAACCCCCCAAAATCCCACTGTCCTCAGTACATTGATCTTTCAGTTCCCTGCATTTTCCAAAGTTCTCTTTATTTTTAGCTTCTACTCGCTCATGTCCTGCACCTACTTAGAAAAATAGTCTCCTGAGTGTCTTTATTGCAAGTGGCTTAGTAATGGGCTATAAAATTAGAATCAAACTCCTGGGCGAAGTTGCAGAGAAAAGGTCTCCCTTCCTGCACCAGAACTCCACTAATCATTTTACCTCGAATTCCCTAAGGACGGGAATAAGCCATCAGGCGCATATACAGAGCTCTGAAGTACATGATAAGTGTGGTCAGTTATCATCATTTATCTGACGGAGACACACAAGTTCAGACTAAGCAAGCTGCCCAGGGTTAGACACTTAGAGCTAAAAAATGCTTCCAAGTTCACCCTCCATTTTCACAGTAGATTTGAAAACAAATCTGTATTTATGTTTATAGTCTAAATGTTTACAAGTACAGTCTGTATTTTTCAGTCACTTTCTGTGTTCCCTCTCTGCCCAGATGACCCACATCCCACCCTCATAAGATGCTCAACGAGCTCATACTGTCTCATTCATGCATTCCATTAACCTTCTGTGAGTATCAGCTGTTATCAGACCGTATATAGGTGCTGAGGAGACCGAGATGAGTGAAGCAGTCATTCACTGCATCTGCAGAACGTGGAGAAGCTCAGGCTTCCATGAGCATTCTTAATCCAGGCTGGGGAAAAATTTGTTAAGAAGTTTCTTGCAGACATAATGTTTTATGCTGAAACCTAAAGGACTGACGAGTGAGGAAAATGGGGGAGTAAATTCCAGAATGAAGAGACAAATGACTTGAGGGGAGAGAATAAACACATGGGCAGGTCACGGAATCCTTGAATCCTTTACCATCCACCAACCTTAGTGTTCCTGGGAACAGAGGCGGGGTTGCAGAGGAGACGTTTGGCAGATAATAAGATGTTTACTACTCTCAAGTTTAGACTTTAGGTCCTGCCTTGACTCCTAGGTCTGGTGAGCAGGACAGCATCAAAACTGAATCACGAGGGTTCCTTGTATCCTTTTGGCCTTGATCCAGAGCAGTTGTGGCAGTAACATGTTTACAGGGAACATTCCATCTTTAATCAAAATAACAAGAGCATTGTGTTTCACTGGGGAAAAGTTCTTACAACCCAGATGACTTTTTCATCTTATTTAAACCCCAAATATAGATAATGATATAAAGAATGCCCATGTAACTCACTTCCTGTTTAAGCAGTAAATCATTACAGGAATGACTTAAATTCCTGGGTACCCCTTCCCCATGTACCTCCCTCCTCAGAAGTAGCTATTAATCTGAATTTGATACATATTATTCCCAAGCATCTTTTTAGGCTTTGTTATATAAAGATATCCATTAGGATATATGGCATGGTCTTGAAAGTTTTGCTTTTTTGAAGTAAAGTTGATTTACAATGCTGTATTAATTTCTGGTATACAGCAAAGCAGTTCATTTGTATATGAACATATATACTTTACGTATATAGACTTCATATTCTTTTCTGTTATGGTTTATCATAAGATATTATATATAACTCCTTGTGCTATACAGGACCTTGTTGTTTACCCTGTAAGCTTTTAACCTTTATAAGATTGGAGTCATATTGTAATAGTCCGTCTGCAGTTTTCTTTTTGGGGAGAAGATGGGGGACATTGTTTTTGAGATTTGTGCATCTATTTTTGCTCGTTCAGTTTTTTTCCCGCCCTATTTTCCATTGTGTGACTATACTTTATTTCTTATTGATGGACCTTTAGCTTGCTTCTATTGTGTGTCCATGCAGATGGTTCTGCCTTAAACATTTTGTGTAGGTTTGATGATTCAGTTATTGAATAGAGGAACCTCAAATGGAAAACTGGCACTGTTTTCAGCTGTTCACCTGTTCAAAACCAGGCATATCTGAGAAATAGTAGCATGGAGCTGACTTTCTAAACTTTCATCATAAAGTTCAGTTCCAGGTTGTGAGACTGTAGACAGAGTGCTATGGTCCATTGATGGCACATGGGTTGTGATTGCTCATGGATAGCTTGGACTGAAACAGGCCACTGGGCCATTTTGATTTTATCTCTTTGGTGCCAAAAAAAGAGGGGTAGAAAGAGGAACCTGGCATAGGACAGCTCTTTCCTGTAAAGCCTTGAAAAGAGCCTGGATTAAGCTGCTAGCCCGGTTCTTCCCCAGGAAAGGGGTTCCCTCTGAATTGGACACAGTTCCAACCACATGGAGGGGAAGATGGGGAAGAAATCACCCAACAAAGAGGGACAAGACCAAGGGAGGGGAAGACCAGGAGCTGATAACAGAGACACTCCCAGGGGAGGCGAGAGTGGGACCCTAAAAGATGGTTCAGGGGGTGAATCCTGAAAGTTAGTGTGAACCTGCCCGAGAACGCGCCTCTAGCGTGGAGTGGGGAGAATCTTGAGCTCCCTCTGGACTTTAATTGTGCTGCTCCTGCTTTCCTGAATGTTTTTGGTTTCCTGTTTAGCCCAGTGGGTTTAATTTTTAGGCTCTTAGTCAACTGGGGCTGTTACTGGACCTCTCACAAGAGGAGATCAGTAAAATACACAAGAAGCCCTGCCTGTACCTCTGTGAGACTTCTCTATTTTTCTAACTGTTATTTCTCACCCCAGATGTTGTGGCCATCCCCAGACAGTTTCTGCGTTTGTCCCATTGCAGTCTTTCTTTCTTTCTTTCTTTCTTTTTTTTTTTTTTTGGTGCCCCAAGGTTTGAGGGATCTCAGTTCTCCAACCAGGGATCGAACCTATGCCCTCTGCAGTGGAAGTGCAGAGTCCTAACCACTGGATCGCCAGGAAGTCCCCAGTCTATTCTTAAAATACCTGCCAGAGTGCTTCATTGAAAACATGAGTCAAAATCTCTCTCTCCCTCTGCCCTACTACCTCTCATAGCTTATTTTATTGGAGTATAGTTGATTTACAATGTTAGTTACAGGTGTACAGCAAAGGGTTTAAGTTACATATACATATATTCATTCTTTTATCAGATGAAAGTGAAAGTCTCGGTTGTGTCTGACTCTTTGTGACTCCATTGTCTAGGCCAGAATACTGGAGTGGGTAACCTTTCCTTCTCCAGGGGATCTTCTCAATCCAGGGATCAAACCCAGGTCTCCCACATTGCAGGCAGATTCTTTAGCAGCTGAGCCACAAGGGAAGCCCAAGAATGTTGGAGTGGGTGGCCTATCCCTTCTCCAGTGGATCTTCCTGACCCAGGAATTGAACCAGGGTCTCCTGCATTGCAGGCAGATTCTTTACTAACTGAGCTAGCAGGGAAGCCTTTTTCAGATACTTTACCTTTATAGGTTATTACAGAATATTGAGTAGAGGTCCCTTTGCTTACAGTAGGTCCTTGTTGTTTATCTATTTTATACATAGCTTCTTAATATCACTCCAAGGGAAAACCAAAGTTAAGATAATGGCCGATAGGTTATTTTTGGCTACTTCTCTGCCTCGTGTCCCATTGGCCCTGCCCCCTGCTCATTCTGGCCTCACTGATGGTCTTCAGTCATACTGTGAAATGGCTGACCCCAGGACCCTTCCACTTGCTGTTCCCTTATGACTTGCTTCCTCACTGATTTTAGGTCTAGGCTTACATGTCACCTGTTTATTGTTTGACGATTTCATGACCCCATTGTTTAAAATGGCACCTCGATTGAACCTCTGGAATAGTCTGCCCCTCTTCCCTGCTTATTTTTGTATGTTCCATCTGAAGACTGTATATTTTACTTATTTATCATAGTTATTATTTGTGTCTTCCTTCCCGAATGTAAGCTCCAGGAGGGCAGGGATTTTTCCTGCTTTGTCTGCTCTTATAGCCCAGTGCTTAGGGCAGTGTTTGGCACCAGGAAGGTGTTAGATTGAATGAGTTATGAAAGGCTCCTGTCTGTTTACCTGAGCCCAGTGACGTGGACCATCAGCTGTGACTCTCTTTGATGTTGCCTCCCACCCCAGAAAGCTCTGAAACAGACAAGGACATAACTTCTTTTGAGCTTATGCCAAGGCAACAGCATGTAGGGAGTCTAAGAATTCAAGAAGCTCTCCTTTTCCAGTCTAGTCTCATCTGAAAATATGCTCTCCTTTTGGAAACGTACTTTCAGGGGAAAATCTAAGAAAAGCTTAAAGTACAGCAAATATTAAAGGGGAAGTGACTCGTCAACTTAATGTGTTTCAGTTTCCAGGAGAATATATATCTGTGCCAGGTTGAGAAAGTTAGGGCATACTGACTTCTTACTGAGTAACTGTGATTGAAGCCACAGTGGGGCTAGGTGCTTTCTCTCTTGTTAATGCTCATTAAGCTGCCAGATAATATGATTTTTATATTAAACATGGAAAATAAAAGTTCATAATGGCTAACTAATGTATCCAACGGTAGTGAGTACAGAACAGAATTTGAACCCAGATTAGTCCCAAAGCCCACACTTTTTGCGTTATCATTCTTCTTTCCTTGAGGAATGAAATGGAAGAGGAGAGGAAGGAGCTTGAGTTTAAGAAAAGGTCCAGAAGCACGAATCCATTTTTCACAGTTCATCATATTCATTCTGTGTTTCATCTACTTGTGGCAAATCCCCCTTTAGGAAGATTTTCCTCATGGATGGGAGCACAAAAGGGTTTCTGGTCAATCCTTGTTAAAACAGACCATTCATTTCACTTTGCTTTTTTCTGGTCCCCACACTCTGTTCAAGAGTCCTGAGTCATCAGGTTCTTACTCTGCCTTCTTGTATGCAGAAATTAACTACTGGGCAAATTGTGAAATTGTCTTTTTAGTGTTGAACTTTAACTTTTCCTGCCTCTGCCAAAATGTCCATGAAGATGTGATGAGTGTGCATGGGTCAATTTTTAACTTGCATAGAATCCTTGTTTGAAAATACAAATTTAGGGACTTCCCTGGCTCTCCGGTGGTTAAGACTCTGTGCTTCCACCGCAGGGGATATAGATTCAATCCCTGTTGGGGAACTATGATTTCACATGTCAAGTGGCATGGCCAAATAAATAAATAATAATAATAATTTATTTCTTTTGGTGTATGGCAAAACCAATACAATATTGTAAAGTAATCTCCAATTAAAATAAATAAATTTATATTTTAAGAAAAAAAGGTAACTATGATCATATTTAGATTTGGAGATATATTTCTAAAGTATTTCTTAGCAACCAAAATTATTGGTATCTAAGGATCCACACTATTAAACCAGAGAAACACCACTAAGGAAATTGCATGCTAAGCTAGAGAGTTAATTGATTCAAATGGGAAAGAAATCATCTGAAGAATTTAGCTGGGTGATCTTAGCCAGAAATTTCACTCACATTAAAAAGATATGTGAATGAAACTGGAGCCTATTATATAGAGTGAAGTAAGGCAGAAAGAAAAACACTAATACAGTATACTAATGCATATATATGGAATTTAGAAAGATGGTAATGATAACCCTGTATGCGAGACAGCAAAAGAGACACAAATGTATAGAACAGCCTTCTGGACTCTGTGGGAGAGGGTAAGGATGGGATGATTTGGGAGAATAGCATTGAAACATGTATATTATCATATGTGAAATGAATCACCAGTCCAGGTTCAATGCATGAGACAGGATGCTTGGGGCTGGTGCACTGGGATGACCCAGAGAGATAGTATGGGGAGGGAGGTGGGAGGGGGGTTCAGGATTGGGAACACATGTACACCCACGGCGGATTCATGTCAATGTATGGCAAAACCAATACAATATTGTAAAGTAATTAGCCTCCAGTCAAAATAAATAAATTTATATTAAAAAGATATATTTTAATTTTTGTTGCATGGGTAATAGTAAGAAACTTTTGGCAAATAAATGGAAGTTACACATAATCTTGTCATAACATCATGATACCTTTCATTCTAGCCTTTTTTCCTTGTGTTGGACAGAAGTTTTAAAACATATTTTAATTATCTATCACATACCTATATCCATCATAAGTAGTTTGCCAAAGGTCTGTCATTTAAAAGATAAAGTTAAATTTTAGTAATAAATATTGTTTTTCAAAAAGTTGAACTATGATCAAAAAGAAAATAGAGACAAAAAACACCCTGAGGCCCATCACTGGAGTTGTTCAGTTGCTAAGTCATGTCCGACTCTTTGTGACCTCACGGGCTGCAACACGTGAGACTTCCCTTTCCTCACTGTCTCCTGGAATTTGCTAAAAACTCATCACTGGAGATCATCACTGTGGGAGTGCCTACTGGCACTTTGTTTTATGCATGTTGTTGTTAGTTTCTTTTTAATGGTTGCAGGATCTCCCGTGAATGATTGTACACTACAGTCCATGTAATATTCCACTATTATGTGGTTGGCTTACAAATTTTGGTAAAAAGTCCTTCCGTAAGTTAGGTCTCTAGAGTTATAAAAACTGAGTCATGGGGCATACATTGTTTTTATTTTTTTTAATTGGAGCAAAATTGCTTTGCAGCGTGTTTGTTTCTGCTGTACAGTGAAGTGAATCAGCTGAAAGTATATGTATATTCCCTTCCTCCTGAGGCTCCCTCTCTCCTTCCCTCCCTTCCATCCCACCCCTCTCGGTCATCACAGAGCACTGAGCTGAGCTCTTTGTGCTATATAGCAGCTTTCTACCAGCTATCTGGTTTACTCATGGCAGTGCACATACAGTGTACATTGTCTTCTGGCTATTTCCAAGGTCAGAGGCTTCTCCCTGGGAAGTGGTGTTGTTAGGAGGGGTGGGATAGAAGTGGCGAAACTCAATCAGCGTAGTTTCTGCCCTCTAGACTTTAAAGATTTTTTGTCACTCTACATCCCTTCCACCTCCTAAACCACCTGCCCTCCCTTGCTGTCCCACAAATAAACATGCCCAAGGTGCATCCACTCCTATTTATTGGCTTTGCTGTTTTTCCTCTGCTCTTAACAAGGCAGGAATTGGTTAAAGTTTAAAGTTACTTTAAACTTTATTTAAAGTTTCAGCTTAGGTCAATAGGTGGAGCTTAACCATTTGCTTTCATCCAGAGCCAAGAAGGATGACATTGCTCTTTGCTTTCATTAGGAAGTCACCTCTGTTTGCAAAGAAAGCTTTAGAGCAACTGCTCTCTGTCTGGTCTTCCTTCCTCCACGTGATTGTCTCTCTCTCTGGTCAGGAGTCCCCACACTGGGTTACCTGGTCAGGGGTGTGTTCTTCTGCAGTTGGTGCCCATATATAATGGCTGCATCGTGTACCCCTGAGAATTATGGGGAAGAAGGAGCAGGAAGCAGTGCCTGTGTAGGATTGCTTCTTGTTGTGTTTACTCCCATAGTGTTTTCACTTTGAGGGACTTGGCATAATAGTAATAAGAATGATGAGACCTGGTATTTGTGGGATGCTCATCATATCCCTGGCAGGACAGGTTGTGTGGTTAAAAGACCAATGTCTGAGGTTAGAGAAAGTGAGGTTCTCTCTCTAGCCACTTTTTTTTTTTTTTTAAATAGGTGTGTAATTGCTTTGGTCTTCGCAAGTGGCTTCCCTGGTGGCTCAGATGGTAAGAATCTTGCCTACAATGCAAGAGACCCGGGTTCCATCCCTGGGTTGGGAAGATCTCCTGGAGAAGGAAATTGCAACCCAGTCGAGTATTCTTACCTGGAGAATCTCATGGACAGAGGAGCCTGGCGGGCTATAGTCCATGGGGCTGCAAAAGAGTTGGACATGACTTAGCGACTGCTGCTGCTGCTGCTGCTGCTAAGTCGCTTCAGTCGTGTCTGATTCTGTGTGACCCCATAGACGGCAGCCCACCAGGCACCCCCGTCCCTGGGATTCTCCAGGCAAGAACATTGGAGTGGGTTGCCGTTTCCTTCTCTAATGCATGAAAGTTAAAAATGAAAGTGAAGTTGCTCAGTAGTGCCAAACTCTTCGCGACCCCATGGACTGCAGCCTACTAGGCTCCTCTGTCCATGGGATTTTCCAGGCAAGAGTACTGGAGTGGGGTGTCATTGCCTTCTCTGACTTAGCGACTAAGCAACACTAATTGCTTTACAATGTTGTATTAGTTTCTGCTGTACAGTGCAGTGACGCAGCTATATGTATACATATATCCCCTACCTTTTGGACCTCTCTGTTACCTGGCATCCCCCATCCCAGCCATCTACCTCATCAGAGAGCACCGAGCTGAGCTTTCTGTGTTACACAGCAGCTTCCTCTCTGGCCCCTTTTAGCAAAGCATCTTTGTCTCTGATTTCATTTTTCACATCTTCCTTAACCTCTACAAAGGATTCTTGAGAAGGTCACAGAAAATAATTTGAAACTGTAAAGTGATATTATTTGAATATCATTACTGTATTTAAGTATCATTACTGTAATTATCCGTGTGCTCTTCAACCATATGCCACTAACCATCAAGGAAAAAGATACACTTCTTGAACTCTAATGTTGATGAATTTCATTTCTTTGCAATTATAGAATTATTCAAGTTAAGCATTTCTTTTCCTGGGTACATGTTGTCCATTTTTATGTTTGAAGAAACCCTCTTTTAAAGAAAAATTAATAAAGAGGATACTCCTTGATTTTCCTCACAAAAAACAGTACTGTCAATGATATCAGAGTTTTGAATAAGTAATAATGAATACCACACATTGAAATTTGAGGGCCAGTTTAAGTAAGTGACTCTTTTTACTGATGAACTCCATAAGGGCTAAAGTATCACCAGCTAGAGACATTGAAGTTGAGAAGCTGTATGAAGTGATTATTATTTTGTGGCATTTAATGCACATGAGTCTTCCCTTCTCAATGAGACCTCACGTGTCCATTCTATTAAATACTGCAAACTGCCCTGTTGCACTCCAAGACTGCCTGTTCCCTTCACCCTGCTCTGCTTTGTATTTTTCCCTAGCCTTTATCATTATAATACATAAATCAGTTATCTTTTTTGTTTGTTGTTTGTATCTTCAAAACTTGAATGGAAACTCTATTAAAGGAAAATATCTTTGTTTTGTTCACTACTGTATCCCAGCCACCTAGACAGTGACCAGCACCTGGAATGTGCTACATATACATTTGTGGCATAACTGGAATGAAAAGTAATTATATAAAAATATGAGTAGTATTTATACTGGATAATTTTAACTGAGCATGTATTAGGTACCTGGCAGTCTGTGTGTATCATCTCATTCAGTGTTTCCTACAAATTTATGAACCAGGTACCATGAATACCTGGAGAAGGGCATGGCAACCCACTCCAGTATTCTTGCCTGGAGAATCCCATGGACATAGGAGCCTGGCAGGCTGCAGTCCACGGGGTGGCAAAGAGTCGGGCAGGACCGAGTGACTCAGCACCACAAATACCCACAAAATTACAGACGGAGAAACTGACGGTTAGAAATATAAAAGTACATTTTCTAAGGTCTCATAGCTGATAAAGTTAAGAACTTTGATTTAAACCCAATAAGCCTGACTCTTGTGGACTCTATCCAAGCAGAACAGCGTTGCTTCTGTGTACCAGACTGAAATCTTATGTTTGCAATTCTAGGCCTTGAGCAGATTTCCATGTGATTAAATTCTGTGACATTTGAACTATTTCCCCAGCATTTGATTTGTTATTTGGTTTTGCAGAAGAAAAAGTAAACAATTTTGCTGCATTAAAGGCTTTCTTCTACTCTTATATTGGACAAAAAAAAAAAGGAAGAAAGAAAAAAAAAAGAACTCTTCTCCTCACTTCTCCACATTTCATTGTGTTTGCTCTGGTTTTGCACATTTGGTCTGTGTCAATTCCAGTTACTGTCCCCTTCATACTGACTTAACTTCTCTTTTCTAGGAGAATGATATAAACCTGACCCACATTGAATCAAGACCTTCACGTTTAAGGAAAGACGAGTATGAATTTTTCACCAATCTGGATCAACGCAGCGTGCCTGCCCTGGCAAACATCATCAAGATCTTGAGACATGACATTGGTGCCACTGTGCATGAGCTTTCCCGGGAGAAGAAGAAAGACACAGGTGAGAGACAGGAATTTCACAAGGTAAACAACTCTATATTCTCATCATAAAATGACAGCAAAGAAGGACTTACCTGGGAGCCCAGTGGTTAGGACATTGCCTTCCAATGTAGGGGGTACCAGTTCCATTCTTGGTTGGGAAGCGGGGATCTCACATGCCTTGTGGCCAAGAAACCAAAACATAAAACGGAAACCATATTGAAACAAATTCAATAAAGATTTTAAAAATTGTGCTGGTGCTAGGTTGCTTCAGTTGTTTCTGACTCTGTGTGACCACATCAAGATATCTTAAAAAAAAATAATTTCAAAGGTAATCTCTACCATGAAAGACCAGGATTTGGTGAGAGGATGTAGTTTAGGGATGCAGAATAGTGGCTGTCATAGTTAGACATTTAATAGCTGTTCCTTTTCCCCTTCCTCAAGATAGCTGTTTCTTATATTAGTTGTCTTTAGTTGCCTCCTACTGCAATTTTTATACATTTTCCATTGGTGGATTTTTATGCTCTCAAAATTTCCCAGTCTCTAGAGGTAGGATGATTAGGGTGTCCAGGGTGCTTTCTGTTTAAATATAATGTCAGGACAAATTCTTTAGTAATCTCTGTTGCGTCTCATGGTCTCTCCCCGTGTGCTTCTCATAAGCTGGAGCTCTTTGGTTCCTTGTTCTTAGGACTTTCATTGTCTCTTCCACTAGATTACAAGCTCCCTGTAGGCAGGGAGAGTCTCTTACCTACATTAATATCCTTAGAGATACATAGCTCTCAGCAATTATTTGTGCATGAGTGACTAAACAGAGCAATTGTCAAGACTTGCTCTGCCCACTTGTTTACTTACTGAAATTGCTACCGAATCCAAACTGGTTCTGCTCTGTCACACGATGGACTAGTAAATCAGGAGACAAGTTGTTGGGGACAAGGAATAGTGACTTTATTCAGAAAGCCAGCAGACTGAGAAGATGGCAGACTGATGTCTCAAAGAACCATCTTACCCCAGTCAGCCTTTGGGCTATTTTACTAAACATAGCCCGAATTATATTTTTATGTTAAAAAGAGAAGTTAGTTGTCTATTGCAAACTTCTTGGTGCAGGAATCCTTTGTTCTTACAGTGTCCCTGTAGGTCAGGTCATGATGTTCCTGTGAATCTGCAACAAAACAAATGCTATTTTCTGTTTTCAGCTTTTTACCCATATATGTATAAAGGCCAGAGCCCTGAGAATGGGCTATCCTGTATATTTTAAGTTCTAGGCAACATTCTTTTACAAAAGGTGGAGAACCAGTGTGACTAACCACTGGCAGCAGAGCACAAAGGTTAAAATAAAAGAAACATCTAATATGGAGTCATATTTGTTCTTCCTTATTACGAAATATTGCCCTGGAGAGGCGTTAGGGCAATAGAGTGTAGGAATTTCATGCGCTTGGCCTTGGAGAGGCTTCAGTTCACACCCTACTTTTTCCACTTATTGGCTTTGAGACCCTTGACAAGTCTCTTTAACAGCCCTGACCTCTGTTTTTCACAGGACTTCTGTGAGGATTAAATGAGATTTTGCATAGTCAGTGCTTAAAACAGTGCCCAGCTGGATAAATGATAGTATGTGGTGGTGGTTGAACTGATGAGCCATGCTAATAGGTGACTATTAACTAAAGACCAGAGTTTCCATTAGGGATAATGCTTTGCATTGTATAGTTCTGTTGATTTTGACAAATGCATAATGTCAGGTGTTTGCTATTTCATGTCATACAGAATGGTTTCAGTGCTCTCAAAATGCACTGCGCTCCACCTGCTCATCCCTCCCTCCTTCCCCTTTCTCCCTGGTAATCACCTATCTTTTTACTGTCTCCATGATTTTGACTTTTCCGGAATGTTATGCTGTATGAATATGGAACCACAGATTATATATTCTTTTTAAAAATATTTATTTATTTGGCCTTGTTGGGTCTTTATTAGGTCTTAGTTACGTTATGTGGGATCTTTTGTTGCAGACTCTCTAGTTATGGCATGAGGCCTTAGTTGCTCTGAAACATGTGGGATCTTAGTTCCCCAGCCAGGAACTGAACCTGTGTCCTGTGCATTGCAAGGCAGAATCTTAACCACTGGACCACCAGGGATGTCCCTATATCCTTTCAGACTGTTTTGTTTGTTTGTTTGTTTCATTTGGCAGGTTTCCTTCATGCCTTTTTGTGACTTGATGGCTCATTTTTTGGTAATCACTGAATAGATGTACTGCATCTCGTTTATCCATTTTGCTCAATCTATTGAAGGATATTTTGGCTGCTTCTAAATTTTGGCAATTATGGATGAGGCTGTTAAACATTCACGTGCAGGTTTTTCTGCTTTCAAAGTTTTCAACTCATTTGGGTCACTACTTAGAAGTGATTGCTGAGATGAACTATTTTTTCCTATATAATCAAAAATTTTTTTTCTGTTGTAAAATTTAAAATCAAAAGCTTTTTTTTTGGCCACAACATTAAAGTAGTCTTAATGCTCAAGAGGACTTCAGTCTTCACAGTTGAAGATAACATGTTAATAATTACTGCAGAGATGCTTTAAAATGAGACATAAGACTGCACACTCCCCTCCAACCCCCCACCCCACATAAAAAGACTCCTCTGAAACCATCCTAGGGGATCTCTTCTCTTCCTGCCCTTGCTCTCTTGTGGCTGTAACCAAGACCAGGAAGTCCATCCTGGGTGTCTGCCCTTGCTGAGAGTGGCAGCCATGCATGCAGGCTCTGGTCACCGGTGGGGAGGGGGGTACTTGGAATTCCTCCTCAAATTAACCCTATCTGCTTCCCTTCTTCTTCTACCTTCTGAGTGAGCTGCTTCCCTGATGACCTCCTTCTCTTGCTTTTCCGGCCACCTGCTCCCAACAGGAGCCTCAGGCCCTCAGGGCAAAGGGCCTGCCGGATCCTGGGGCGAGCTCTGCCTTGCTGGGAGCAGGTGGAGGCCCGGCCAGCTGGGGCCCTGGGGTAGAAATTCAAAGCAATTGACAGGCAGGCAGGCAGCCCCTCAGGGAGGCAGGGAAGATGTACATAGATCAGCTGAAGGGCTGGCAGCCTGAACTGAAGGCTCAGAAAACAGATGTGGAAGAGCAGTTAGGAGCCCAGACTCCGGAACCAGGACACCCACTTGGTGTGATTTTGGGCAGATTATTGATCATCATAGTTTATCACTGTATTGAATTCAAGTAAGAAGTCTCTGTCTTACAAGATTAATGAACTAACACCAGTGGTGTATTGAGGACAGCCCAGAGCACATTCAAGGGCTTAATAGAGGTTCACTATTCTTAGTGTTATCATCATTGTTATTATAAATAATGACTTGAGCACAGGAGCCAGAAAAGCCAGCCGGTACACAACTACATTTTCAGAGGTTCTGGGAACTGGAAAATGACCTCAGAAATCATGCAGCCCAACATCCTCCTTAATTTTTCATCCAATAAAATCAGAGGCCACAGCTTGTCTTCAGCCACAGAGTGAATTCTGTGCAGTTGTGGGCAAGCGGGTGTCGAGCACCGCTCTATGCCGAGCACCATGCTTGGAGCTGGAGGGAGAGAGAGAGCTGGCAGGGCTTGTCCTTAGGGAGCTCACAGGCTGACGAGGGCACCTGGGCAGCCGGATGAATGCAGAAGAGGGGTGGGTGCTGTGATGGAGACATGGCTGGTAGAATTCGGCCTCAGTTCCACCTTAACTCTGAGGACCCAGCAAGTGTGAAAGTGAGGAAGCCCACACTCTGACATCGAGGCACCACGTCATCAATGTTGGGCTCATCAGAGGTAGAATGTGACACAGGTCTGATTCCCTGGTGGGGCCCAAAGTGGCAGGGTATTGAGTTTAACATTGGGTCGATATTTTACCTAGTGAGGAAAACACTGCTCAGACTAACCCTCCAAAACACTATGTGTCTCAGGACCCTTGTTTCTTTGGAGGGTTCTTCACCCCGGCCCATATTGTTTGCCCTTCCCTGGCATAGTTTCCTGACCCTTGCACCTGCTGAAAGACATGGCCCTTTGGGTTTCTGGGTTAGTTTTTGTGAACTGGAGTCTGGGCCCAGAAACAGATCTTTTTGTTTTTTTAAGGGGAAACAGCCACCCCTTTGCAGAATTATTCTTTCCGTCAAACTCCATGGGAGGATGATTAGAAGAAAGCATCTTCGTAGATCTGAACCTTTGATTCTTCCATTCAACAAAGTGCCCTTTCTACTAAGGGGCTCAGATCTCAGGGGTGAGTCTGACAACAGGCTGAAGGAGGGGGAGATCTGAGCCCCTCAAATCAATTGGGCTAAATCACTTTCCATTCTAGTTGTTAAACCATTCAAAAGGCCGTATGGGTGCTAGAAAATGAAAGTTTTCAGTTTCTTAACTGCTGAAGTTCCCCACCCAAAACAGCTTAAGGGAAGGCTAATTATGGTGACAAGTTAAAGAAGCCCCAGCCTTCTCAGATGGCTCCTGGCCGATAGGAATTTAATAGGATTTTAATCCATAGAGTCTTTTGAATACTTGAGGTCTATTCTCCTGTGCCCCTGTCTCCTGATGAACTCAAATCCTTCTTCAACCCAACATGAAAGAGTGTTAATATCTTCCATCGATTAGTCTCCTAATCCTTTTACCTTTCTCTTCGAATCTTTTGCATGACATTACATTTAGCTGGAGGCGGGGGATGTAAAATTCCTACATGGAGCCAGATTGCAGCCAGGAGAAGCAGATGGACAAAATGTCTTGGCTAGACTGAGGTGTAGGATCATCACCTTTCGAGAAATTTATCTGTTTGGAGTTATTTTCCAGGAGCAATTGGATTTGAGAGTTCTTTTCCAAGAGCAGTTGGGTAGATTTTGTTCAAATTGGGGGTGATTACAAGGGTCTCGGTGTGGGAACAAAGCGTGTCCAGATTGCCAGGACAACTGTATTTTCTGTGGGGAGTAGAAAGGCTATTTATTTACTTCTTCATCTATCTACTACCTATCTAGCCTGGAGGTGCTTATGATCTTGTCTTTTTTATTTGGATTAATTCCTGAAGCAATGATTTAAGTGGAAAAATTATTGCAGAAGACAAAATAATGTGATATTTATTCCCTCGCTCTTCTATGCCCTGCTCCCCTCCCAACCCACTTGAGTTTTTCTCTTTTCTGCTTCAGCATCGCTGCTCTGAAAGGTAGTGTCATGATAAGGCTGAAGCTTCAGACCCATCATGGGAGGAAGAAGGGTAGGGTTCCCGGGAGGAGTCTGAATAGCCCCTGGGATTGTGGGCAAAATTGTACATGTGCACCTGCTTGCATATATTTTAGGAGAGAGGATTTTCAAAGGGGTCATGGTTCTCAAAGAGTTGAGATCCTGTAGAGAGAAGCTGCTTAGGGCAGGAGGGGGCTCCAGATGGTCAGGATATTTCTCCATTTCTACCACCTGCACCTGCCTTTCCTCTGGTTCTTCCTCTGCTCTACTCTTCCATCATCTTCCCTTTATCTCCCCCTCACTTCTGAACCTCCTCCCTTGCATTTCACGTGGCCCCACATGTGTCTCAGGGCTGGAGATGCTCGTGGACCTGGGTCTGCTGGAGACCTGGGATCTGCATGTTCATAAAGACATACAGGATTGATTGACAGCCTTTTCCAGTCTACCTGGATGCTTGCTACCTGTGGCAACATCACTCTAAGTCCTCTGGCAGCTGGGGATGGGACTTTTGTTTCAGTAGCCTGGCTCATCACGACAAGCATACCCACAGCTAAAAGGACAAACCTGTTTGTGAAGAGATGGTAGCAGCCCTGAAGCTGGAGGCTGGCCTAGGGCTTGCCCTCTTGCAAGCTGTCAGAAGCATGTCTGTTCACAGTGAGGGAAGATCCTGAGTAAATGCGGTTTCTGAGGCCAGTCTCCTTCCCAGGTTCCAGGGCTTCAAGCTGAGGAACATCATAAGATTATAAGCAGGCTTTCATTCTAACAGGAATTCCTTATTTGCGGGCCAAATCCATAATATTTTCCCCTTAGGTTGTCTCCCTGATGCTTTGCAACTCAACTGGCCAGAGTAAGCAGATAATGTGATTTTTATTCTCCATATTAGGAAATGAGGCAGAGGTACACTTGAATGGCAGTGTGGATTTTGGAGTCTTCATTTTTCCAGTTAAATTCCTGGGCTGTAGTTTTTTGACCAAGTTGCTTGCCCTCTGTAGGCCTAGATTTTCTTGTCTGTAAAATGAAGATATCTGTGTGCCAGTGCAGTTGTGTAAATTCTGTGATATGATTGTACAATGTGCCTAGCATAAAGGATCCATGCAAAAAGGTCAGGAAACTCATGCCTAGTCTTTTCTAAGGATACCCAATGAATCTCATGGTGGAGACACAGTCAGAATCTCCAAAGTCCTGATCTTTGATAAAGAAAGGCTACCATGATATGCTATTTGGATCAATCTAAAAGATGGTGAAGATTACAAAGAATTAGACTGGGAACACCCTTTCTCTCTATACAGATGTGTTCCCTCAGTTGAAGGAAGTAAAAAGAGAATATTAAATGCTTATAATGGAATGTCAATTTGCCATTGATGCTGAGTTGAGGGAGCAGCGTAGCAAGTAAAAAAGAGCAACTACTTGAAAAGAGTCAGGAGCCAGGATGTGAATTCCTATTCTGTACAATGCCAGCTAGGCTTGAATCCCATCTGACTTCCTGCCAGCTGGGAGACCTCATTACCTCTCCTTCTTCATCTGTAAAATAGAGCTGAGATCCACTCTGTCACTTTCTGGGTCTCACAGGGGAATCATGCAAGATACTCAGTATGTTAGGATGTTTGATGGATTGAGTTGAACTTGCTTGAGTTGAAGAGGCCCTTGATCTTAGATATCCTTAAGCCTCAGTAAGGAGGGAGCTTTATGGTCTATTGCTGTTGTTCAGACACTAAGTCATGTATGACCCTTTGCAACCTCATGGACTGCAGCCTGCCAGTCCCCTCTGTCCATTGGATTCCACAAGCAGTACTGGATTTCTTTCTCCAGGGTATCTTCCTGACCCAGAGATGGAACCCATGTCTCCTGCATTGGCAGGCAGATTCTTTACCATTGAACCACCAGGGAAGCAACCACAGCTTAGTATCAGGCTATTTGCTACCACCAGCTCCTTGGGGTGGACACTCACCAGGCTAATGACAGATAGAGAGTTGATGGCAGCCACTCCTTCACTGGGACGAGCCCCGTCTAGAAGCCAGGGAGCCAACTTCCTGTGTGGGATGATGTGAGGGCCCCTGGAAATGATCTCTCACTCACAAAGATGACTTCCTATGAACATAGCTTGGATGTTTGATATTATCCGTGTGACTCTGTGTCGTATTGGAGATAGCACTGATCTAGGAGATGGAAGGCCAGCTTCACATTCAGATTTCCTGCCTTTTCCACTTTGTTCTACTTTTCTTCCCTCCTTTCCTTTTTTTCCTTCTCTTCTTCCTCATCCTTCCGACAACATTCATTACCAAAAGCAGTAGCCTCTTTTTTTGTTTTTTTGTTATCTGCCTCTTTGAAATATTTGTAACATTTGACAGCATTTTTCTCCCTGGAATCCTCTCTCTCCTTCGTATTTGCTAAATCACATGGGTCTTACTTATTAAAATCCTGACAATTGGGGTTTTCTTCCTTTTTCTTTTACATCTTCTCCAGACCCAGAGTCTGCTTTACCACCTTCTTGTCGTTCATTCACATTTATGCCCTAATTCAGTGGATCGTTCATCCATTCAACTCATATATTGAATACCCATTCAGCAGCAGCCACATGGAGGGATGCATTAGGGAAAATCAGTCACGTGGTGCCTTGACTCATGTGTCTCGTGATGCTGTTCAGCCATGTCTGTGTAGGGATAGGGGAGTGGGTGTGTGCCAGGCACACCAAGAATCTACCTTGAGGCCAGTCTTGGGCATGGTGGGGAGAGGGGAGCAAGGGTTGGGGAGGTGCTTCTGTGGGGGGACAGACATTATATGGAAGAGGCTTTAAATGCATTCTGTTTGCACCAATGTAGTTTGACCATAACTCCAGAGGCAAGTAGCTGGTAATCAGATCTCACTGCAATGTGGTATTCAGTATTTGGGAACATAGTGAACATCCCCATCAAGAAGTAATTAATAAGATAAGTGACATCTTAAAATGGCTGTTGGGAGGACAGCTCCAGTTTAGATTTGTGATTGGAATACATGCCCTTTTCTTTGTTCATCATTTCACTGGCATCTCTCACTCATTCCATCCATTTATTCATTTTGACACCTTTTCAGTCTTTACTTCCTGGTAGATGCCTTTTGGAGAAGGCAATGGCAACCCACTCCAGTACTCTTGCCAGGAGAATCCCATGATGGAGGAGCTTGGTGGGCTAGGGTCCATGGGGTCACTAAGAGTCGGACACGACTGAGCGACTTCACTTACACTTTTCACTTTCCTGCATTGGAGAAGGAAATGGCAACCCACTCCAGTATTCTTGCCTGGAGAATCCCAGGGACAGAGGAGCCTGTTGGGCTGCTATCTATGGGGTTGCACAGAGTCAGACACGACTGATGCGACTTAGCAGCAGCAGCAGCAGGAGCAGCTGATGCCTTTTACTCACCTGGTTTCATTTTCATTTTGATACGTGGATGGAGGGGATCACATGCTTTGTCTGGCCTGTCAGTGGTAGTGAGCCCTGCCTCCACCATGCTTCCGTTCCATCCAGGAGGAGGGAACTGGCTTGGTACCATCATCTGCATTTGGCTCACCCATTCTTGCCAAGACCTTCACAGAGAGTGTTCTTTCTTCAGAAAGAAAATGGAAGCTCCTTAAAGGAGAAACCCAATGCCCTCAAAGGCATTCATCCTTCTCTGCTGGGCTGGAGGCCATGGCCTCAGAAAAGACATCCAGGAGCCTTGGAAGGAGGAGGAGTGAACACCCATCTATTTTGGGCCTTGGAAGCCGAGGATTTATTGCTCTCCCTGAGACAGGCAGGAGGCAGAAGTCTGGGGCAAGCCTGGGTGCCTTGCTGGCTACACCCTGGGGCTGGTGAGCATCTGGTGGAGGGAGGGGGTCAGATGGGATTCAACCTGCACCTTGAACTGCTATAAATCTTCCTGGCCAGGAAGCAGGCTCCAGCCAGGCCTGTGGGGGGTGGGGTGGTGGTGGTGGTGGTGGTGATGCTTTTTGCTCAGGAGCACCCCTGAGCCAGCCGCCCCTCGGCGTCCAGGCTGAGCAGTTGACCCCGACTTAATGAGACTACAACGTGGGTGTCCAGGGCCAGCTCTCCTGTGGGCTGCTTCCCTTGGAGCCAAATCAATATTTATTAATGATCTGCCCCCCTCACCCCACCCCCGGATGCCTCTGGCTTCACAGAGGCCCTCTGTTGCACCAGCCTGCCGGAGCCATTCATTAACTGCTGAGCCCTGCCGCCTGTGAGGCCGTGGAGGGGCTCACAGAGGCCAGCCCACCACGGAGGTATTTGCAAAGGTCATTAATGAGCTAATCTGATTTCACTTTTCCAAACAGAAGCCTGGGTCGCTGGGGTCAGTCTCTATTCCCAGCTTTGTGAGTGAGTCTGGTTGGGACGGGAGAGGCCTGTTACCATCACTGAAGAAGAGAAAGGGAATAGGAAGGGGTCTTGGAAGAACCTAGAACTTGCATATTAAAAAGTTACCACTTCTAAAGCCAGGGTGCCTGATAGAAGGTGGGGGAAGACCTGGGGCTGTCCTAGGGATTTTCTGTTAGCCCCTCTAAACTCCTGTCTTAGTTTGTCATTTCCTCCCCCTCTGTAGATGGGAGAACAGAAATCTAAAATCAAGGGTCCCCACTCTCACTTTATTCTAAGCCAGCCCAGTGGTTCAGTGCACAAGCTGCCCCAGTTCTGATTCCAGCCCTGCCAGCTCTGTAATCTTGAACAAGTCACCTCATCTCTCTGACCTTCAGTGTGCTCTGTTAATAACACAAAAATAATCCTGTCTACCCCCCAGGGCTTCCCTGGTAGCTCAGATGGTAAAGAATCTGCCTGCAATGCAGGAGACCTGGGTTCTATCCCCGGGTTGGGAAGATCCCTGGAGTAGGAAATGGCAACCCACTCCAGTATTCTTTCATGGAGAATTTCATGGACAGGGGAGACTGGTGGGCTACAGTCCATGGGGTTGCAAAGAGCTGGCCATGACTGGGTGACTAACACCAACACCTGCCAGGGTTACTCTGAGAATTAAAACAGACAGTGGAAGTCAAGTGCTTAGCACATCATTTGGTGGCCGGGAAGCTCTCAAAAAGTGTAACTTTAAAGGAAAAAAGCAGTTACTGTAACCTTAAGACTGGGAAAATTGGAAGAACCCATAAGTTGATGATGGGGACATGGGTAAGTGTCCTATCCTGGCCAACAGTGGCCTGCGGGACCTTACTTAACCAGACAAGTGTGTTCTGAGCATTTTCTGAATGATGATGGGGCCCAGAAGCTACCAGGAGCCCCTGGACTTGGATGAGGGCCCCATGGCCTCACACTGCCACCTGGGTCTCCCTGACAGTCTCCCTGACGGAGTCCTAGGGATTGTTAAGCTGCTTCAACCTTTGTCTTCTCTTTGCCAAGACTTAACACCTGGGGGATTTCCTGGTGGCTCAGATGGTAGAGTCTGTCTGCAATGTGGGGGACCTGAGTTTGATCCCTGAATCGAGAAGATCCCCTGGAGAAGGAAATGGCAACCCATTCCAGTATTCTTTCCTGGAAAATCCCATGGATGAAAGAGCCTGGAAGGCTACATACAGTCCCTAGGGTCGCAGAGTTGGACACGACTGAGCGACTTCACTTTGCCGAGACTTGAATCCTTTGAGTCTTTGCAACCCTCTCAAGTTCTCTGATTTTTTTTTTTTTTTTCCCACCAAGAGGCTTGAACCAAGCCATGTGGCCCAAGTACAGAGTGTTTTCCTTTTGGAGGAGAGGAAAAGAGAAAAGGAGAGAAGAGAAGAGAAAAGAAAAGGAGAGGAGAAGAAACGAGAAATCAGCCAAAGCTGAAAGTAAGCTGGTTCTGCTGCCCTCTGGCGTTCAGCTGGAAGCTGACCAGCACGCCCGGCTCTGAACCCGGCTGGAGACAAAGACGCTTGTTTCCGGAGCAGAGCCTTGTTTCTTGGGAAGCAGTAGGGTCAGGCATTTGGGGGGCTGAAGAAACACAGTGCTGGTGCTTCTAAGAGCAAGTCAGGCTGACACGCAGATTGACTGAAAGTGTATTTCCATGAGTCGCCTAGCCAGCGTTAGCCCTCCACATAGGCATATGAAACCCTAAAAAGATCCTAGCAGCTGAGAATGCAATAGCCTACATTTTTTGCAGGGGAAACTGAGCCCAAGGTCAGAAAACTTGTTAACATCAGAGCAGAGCCTGTTTGAGAAGGCGCTTCTGACTCCAGCCTCCCCTCTTTCCTCCCGTTCCCTCCCCTCCTCCTCTCCCTTCTCTCCTTCATTCGTCTCCTCCTCCTTTTTCTTCTGCCTCATCACCACTGAACTTTTCCCATCCTAGTGGTTAACACCAGTGCAACACTTACTGTGGCCAGCCTCTCTGCTAAAATGTGTCCCATTTCCTCTAGCATTTAACACAAGTGTGTGCGTGCTCACTCGTGTCCGACTCTGAGACCCCAAGGACTGTAGCCCACCAGGCTTCTCTGTCCATGGGATTTCCCAGGCAGGAATACTGGAGTGGGTGGCCACTGCCTCTTCCAGGGGATCTGCTGACCCAGAGTTTGAATCTGCGGCTCCTGCATTGGCAGGCGGATTCTTTACCACTGAGCCTCCTGAACGTATGTAATGATGCAGTAATATGGAAAGACAGTTTTAATTCATTTTGTGGTTAAAGAAACTAAGGCTCTGAGAGATAAAGTGCTTGCTGAGTTGCACAACTGGTTGGATTCCTAGCCTCGCTGGAAGACTTTGTGCTCTGCTCCCTGTATTATATTAAGGGCAGAGTAAAAACAAAAGCAAAGTCCCCGGAGTTTGTAGCTGAACAGTCCTAATGCAGGCATTCCTCTTCTATCATGCTTTGCTTTACCGTTCTTCACAGGTACTGTATTTTTTTACAAATGGCAGGTTTGTGAAAGCCCTATATGGAGCAAGTCCATAGCCTTCATTTTTCCAACAGTGTTTGCTCACTTCCTGTCTCTGTATCCTATGCTGGTGGTTCTCACAATATTTCAGCTTATCTGATTATATTTGTCATGGTGATCTGAGATCAGTGATGTTACTACTATGACTTGCTGAAGGCTCAGATGATACTTAGCATTTTTAGCAAGTAAATATTTTAAAATTAAGATATATACATTGCTTTTTCAGATGTAACACTGTTGCACACTTCATAGACTATAGCATAGTGTAAAAACACAACTTTTATATGTCCTGGGAAACCTCAGAGTTCATGTGACTCACTCTGCTGTGATATTCTCAGTGGCTGCAGTTGTGTCTGACTTCACAAACCTATGGACTGTAGCCTGCCAGGCTCCTCTGCCCATGGGATTCTCCAGGCAAGAATACAGAAGTGGGTTTCCATGCCCTCCTCCAGGGGATCTTCCTGACCTAGGGATCGAACCTGCTTCTCCTGCATTGCAGATGGATTCTTTGCTACTGAGCCATCAGAGAATCCCTATTTCCAACATGAATCTGTGTTTATTATGTGCCAGACTCTGTTCTCAACAGATCACACATATTAACTCTTTTAAACGTATGTGTTCCTATAAAGTGGTGCTTTATTATCCCCGCTTTATTGGTAGGAAGACTAAAGCAGGGTTAATTATTTGTCCACTTGACTTCACATTCCAGGATGTCTGGCTCTAAGTGAGTGATCACACCATCATGATTATCTGGGTCATGAAGATCTTTTTTGTACAGTTCTTCTGTGTATTCTTACCACCTCTTCTTAATATCTTCTGCTTCTGTTAGGTCCCTACCATTTATGTCCTTTATTGAGCCCATCTTTGCATAAAATGTTCCCTTGGTATCTCTAATTTTCTTGAAGTGATCTCTAGTCTTTTCCTTTCTATTGTTTTCCTCTATTTCTTTGCACTGATCACTGAGGAAGGCTTTCTTATTTCTCCTTGCTATTGTTTAGAACTCTGCATTCAGATGGGTATATCTTTCCTCTTCTCCTTTGCTTTTCGCTTTCCTTCTTTTCACAGCTGTTTGTAAGACCTCCCCAGACAGCCATTTTGCTTTTTTGCATTTCTTTTTCTTGGAGATGGTCTTGATTCCTGTCTCCTGTACAATGTCATGAACCTCTGTCCATAGTTCATCAGGCACTCTATCAGATCTAGTCCCTTGAATCTATTTCTTACTTCCACTGTATAGTCATAAGGGATTTAATTTAGGTCATACCTGAATGATCTAGTGGTTTTCCCCACTTTCTTCAATTAAAGTCTGAATTTGGCAATAAGGAGTTCATGATCTGAGCCACAGTGGGCTCCTGGTCTTGTTGTTGCTGACTGTATAGAGCTTCTCCATCTTTGGCTGCAAAGAATATCATCAGTCTGATTTCGGTGTAGACCATCCGGTGATGTCCATGTGTAGAGTCTTCTCCTGTGTTGTTGGAAGAGGGTATTTGTTATGACCAGTGCATTCTCTTGGCAGAACGCTATTAGCCTTTGCCCTGCTTCATTCTGTACTCCAAGGCCAAATTTGCCTATTACTCCAGGTGTTTCTTGACTTCCTAGTCTTGCATTCCAGTCCCCTATAATGAAAAGGATATCTTTTTTGGGTGTTAGTTCTAGAAGGTCTTGTAGGTCTTCATAGAACTGTTCAACTTCAGCTTCTTTAGCATTATTGGTTGGGGCATAGACTTGGATTACTGTGATATTGAATGGTTTGCCTTGGGAACGAACAGAAATCTTCCTGTCATTTTTGAGACTGCATCCAAGTATTGCATTTTGGACTCTTTTGTTGACTATGATGGCTGCTCCATTTCTTTTAAGGGATTCCTGCCTGCAGTAGTAGATATAATGGTCGTCTGAGTTAAATTCACCCATTCCAGTCCATTTTAGTTCGCTGATTCCTAGAATGTCGATGTTCACTATTGTCATCTCCTGTTTGACCACTTCCAATTTGCCTTGATTCATGGACCTGACAGTCCAGCTTCCTGTGCAGTATTGCCCCAGAGACCGCGTTCAAGCCTGGGTTGTCTGCCTGTGTAATCAGGGCCTTAACCATGGCTAGATTGTCCCTCCCTGAGAAACAGGGGACCTGATCTGGGCTGGGGACAAACTCTGGCTACTCCAGTCCCCTTGAGCCATGGCAAGGTCATGTCATATCTCTCCGACCTTCGCCCTGGGGTCTGGAGCCATGAGATGTTATATAAAATAGTTTCCTCTTCCTTTTCTATTTCCTGGCACTGCTTTTTTCTTCTTCAAGGACTTCCTGGCATTGTTATATTTTAAAATTTACTTATAGCTTATTCCTTGTCCCTCTCTCTCAGATGTGAGCCCCACAGGAGTGAGAAGTCCGCTGTATTCACTCCTCAACGTCCAGAGCCTGGCAGTATAAGTGTTTAATACGTAGTCATGAAAACTCGTCTTGGAGGGCTAAGGGTCCCCCAAGTCAGAAGATGGTGCAGGGAGGAAAGGCTGGCTTGCTGTATCCCCAGGGGCAGCTGTTATTGCCAGAATTATGTATAAATTTCTGGCAAAATAGAGGCTGTGAATGGGCAGAGACAGGCAGCCTTGGAAGGGAAGGGACGGGGCAGCAACACACTAGAGAAACAGGGAGGCTCTTAGAGGGGGTCCTGAGTCCTGACTGACTACAATAGGACATCCTTCCTTACGCCCTCCCAGACCCAAGCAGGGAACAGACCCATTTTCAGTGCTGACAACAGAGACCCATCATGCAAGGCTCTGGATTCAAGGAGAAAGAAAAGCTTGGAGAGAATTCAAGTGACAAAGTGGGAAGTCAGGTCTCATCTTCAGTGAGCTGAACGCGGGGCTGAGTCATCCCAGACTCCAAAGTCCAGCACCTGGGCCAGCGGAGGGCTGTGGAGGGACCTCTCCTCCCTGCCCCTCGGTCTCCTCTTCTGAAAATGGGGTGATAATAATGCCATCCCCACGGGGCTGGTATGAGAATTGGGTGAGGAAGGGTATGTAGTGTTTAGGACAGCGCCTGGCACGAAACAAGAGCTCTGTGAGGCTTAGCTGGAATTACTGCCACAATGTCTGTTCCTGTTATTATTATTGTAGGGAGCCCACCTTGAGAACCAGGCTGGACTTAGGGGCATGCAGACCTCCAGGTGGGAAACTAAAGAAAATCAGGCAGTCAGGCTCCAGAGCCAGCCCCTCTGCCCAGCCTCTTTGCTCCCCACTCCCGTACCTGAAAGGATGGATTTTGTGGTCCAGACCTGAGACCACAGCATCATCCAGGCCCAAGTTTGAATACTGAATCCACTGTTTCCAACAGTGTGTGTATTTGGGTTTATCACGTAACCTCCCCGCATCCCAGTTTTTTCATTTTCAATATGGGGATACCAATAGTACCACCAGGCTTTCCTTGTGGCTCAGACAGTAAAGAATCCACCTGCAATGCAGGATTTGATCCCTGGGTCAGGACGATCCCCTGGAGAAGGGCATGGCAACCCTCTCCAGTATTCTTGCCTGGAGAATTCCATGGACAGGGGAGCCTGGCAGCCTACAGTCCATGGGTCTCAAAGAATTGGACACAACTGAACAGTTAACACACACACAATCAGTTCAGTCAGTTCAGTTGCCCAGTCATGTATGAGGCTTTGAGACCCCAAGGACTGCAGCACACCAGGCCTCCCTGTCCATCACCAACTCCCAGAGTTTACTCAAACTCATGTCCATTGAGTCAGTGATGCCGTCCAACCATCAAATACTCTGTCATCCCCTTCTCCTCTTGCCTTCAATCTTTCCCAGCATCAGGGTCTCTTCAAATGAGTCAGTTCTTTGAATCAGATGGCCAAAGTATTGGAGTTTCAGCTTCAGCATCAGTCTTTCCAATGAATATTCAGGACTGAATTCCTTTAGGATGGACTGGTTGGATCTCCTTGCAGTCCAAGGGACTCTTAAGAGGCTTCCCCAACACCACAGTTCAAAAGCATCAGTTCTTCGGCACTCAACTTTCTTTGTAGTCTAACTCTTACATCCATACATGACTATTGGAAAAACCATAGCTTTGACTAGACGGACCTTTGTTGGCAAAGTAATGTCTCTGCTTTTGAATACGCTGTCTAGGTTGGTCATTACTTTCCTTCCAAGGAGCAAGCGTCTTTTAATTTCAAGGCTGCAGTCACCATCTGCAGTGATTTTGGAGCCCAAAAATAAAGTCTGACACTTTTCCGTTATTTCCCCATCTATTTGTTATGAAGTGATGGGACCAGATGCCATGTTGTTAGTTTTCTGAATGTTGAGCTTTAAGCCAACTTTTCCACTCTACTCTTTCACTTTCATCAAGAAGCTCTTTAGTTTTTTTGCTTTCTGCCATAAGGGTGGTGTCATCTGCTTATCTGAGGTTATTGATATTTCTCCTGGCAATCTTGATTCCAGCTTGTGCTTCATCCAGTCCAGTATTTCTCATGATGTACTCTGCATAGAAGTTAAATAAGCAGGGTGACAGTATACAGCCTTGATATACTCTTTTTCCAATTTGGAACCAGTCTGTTGTTCTATCTCCAGTTCTGTTACTTCCTGACCAGCATACAGATTTCTTCAGGAGGCAGATCAGGTGGTCTGGTATTCCCATCTCTTGAAGAATTTTCCACAGTTTGTTGTGATCCACACAGGGCTTTGGCATAGTCAATAAAGAAGAAGTAGATGTTTTTTTCTGGAACTCTCTTGCTTTTTTGATGATCCAACTCATCGAAGAGTACCCACCAATAGTACCCACACCAATAGTACACACACACACACACACACACACACACAATAGTACCCACCAATAGTACAAATACTAAGTAAAGTATTTGGAATTATACTCAGTGTTAGTTAGTTTTTATTATTAACAGAGGAGGAAGAAAGATTAGCATCTCAGATCTATGGAAAGGAGGCTGTTAAGTGGACCTTTATTACTTGTGTTCACATAATCATCTTGTTTTGATGGAATGCAGCTGTTTCCTGTCTGATGCTGTAATGTGTAGACCATGGGTGACAGTTCCCCAGTATGACCACTAGATGGCACGCATGTTCTTTCCTGCCTGACTTGAGCAAAGCCAGACAGAAATAAGGTGCAAACAGTGGAAAGCTACCTTTTATCATCCTGATGCTGGGCTGCATCCTTTGCCTACGTTCTCATTTACTCCTCACAGCCTCACAGCAGTCCCCAGATTAAAGGACATATTTCGCCAAAAATGCTAAGCACAATTCCTGGCATATGACATGTTGCTGCTGTTTTTACAGAGTTGGGACTGAGACTCAGAGAGGGTGAGTAGGCAGCTGGAGCCTGGGTTCTAAAAGGTATACCCAACTGGCTGAAAGTTTAGCATCTTTTCCCCTAAAATTTCCTCCCTCTGTTCCCTCTCTGCACACAGAACTACAGTGCAGTCTGTTTCCTAACTTCGTGGAACTTACAGTCCAAAATGTCCTCATCTCTGTTCATTCATTCCTGGGACAGTTCCGCTCTCAGTGTGCCTCCTTTCTCGAAGGCCACAGAGATCTGGGTGCTGCCACCTACTCTGCAGGACCCAAGCACTGTGGGTCACATCATTCAGACCCCATGTTCTCTCCCACTGTACTGCTACTGCTTCAGAGCAAGCCCGTGGGTTTTTAGGTACTGCATAGCATCTTCAAATCCCAAACTGCTGGATGGTGTTTATTCCATGTCACCATGGCTTTGACATTAAAATATTTTGCAAGGTTTCCTGGAAGCCCTTGGGAGGGAGATACATGAAAGGAAGATGGGTCGCAAGAGAAGGGTTCTTGGGCTTACTGCTGCTTACAATAGAAGGCTTCCCAGGTGGCACTGAAAGAAAGTGAAAGTGAAAGCTGCTCAGTGGTGTCCGACTCTTTGTGACTCCATGGATTGTCCATGGAATTCTCCAGGCCAGAATACTGGAGTGGGTAGTCTTTCCCTTCTCTAAGGGATCTTCCCAACCCAGGGATCAAACCCAGTTCTCCCACAGTGCAGGCAGATTCTTTACCAGCTGAGCCACAAGGGAAGCCCAAGAATACTGGAGTGGGTAGCCTATCCATTCTCCAGTGGATCTTTCCGACCCAGGAATTGAACTGGGGTCTCCTGCATTGCAGGTGATTCTTTACCAACTGTATCAGGGAAGCCTTGTGGTAAAGAACCCACCTGCCAATGCAGGAAACATAAGAGATGTGGGTTCAATCCCTGGGTTGAGAAGATCCCCTGGAGGAGGGCATGGCAACCCACTCCAGTATTCTCGCCTGGAGAATCCCATGAACAGAGGAGCCTGGCAGGCTAAAGTCCATAGCGTCCCAAAGCGTCAGACATGACTGAAGTGACTTAGCATGCATAGAATGAATATTCCAGAATATATCTGGAACATATATCACATGAAATATTCTGCTGCTAAAGTAAACCATCAAACACCACTCCACTGTGCCATGATAGGTAGACAAGAGATGAATTTTGAGATCATTCAGGGAAAATCTCCAGGAAAGGGAATAGGTGAGGGAACATGTTTTAAGTGAAATAAGTGAGACAGAAAAAAAAAAAAAAAACATACTGAATGGTATCATTTATATGTGGAATCTTCAAAAAGAAAAAAAAAAGTAAATTCATAGAAACATAAAGTAGATAACTGGTTACCAGGGTCTTAATGGTGGGGAAATAGGGAGAGGCTGGTTAAAGGGTACAAACTTTTCAGCTATAAGATGAATGGGGTCTGAGACTTCCCCAGCCGTTCAGTGGTTAAGACTCTGTGCTTCCAGTGCAGGGGGCATGGGTTCAATCCCTGGGGACGAAACTAAGATCCCACACGCCGTGTGGAATGGCCCCCAAAACAAATGGGTCAGGCCTGAGGATCTAATGTAAAACATGGTGACTGTAGTCAACAACACTGTACTGTATTGTTGAAATCTGCAAAGAGAATAGAACCCTCAAAAGATAAATATGTGTGGTGATGGATGTGTTAATTAACCAGATGCGGGGAATCCTCTCACAATGTGTATGTCTATCAAACCATCATGATATACGCTTAAGCTATCGTCAGGATTTGTTACTGGCTTATTCAACTTCAATGTTGAATAAACCAATACATATATACAATTTGTTTCCAAGGAAAATGAGATTTGACTTTTGAGTAGGAATTTGGGGGTTGTCTGGGACCCCACTTGCCAGCACCATGGGCTTGCCTCATTGGAATTGATCCCCTGCTTCTGATCTTGGTGAGACCTTTGGCCACGTTACACCCATCTGCTAATCAGGCCTTTGCCCTTTCTGTGTTGCAGTGCCCTGGTTTCCAAGAACCATTCAGGAACTCGACAACTTTGCCAATCAGATTCTCAGCTATGGAGCTGAACTGGACGCAGATCACCCGGTGAGCCCGTGGCCCCGCCCATGAGGCTCCCTCAGTTTCCCCCTTCACCCCCTCCACCCTCTTTGGAGCAATGTGTCTTTGTTTGCTTGTATGACAAACATTTATTGAGTGTCTACTTAGACATCATCATTATCATGCTTATCTTTGAAGCAAATACAGATCACCATCCAGAAACTTATATATTTATCATATATGTATGTAAGGGATGGGTGTTCACACATGCACAAAAACACACGTGCACATATGTAAATCACCTTTATTTCTGATTTAGTCCTACCACAGAGGTTTAAATCAAGTGCTTGGGCAACACTAAGCTACTAACAACTCCACTGGCTACAGTGGGGCAGTGGGGAGTGGTGACCTGGAACTGGATTTCAAAGCCTGAGAACAAGATGCTGGTCATATAAGGAACCAAGAGGCTCTAGGAGCCAAGGGAATAGCATATGCAAAGGCTCAGAGTCCTGATAGTATCTGGAATATTTGGACATGAATCTGAGCAAACTCCAGGAGATGGTAAAAGACAGGGGAGCCTGGTGTGCTGAAGTCCATGGGGCGCAAAGAATTGGAAACAACTCAGCTACTGAACAACAACAGCAATATTTGGGGAATGGCTGAGTTGATGTGTTAGGCGTGAGGGTGAGAGTGTCAGGAGATGAAGCTGGGCAGTGGGTTATGGTCAGATTTTAAAAGATCTGATGTGTCAGATAGAGCATTTGACTGTATCCTGTATCCATTCATATTTTTAAGTAGAGGACCAAGGTTGGAGTCTTATTCTCCTTTTTAGGGTGGAGAGCTCTAGAAGGAGCAGCCTTCTAGAGGCTGAGAGGTGAGGCTTCTAGCGGTGAGAAATGCCACCATTGCGTTGACTGTCATTTACTCTCCGACCAGGCAAATGGTTCCTCAGTCTTTAAACGACTTGGAGGCTATTTCTACTGTAACTCACTTAGAGCCTCTGCATTTTATCAGGACTGTTTTCTCCTCCATCTCAGCTATGTGGTCTTTACCACTGAGCAGGTTGTGAACATGCTCTTCACAAAGGCTCTTTTCAGTAAGCAAAGCTGATGTTCCCATTGTACTGACGGAGTCACTGAGGCACAACAAAAGTAAATGAGTCATCCCTAAGTCAGCCTAAACTTTGGATCCTTCGACTCTTTCATCTGTGCTCATAGTACCTGAGGACAGAAGTCTAACCAGTGTCAGAAATTCAGGCCCGTTCACAGAGACAAAGAGCAAGCTATTTGGGCAGGCAACCCACTCCAGTGTTCTTGCCTGGAGAATCCCAGGGATGGGGGAGCCTGGTGGACTGCCGTCTATGGGGTCGCACAGGGTTGGACACGACTGAAGCGACTTAGCAGCAGCAGCCTTTTAAAATATGAACAGTTGTTGCTTGTTCCAATTCAAATAGTAAACCCCTTAGAGTGGACTCAAAAGTGTAGAAAAGCATGAGGAAGAATATGAAGATCATCCCTAATCTTAGTTATTTCTCTTTTTTCTCTTGGTTCTATTCTGCATTTTTTTTTTTAACTTGGAGAAGGTGTTTTATAAGCAGAAGCAAAGGTGAATTTCCTCCAGCTTCTATACTTCAAAACAGAAAAAAAATCACCTGTTATACTGTCCAAAACCATCAATATTTTATTAATTCATTTATTTAGACACCCGTGAGTACACATGACGCTTCCCGGGTGGCGCAGTGGTAGAAGGAAATGGGAACCCACTCCGGTATTCTTGCCTGGAGAATCCCATGGAGGAGGAGCCTGGTGGGCTGCAGTCCACAGGGTCGCAAAGAGTGGTAAAGAATCTGCCTGCCAAATGCAGGAGATGGAGGAGACTCGGGTTCGATCCTTGAGTCGGGATGATCCCCGAAAGTAGGAAATGACAACCCACTCCAGTATTCTTACCTGGGAAACCCCTTGGACAGAGGAGCCTGGTGGGCTACCGTCTGTGGGGTCACAAAGGGTCGGACACGACTGAGCATGCACGCACACAGCATGAATATACATATTTTAAGTCAGTGCTATCTTGTACTAACCCACCCCCAACAGGAAGCTTGTAGGAGGGTTCAGGCTTTCAGGATGATTCGGCAGTGAATCCTCCTGCCTGTGCATCTTTATGTGAACTTCCCAGAGCTTCTTTGATTCTTATTTGTGAAATTATTTAAGGATAGAAACCGGATTTCGGGCTCCTCATATCTATTACTTGAACACCTGCTCCCTGCAAAAACTAGAGGTAAAGTTGCAGCATTTGGAATCTCATGCCATCTTCCTGGGTGGAAAGCAGCTGAGTGGAGCCCGGGGAAGGAGGGGCACACAAGGAGATGCTCTACCTGCCGCGTGACATGTCTTGGGCAGACCCACTTGGCCGCCTGCCCAGGGAGACGAGCATCTCCAAAGACTCCGTTTCTCAGAAATGCTGTCTGGCCACCCTGACCCCGTCCCTGGGACGTTTTCTCCTCTTCTCAAGCTCCCTGCCTCCCGCCCAGCTCCGTGTCCCTTCCGCTGGCCACGTGCTGGCTCCCTCGGAGCAACGGGGGAAGAGGCCAGTCCTCAGAAACGGCCCGTTCCCTCTCCTTACCCTTGTGTCTCCTCAGAGGCACTCGGGGCTGGTCTTAAAACTCCCTGGAATTCATTTTCTTTACAGACCCATCCCATGTCTTTGGCTCCCTAGCCTCTCCGTGTCATGCTTTTTATCATAAAAATGCAATTTATCAGGTACACAGTCCCCCTGACGAGGAGGCCAGGCTCTCTGTGTTCCTTTCTGTGACTTTTCATCAGATCTGGGGAACTCGCGGGCCAAGGACAGAGTAAACCCTCCAGGGTGCTTCCCCGCAGCCTCCAGGCCCTGCAGGGCCTGGCCTCGCCGCGAGGGGTGGCTCGGGCGTTCTTCCCGAAAGGACCCTCTGTTCTTCCCGGTCCCCTGGTGTTCAGGCTGACCCCGTGCCCTTGGCAGTGTCCACTGACAGCTGAGCCAGCATCTCACTTCAGGGCTTTCAAAACCACCCCTTTGAGAAATGAGGCCAAGGAAGACTTGTTCCCGAAATGCAGGGTAGAGGGTACCTGCCTTTCAGTGGGAATGTGGAAGCACTTGCCTTCTTCTCCCCACTCTCTCCTGCTTTCCCCCCCAACCCCACCTTCCTTCCACAAATATTGATTAAGCAAATAACATCCACAGCTAATGTTTCTCCAGTGAGGACTGTGTGCCAGATGCTGTGCTGAATGCTTTACCCACATTTTCAAAATTTCAATCTTATAACCTCCCTGGGAGGATTGAATTTTCCCATTTTCAGAGGAGACAACTCAGACAAGCGGACTGTGTAGCCTCACGTGTATGTGGACTGTGTCCCAGGCTGTGGAGAGGAAAGGGGCTGGAAATGATTAGTGAGACCTGGTTCCTTCTGCCCTCTACAGGCCTTCGGTCATGGGATAGAGTGGGGAGGGGTGTCCAGTCTTCCCAAATGGATGCCAGAGGGGGCTAGGATACAGCCTCGCAGGCGGAATTCAAGTGGGTCTAGTTTTTGTTTTTTAGATCATTAATTAATTTGGTCGCTTTGGGTCTTGTGGGATCTAGTGCCCTGACCAGGGATCGAACTGGGGGGCCCCCTGCATTGGGAACACAGAGTCTTAGCCACTGGGTCACCAGGGAAGTATCCCAAATTGGTCTGTTTGATCCCTGTTTCTAAAACGGACTCTCCTTTCTCTGACATCTCCCAGCCTCTGTGCTCCTGTTGCTGTCATTTCCTTTCTCTGGGATATTTTTTCTTATCCTCTCACTTCTTTGCCTGCTGGCAAACCTGTCTTTTCATCTTTTAAGGCCCAGCTCACATATCTTGGCTTCCCTAAAGCCTTCCTCCTGAACAAGGGTTTCATTCTGATGCTGCAGAGCTATGTGCACGGGGTTTTATGCTTTGAACACAGTATCAGCTCAAAATAAATTCATTGCCTCAGAGGACTTCTTTAATGGTCATGTGCACAGTTCTTAAATTGTAGTCTTTGAAAAAAAATTCTCATGATCAAGGAATAAAGTCTGTATTTTAGACTCTCATTTTAAGCATCTGTAAGTTCCATTATCTCACTAGAGGCTTTGGAAAATCCTATACAAATGAAACCCATTCAACCTAATGTTCCTTAAATTTCTTTACCCATGGAACCCCCTTTTCATGGAATACTTAGCCACACTATCTTGAATGGTAGTGTTCCATGGAACATAGTTTGAGTTTAGTTCAGTTCAGTTCAGTTCAGTCGCTCAGTCGTGTCCGACTCTTTGCAGCCCCATAAACTGCAGCACACCAGGCCTCCCTGTCCATCACCAACTCCCGGAGTCCACCCAAACCCATGTCCATTGAGTCGATAATGCCATTCAACCATCTCATCCTTTGTCATCCCCTTCTCCTCCTGCCCTCAGTCTTTCCCAGCCTCAGGGTCTTTTCCAATGAGTCAGTTCTTCGCATCAGGTGGCCAAAGTATTGGAGTTTCAGCTTCAAAATCAGTCCTACCAATGAACACCCAGGACTGATCTCCTTTAGGATGGACTAGTTGGATCTCCTTGCAGTCCAAGGGATTCTCAAGAGTCTTCTCCAACACCACAGTTCAAAAGCATCAATCCTTCATTTGGTAAAATCATAACACAAAGTACATGATTAAACATCAGGTTTAAAGAGTCAGATAGTACATACTATCAGTTCTAAGGTCCCTGTAGACTAGAATGGTTTGGGAAGACTTCTGGAAAGAGGGAGACCTGAGGTGAGCCCTCTAGTAACAAGGTCAATAGTTGTTGTTCAGTTGCTAAGTTGTGTCTGACTCTTTGCAACCCCATGGACTGAAGCACACCAGGCTTCCCTTTCACTGTCTCCTGGAGTTTGCTCACATTCATGTCCATTGAGTCCGTGATGCCATCCAACCATCTCATCCTCTGCTGCCCTCTTCTCCTTTTGCCTTCAATCTTTCCCAGCCTCAGGGTCTTTTCCAGTGAGTTGGCCCTTCCCATCAGGTGACCAAAGTATTGATCAATAGGGCCAAATGCTTATCAAACAACCCCCAAATCTCTATGAATTAACCCAGTAAAAGTTCATTTCCAGTGTAGGTCAAAAGGGAAATTTCCTCCCACAGTCCTGCAGAGATCAAGTCTCCTTCGATCTAGTGGTGGCATCCTCATCTGGGTCCTGGGAGCTGTCTCCATTCTGCCAGGCATGGGAGAATTGCTCCTGGGAGGTTTCTGTGGTCCAGGATGAAAGGTGACTCACATCCCTTCACTTCAGTTCCACTGCCTGCAGCTCAGTCACAGGGTTGCTGCTCCCTGAAAAAGAGACCAGGAACAGTGGTTTAGCAATGCTGTCTGAAAGCAAGAAGGCCCAGATCTTGGGGACCACCAGCAGCCTCTGCCACACAGACCCTAACCCCATAGATTCCCTCTTCCAGTTTTCCTGGCACCTGTACCTGCTTCTAAACTGAAGATCTGCATGAGGGGATGCTTTCTGGTGGGGAAAACATTAGCCAATACAACTGCTTTTCTGTGTCTCTTTCTACTGCTTGATTTAAATCTCTCAAATTGCTTTTCAATATTTCCAGAACATAGATGCTGAGTTTCCCTGCTCTCCAAGAAGAGCTTTGCTCTTTCCTGAAAGCAGGACTGTCTTTCCAATACTTCTCTTTCCCTTTTCCTTTGCCCATCCAACCTTCTCCATCCCAGAGCCCTGTCAAGTTCTGTTCTAAGGATCAGTCAGAGAGTTGAGTCATCAAAATCTGCTTGTGCTTCTACTAAGCTGCTCTGTCAAATTATAACTTTTAAAAAGTTAAAAACAACTGTCGTACAGGTAGATAGTGAACATCTCTCAAAGATCTATGAACTCTGGAGTAAGGGAATCAATAACATGGCAAGGACAGTGCAAAGGAAGATGTAAGAGATGGAAACATATGGTCATTGAAAAATGGGATGCTGGGATGAGATTACAAAGATGGGTACCTGTGATTCAGTTCAGTTCAGTTCAGTCGCTCAGTCGTGTCCGACTCTTTGCCACCCCATGAATCGCAGCACGCCAGGCCTCCCCTGTCCATCACCAACTCCTGGAGTTCACTCACACTCACATCCATTGAGTCCGTGGTGCCATCCAGCCATCTCATCCTCTGTCGTTCCCTTCTCCTCTTGCCCCCAGTCCCTCCCAGCATCAGAGTCTTTTCCAATGAGTCATCTCTTTGCGTGAGGTGGCCAAAGTACTGGAGTTTCTGCTTTAGCATCATTCCTTCCAAAGAAATCCCAGGGTTGATCTCCTTCAGAATGGACTGGTTGGATCTCCTTGCAGTCCAAGGGACTCTCAAGAGTCTTCTCCAACACCACAGTTCAAAAGCATCAATTCTTCGGCACTCAGCCTTCTTCACAGTCCAACTCTCACATCCATACATGACCACAGGAAAAACCATAGCCTTGACTAGATGGACCTTAGTCGGCAAAGTAATGTCTCTGCTTTTGAATATAAACAATAAAGTCACAACCACGAGTGCTTTCTATTGGACAGAAGCCATTTGCAACTTGATCATAAAATAAATGTTTTGCAACTTAGTAATTTGTAAGGGCTTCCCTGGTGGCTCAGCGTTAAATAGTCTGCCTGCAATTCCAGAGACACAGGTTTGATCCCTGGGTCGGGAGGATCCCCTGGAGGTGGGCATGGCAACCTCCTCCAATATTCTTGACTGGAGAATCCCATGGAAGAGAGGAACCTGGCAGGCTACATTCCACAGGGTCGCAAACAGTCAGACATGACTGAAGTGACTTAGCATGCATGTATTCTTTCTACAACTCAACCCTACTGAAGCAAATCATACTATTCAACACCCCAAGTAAAAAATTGCTGAGATTAAGGCGAGAGATTCCAGGTGGACTGCAGGTGATGTTATAACTTTGCTCCTATAGACGTCTCTCACCATCTTCCCATCCACCATGCCTCTCTTCTGACTCCCCCCACCACTCCTTCACCAACAGTATATTTTCCTGTCAAAACATACTTGGTTACACGCAGTGCAACGAAAATTGCTGCTATTAGCTTAATTGAGACGGGGTGATTATAAATAAATTATATGCAGTCCTACAGAAATTGCTGCTATTAGTCCAAATTGAGATGGGATGATTAGTCATCACCAACTATAGCTTAATTCAGAGTGTCTTCCGCGTGGTCACAGAGCCCTGTGGCCACCTGGCAGCCCAGGGGATGCAAGGCCAAATGCCTGAGAGGTGGGCTCCAAGGCTGCAGATCTCTATTGCTGGTAACAGAACAAAAGTCTGTGCTGCCTAGTTGGCAGGGTTCCTTTGTACATTGAGAATGAATTTCTTAGAAACTTGAAGTTGAAAAAGACTATACTTAGAAAACTTGCCATATAGAAAATTTTTGTAAAATAATAGTATACATAATTATATAAATAACATATAATGGTATATAAAATATTATGCAATATAAAATATAATAATATTATATTTGGATGTATTGATATAGCTCCCTGGATCAATCTTCTGTCCATTCCCATAATGATTTGAGATGGGTTTTTAATATTATTTTACTTTTTTCTAATTATAAAAGGGGTAGAGATAAATTGGGCTTCCCCAGTGGCTCAGCAGTAAAGAATTCACCTGTAGTGTAGGAGATGCTGGTTCAATCCCTGGGTCAGGAAGATGCCCTGGAGGAGGGCATGGCAACCCACTCCAGTATTCTTGCTTCGTGAATCCTGCGGACAGAGGAGCCTGGTAGGCTATAGCCCGTATGGTTGCAAAGAGTTGGACACAGCTGAAGTGACTGAGCCAAGATAAATTGTCAAGTTTGGATTAACATATGTTGTTGTTTAATCACTACACTGTGTCCAACTCTTTTGTGATGACCTCTCTCTTTTGTGATGGTAGCCCATGAGTCTCCTCTGTCCATGGGATTTCCCAGGCAACTGGAGCAGGTTGCCATTTCCTTCTCTATGGGAGCTTCCCGACCCAGGGATTGAACCTGTGTCTCCTGCATTGGCAGGCAGATTCTTTACCACTGAGCCACCAGAGATTGACATATACACACTGCTATATATAAAATAGATAACTGACAAGGACCTACTATATAGCACGGGGAGCTATACTTAATATTTTGTAATAACCTATAATCTGAAAAATATATGTGTATGTATATGTATTCAGTTATACATATATATAAATGTATAACTGAATCACTGTGCCATATACCTGAAATTAACATGATATTGCAAATCAATTATACTTCAAAAAAATAAATAAAAATGAAACAATAAAATAAACCCAACTGCAAAAAAAAAAAAAAGGAGGGAAAAAGAAACCCACATTCACAGTAAAAAAAAAATTACTGTGTATTTTTACACATTAAAAATACATTTAGAAGCCTAAATGGCACGGAAGAATAAGAATTCCCATTTCATACCATTGATTGGATTTGGGTGTATTTATTTTATCATTGTTTTTATTCTATTTAAATAATCCCTCTGACATAGTTGCTACCTACCAGAGATACAATTTTATATTAAGCTTTTTTTTTTTCAATTGGTAGAAAAATCTTTAAACTACCTAGACAAAATACATTGAAGGTAAAAGAAAAATAAGCCAAATGGTTAGAGAAATTGTCATGGGCATGCCATTCTGGAGACATGATAATAAAGTGGAAATCCACTGGTTAAGCGAATTTGAATTCTTCACTCCTCTCCCTGGGTAGCTATCTCAGACTTCAAACCACAACTCACCACCTGGCTAGGATGAGAAAACCTAAGTGGAGGTGCTGTTTCTGCAGTTAAGGGCCCCTTGGCAAATGGCTCTATGGGCTTCCCTTTCTGTATATCTACATCAAAATATAAAAATAGATATTCTCCAAGGCAACTTTACAAGTGCAAATCCTATGCTTTGAATTTAGGGACTGGGAAGAGCCATGACCATTAAATAGGACTTGTAGTGAGGAGGACTATAAGTCAAGCATTACTGACTGACAAACGTTAAGGTTAAATTTTGAGTCTTTAAGTTTGGAGATGTGTTCTTCATTTAGCCCAGTAGACAGGTTCCTCAAAGTGTTAGCGCTGCTTGGAAATAAAATGATAGAGTCCAATTTTCTTTAATTTATTTTTATTTATTTATTTCTGGACACACCACAGGGCATGTGGGATTTTCCCTGACCAGGGACTGAGCCCACGGCCCCTGCACTGAAAGTATGGAGTCTCAACCTGTGCACCGCCAGGGAAGTCCAATAGCACCCAGTTTTCTTACTGTATTGTCCCAAAGCAACTTACTTTCATCCAGAACTGAGTCCAGCCGTAGTTTTACGTTCTCAGATTCCGAAGCTTTCCTGCCTGTAGTTAATGATTAAAAATCATTCAGCACTTGAGGGAAAACACTATAGTTATATATTATAATAACTATGTTATGGAAACTGTTCTAAGCTGAATAATTGCTTAATTTGAGATTTAGTTTTGGAGTAAAAAATTAAATAATATGGAAATTTTACTTTACTTTTTCAGAGTGAAACATTTAGATTTTTCTTTTTCTCAAAGAAACCTATAAATATCCTAGGAAACAAACTAGGGAACTCCTTTCTCCCCTTCCTTTCTCTCCCCCTCTATTTACCCCTCCCTCCACCTTACCCTTTTCTTCCTTCTCTATTTTAACAAGTGTTGGTGGTTCTTTCCATATGCCAACCAGACTCTGTATGCTATGGATACTCAGGTGAAACTACATAATATACATGGACCCCTGGTTCTTTGGAATTACTGGTAGAGTTGGGTTTTATAAAACAAATGAACACAATAACCAACCAACCAATCAAGTGAAGCGGAAAACAATATCTGAAAGTCAGGGAATACTTATCCTTTAAAAAGAGTTTTTAAATATTACTCTCTGTGGCATAAACCTTTGTTGTTGATTCATTAATGCCTTGGTTTGGAGGGATGGTGGGACACAGAAATTGCAAGCTAAAGTGATGGATGGTACGGTTTATTGGTAGATGCTTGGAGGGAACAAAGCAAGGTTCTAGAGTGATGACACTGGTATCTTGTTTAACTAAAATACAGATTACAATCAAATTTTTTTGGAAAATGGTGTTTTTTTCTAGCTTTTTTGAAATATAATTGACATATAGCATCATGAAGTTTGGACTTACACCATGCTGATTTGATATGTGTGCATATTTGAAAATGATTGCCATATGTGATTACTATATATATTGTAATATGATTACCGTATGTAAGGTCAGTTAACACCTCTGTCTTCTCACATAATTACCATTCTTTTCCTGTGGTGAAAACATTTAAGATCTACTCTCTTATCAGCTTTCAAGTATAAAGAGTAGTATTTTAACTATAGTCGTCATCCTGCACATTAGATCCCTAGACCTTGTTCATCTTGTAACTTGAAGTTTGACCCTTTAACCAACATCTCCCTGTTTCTCCCACTCTCCATCCTGTGGCAACCACCAATCTATCTTCTGCCTATGAATTTGGCCTTTTTAGATTCCACATATAAGTGATGTCATACAGTACTTGGTCTTTCTCTAACTTATTTCACTTAGTAAAAGGCTCTCAAGTTCCACCCATGTTGTCAGAAGGTTTTCCCTTCCCTTTTATGGATGAATAACATCCCATTGTATATACGTACCACATTTTCTTTATCCATTTATCTGTCAGCGAACACTTAGTTTATTTCTGTATCTTGACTGTTTGAATGGGGATGCAGTGGACATAGAGGTGCAGGTACATCTCTAAGAGTGAGTTTATTTCCTTTGGATATATACGTACAAGTAGGATTGCTGGATCATATGGCAGTTCTATTTTTAATTTTTTGAGGAACCTCCGTACTGTTTTCCAAAGTAGTTATACCAGTTTACATTCTAGCTGTTCTAACAGATATGAAGTGATAGTTCATGGTGATTTTAGTTTCATCTTACTGATGATTAGTGATGTTGAGCATCTCTTCATATACCTGTTGGCCATTTGTATATCTTCTTTGGAAAAATGCCTGTTCTGATCCTCTGCCTATTTTTAAATCAGACTATTTGATTTTTGTCTACTGAGTTGTTTGAGTTTCTTGTGTATTTTGGGTATTAATTCCTTAGCTGATGAAGAGTTTGCAAATGTTTTCTCCTGTTTTATTGATTGCCTTTTCATTTGGTTAATTGTTCCCTTTGCTGTGCAGAAGCTTTTCTGTGTGATATAGCCCCACTTATTTACTTTTGCTTTTGTTGCTTGTGCTTTTGGTGTCATATTCAAAAATTCATTTTCTAGGCCAAGGTCAAGGAGCAATCCTGAGAAAGAACAAAGCTAGAGGAATTACATGCCCTGATTTCAAGCTATATTACAAAGCTATAGCAATCAAAACATTTTAGTATGGGCATAAAGGCAGACAGATGAACTAACGGGACAGATTAAGAGTCTGAAAATAGACTCATGCACATATAGTCAACTAGTGTTTGATAAGAGAGTGAAGAATACTCAATGGGGGAAAACTGGATATTCATATGCAAAAGAATGAAATTAGACCCCTGTCTTACACCACTCAAAAAATGAACTTGAAATGCAGTAAATTAGGACCTGAAATGATAAAACTCCAAGAAGAAAACATAAGGAAAATGTCCTTTTAACCAGTTGTGATCATCTCCAACTCTAGGATGTGACCTCCCCCAACCCTCAACACTGAAAGACACACTTGGCCTCTTTTCACTCAGAAATGTTTACAAATTGTTGTGGAAAGGCTGTCTGCAAGTCAGCCTCAGAGGAGAAACTAGTAGCATCCTGTTTATGCCCTGGGGCAGAATCTTAGTTAGTCAGGCCCCTGCCAAGTTTTAAAGGTTGATATTTCCTGAAGTGAAGTGAAAAGAGTATGGAACTGAGTGATTCAAATCCTAACTTTACTGGACTGCTCTTCTCTGAACCGCTGTTTATTCTCAAAGAAAGGGGTCATCACACTGGTTTACCTTACCTGTTTCTTGTGAGAGTTATAAGTTCCTAGCATGCACAGACTGGCACATAATAGACACTGAATAAACGGTATTTTTTAAAATTGCAATACCAGTAAGCGTTTACCTATTAGTCTATTAAGAAGTTAAGAGGCAGTGCTGGACTCATACCTTTGGTCAGGAGTTGAGTGGCTATTGTATATCGTCTTCATAGACATTTATCCTAAGAACTCTGCCCAATTTAGCACATTTATAGATTAGAAATGCTATAGATGAGATTTCTTTAAAACCCAGACACCATTTACACTTAGGAATCCCAAGCGAGAGCTCACATTGAATTGAAAGTGTGGCTAGTAATGTGTCACTCATGATATCTTGTGGGACAATTTATGCTCAGATTAACTGAGACTTTATTTTCAGAATATAATCAGGGGAAGGTGAGATGAAATGTCAGTGGTCAAAGGCCCCCATTCAAAGCGTGTGTAGATAGGCCAGGTTTCAAAGCCTGAAGAAATCAAGTGTCTCCTTTCTTCCTAGGGATTTAAAGATCCTGTATACCGAGCAAGACGGAAGCAATTTGCTGACATTGCCTACAACTATAGACAGTAAGTCTGCTCCGCGTGTTGGTGGGGGATGGGGAGAAGACCATACTCTCCTTTGCCCAAAGCTGGAAAATACCAGCTTGGAGAATCCTTCCCTCTGTGTATGTTTGTGTATGTTTAAATCCTCCCTTTAATAACACACATTAAAAAAGTCATCATGAGATAAAACAATATTACCCCCTACACCAGGGCCCAGCTCTCTCCCAAGCTTTGTTGTGTAATTACGCAGTGACATCTGACATAATTATAAAAGGCATCAGTCCTGAATAAAAGAGCCTCTGGTGTTTCTGCATTAAACCGGGAAAAAGGAGAAAGAAGTATTTACATTCAAGAAGGAGTTGGCTGCTTTACTGAATTAGTGAATCATTGGAGGTTTCAGGAGAGCCAAGCCTCAGGGTTCTACTTTTATCTGATCTGACCCAGATGCGAAGGGCAATTTTAGAATGAGTTTATTTTTTTCTCTCTGGGATTCCGCCAGATTTTAGCCAGAGGAAAATGCAAATATCAAATGTTATTTGGGAAGAGAATTGTTTTGCTATTTTGAGTTCTTGGGAACTACAGAAATGCTCCCATGAGAAACTTAGTGTTTGGGGACCTGAGCTCCATTCCTGAGTTAAGGGTGTGAGAAAAGATGTGCTCAAGAAGAAACATACAGGGTTTAGAACAAGAGGTGATGGGACTTTAACAGCTTTGCTAGAATATGGGGGAGATAAAGGAGATGCTAACGCTTTGTATACAGGATAAAAACGACCTTCACAAGGGAAAGGCTTCCAGAGAAAATTCCTTTGTCGGAATGAATCCTGGTGGTAGAAGGATCCAGAACAGCACTGACCTCAGTCATGTCTAGACCCAGCTGGATTTGGCTTGTGGCAAGCAGGAATCACGGAATGTGGTGATCTCTCTCCCCGTCCCCATCATGACCCCAGCATGATCAGGTGGACACATCAGGCAGAGACAAGAGTCCTTCTTCAGATGGTCAATAATAATAGGTCATTTTTAATCTCCTTGCTATGTCTGGGACTTTGCTAAATGCTTAATGTACATAATTTCATTTAGTCTTAATAATAACTCCCCATTTTTCAGATGGAAAAACTAAAGCTTTAGAACAGCCCAGTAAATAACTTGCTAAAGTCGTAGAACTGGAAGGTGGCAGAGCCTGGTTTTGAACTCAAGCTTTTTTAACCACAAAGTCATTCTCAACCACTTCCTTGAGTGTCTGGGGACTCTCCAAGTCAGGAGACAACACTTCTCCAGATTTCCCAGGAGCTGCTTACGGGGTGCATTCACTCCTTCTTGGCTGTTGGGACTTGAGGGAGAGAAACTCAAACCACCTCTTTTCCATAAAAATATTATACCTGGTAAAGAAGTGTGGAGTCGGCTGAATGCTTCCTGATTCTGGATGGTCATGAGTTAAATTGGCTACTGAAAACTATCCAGAGATGGCTGATACTCAAAGGCACACGAGATATTTTCAGGCAATTTTACACCTCATGTTCAGTTCAGTTCAGTTAAGTCACTCAGTTATGTCCGACTCTTTTTGACCCCATGAACTGCAGCACACCAGGCCTCCCTGTCCATCACCAATGGCCAGAGTCTACCCAAACCCATGTCCATTGAGTCGCTGATGTTATCCAACCATCCTTTGTCATCCCCTTCTCTTCCTGCCCTCAATCTTTCCCAAGGTCAGGGTCTTTTCAAATGAGTCAGCTCTTCGCATCAGGTAACCAAAGTATTGGAATTTCAGCTTCAACATCAGTCCTTCCAATGAACACCCAGGACAGATCTCCTTAAGGATGGACTGGTTGGATCTCCTTGCAGTCCAAGGGACTCTCAAGAGTCTTCTCCAACACCACACTTCAAAAACATCAATTCTTTGGTGCTCAGCTTTCATTATAGTCCAACTCTCACATCCATACATGACTACTGGAAAAACCATGGCCTTGACTAGACGGACCTTTGTTGGCAAAGTAATGTCTCTGCTTTTTGATATGCTGTCTAGGTTGGTCATAACTTTTCTTCCAAGGAGTAGGTGTCTTTTAATTTCATGGCTGCAGTCACCATCTGCAGTGCTTTTGGAGCCCCCCAAAATAAAGTCAGCTACTGTTTCTACTGTTTCCCCTTCTATTTGCCATGAAGTGATGGGACCAGATACCATGATCTTAGTTTTCTGAACGTTGAGCTTTAAGCCAACATTTTTACTCTCCTCTGTCACTTTCATCAAGAGGCTCTTTAGTTCTTCTTCACTTTCTGCCATAAGGGTGGTGTCATCTGCATATCTGAGGTTATTGATATTTCTCGCAGCAATCTTGATTCCAGCTTGTGCTTCCTCCAGCCCAGTGTTTCTCATGATGTACTCTGCATAGAAGTTAAATAAGCAGGGTGACAATATACAGCCTTGACATACTCCTTTTCCTATTTGGAACCAGTCTGTTGTTCCATGTCCAGTTCTAACTGTTGCTTCCTGGCGTGCATACAGGTTTCTCAAGAGGCAGGTCAGGTGGTCTGGTATTCCCATCTCTTTCAGAATTTTCCAGTTTATTGAGATCCACACAGTCAAAGACTTTGGCATAGTCAACAAAGCAGGAGCAGATTTTTTTCCGGAACTGTCTTGCTTTCTCAATGATCCAGTGGATGTTGGCAAATTTGATCTCTGGTTCCTCTGCCTTTGTAATACCATCCTGAACATCTGGAAGTTCACATTTCATGTATTACTGAAGCCTGGCTTGGAGAATTTTGAGCATTACTTTACTAGTGTGGGAGATGAGTGCAATTGTGTGGGAGTTTGAGCATTCTTTGGCATTGCCTTTCTTTGAGATTGGAATGAAAACTGACCTTTTCCAGTCCCGTGGGCACTGCTGAGTTTTCCAAATTTGCTGATATATTGAGTGCAGCACTTTCACAGCATCATCTTTTAGGATTTAGTGAAGAGAAATTCACTTCATGTAGTGAATTCACCTCATGTGGTGAAGTGAAATTAAAAGACACTTGCTCTTTGGAAGAAAATATATGATGAACCTAGCCAACATATTAAAAGGTAGAGACATTGCTTTACCAACAAATGTCTGTCTAGTGAAAGCTATGGTTTTTCCATTAATCAAGTATGGACGTGAGAGTTGGACCGTAAAGAAAGCTGAGCACTGAAGAACTTATGCTTCTGAGCTGTAGTGTTGGAGAAGACTCTTGAGAGTCTCTTGGATAGTAAGGAGATCAAACCAGTCAATAATAAAGGAAATGAGTCCTGAATATTCATTGGAAGGACTGATGCTGAAGCTGAAACTCCAATACTTTGGAAAAGACCCTGATGCTAGGAAAGATTGAAGGCAGAAGAAGGGGATGACAGAGGGTGAAATGGTTGGATGGCATCATTGACTAGATGGACAAGAGTTTGAGCAAACGCTGGGAGTTGGTGATGGACAGGGAAGTCTGGCATGCTCCAGTCCGTGGGGTGGCAAAGAATTGGGCATGACTGAGTGACTAAACTGAATAGTGAAGTGAAAGGCACTCAGCCGTGTCCAACTCTCTGTGACCCCATGAACCTGCCAGGCTCCTCTGTTCATGGAATTCTCAAGGCAAGAATTCTGGAGTGGGTTGCCATTCCCTTCTCCAGGGGATCTTCCCAACCCAGGGATCAAACCCAAGTCTCCCACATTGCAGGCAGATTCTTTACCAGCTGAGGTACCAGGGAATCACCTCGTATAGATGCACCCCAAATGGTTAAGTGAGGTACTGAAGGGCATGTGTCTCATTAGGGACTGAACTTGTCCTCCAATTTAAAGCCTGTTTCTGACCTCATCTCCACTCATCTCTTTTGAACTTCTGATGCTGTTTTCCATCACTTCCCTCTTTGCTTTTGTCTTTTATCTCAGCATCTGTTACAGTTGATTCTCATTCTTTGAAGGTTACTTGCTTACATTGATTTGAGACCCCAGCAAACACAGGGCATTTCCACACTCATCCCCAGATATGTGCAGAGCAAGGGAAAATGTGAGTCTCCTGATGCATCAGTTCCCAACTGAGGTCAAACAAGGCAACACTGCCTTCTTGTTTTGGCTTTTCTACTGTAAACAAGTGTTTCTTTTGCGGTCTCTTTAGAGCCATGTTGTTGACTTTTTGTTCTTTTGGTTGGCATTTTTGTTGTTTAAAATGGCCCTCCAGCATAGAGCTGAAATTCTCTCTTGTGGTCTTGAGTACAGGATGGCTCTGACATGCCTAATGGGGAAAATGTGTGTTCGATATGCTTCCTTCAGGCCTGGGCTGTAGTGCTGCTGGCTGTGAGTTCAGTGTGAATGAATCAACCATATACATTAAGTACAGTGTCTTTAAACAAAGCCACATGCAAGACAAGGTTGGGATTATGAGTTGAAAATGTGATCTGGGTCCTGCACTTCGTGTAGGAGCAAGGGTTCAGTGTTCACTTACTCAGAGTTCATGGTGTCTTGATGGAGCAGAACTGCTGTCAGTAAGGAGAATAAACTCTGTTCTACTCTCTGCAGTTTTCCCTTCTTCCTCCTTCAGGCTGCATCTCAGTCTCCTCTGCCCTCCTCCTTCTACCCCAAAAATCATCATGCCTTTCAAGACCCAGTTTTGACCCTCTTCCTTGGGCTCGGCCAGCCTCCATGCCAACAGCCCCACATTCTGGCCTCTAGCACCTTCCCAGTCATCCTCCCACATGGAGGTCAAAATCCTGCCCCTGGAGTCATAGACTCACAGGATCACTTGATCCAATGTGTTTACTCTATTCCAGGACACATGCCAAGAGCAAGACCAACAAACTCCATGTCCTCTGGGAATTATTGAGAAAGACAGACAATGACAAAAAGAACAATACATGCTATCGGGATGACCAAAGTCAAAACACGGGTGTCACGAGGCCAGATAATTAGGAACTTTAATTCTGACTGGAGGGTATTGGTTACAGGAAGTGACATTTAGACTGAGAACTGAAGACGGAGTAGGTGTTTATCAGCCCAGGAGAATGAGGAAAGTGAACAGGAGGGCAGGTATGGTTAGAAACAGGGCTTTTGTTGTAAGATGTATATTTGGGTCCAGAACTGAATTACTGGAGGCAGTCAGAAAGCAGCTAAACCCTGTTAGCAACCTTTTCTTGGCCCATCCACCATGTGATGCTCCGGTTCCTCCCTAAGAATATTTAGCAAAAGTCTTAAAACATCAGTTTGAAGAGGCACTGTCAAATTACTCTTGTGTTTAGAGGCACCAAATTATTTGCCTTGGTAATGATTACATGTATGGGGACTTGGTGTAAAATAAGACTGAGTGAGGAAGCTGATGCTTTCCTGGACTATAGGTGCTGGACTATCTTGAATGCCATCTTTGGCTGGTGGAATAATGCAAAACCAGTATCTTCTCCTTAAAATGTGGTTTTGTTTTTGTTTTTGGAAGGGAGATCCCAATTGGCTGAAATCTTATTTCAAGCTAAATTGATAATTTTTATTTCAAGCCAAATTAATACTTTCCCTCAAATATCTTGGTTTATTTTACTTCATGAGATCATAGTTTGGTAAAACAATTGATGATATATTCAAAGACTGAGGATCTTGTGTAACCTAGGTCTCTTGGTAGAAGGAGAAGATGGAAGCAAATGTGCAGAATTTAATTCCTAAGTAGGCCATGGATGGACAGAGGAGCCTAGCAAGGTCACATGATTTAGTGACTAAACAACAATAAATATTCCCAGAACATCATGGGTGTTAAATAAATATTTGTTGAATGAATGCATGAACCTAAGAGACCCTATGACAGTAAAGATTCAAAGTACCAAATCAGAGATCAGCTAGGGATTGTGTCTAGAACCACTTAGAAGGCAGCTGCTGCAGAGTTTGATTATGTTTCGGGAGTGGGGTTAGACTTTAGAATTTTATCAAAGAATATGCTAAATGGACTATGAGAATTTTTATCTTTTAGCCACAACTGAACTGAAACAAAAGGGGTGTTTTATTGGCTCCTATAAGTGCAAATTGTAAAGGGAATCAAGGTGGCTCTAGGACTCCGCATCTCATTCTCCTTCCTTCCCCCTGACTCTGGTGTTCCCTCTAGTGACCTTGCTCTGAGGCACTGGCCTCATCTCTCTCAGAAGTGGACCCAGCATCTCTAGGCTGACACCACAATCTGGCCAGAGGTTCTATCTCTTTTCAACAGAATCAACAACATTTCTTTCACTGAGTCTTATTGGCTCTGATCAGGAAATGGGCCCATCTCTCAGCCAATCACTGTGGCCAGGGAAATGAGACACTCTAACTGGCCAGGCCTGGTCACATGCCCCCTCTGAAGGTAGGAGGGGTGGAGTCTCCTCTTACTTGAACCCGTAGACGGGGAGGGGAGAAGGGTTCTTTACTGGAAGAATGGGAATGGGTATGGAACTCTGGGACAGCAAATGTCAACCAAGGGGATATCTCATTGCCTAGTATGTTACAGTCTCTTGAAACTGTGTTGCTGTTATAGCAGAGACTTTGCTTTCTAAGTGAGAATCTGTTATGGTGATAATTTCCAACTATCCAGTTGTATTGCTTGTCAGCACCAGTGTTAGGTACTTTATACATAGTGTTTCACTTACCTCTCCACCATACCCTCCAAAGAGTTACTTGTTATTAGCCCATGTCCTGGCTGTATAGGCTCAGAGAGGTTTACTAAATTGCCTGAGGCTACTCAGCCAATGGCAGAGCAAAGCAGTCTACTCACCTCTGACCATTTCCAAAGCCTGTTCTTTCTCTTCGTCAGCACTTAACCCTGAAACAATGGTGCCTCTGTAGGCAGGTCTTTCGTGGTGTTCTTTTCACAGTTCCTACACCATTATAGACCCTCTGGGCTTTTAATTCTTAAGCAAAAATCGGTCTTTTCCCCCTACACTCTGCCCATCACTCCATGGATCATAGCAGTGACTTTGTTTTAATGTCTTTGGAAGAGCTACAACTCTGAAAGGGCAAGAGGGACCTAGTTTGGAGCCTGAAGACAATCCATAATTCTAAGGTAAACAGTCTTGCTTTGTCCCAGGCACTGTGTACCCTGTTAGGAAACAGGCTGGCAGCCCAGAGAACAGTCATGGGTCTTTGAAGTCAGGCTTTGTTTGGTTTTCCTTTTTTGCTGTTCAGAACATGGCTCACTCTTAGCTGGTTTTCAAAAGGACCTTTTGAATTAATGATACTTGGACAATAGAGTGTCACCTGGGAGTATATTGGAATCCAGAAGCTTGGGCTCTCCCCTACCCCACAGTTCAGTTCAGTTCAGTTCAGTTGCTCAGTCGTGTCCGACTCTTTGCGACCCCATGAATTGCAGCATGCCAGGCCTCCCTGTCCATCACCAACTCCCGGAGTTCACTCAGACTCACGTCCATTGAGTCAGCAATGCCATCCAGCCATCTCATCCTGTCGTCCCCTTCTCCTCCTGCCCCTAATCCCTCCTAGCATCAGAGTCTTTTCCAATGAGTCAGCTCTTCGCATATGGTGGCCAAAGTACTAGAGTTTCAGCTTTAGCATCATTTCTTCCAAAGAAATCCCAGGGCTGATCTCCTTCAGAATGGACTGGTTGGACCTCTTTGCGGTCCAAGGGACTCTCAAGAGTCTTCTCCAACACCACAGTTCAAAAGCATCAATTCTTCAGTGCTCAGCCTTCTTCACAGTCCAACTCTCACATCCATATATGACCACAGGAAAAACCATAGTTAAACTTTTCCAAAAAACTTTAGAGGAAGCAACATCCCAAACTCATTCTATGAAGCCTTCATTGACCTAAATCAAAGTTAGACAACCATACTAATCAACCAATCAGTGGATATCAAGGTGGCAAAGTAGGAAAACATGGAACCCACCTTTGGCTACAAACACAGCAAAAACACATCTACATGAGGAAAATTTCTTACAAAAAAACCACCTGGAAACTGGCAGAAGATCTCTTATACAACCAAAGCTACAAGAAAGATCTCCACATAACCAGTGGGATCAAAAAAAAAAAAAAAAGAATAGACCAATATCTCTGATAATTGTTGATGTAAAAATTGCTAATACTACCAAATCTAATTCAGCAGAATGTTTAAAAGATTATACACCATAACCAAATGATTTCTTCCTAGAATGCAAGGATACTACAACCTGAAAAAATGAATGTAACATGCCACATTAACAGAATGAAGGACGAAGTTCAGTTCAGCCCAGTTCAGTTGCTCAGTCATGTCCGACTCTTTGTGACCCCATGAACTGCAGCACACCAGGCCTCCCTGTCCATCACCAACTCCCTGAGTCCACCCAAATCCATGTCCATTAAGTCGGTGATGCCATCCAACCATCTCATCCTCTGTTGTCCCCTTCTCCTCTTTTCAAATGAGTCAGCTCTTTGCAACAGGTAGCCAAAGTATTGGAGTTTCAGCTTCAAAATCAGTCCTACCAATGAACACCCAGGACTGATCTGCTTTAGGATCTAGTTGGATCTCCTTACAGTCCAAGGGACTCTCAAGAGTCTTCTCCAACACCACACTTCAAAAGCATCAATTCTTCGATGCTCAGCTTTCTTTATAGTCCAACTCTCACATCCATACATAACCACTGGAAAAACCATAGCATTGACTAAACAGACCTTTGTTGGCAAAGTAATGTCTCTGCTTTTTAATATGCCATCTAGATTCGTCATCACTTTCTGTCCAAGGAGTAAGCATCTTGTAATTTCATGGCTGCAGTGACCATCTGCAGTGATTTTGGAGCCCAGAAAAACAAAGTCAGCCACTGTTTCCACTGTTTCCCCATCTATTTGCCATGAAGTGATGGGACCGGATTTAGTTTTCTGAATGTTGAATTTTAAGCCAACCTTTTCACTCTCCTCTTTCACTTTCGTCAAGAGGCTCTTTAGTTCTTCTTCACTTTCTGCCATAAGGGTGTTGTCATCTGCATATCTGAGGTTATTGATATTTCTCCCGGCAATCTTGATTTCAGCTTGTGCTTCATCCAGCCCCGCATTTCTCATGATATACTCTGCATACAAATTAAATAAGTAGGGTGACAATATACAGCCTTGATATACTCCTTTTCCTATTTGGAATCAGTTTGTTGTTCCATGTCCATTTCTAACTCTTGCTTCCTGACATACAGATTTCTCAGGAGGCAGGTCAGGTGGTCTGGTACTCCCATCTCTTTCAGAATTTTCCACAGTTTATTGTGATCCACACAGTTAAAGCCTTTGGCACAGTCAATAAAGCAGAAATAGATGTTTTTCTGAAATTCTCTTGCTATTTCCATGATCCAGCAGATGTTGGCAATTCGATCTCTGGTTCCTCTGCCTTTTCTAAAACCAACTTGAACATCTGGAAGTTCACGGTCATGTATTGCTGATGCTTGGCTTGGAGAATTTGAAGCATTACTTTATTATCATGTGAGATGAGTGCAATTTTGTGGTAGTTTGAGCATTCTTTGGCATTGCCTTTCTTTGGGATTGGAATGAAAACTGACCTTTTCCAGTCCTGTGGCCATGGCTGAGCTTTCCAAATTTGCTGGCATATTGAGTGCAGCACTTTCACAGCATCATCTTTCAGTATTTGAAATAGCTCAATTGGAATTCCATCACCTCCACTAGCTTTGTCTGTAATGATGCTTCCTAAGGCCCACTTGACATCACATTCCAGGATGTCTGGCTCTAGGTGAGTGACCACACCATCGTGATTATCTGGGTTGTGAAGATCTTTTTTGTACAGTTCTTCTGTGTATTCTTGCCACCTCTTCTTAATAACTTCTGCTTCTGTTAGGTCCCTGCCATTTTAGTATATATATCAATTAATGCACAAAAATCATTTCACAGAATTCAACAACCTTTCAATGTAAAAACGCAACAAACTAGATACAGGCAAAAACTACTTTGATATAAAAAATTAAAACTCACAATTAGCATTGTATTCAATGGTAAAAAGCTGAAATCTTTTCCTCTACAATCATGAACAGATGAAGATACCCACTGTCTCCACTTCTATTCAACACAGTACTGGAAGTCCCAGACAGTGGTTAGGTAATAAAATAAATCAAAGGCATCGATATGGGAAAGGAAGAAGCAAAATGATCTCTATTTACAGATGATATAATCTTATGTGTAAAAAATCCTAAACATTCCATTGAAAAACTGTTAGAATAAATGAATTCAAAGTTGCAGGATACACAACTAACACAAAATCACATATGTTTCTATACACTAAAAATCAGTTTGTGGGTCATTCACCCAGCAGGAATGGGACTTATTTTATCGTGATTAAGCCCCTCCTACTGTCTCCTGTGGCTTCTGCTTTATCTTTGGACATGAGGTTTTTTTTTTTTTTTAGTGAGTTCCAGCATCCTCCCCTCCCCCACAGTTCAGGATACAAGGGGTAGGTCCAACATATGTACTTTAGCAAACTCTCCATAGTTTTGTTATGTCATAGCAACAGATTCTGGGTAAGCAGATCTTATACCTAGCATGCATTTAAATATTCTTATAATATCCTAGGGGCAGAAATACCAAATCCAGCAAGTTTATGCCCACTCAACAAGGGATCTCAAACTCATGGTGCATATAGTAAATCCACTTGAGCCCACAGGTATGGTTGCTTTAGTTGACAGTACAAAACACTATTGTTTTGCTTGAGCTTGGATGCTTTTGTTCAGAAAGAGGATGTATTCTTCACTTGTCTCAGTCCCCATCCTCTGATTATCTATCCCTGCTACTTTACACAGTAAATGCTACATGTTAAATGCACTTCTGAAGGTAAGTGCATTTCCACACTGGGTAGAGTAGGAGATAGAAGAGTGGAAAAGCCCAGTAGTTCCCCATGAATGAGAAGAAATCCTTGGTGCAGTGGGTAAGGTTGCAAGCTTCTGTCCTTGCTTAACCAAGTCACATGAATGTTTCCTATATCAAGAAGTGGAATTTTTCTCTTTCAGATAACTTATGAAATAGGAAATCCACTGTCGTCTGGGGTGGCAGCTCATGGACTCTGGACCCATGTCCCTCTGCCCAAGCTCTTTCACCCTTTCCTCTGTACCTGCCCTGCTGCTGATAAATATTTCATGTCTGTTTCCTAGCGGGCAGCCCATTCCTCGAGTGGAATACACAGAGGAAGAAAAGAAAACATGGGGGACGGTGTTCAGGACCCTGAAGTCCTTGTATAAGACCCATGCTTGCTATGAGCACAACCACATTTTTCCCCTTCTGGAAAAGTATTGCGGCTTCCGTGAAGATAACATTCCCCAGCTTGAAGAGGTTTCTCAATTTCTGCAGAGTAAGTGCACATCTGGGTCAAAAGGTTGGGGGCTGGGGATAGAAAGGGGGAGAGAAGGAAATTTAGGCAAGTGTGAGTGTGTTCGTGCTGATGCAGGCAGGTTGATTCTCCCAGGAAAATATGTATTTCACTGCTGGGCTCTGCCTCCCTGCCAGGCCCCCAAAATGCAGTGTGGATTTTGCCATGTCTATATCCCTGAAAGGTTTTTTTAATCCTCAAAGCCCAAGGTGCCTAGTCAGGGTTCTCCCCGCAGCTCCTGCTATGTTACGAGCTGGCTGCAGTGTGCATTTGTGTAAGACATGCACTATTTGTGCCAAGAGATCTGGGCCCTAAGCCTATTCATCTGGTCTCTGGAATCTTGTTTTGATCCTCTCTAGTTGGGAGAACCTTCCTTAGTTTAGTCATTTGTCAAATGGAGACCATCCACCATTTAGTCTTTCTCATAGGGAAATTGTGAGAATGAAATCAAATACTGAAAGTGAAAGCCTAGCGCTCATGTATAGTAGGTGCTCACTGAGTTTGGGATGCATTGCAATCTGAGTAATTCAGTAGGTAAACAGGTGATTGAACTGACCTGCCCATCATTTCAGGGGAGAAAAGTGTTTTCTTTTCTGCCAGCTGTTGACTCAGCAAAACCAAGATAAACAGTCAACACATGTTAAACACCTACTATGTGCTAAGTAAAATGCAGGAAATTAGGGAGACAGACCACCGGGTTATAGAAGGAAGAGTTTTCTATGCCTCAGAGCTACGCAGAGACGGTGTGGCCAGCTCTAGGGCAAGAAGCCAGGGAAGCTACCTGGTAGGGAGGGAAGTGGGAGCTGGACTAGATGGGGAGTGAGTTGGATGACCTTTTGAATCCCTTCTATTTAGAGTCTTTACTATTCAGATAGAGAGGAGCAGGGCTCAAACAAAATGAACTTCAACCCGAGGGTCTAAGACACATAAACCAAGGGACAAAGGAGTCTTAAACATATTCTTTGGCTAGTTACCCATGTTGTTATGGCCAATAACAAGAAGAATACAACAGTAATACTAGTAGTTGTGTGTGTGTGTGTGTGTGTGTGTGTGTGCGCACGCGCACGTGCATGCACGTGTGCATGTGCTCAGCCGTGTCTGACTCTTGCAACCCCGAAGACTGCAGCCCATCAGGCTCCTCTGTCCACGGAATTTTCCAGGCAAGAATACTGGAGTGGGTTGCCATTTCCTCCTCCAGGGGATCTTCCTGACTCATGTCTCCTGCATTGGCAGCTGGATTCTTTACCACCAAACAATGGGGTGGTGGGTGGGGGTGGGAAAGAAGTGTGTGCTAAGTCATTCCAGTCGTGTCTGAGTCTTTATAACCCCATGGGCTATAGCCCTCTAGGCTTCTCTGTCCACAGGGATTCTCCAGGCAAGAATACTGGAGTGGGTTGCCATGCCCTTCTCCAGGGGACCTTCCCAACCCAGGGGTCGAACCTGGGTCTTCAGCACTGCAGGTGAATGCTTTACCATCTGAACAACCAGGGAAGCCAATGGACTATATACTGCACCAGTGCCTAGGAGAGAAGTCCAGTTCAGTTCAGTTGCCCAGTTGTGTCTGACTCTTTGTGACCCCATGGACTGCAGCATGTCAGTCTTCGCTGTCTATCACCAACTCCCGGGCTTGCTCAAACTCCTGTCCATCGAGTCAGTGATGCCATCCAACCATCTCATCCTCTGTCATCCCCTTCTCCTGCCTTCAATCTTTCCCAGCATCAGGGTCTTTTCCAATGAGTCAGTTCTTTACATCAGGTGGCCAAAGTATTGGAGTTTCAGTTTCAATATCAGTCCGTCGAATGAATATCCAGGACTGATTTCCTTTAGGACGGACTGGTTGGATCTCCTTGCAGTCCAAGGGACTCTCAAGAGTCTTCTCCAACACCACAGTTCAAATGCATCAGTTCTTCAGTGCTCAGCCTTCTTTATAGTCTAGCTCTCACATCCATACACGACTACTGGAAAAACCATAACTTTGACTAGATAGGCCTTTGTTGGCCAAGTAGTGTCTCTGCTTTTTAATATGCTGTCTAGGTTGATCATAGCTTTTATTCCAAGGAGCAAGCTTCTTTTAATTTCATGGCTGCAGTCACCATTTGCAGTGATTTTGGAGCCCAAGAAAATAAAGTCTCTCACTGTTTCCATTGTTTCCCCATCTATTTGCCATGAAATGATGAGACCAGATGCCCATTGGAGAAGGCAATGGCAAACCTCTTCAGAATTCTTGCCTTGAGAACCCCATGAGCAGTAGAAGAGAAGCATCGAGTAGTGATTATAGAAACAGGCTCTGAAGCCAGAGTGCTGGTGGCTGTGACCTTGGGCAGAGCTTTAATTACTGCATCTTCTCAGCTCCCCCATCTGTAAAGTGCAGAGAATAGGAGCTCTACCTCCTAGAGTTCCGATGAGGGTTAATTAATGCATATAAAGTGCTTAAACCTGTGTCTGACACATGGTGGGTATTATACAGCGTTAACTATTATATCATGATCGTGGTCGTTACCATTCTCCTTCCAAGTCTGAAATTAGGGAGACTGAGAGACAGATACGAGAGCCAGAGGATGGGTGATCAAAATGGTATCGGTATTTTATTACTGATAGAAGCTGCTTCGAGAATGTGGTATAGATGTGTAGGCAAAATGGACTTTCTAATGTTTCACCCCTGGATTAGGTAAACTAACTTCCAGTTAATTCACTGGTACAGTATCTAGTCCACTGGCTGGCCAAGAGCTGACTAGAATGTGTTCCTGTGTGGACAGTCAGGAGACAGTCAGGAGAGAAAGGGCAGAGAGGGTGAAGTTGAGAATATTCATTTCCTCTTCTCAAATCTTCAGAGAAGTCACTGTTCCTCATGGGGTGTACCTGTATGTGCTATATGGAAAGCACTGCAGAAAAGCTAGAAGTGCTCTTTTCATATTCTTCCCTCCTGGGAAGCAGAATGAAAATTCCCTGCTACTCTGGAAACATGAGAAGTAAGGAATAAGTGTTCCACCCTAACAAACAATAATGAAAGTTTAAATTTATTGGAAGTTTCCATGTGCTAGGCTCTAAGTCTTTTATACTTATTTGTTCTTCTGATTCTCAGAATAATCTTAAGAAATATCTCCTCACATTTTGTACATGAGAAAACTGAGGCTCAGAGAGGTGAAGTTACCTGACCCAGATCACCCAGCTAGAAAGTACTAAGGCATAGATTTGAAGTCAGTTCTGCTTGGCGTCAACGTCTGCGCTCTTGGACAGTTGAATGTGCTGCTTTCCTCCCTAACGGTCTTCAGGCCCCTGTGATGGGCTCTGAGTTTTCTTTCTCCTTTGCTTCCCAGGTTGCACTGGTTTCCGCCTCCGACCAGTGGCTGGCCTGCTTTCTTCTCGGGATTTCTTGGGTGGCCTGGCTTTCCGAGTCTTCCACTGCACTCAGTACATCAGACATGGGTCTAAGCCCATGTATACACCAGAACCGTGAGTACTGTCCTTTTGCTATCAGTTTCTAGCCACAATGAGTTCCATCTCACCTGGCTCCAAGAACAAGGCTGGGACTCACTGTGGGCTGGTCCACAGGACTCATTGCCTGCATTGTTTGACATAGTGCAACAAGGGAATTTCATCTCTTCTGGGGATTTTCCCCATCCAAATAGACTGTACTGATCAGAGATTTAGGCATCTTCTGAATCAAAGGCTCAGATGAGAGAATGAGAGTTCACGTTCAAATTCCAAAGAGATTGTAGAAAAGTCAGAGCTATGAAATGCCAAATGGGAATAGGAACAAGTGACAGCCACACTGTCTCAACACTTCCTGATTCCTGGATCACCTCTAGATGATTCTCATCTCTCTTTGCCTAGGTTGGGTCTCAGCTGAAGATACAGAATGTCTGGCCACTATGCTTCTTATTTTTGCATGTAGCCATCTCCTTAGACAGCTAGAACTGAAATAGTTTATGTGAACAGTCAGCAGGATACCCCAAATGATCTTTCCCAGCCTGCAAAATTCATTACTAGAAATCAGAAAAGACCTATTCCTAGTAAATCTGGCACCTAGAGTGTTAAGTAAATGTAAGTTTTCTTCTGTAACCAGTGTCAGCCCCCTCCAGGATGAAACAGGAGCATCACTAATATTATTATTGTTGTTGTTGTTACTGTTATTATTACTTCTACTATTATTATTATTTATTTCTCATGGAGAATAACTGAGCATATTGTATCTGCCCAGGGATGTCAATACCAAGGAGAAGACTTGGGATGGGAAGTGTTTGTGACCCACAGTTCATTCAGGTGTATGGCTGCCCATAGGAATACTGGCTTTTTTGTTCTACATCCCACTGGGCATACACTCAAAATCCCCTGGCCACTGTGTTCTGTTTCTTCTTTTTCTCTTGTATCTTGTTTCAACTGATACCAAGCCTTACATACCCCTTATTCTTAGGAATGAGGTTATAAGACTGAATGAGTTGCTTGTTGCTTTCTGCCCATTCCTCATGTAGAAAGACTGAGTCCTGCATAGCTTATAACCCTCCTCCTCTCCAAGCTCTGTGCTTTTTGTTTTTCAGGGACATATGCCATGAGCTCTTGGGACATGTACCTTTGTTTTCGGATCGCAGCTTTGCCCAGTTTTCCCAGGTGAGCGATTAATTTCTCTAGCCTTCTAGTTACAGGGTGAGGCCTGGATTGCTCAGATAAATTGAACCCATGGAGGGGCCCTCATGTCCTCTGCAAGGGTGGAATCCAGGTATAGTTCTGTGACCCCATCACAGGTGGGAATGTGGTCCCATGGGGTTGGCTAATTACCAATTCCAGTGACCACAGCATGGAGCTGGTGATTTGGTCATCCTAGGAATTGTGTGTTATTGACTTAGCTAATTTCACCTGTCCTACTGGATGTAGTTTAAGAACCTTTTCATCTGTGAAAACCTCCCAGATCCCCTTGCAGAAGTAACTTTGCTTTCTTCCAAGTTCTCGTGGCATCTTCCCCCTCATATTTTGGGTCTTTGCCACTTTCTACCTTATCAGGCAATCATTTTTGTATATGCTTTAAGTAAGTAAGATGGCATTTGCCAAGACTCTAGTGCCAATAGCCTGACTCATGGCAAAAAAATAAAGAGCCAGTTGCCTTCTCACCATCATCAAGGCAGCAGGCTAAGCTTTGATTCATCTATTACAGTGGTGAGCAGGCTCAAAAATGCTTTTTGGATGACTGAAAGGATTTCACAAATTCTCTTCTGGCACTGAGAGGCAGCCCCAAACCATGGTGGGCAACTGGGATGGTGGGAGAGTGGAATGGTAGTGCTGTGTAGCCCGGAGCAAGTCGCCACACCACCCTGCGTCTCAGTCAGCACAGAAGTGGATCCATAAAGAGCCCTTCCTGATGGTCTCCTTCCTCACAAGGAGGAATAGTGATCAAATAGAATGACCTATGAGCAAATGCTGGGCCAAGGATGAATTTCACAGTAATGGGATTGTATGTAAATCACTTAAGCATCTTCCTTTAGCCAGAAAGAAAGAACTATTTCTACTCTTGAATGAGGAGTCTGCTACATGATAGCTGAAACAAACAGAGAGCAAAATTAACTGCTTACTAGACAAGGAAAAATGGTACTTGTTAGACACAGCCTCTCTAAACAGAAAAAATAGCTGCTTTTATGTATGTTAGATGCTCAGTCATGTCTGACTCTTTGTGACCCCATGGACTGTAGCCCACCAGGCTCCTCTGTCCATGGGATTCTCCAGGCAGGAATACCGGAGTGGGTTGCCATTTCCTCCTCCAAGGGATCTAACAAACCGAGGGATTGAACCCCTGTCTCCTATGCCTCCTGCATTGGCAGGAAGATTCTTTACCACTGAGCCACCTTATGTGGGCTTGGGGGAATTGTGAAGTTCAGAAATTGTTGGACTTTTAGAAGTGGGAGTGTTTAGAAATTAGGTGAACCTTTGCTGTGGAAGTGTCACCACAGGAGTAGCTGACTTTCAGAAGCGTGGTTCCTGCTGCCAAGATGTCATAGATTGCTTTCAAACTAGGATTGAAAGTTTTTATTCTCATTACTAAAAGTTTTACTTCCCAGACAGAGGCTAAATGGCCATCCTCCTTAAGCCATTTTCAATTTGGGGATCCCCACAGAGGGGTTGGAAGTTAACCTGAATCAGCAGATAGGAGCTTCTGGCTCATCCGTGTTCCTGGTTCCAATTTTGACCTGGACAGTTCCAAAGCAGGGAGTTATTTCGAGTTCCCTGAGCGTATTCTTCTTCGATCTAAAAGCAGGACTAGTTTCCCACTGGAATGCAGGATGGAGTGGGGATGAAGCACTTTGGGTTCCTTGTTTTAGGCAAGATTTGGGCTCACAAAGAATAGAGAACAGGGAACCCTTTCAACCTTGCATTTATTGATGATGACATCTGTTAGACTTGGGCTTCCCAGGTGGTGCTGGTGGTAAAAACCTGCCTGCCAGTTCAAGAGATGTAAGAGACATGGGTTCAGCCTCTAAGTCGGGAAGATCCCCTGGAGGAGGACATTGCCTCTCCTTAGAGAGATTTTTCACAGGTTGTGCATTTGGCCTGTACAATTGTCTTTCCTCAGCTATCAGCAGAGCCAATAACAGCCTCACTTCCATCAAGTCTTTGCTCAAATATCACCTTTCCAATGATGCTTTTAAATTGTGGTGCTAGAGAGGACTCTTGAGAGTCCCTTGGACTATCGGGAGATTAAATCAGCTGATCCTAAAAGAAATCAACCCTGAATGTTCATTGGAAGGACTGATGCTAAAGCTGAAGCTCCAGTACTTTGGCCACCTGATGTGATGAGCTGACTCATTAGAAGAGACCCTGATGCTGGGAAAGATCGAGGGCAGGAAGAAAAGGAGGTGACAGAATGAGATGGTTGGATGGCATCACTGATTCAGTGGACATGAGTTTGAGCAAATTGAGTGAAGCACAAGGAAGCCTGGAATGCCTCAGTCCATGGGGTTGCAAAGAGTCAGACATGACTTTGAGATTGAACAACAGCAACAGAGTGATTTTTAAAAATCATTCTGAGGCCTTATTTAAAATCACAGCCTCTGGACTTCTCTGATGGTGCAGAGGTTAAGAATCTGCCTTTCAATGCAGGCATTCGAAGGTTCAATTCTATCCCTGGTTGGGGAACTAAGATGCCGTATGCTGCAGAGCAACTAATCCCGCATGCCTGAACTAGACAGCCTGCATGCTGCACCTACTGAGCCTACAAGCGGCAATGAAGACCCAATACAGCCAAAAAAGAAAAAATGAAGGATAGGGCAATCAAAGCCCCCGACCCCACCCCTTCTTCTCTGGCACTCTGGATCCCCCTTGTCCCTTTCTCCTTTTGTTTCTTCTTTCCGAAGAACTTATCACCTTTAACCTGCTTATTATTTACTGTCTATCCATTTAAATGTAAAGGTCAGGGATCTTTATCAATTTCATACATTACCTGTCACATAGAAGGCATTCAATAAATATTTTTGGAATGAATGAATGCCTATTAGTAGGAAAGAAATATATATGCACACACACATATTATATTTGTATACATATATGTACTCTGTCTGCTGCAAATCAGTCTGGAGCAAATGCTGTAAAAAGAGACAAAGACCACTAGGGGCTTCTGAGTTGGGAGCTGTGATGAAAGGTGGCCAGTGACATCTCAGACTCTCCAGCTGTGCACATACCTGGACAGATGTCAAGCACTTCACAGCAAGTCTCCTATGGTGTCTTCAGGGGACTTGACGAAGTCCCATCTGGTGCACCAGGAATATTCCACTTGAACGTGGAAGAATAATCAGGACTTGAAACGTTAGACACAACCTACCGTGTGACCTTGAGCAGGTCATCTCTTTTCTCTGTGCCTCAGTTTTCTCTTTTGTAAAGTGAATGAATAGAGGACCAAGTGATGGAGAAAGGCTTCCTCCATCCTCGAGATCTGTGGTTCTATGAAGTGTGGTCAGTGAAGCCTTGACAGAACAGTTAAGAGTCTACCTGGGCCCTTCTGAAGGTATCTAGCCTCCCATCCCCTTCCTGTGGTCAAATGCAAGGTTGGATCTGAGGGTCAAGGTTGAAGGTCAGCAGACCCCAGCCATGTCAGTGCTGGTTTCTCTGCCGTTGCAGGAGATCGGCCTTGCCTCCCTGGGTGCACCTGACGAGTACGTTGAGAAACTTGCAACAGTAAGTACCCTCTCTCCCTGGTGGATGGTGGGAATGTCTCGGGTCTTTGAAACTTTGCTGTTTTCCTGAAAGCCAGATCATTTGAAACAAGAAAAAATCTGAATGCCTTGCTTACATTTGCACGAGTGACATTTCACATTTTGACTTCTTAGTGGTTTGATTTTGAAATCAACTACATGCATATGTTTACATGTAACTTTAAATAGTATGTCTTGAAAGCACAACAGGCTATAATGATGGTCATTGAGAACCACCTTGAGTGGGTGGGAAGTACTCTACATTCACATCTTTAAAAAGGAAAATATTTACTTTCTACCTGACACTGGAGCCAGCATTGGATCTTTCCTTTCTCAGATCCAAGGTGGAAGTGGGAACTGGCTTTTCCCTTCTAACCAAACACTCTCTTCCCCAGGAGTGTGATGACTGTCATCCATAGACACCATGGATGAACGACTCTGCACAGAAGGGGCTTTCCTTCCTGTAGACCCCGTTCCAACTTGAGTGATTCCCTCCCTAACCTCTAAGCCACATTTTTAAATAATGTGCTCAGCTTGGAAGATAAGAAATGAAACTGTATAATGGAACTAGGGACTTCAGATTAATGCACACATATCATTCAGTTCAGTTCAGTTCAGTTGCTCAGTTGTATCTGACTCTTTGGGACTCCATGGACTGCAGCACTCCAGGCTTCCCTGTCATCATGATATATCAGTTTAGAAGTTTGTGAATTTAAGAGAAGGTTGAAACCTCCCAGATTCTTTCTCACTGCCTAGCTGCTCTGAGACCCTGGGCAAGTAGCTTTTGCACCCTCACCTCTAAAAATGGATACAATTGTTTATATCATTTCCATCTCAACAGTACATCATGAGGATCTTGAGGATCAAAAGGGTTAAATTTGTATGGTTGTAAGTTCTTAAATGCCAGATGCTGTGGTGATACAAAAAGCAACTTTCAAGGAAACTGCAGAACTTGATAGAATCTCTCATTTGTAAGAAAAAAATAATCACATAAGTTACCTGCTGTAATTGTGATACAAGTATTCATTACCAACCTGCTTCTCAAAAATAATCTTATTATTGATATACTGATCTGGGAATAGTCTTGGGCCCCTTGCTCTGCCCTTGAGACGCTGTGTCACTGTATGTGTGTAACTTGACCTCTCTGGGCTAAAGACGTCTCATCTGTATGTGAGGAGCTCAGACTGACTCAGCTCTGACAGCCTTCCCAGGTTTCACATTCTCTAGTGCAATAAATAGACTTACCTAGAAACCCTGGGCTGGAAGAAGCACAAGTTGAAATCAAGATTGCTGGGAGAAATATCAATAACCTCAGATATGGAAATGACACCACCCTTATGGCAGAAAGTGAAGAGGAACTAAAAACCCTCTTGATGAAAGTGAAGGAGGAGAGTGAAAAAGTTGGCTTAAAGTTTAACATTCAGAAAATGAAGATCATGGCATCTGGCCCCACCACTTCATGGGAAATAGATGGGGAAACAGTGGAAACAGTGTCAGACTTTATTTTGGGGGGCTCCAAAATCACTGCAGATGGTGACTGCAGCCATGAAATTAAAAGACGGTTTAAGATTCCTTGGAAGGAAAGTTATGACCAACCTGGATAGCATATTGAAAAGCAGAGACATTACTTTGCCAACAAAGGTCCGTCTAGTCAAGGCTATGGTTTTTCCAGTAGTCATGTATGGATGTGAGATTTGGTCTGTGAAGAAAGCTGAGCGCCAAAGAATTGATGCTTTTGAACTATGGTGTTGGAGAAGACTCTTGAGAGTCCCTTGGACTGCAAGGAGATCCAACCAGTCCATCCTAAAGAAGATCAGTCCTGGGTGTTCATTGGAAGGACTGATGCTGAGGCTGAAACTCCAATACGTTGGCCACCTCATGCAAACAGTTGACTTATTGGAAAAGACCCTGATGCTGGGAGGGATTGGGGGCAGGAGAAGAGGGGATGACAGAGGATGAGATGGCTGGATGGCATCACCGACTCGATGGACATGAGTTTGGGTGAACTCCAGGAGTTGGTGATGGACAGGAATGCCTGGCATGATGCAGTTCATGGGGTTGCAAAGAGTCGGACACAACTGAGTGACTGAACTGAACTGAGAAACCCTGGGCCTTGGCTTTCTCTTGGCCCTATTCAGTAGGAAAGAAAGTGAAAGTCACTCAGTCATGTCTGACTCTTTGCGATCCCATAGACTATACAGTCCATGGAATTCTCCAGGCCAGAATACAGGAGTGGGTAGCCTTTCTCTTCTCAAGGAAATCTTCCCAACAGGGATTAAACCTAGGTCTCCCACACTGCAGCTGGATTCATTACCAGCTGAGCCACAAGGGAAACCTGAGAATCCTGAAGTGGGTAGCCTATCCCTTCTCCAGCGGATGTTCCTGACCCAGGAATCAATTCTAGGACCTTATTTCCCAAGCCATCTATCTGGGACATGTTGCGCTGGGAGCTACTGAAAGAAAAAGGCTTGGTTATTTGGGAGGCTGAGTGCAGTGACTGACAGGGTTTTAACACAGATTGTTAGATGGTGGGGATATTGAATAATAACCTTAGAACTTTGAGGCCAAATAAGGAAGCAGATAACTCAATAAAATACAGTGATGAATTTTATTGTGGGTAACTTATACACAGGAAAGGGTGGGTAGATAGCAGCCAGAAGCTTTGGCAACCACACTCTATGCCACAAAAAGGGTATGGGGGGTTAAAGGGACCAACACTACTAAGATCCAGTGCAGCCAAATTAAAATTTATTAGTTAATTAATTAAAGGGGCCAAAGCTAAGGATAGAATCTGATTACTAAGGGAGAAGCAGGTTCACACTGTCGGGAGTTAGGGGTTTTTTCCTCCCCCTGGAAGGAAGGTCTCATGACCATTATTTCTTGTGAAGCATTGCCCATCTGCCTCAGCAAAAGTTTTTATATGTCAGACAAAGTTTTTATGTCAGATAAGAAGGGTAAAAGTTGATGAGGAACTTATCTGGTGCATTCCTTGTGAGTAGACTAAAGTTCAACCATGCAGAAAAGGATGGGGTTAGGACTTCAGGCTTAGATGGAGCTGACAAAATGGAGTTGGTGTGGTTCAGCCACACAGATGACAGGATACTCCCTCCCTGATTCTATCATGACCCAATTCCCTACCTCCCACTGAGCCTGATGGGATTGTCTGGTAACTCCAGCCAACTTGGGGGAGCAACTCCCTCTAGCTGATGCCATAGAGAAGAAAGTGGAAGGGGTGGAGGAGTTCCTGACATAGAGAGTGGCTTGTTGGGGGTATCCTTTGGGGGCTTCCTTAATACTCTCCCACAACTTCCCATCATATCTTGCATTCAGTTCAGTTCAGTTCAATCACTCAGTCATGTCCGACTCTTTGTGACCCCATGGACGGCAGCACACCAGGTTCCCTGTCATCACCAACTCCTGGAGGCTGCTCAAACTCATGTCCATCGAGTCAGTGGCGCCATCCAGCCATCTCATCCTCTGTCATCCCCTTCTCCTCCTGCCTTCAATCTTTTCCAGCATCACGGTCTTTTCCGAGGAGTCAGTTCTTCATATCAGGTGGCCAAAGTATTGGAGTTTCAGCTTTAGCGTCTTGCACTCAGCCGTCTTAATTCGACAGGTAACTGGGTAGGATAAGACAGCATACAAAACCATGACCCCAGGTCAGGCTGATTCAGAGAACAGACCTGCACAAACTCCCACCTGGGCACCTTGTCTCTGGCCCTGGGTCACCTGCTGTTTCCTTGCGTACACTTTCAACTTGACTTTCCATTTCAGATTTACTGGTTTACTGTGGAGTTTGGGCTCTGCAAGCAAGGAGACTCCATAAAGGCATATGGTGCTGGGCTCCTGTCATCCTTTGGTGAATTACAGGTATGAACCGAACAGAAACCATGGATGGATTTGAGAGTGCTAGGTACAGCAGACCATTCGTTTTCCCTTTGTGCTCTTGAAACCCTCTTATATCCACTTTGAAACTGAACCTCGGAGTTTCTCCTCATGTGATTGATTGACCTCTTAGCAGCTGTGATTTGGTCATGACTGTGGGTTTTAGAGATTGAAATTGAGGTGCAGATACACAGGTCTCCAGACCAGAGGGGCCTCCTGAATCTAGGGTTGAACTGTGCATTGGGACATAGGCAAACACATGCCAGAAAATGTGGCTGCTCCCACACCATCTGTTGATCACCTTACCTGAAAATGGTTGGGGTAAAATATTCCTTTTGATCCTGATTGCTGTCTATGTGCAAAATAATTTAGTTCACCTGCATTGGGACTAGGGTATGGAAGGAATCAGGATAAGGTTGGGGGGGATGCGCAAATAGCCTAGGGGTTGTGGCAGGGACCAGCAGCCTTGGCTTAACCATGATGACTTTCCATTTGCGACCCGCAGTATTGCCTATCAGGCAAGCCGAAGCTCCTTCCTCTGGAACTAGAGAAGACCGCTGTCCAGGAGTATACGATCACAGAGTTCCAGCCTCTGTATTATGTGGCTGAGAGTTTTAATGATGCCAAAGAGAAAGTGAGGTGAGATGGTAACCACGCTGGGCCAGCAGCCCTTGGGACCTCCTGACTTGACCTGGTGCCACCGGTCTGTGGGAGGTTGGGCAGGAGAATGGATTCAAGTGCCTACAGCAGCGGCGTGCATCAGACAGTATTCTCTCCCCACCCTATCTCTTTCCACTCCCTGTTGAGAGAACTGCCTTCCTTTGCAGGACCCCATTTCATAGCTTGCTAGCCGAACATGATGACCCCTGCAGGCAGGCTACCACCTTTATCCTTGCTCAGTGCAGCCACCAGGTCCACCCATGAACTCTCCTATGTTCAGAGCGGCCACAGAGGTACCCCCATCAAACAGCCCTAGGTGTCTTCTCACCCAAAGAAGTCCCTTGCCACTTTAATCTCCCACATACTTGCATAACTCACCCCTCCCCTCTCTTCAGCCTTTACCCACATTTAACCTTTTTTGTGTGTCTTTCTCTAAGCAACTTACTTAAAATCACTACCCAGCCCTGTCCCCCCAGTACTCCTTACCTGCTCTGTGATTTACTTTTCTCCTTAGCACTTATTAATGCCTAAAATCTTATATGATTTAAGGTCCATGAGGACAGGGAGTTTTGTCCTTTCTGCTCTTTCCCTCCAGTTCAAGAACAGTGCCAGACACATAGCAAGCACTCAGTATTGCTATTGTTCAGTTGCTAAGTCATGTCAGGCTCTTTGTGACCCCACAGACTGCAGCATACCAGACTTGCTTGTCCTTCACTGTCTCCTGGAGTTTGCTCAAACTCGTGTCTATTGGGTTGTGATGCCATCCAACCATCTCATCCTCTGAATCAGTGAGTAATTGGCAAATGTGCCAATCTCAGAAGCAATTCAGCACCAGGCTGGTGGAGTGGTACCAGGACTCTGAGACTCTCAGCCATCCAAGAAGATTGCCCTGCCATCAGCCTGCTAGAGCCACACTGCTCCCAGCAGGAGATAGACTAGGCAGAGGGTTTACTTAGACAGAGCAACCATGATACCATTTTTACCACTTCTTTTGTTATATCTTAGCAGTGATGCATAATAAATGTAAGTCTTACAGGCTTCTGGAATCCCATGAAGCTGGGCATGTCAGCTTTGAATACACCAGGCTTAGGTAACCAACAGTAAAATGGTAGCTCACAAATGTACTTTCTTTGGCCCCAAATGACTCCCTTTACTCTTTTCTCCAGGGCCTTTAGGTCCTTCCTGCCATTCTTTCCTATTTTTCTCCTAAATTTTCACCCTTACTGGGAACCTAGTCTTCCTGTAGCCATAAAAGTTCCACTCTGCCATTCCTGGGACTCCTTTAGGGTTACGGATTTTCATGAGTTCATGCATTATTCCACCAAGGTAATTATAGTTACAGGTAAGGTGGCTCAGACAGTATAGAATCCACCTGCAATGAACAAGACATGGGTTCGAGCCCTGGGGTTGGGAAGATCCCCTGGAGAAGGGAATGGCTACCCACTCCAGTATTCTTGCCAGGAGAGTCCCATGGACCAAGGAGCCCGGTGGACTACATGCCATGGTGTCACAAAGAGTTTGGCACATGAGAGCGACTAACACTTTCACTTTTCGAGATGCCTGGCAGCTATTTTGTACCAAACACTGTTCTCAGTGCTTTTCAGATATTAATTCATTTAGTCATTAAATAAGACCACAAATTGCAGATAGGGGTACAGAAACATTAAAGGGGTAAGTAACTCACTCAGAGTCATACAGCTCGTAAGTGGCTGGCCCAGGGTTTGGACTCAGGCAGTGGGACTCAGAGCTGGTACTCTTAACTGCTGAGTCGCACTGAGATTCCCATATGGACAGGCCGTTCAGGAAGTGATCAGCCCTAGGCCAACAGGAAGACCTTACCAGGACATGGGCCTCTGTTTGAAATCTCATGAGCTCTGCTAGTGTCCACTTCCCCTGGTGGACTCGGTGGTAAAGAACCTGCCTGCAATGCAGGAGACGCAGGTCCATTCCCTAGGTCAGGAAGATTCCCCTGGAGGAGGAAATGGCAACCCACTTCAGTATTCTTGCCTGGAAAATCCCATGGACAGAGGAGGCTGGTGGGCTATATAGTCCATGGGGTGGCAGAGAATCAGACATGATGGAGCACGCACTCACTTACTGCTAGTGTCTAGAGCCCGGAGAAGACACAAAAGCTCTCATCTGCTGAGAGCTGGCTCACAGAATGAAAGAGAATTCTAAAGAACACAGTTCATATGTGTGTGGATTTATCTCTGGGCTTTCTATTTTGTTCCATTGATCTATATGTCTGTCTTTGTGCCAGTACCATACTGTCTTGATGACTGTGGCTTTGTAGTAGAGCCTGAAGTCAGGCAAGTTGATTCCTCCAGTTCCATTCTTCTTTCTCAAGATTGCTTTGGCTATTCGAGGTTTTTTGTATTTCCATACAAATCAACTTCTGCAGCTCAATTCCAGAAAAATAAACGACCCAATCAAAAAATGGGCCAAAGAACTAAATAGACATTTCTCCAAAGAAGACATACGGATGGCTAACAAACACATGAAAAGATGCTCAACATCACTCATTATTAGAGAAATGCAAATCAAAACCACAATGAGGTACCACTTCACACCAGTCAGAATGGCTGCGATCCAAAAATCTGCAAGCAATAAATGCTGGAGAGGGTGTGGAGAAAAGGGAACCCTCCTACACTGTTGGTGGGAATGCAAACTAGTACAGCCACTATGGAGAACGGTGTGGAGATTCCTTAAAAAATTGCAAATAGAACTACCTTATGACCCAGCAATCCCACTTCTGGGCATACACACCGAGGAAACCAGAATCGAAAGAGACACATGTACCCCAATGTTCATCGCAGCACTGTTTATAATAGCCAGGACATGGAAACAACCTAGATGTCCATCAGCAGATGAATGGATAAGCAAGCTGTGGTACATATACACAATGGAGTATTACTCAGCCGTTAAAAAGAATTCATTTGAATCAGTTCTGATGAGATGGATGAAACTGGAGCCGATTATACAGAGTGAAGTAAGCCAGAAAGAAAAACACCAATACAGTATACTAACACATATATATGGAATTTAGGAAGATGGCAATGACGACCCTGTATGCAAGACAGGGAAAGAGACACAGATGTGTATAACGGACTTTTGGACTCAGAGGGAGAGGGAGAGGGTGGGATGATTTGGGAGAATGCCATTCTAACATGTATACTATCATGTGAATTGAATCGCCAGTCTATGTCTGACGCAGGATGCAGCATGCTTGGGGCTGGTGCATGGGGATGACCCAGAAAGTTGTTATGGGGAGGGAGGTGGGAGGGGGGTTCATGTTTGGGAATGCATGTAAGAATTAAAGATTTTAAAATTTAAAAAATAAAAAACTAAAATTAAAAAAAAAAATAAAAAATAAAATAAAATAAAACCAAAAAAAAAAAAAAAAAAAAAAGAACACAGTTCAAAAAAGGAAGGGATCTGAGCATCTCTGGGATACCCTCAGAGCGTCCCGACTAAAAGAAACCTATGCCAACCATTTTCAATTTCGGTATTCAAGTTCTAGCAGAGACGGGGCTAAGTTTGTTCACACACCTGCTGAGGAGGGCTGAGTGGGCCTCAGACTGACAGCCCAACTCATATACCTCCAGTGGGGGAGGTCAATTCCCCAAATTAAAAACAAGGTGTGCCCGGGAATAAGAGGGAAGAGGGGAAGAGCAGGCAGAGCCACAGGTGTCTACTACTTGGTTCACGTCATCAGCTGGACTGAGAAAGCTTTTTCCAAAGAAGAGATGAGGAAGGATACTTAACCACGTACTCTTCATGCATCTGCGGTCACTAATAAAAGATTCCTCCCAGGCCCAGGAGTGATGCACCAGGGAGGCAGGGAAGTGAGGGGGCCAGGCCAGATTCAGACTACCTGTATCCTTTCCCTTCTTTATGATGTATTGCCAGCATGGCCTTAGTAGTTATTTAGCTTCCTCAAGCCTCAGTTTCCTCATCGTAAAATGGGAATAGTAAAGTGGTACCTTCCTCTTAAGGTTTTTATGAAGACTAATGTAGTGATAATAGTTGTTAAGAGTATAAAACAGTTGAAACTTGCTATGGTTCTCAAACATAGGAGGCCCTCAATCCATGTTGAGTTTCATTCATAATGTTGTCTTCAACTTTGGAAACCATTTTTCTTTCTTTGCATTGATGATCAAGCATCTCAGAGCTTTTTTTTCTTCTATAACATTCTTTGGCTAGATTTTACTTTCTCCTTTTATTTTATTTAATGATAAGAACTTGGCCTTATGTGCTTTTATTGTAAGCTACTTCTAACATTTTGGAGGCATGTGCATAAGTGTGTTTGTGTATACACAGACACACCTACCACATACAGAGGCTTCCCAAAGAGGACCTAAAACTCCATTTCACTTCTTAGCCCAGTACTAAAGCCCTTGGTGAGGTTTCAATGCTACTAATAACCAAGTGAATGCCACTGAAAAATCTTTTAAAATTATTTTTCCCCAAATGGTAGCCTTTACTCAGACCTATGATTTTGGTTTCAGGAACTTTGCTGCCACAATCCCACGGCCCTTCTCAGTTCATTATGACCCATATACTCAACGGATTGAGGTCTTGGACAACACCCAGCAACTTAAGATTTTGGCTGACTCCATCAGTAGTAAGTAACATATACCCTTTGAGGCCATTCTCTCATAGGGGATTGTGTTTTCTTACCTTTGTCAGAGGAACAGTAAGAACTGTATTAAATATTTAAGAAAAGCATTTCCAGGGAAGCCACTGACTTATTGAGAGGGAAGAACTTAGCAATAAAAAGCCAGAATTGCCTTGAGTGTCCTTTCTGCTTCGACCTTCCTGGACCCCATGCCACCTCCTATGACCCACCACCTTTCCACGCTGGCTTGTTGCTGCCACGTTCCTCTTTCTCCTTTGCATTTTCACCCCTTTCCCTCTAAGTGTCCACTGGACCTTACTCTGCCTAGAATACCAGCTCCTAAGGATAGATTTTATCTATTTTATCAACCACAGAGTAGTTCATCCATTGGCCTTTTATTTTTTTCTGGACAACAAGAATATTATAATAGTTGTTCTTAAAAAGTCATTGTGCTATTGTGTTCATCTCCCGATTCTTTCTAACCTTCAAATTCCCCTCGAGCAACATTGACCAGCTCTTAGTTCCCATGCTTTCCCCTGGGCTTTGCCCATACAGTTTTTGTTTAAAATACTCTCGTCACCACTCCCATTTAGGGACCCATCCCAGTTCATCTTTTAATCGTTCATACATGTCTCTTCTTAGGGTAAGCCTGGTTTGGGTGTCCCTTCTAGGTTTTGGCCTTCCCATAGGTCCTTCTCTCAGGGCACTTATCATAGGTTTTTTATTTTGTTTTTCTTTTATAATTGTTTGCTTGTCTGTCTTCCCAACTAGACTTGAGCAGAGGGCCATGTCAGGTTTGCTGTCAAATCCCCAGCAGTTTTCCATATTCCTAAAAATCATATTAGGTACTCAAGAGCTATTGAATGAATGAGCAAAACCACCAAAGAATCAAGCTTAGAGGGAGAAGTTCTAGTCCAAGGGGTGGGGAGTTCTGTCTGTAAAAATGTGCTAACAAAGGCCAGAAGGGCTGGTGGACTTGGCGTATCCCTCTCTACCCCTGTGATATTGCCTGAGACCATTCCTGATATGTAGAACTAGCCCATTATACTCATTCCTATCAGGTATGGCCTCCCTCCCATAATGAGCCATTTTGATAAAGTCCAAGGCTGATTCCCTCCCATAGATGCCACCTTGATCACTCAGCTGGAATAATTTGTTCACCGAAGAGGCCAGCCAAGGGCTCTGGAGGCTGGGGTGTGAGAGAGAAGGGTTAGGCCATAGCTGTTTTCTCTGTCTCTTTTTCATTTCCCCTGAGAAAGCTAAAGTAATGTCAAAGACTATTACTTATTAGAGGTTTCTAAAAATCACTGAATGACAGATTTAGGAACTGGATGGTCCTTAGAGTTTTGTGACCTTATATAAGGTCCCATCATCTCTATACTGTCCTCAGGACCTAGGCAGGAATAAGGCTGGTCTGTCTCCAAGTCCCCTTCCACTTCTATGAAGAGTCTGTGTTGTTGTGGCCCCATGGCCTGTGAGAACCTGCATGAATGAAAGTGACTCCATCATACCTTACTTAGTCTGGTGGTCAGGAAATCTAGGCTGAGTCATCTGCTTAGATCATGCCTTCTCAAACCTCGTGTGTCTCAAAATCACTTGGAGAGCTAGTTAGAAATGGATAGTCCTGAGTGTTACTCCCAGACTAAATTCCCTGAATGTGTGATATGAGTCAGGGATTTGTATTTGTAATGAAGCCCCAGTGAATTCTGACATGGAGTGAGGATGGGGGGCTATGTGAACCCTACTTTTAGCTTCTGTGGCTTAGCCCCTTGCGAGCATCTGTGGATGGTCATGTGAAAAGGAAACAGAAAAGCTAGTGATTTCCCTGGGGAGAAAACCAGTAACTCCTTCCCTGAGAAATAGACTATGGAAAGAGGAAGCTTAATTACATTAATAGCTCTTTAGCACTTCCTGCAACTTAGAATCATCTGTAATGGCTCAGATTGTATCACCCTAACTAAGCTGTCAGCTCCTTGAAGGTTGGGGTAGTACCTAGTGTATCCACACACCCCACTGGTTCCCTAGCCTTTTACACACTGCAGACACTTGAAGGGTGTTTGTTCACAGGATGAGTGGCTCCTTTGTTTTTCTTTGTAGGTGAAGTTGAAATCCTTTGCAGTGCCCTCCAGAAATTAAAGTGAAGTCACGGACAGAACCTAAACTGAGAATCTCTCAATGGAAACCCACCTACTTCTTTTATTTCATCTTAAAAAGTGTAAAAAACAAGCCTTAATTCAAAATGACAGCCTTAAATCCTTTCAAGAGCAAGATGGAGGGTCAACAAATAAAATCATATGAAATGATAGCATATTAATAATACCCCAAAGCATAATGGTAGATCGTTTGGGGTCATCTATGATTTAGAGATGATAATCTCATACTCTGAATTGAATTAAAATTCAATAACCTGTCACATTTCATCAAAGTTAATGAAAATTTGGGACCTGTTTTATTCAAACTTCCTAAATAATTTCATTATTTGCTGTATAGAATTCCTAAAGGGATATATATCCCTCACTGTGAAACACAAGCCTATCAGAATTGAATTTCTGGATTTAATATAAATTTTAACCTACAAAAGTCATTTTCTGTTTCAGGGAACTATGATTTTACTTACTGCTTTGTTATTTTGCCTATGTAGATTTCCTTTAATTCAGAAGCCTATTAAAATCAATACAAATATTAAAGTTCATAATGTAATATCAAAATATTTCTGTATGTTTTATTATCATCATAAACACTGGTATGGAAGGTGGTAGAACTTTCCATCTGATTCAACTTGCAGTATCATTTTCCAATCAATTGTTGAGTCTGTTTTGGGAGACATTTTGAAGACATTTAAGATGCAGTGCATACATGCTAAGTCACTTCAGTCGTGTCTGACTTTTTGCAACCCCATGGACTGTAGCCCACCAGGTTCCTCTGTTCATAGGTTTCTTCAGGCAGGAATACTGGAGTGGGTTGCCGTTTCTTCCTCCAGGGGATCTTCCTAACCCAAGGATAGAATCCAAGTCTCTTAAGTTTCCTCCATTGGCAGGTGGGTTCTTTACCACTAGCACCACCTGAGAAGCCCCTTTAAGATGCAATAGATGTTAATTAAAATCCCAGCTGGTAGATTTTCAGTAAATATTCATTGAATGAATACATTATTAAACAGCAAATCGTCAACAAATGTGAGAATTTTAAATATATCAAGAAAAACTTTAGCGGTTTCTCAATCTTGTAGTTTCTTGGAATGAAATAATCCTCTCATTGCCTTAGAAATATATTAGCTGGATAAACTTGTAACATGAAAGAATGATCAGAGTTTCAGATTTCCCACCCATTGCAGGGGATCATTGTGATAACCTAAGTCTGGGCAGTTGACAGATTTTGACTTTTTTGGTTGTGCATTTTATGTGACTATACAAATATAAGAAACAGTGGGGAAAAAAGCAGTGTCTTAAAAGCTTTGCTTCGAAATTCTCATACCACTTTATCATTTTATCATGGAAATAGTTAAATTGTCAATGATTTTTGTAATACTCTGCAAGTGTGATTCTCAGACCAGTTGTATCATTATCAATAGTAAATCCAAGGCACAATCTGAGCCTTGTTGTTGTTCAGTCACATCCGACTCTGCAACCCCATGGACTGAAGCATGCCAGGCTACCCTCTCCTTCACAGTCTCCCTGAGTTTGCTCAAACTCATGTCCATTGAGAGTCAGTGATACCATTCAACCATCTCATCCTCTGCCCCACCGCCTTCTCCTTCCCTCACTTTTTCCCAGTGTTAGGATCTTTACCCAAATAAAATATCTGGGGATGGGACACAGAGACCTGTGTTTTTAAGCACTCCAGTTTATTCTCTTATGCCCAGCAAATCTACTGGGTACCTCAAGTTTGAGAAGCCCTGATTTCTGGTGGTCAGTTCTGCCACTTGCTAATGATGTCATCTTGCATAAGTCACTTCTCCTCTTTGGACCTTGGTTTTACTCTGACAATGAGGAGTTAAACTGGATGAATCAAGATCCCTCCCAGCCTTGAAATATAATTCAAATGCTAACATGTATCTTTAAACAGCTGTCACTAATCTACTAATGGGTGTAATAATACCTGCCCAAGTATGCCAGATGGGTGGAAAGAACAATTTGGTCTGAATGTGTCTGAGGTTTCATTGCTTTGAAAGGGGAATTTTCTTTTCTCTATTTCCTCATGCCTTTGAAGAACTCATTGACAAGGTCTGATTCTAAAACTGGAAGTGGATTTTTTCTCTGGTGTTCATCTAGGGTTTAAATACCCTGCAAAGGAACTATTTTGATAACTATATTTTTGTTCTGCTGAGTTGCTAAGTTGTGTCCAACTCTTTGCAACCCCAAGGACTGCAGCCCACCAGGTTACTCTGTTCATGGGATTTTCCAGGCAAGAATACTGGAGTGGGTTCTCCAAACTGTTTCTTTACTTCACATTAAATGTAAGTTAGAACATTTCTTGAGTTTGGTACTGAAATATCATAAAGTATTTTATACTGGATATTTTATTTTATAGTGATTTTTAGTTCTACTGAAGATAATTTAGTGTTTTCTAAGTGAAAGCTTAGGCAGGAAGAAAGTATGTACTCGATAGAAGCTAGTCTCTGAAATTTTCATGTGTTACTCAGTACTTAGCTTATTTCATCTGGCTATAAAAGGTACAGCAATTGGATTCAGTATATTTCCATGTGTTAGTATTATTACTTGTTCAGTACACAGTAAACAGTTTTTAAGGAAACAATAGTAATGTTTTACTGACAGCTAATCTTGGTATGTCCAAACAAAAGAAATATATGGAAGAATATTAAAACTGTGTAGTATTAGTGTTCAGTAAGTTTCTGAAAGGAGGAAACTAAATTTTAACTCTAAATTTCTAAGTTATATCATTTAGTTGTGCTTCAGAGAATCTACCACTAAAATATCATCTTCATGAAGTCAAGAACCTTTATTATCTTTTTCACCACTGTAAAGCCTTGGCATGTTACACATGGTAGATGCTCAATATTCTTTAATCTCTAAAACTTTTTCTGAGTTTAATCACAAGGAGTGTAGTGAGATTGTCTCTCATAAATAAACTATTTTGCAAGAAAAATTTGAGAACAACTAAACTTGTGATTTCCCCTTTTAAAATCTATTGAAAAATATTCTAAGCTATGACTTTTTAAAAGAAAAATATTATCTCCTGTTTAAGGTAGGTTATGGCTAGGTAGTTTGTATCTTACACTACTTCAACAACTGACATTTAGAATTGCTTGTTGTTGCTTAGTTGCTAAATCACGTCCCAACTCTTTTGCAACCCCCTGGACTGTAGCCTGCCAGGCTCCTTTGTCCATGAGATTTCCCAGGCAAGAATACCAGAGTGTTTTGCCATTTCCTTCTCCAGGGGATCTTCCCCACCCAGCAACTAAACCTGTGTTTCCTGCTTAGCAGATGGATTCTTTACTGTCTGCACCACCAGGGAAGACCTTGGAAGTGCTTAATAAATGTCAGTTAATAAAGGGGACAAAAATGCATTGGAGAAACTTCAGAGTTATCCACAGTGGGGCTGAAATGGTCAGAAAGCAATAAGTGACTTGTCTAAAGATTGCAAAAAATCACAGGAGACAACATAAGAAAGCTTAGTAAAATACGGACTTTTCAAAATAAGAAGGAAAAAATGTGATCAAAGCTTTCGCTTCTCAATGAAGTCTGCACACACACACACACACACACACACACGATCACTGCCTTTTAATAGCTTTCCCATTCAGTTTCAAAAACTATAAGCTATAGTAGATTTGATACATGTTAAAAATGAAACTAGTCTTTTCTGTGCCTTGAATTTTTACCTCATTTATACTCTTAACTTTGCTAGCTTCAAGGCACAGTTTACCTTTTCACCTGTAGTAAGCACAATTATTTTAAAAGAATAAGTTCAGAATGAGAAGCAATTGCAGAGAAAATTGATTCTAGCTCTCCAGGGTCTATACAACTCATTTATAACATTATTTATCATTGTTCAGGGTTGCTCTTTAACAGTATTTGTTTTGTATGTCTCTCGCACACTGTTTCTTTTGTGACAACAATCTCTGAATAATAGAACACTTATGAAAAATAAAGAGACAAAATGTACCTCACTGAGAGATGGACCCAAAAGGAGATGATACTGCAAGAAGAATAATACCTGCTTGTTTACATGTCTGTCTAAATGGGTAAAACGTGAATGGTGATTCACGTGAACTGCAGTGTGTATTTTTTCTCAGATCATTCTTAGGAGGGAGGTGATGCCCCAAAGTCAGTTTCTTTCATTGAGGTTATTAAAATTAGTACATGCTTTGGATGTCTATAGTTTATTCTTCCCAGAAGCAAATTAAAGGCTATCTATTAAAGAAGAAATAAACAAGTCTTCTCTGAGGCTTCTTTATTCCTACAGGTTTTTAAAAAATGTCAGCTGCATCCTGTCTTTTTCTGCAATCACCTTTCAAATGGAGAGAGTGTTGGCAAAAGGCTTACTGTCATTGTTCCTTGTGAGTTGTCAGGGGAGAGTGGAGTTTAGACTTAGAAAGAAATGATAAGGAATGTACATTCCTTTGTTTTCAGTTTTCCCTTATGGCTCTCTTTTCAAAAATGTGGCCCTTGGGTGTCTTTGAAAAGAATCTCATCCCATCATACACACACACACACACCTTCCTTTGACCTCTAGAGACTTGACAAAAGATGAGTTGGGGGCTGAGTTAAGGTCTCTACAGATAAAGGTGCATAAGACATATTTGGGGGTGACGGGAGCATGTTTTAAAGCATTTCTTTGAGAGCCTCCAGCTATTGACACCACCCAGAAGGAGAGAATCAGCTTGGAACAACAGCAGTACTTGCAAAGGGTAACTGTTGGCCTAGTAAGGCTTTCAATTGTCTCTAGCATCCAAATACTCCTCCCGCCCACCAGCACTAAAGCCGTGGAGCCTGCTAAGTTCCATTTCTTTGGCCTAACAAAAAATCAAATTTCCAAATGAGAAATGAGGAAGCTGAACCTTTCCCAAACTTCCCATCCTCAGAATATCCTTGGGAAAGGGAGGGAGACAAGAGGCTCCTGTAAGAGTGTCATTTGGGGGAGAAAATAATTTCGCAGTGCACAGGGAAGTTTGGGATTACAAAACAGCAGATTACAGAACGGTGATTTTATGAACATGAAGGGCCAGATAAGAGAAAATGTGCCTGAGGTTAGAATGGAGGAATGCATGCTAAGTCACTCAGTTATCTCTGACTTTGCAATCCTATGGACTGTAGCCCACCAGGCTCCTCTGTCCCTGGAATTTTCCAGGCAAGAATACTGGAGCGGGTTGCCATTTCCTCCTCCAGGGGATCTTCCTGACCCAGGGATTGAACTTGAGTCTCTTATGTCTTCTGCATTGGCAGGCAGGTTCTTTACCACTAGCGCCACCTGGGAAAAGGTGTAAGTGAAGGGAAAGGGCCCTACTTATCAAAGCCTCCTGAAGCTGAGTGTCTCAGCACCGCGGACAGCACCCACTCCCAGCATGGGGAATCACTGGCCTGGAAGAGGATGGAAAACCTGAAGGCTATCACTTCACTAAGCAAAAGTAAGCAGAAGGGGGGAAAAAGTAGAGTAAGTACACAGATGAAGCGGCAAACTGTCTTGCTCACTATAGGCTGAATAAATTTTGACTGAGTAAAAGCAAGGCAGGATGGACCAGTGGGTCATGGTCCCCTTGATGACAATGCTTTATACAGGTGAAAGTTAGGTATTTTTGTTAACGGTACACACCCATATTTGAGATTGGAAGACAGAGCATCTTTCAGTAGCACTGCTCTGGTGACCCCGATTCAAATGCCAGTTTTCCCATCAGGTTGAACCTACTTTGACAGACTCTTAATCTCCCTGAGTTACAGTTTCCTCCTCTGTAAAATGGGGAAGAGGTATGCTCACCTTATAAGATTGCCACATAAATCACATAACATATTATGTGTGTATAAGCCCCTCTCAATCATTTTTAGTAACATTCTAACAATTCTAAATATTTATTTATTGCTATTGTTCAGTCTCTAAGTCGACTTTTTGTGACCCCATGGACTGCAGCACTCCAGGCTCCCCTCTCCTTCACTGTCTCCTGGAGTTTGCTCAGATTCACATCCATTCAGTCAATGATGCTAGCTAATCATCTCATCCTCTGCCACCCCTTTCTCTGTTTGCCCTCAATTTCCCCCAGATTATTATGCTAACATAAAGCACAAATGAACTCCCATGAAATTTGGTTATTATTATTATTGTGGTTGTTTGGTCAAATAACAAGATCCCAATTGACCCATTTTTTCCAAAGAGATGGACAATTGTGGAAGTGCCCTACCTAAAGACTATTTGGTTTACACTTGAGAAAGGAGTTTGACTAAATCAGAATATAAACCTTTCAACACAGTCCAAATCTATGTACACATATACATAAAAGTTGTGAGCTATAAAATAATGAAATGTACATCAACTCGAAGCTAAGGCTCTATCTTGTAAAAGATAACTTTGGAGATCAAAATGGAAGTTTCACATCTGAAGTTCAAAGCAATAGACTTTCACTCCTTCAGTCCCATTTCTGCAATTCCCACATCATTGCCTGTTTCCTTTTTCCTTCTGGAGCTCTGGCATTACCAGCACTGTTTAAAACCATAACCTCCAAAAGCCAGCATTCACTCTTCTACTAATGACACTTCCTTCTGCTAGCAATATCATGTTGTACTCATTCTACAAGATCGTTAACATAAACACAATTGAAATCATCATTCTCTAGATATGTTGTTTTACTGAGGAACCAACACAAGAGAACTTAGCTTCACTCTGCTGCCCAGTTTTAAGGTCATGTTGGGCAGGCTTTTTATCTTTCCAGGGGCAAGAATTAGAGATCATTTTTTTTTTAAATAAAAGTAGCTGGTACTATGAACAAGACATTTCCCCCTCTGAACATTTTGCTCCAAAGTCAACCCAAGGAACAGCCAATGTAGAAGACCAGATGGAAATAACAATTCTTGCAGAATAGAATGAGTCCCTCAAAAATGTGGATGTTATAAGAAGGTATCCTTATAAAAGGATTATAGAATAAATGCCTCCAAAATTTGTCATCAGCTATATACTTTGATAGAGGGGAGAGAGATCCAACCAGTATACCAGTATACAAAGCTTAAAAACAGAAAATTTATTGCACTTCCTTGGTTTAATTCAACAAATATTTATTTGCCTGTCTACTTCCTGCTCAGCCCTGGACCAAGCTCATTAAAATGATTACTGGGAGGGCAGTTCGGGAGTGCCTGCCTCCGTGGGCCCTCCACTGGAGTGTTGGTTTAGCTGGTATGTTTCCACCTCTGTACCACCACATTTCCTGACCTCCTTTTCTCTTCCCTCTCAGGAGCTCACTGAACTGAACGATATCACTTTCCATGCTTCAGTCCTAGCTCAGACTCTGTTCAGATGGAACCAAAACACAGGCTCCACTTTTACTTTTTTAATTGGAGTATAATTGCTTTACAATGTTGCATTAGTTTCTGCTGTATAGCAACACGAATCAGCTGTATGTATACATATATCCCCTCCCTCTTGAGCTTCCCCTCCCACCCCTCTAGGTCATCACAGAGCATCTAACTGAACTCTCATTGCTACATAGCACCTTCCCACTAGCTATCTATTTTATGCTTAGTAGTGTATATATGTCATATTAAGGGGTTCAAACCTCACTGACCCAAAGATCCAGTTTTTGTTTTACAAAATTAAAGCTTCATCCCCTGGATTTACAGGCCAGGGCAGTGAATTTTAAGCCAATCCCAAATTCCTTCCACCCTGAAACTTTCAGGACCAGTTTCAGGGGCTTGGGGATTGTGAGTAAAGCAGGAAAGGGCCATGCGGCTTTTCTGCCTGAACTGGGAATGGTGCTGGAGGAGGAATGGGAGGAGGCAGGCTAAGAGGGTGGGAGGCATCAACATCTTTTTAATTCACAAGGGGAGATAGTACTAGCAGGACGTGGAAAGACTTTCAGGTTCACCCTGACAATTGACACACGGTTGGGAAGGTGCGGAAATGCGGCAGTCAGACTTTAATTAGCCGGCCTGCAAGTGGGTTGATTAAAACCAATTCCAGTACCATAGCTCCGTTTTACTGCTTTACCCGTTTTACTGTAATATGGGGGGGGGGCGGGGCGGGGGGGGCTGCTGTTGGCCTTAAACATCCACGCAGACGTCGGCCAGGACCATGGATAGCTGCTATCCCTAGGTCCCTCTGTCTTCCCAGCCCTGGGCAGTCTCCAGTTCCACCCGGGAGGACTAGGACTGTGGCCGTCGGAATCGACTTCCTCTTGCTCTGCTCCCTCCCCACCCACCCCCGCGACTTCTGGGAGCCTGGAGTCAGGTCTTGAGCTAAGAGCCCTATGAAAGGTCCGAGCCAGAGGGCCAAGAAAGGGGAGCCCCCCCCCCCCCCCCGAGTACCCAAGTCTGCAGCGCTGGGAGTTCCCCTTCCGCACCCGAGAGGCAGCACCCAGGGAGATGACAGAGGAGGAGAAGGCAGCCACGGGACCCAGGAGACGTCAGGGCGGACGCAAAGGAGGGTGGCTGGCTTGTCAAAGACAGCCCAAGCCCTCTAGGGCCTTCCGAGGGAGGGAAGGGAGAGAGATGTGTTAGAAGAGTCTCTGCACAGTGGAGCTGAGAATTCCCAGGACGGTAAGTTCAATCTCCCCACTTCCCCCTCCACTTCCAGTCTCTAGCCCCTGGAAATGTTGCTCTTTCGGGGGAGGGGTGGCTAGATGTGGAATTCTCTCCGTGTTAGTCTTGCATCTCAGTGTCCCCATTTCACCAATCAATGGGTGGTCTCCACATTCCCTCCCTCCTCTCTCTCCAGATCTCACCATCCCCAGGTCCTGCAGAAAGAGCTGAAAGGAAGGTTGGGTTACAGGGGCCCAGCTGGGGGTTGATGTCTGGAGGTCCTTGCCTTTTGTAGGAAGGTAGGGAGGGGATTTGAGATCCTTCTGCTTCAGATTGGTCTTCTCTGCAGGCTTCCATTCCAAGTGTAGAGGCAGAGCTCAAGGAGAAAAGTCTTCTTCTCCATCCAGGACTGAGGAGGCTTCCCACAGATGCTTTCTTTGTTAAGGAGCCAGAGCTTGCTTTGTGTGTGTGTGGTTGGTGAGTGTGTGGCAGAAAGCACGAGAGGCATATTTCAATCCGACTGAGCAGCATCTTCTAAGGTTTTGGTCTCTGTGAATCCCCAAAGGGCCCAGGGCTGACCCAGGAGACAAGTCCAGATTGAAGGCTGGACCTATGACAAGGTTGAGGGGGCGGGGAGAAACATTGGAGGAGGGGGGAGGGAAGATGCCCCCTGGTATCAGAATGGGAATGCAGACACACAATATTGCCTTTGGGGATTTATAACTTAAATTATTGCTACTATTAGTTGTGGGTATCTCAACTAGAATCAGCAGCAGGAATTATTTGTGTAAGGGGGTCTGGGACTCTGAAAAGTAAATATTCAGTTATGTTTTATCTGGGTGGTTGTGGGTTGGAGGGAATTCCAACCACCTGGCACCTCAGGCAAGGGCTAAATGCACTAAGAAGATGAACTGGGCAGTGTAGAAAAGTATACCAAGATGATTTCTATAGCACTTTTTGTATTAACAAATATTTTGAAGTAAGCCAAATGTCCAACAATAAGAGATTGTTTAGACAAATTATAGCCTATATACTGGAATATTGTATTGGTGGGGGTGCTGGTTCCGTCACTCCGTCATGTCGGACTCTTGTGACCCTATGGACTGTACCCCACCGGGTTCCTCTGTCCATGGAATTTCCCAGGCAAGAATACTGGAGTGGGTTAATAAAGTTAATCGCATTCTTTTTGTTTGTTTGTTTCTTTTCTCAAAACCAGTATATAAGCTAAAGAACGAAAGCAACCTCTGACCTCTATCCCAGCCTCAGTAGTAACCCTAACCACTGGTGACATTCTGGTGCTCACAAGTCTTTTTTTTTTTTTTCTTGTAATCACAAAAAGGAGAAGAATATTCTCCTTAAGAAAGATTGTTGGGGGGGGGCACCTCAAAAGAAAATGAGGTGCATCTGTAAAACCTATCAGGGAATCCTAGGAGGTGTGGTTAAGTGAAAAAAACAAAAGCATGATCATGTTTTAATTAAAATAAAAAGCTGTCAGTGGTGTGTATGCATGTATTTAGTCTACACGTATTTTTTTTATACTCACAGAGGGAAAAGAAAGACTTTCGAGCACCAGAATGTTGCCAGTGGCTAGAGTTATTACAGAGACTGGGATAGAGGTCAGAGACTGCTCTCATTCTTTACCTTATATAATGGTTTTAAGAAAAGAAAAAAAATGATGTGATTAAAGACAATTTCAATTTTTTCTGTTGTTTTTATTCTCATTATTTCAGTATTTTCTGTAATAAACAAATACCACTGAAATGAGAAAGAAACAGGCACACAAAGATGTCCATTACTGATACATCTCTCCCTTTTAGTCCTTGGAAACAAAAATTCTCTGTCTAGAATCAAAATTTACTCCCAAGGCTAAGGGAGCTTTGTCCCAGCTGGAAATTTATGGGAATATGACATTGCTAAGTCCAGTGTCAGCCTGTCTATTGATGACCTAAAACAAGAGCTCAAAAATATGCATGTTCACCCAGAGGCTTATCATTAAAATTTTCTATTCATACTTTCTGAATCAAAACTGAGTGGAGATGCCATTTCCCTGGATTGGCTATGCTCACTAACTTTGTCTCCTTTTAAAGGCAGTTCCTAGAATTGTCGAGTGCTACATCTACTCAAAACTTCATTCTTGTAAATTTGCTGACTAGGAAGACAGCAGAACATAGTGATTAAGCAAGGGCACTGAAGTCAGATGGAACCTTGGGTTTTCCCATTCACAGAATATATGGCCTCTAACAAATTATTACCACTTGTGTTTCTGTTCCCTCGTCAGTAAGTTGGGAATATAATAGTAAATGCCTCATAGATTTATTCAGATAAACCCTTTAAAGAGTTTAGGAGAGTGCTAAGTGTCAGCATTAATTATCAACAACCCTACCTACAAAATGCTAATCAAGGGGCAATGGAAATCAGTTAGAAGCAACTTGGATTTTTTTTTCTGGATAAAAATATTCAGCATAACAATGAAGAATGGAGCTAGAGAAATGGGAATTGATTAAGGAACCTACATAGATGGGAAAAGATAATGATTTTTAGAGTCAGACGCCCTGGATTCAATTCCTGGCTTTAGCATTTATCAGCTATTTGCATGTGAGCAATTATTTTACCTCTCAGTACTTTTGGTTAATTACAAAATGACAATAATAGTGCCCACTTTATATAGTGGCTGTAATCATTAAGTGAATCTAAGCATTCAGTAAGTGGTAGCTTCTATGTGTCTCTTGTCCTCTAAAGGCAAAATTGCTTAGACACTGTCAGTTACCCACTCGTATCCCTCTATCCTCTCCACTTCAGTGCAGAAAATCTTGACTCCCAGTTACCAGCTCCTGCATTTCTCTTCCTAAAAGTTTTATCTGGATTCTAAGGCACTTTGCCTACCCTATGGTTAAAAAGAGTGCCTGGAAATTAATAACTTACCATCAGCTTTCTACCAATGGCCAATAAGAGTTGGTAGTGAATTTTTTTAAATGTATATAGACACTGGCTCCCAGAGTTTGCTCAGTGAGATGAAGCTCAGCTGCCCACAGTAAGAGCTGTTGATCACACTCCCTTTAATCATTGCTTTTCTTTCCCTGTGTCTCTTTCCTAATTTTTCCATCTTCAGTTCCTAAATAAACTATTTGTACTGGAACCCTTTTCTCGGATTCATCTTCTGGAAGAACCCAAAGTAAGACAGAGGCACATAGTGTTTCAGTAATGATTATAGTGATGACATGTGTTTCTCCTATAAGCTTCTACATTATTTTCTTCCATGATGGACATTCTTAAGCCTTATTCTATCACATAATTGCTCTCTTTTTTTTGCTCAGATGTCTTCATTTCTCTTTCTTAAATTTGCTTTGATTCCAAGGAAATATATAAGCTCTTGACAATTGCCACTACCTGGTGATCAAGCATGGACATAATTTGGACCATTATCACTTTGTTTGTCTGGAATTGGTTTTGTAGCTTACAATGTGTACTCTCCAAAGTTCTAAAATGGGACTCCAGACAGGCTTCTCATCTGCACTGAGGATACAATCACTGTCAGGCAGGAATCTGTCAGACCCTGATCTTTCCTAATAATATGGCTGGAAATATGAACCTGGATTTGGACCAGTGTGTAGGTACTGCACAATCTCTGACCCCAGGCATATAGACAAAGGGAAATTAGACTCTTTTGTTCATGAGTATCTTATAAGGAACAATTGCACACAGTAGAGCTGGTAGCCTGAAGTCACATCAGTTCAGTTCAGTTCAGTTCAGTTCATTCGCTCAGTCGTGTCCGACTCTTTGCGACCACATGAATCACAGCATGCCAGGCCTCCCTGTCCATCACCAACTCCCGGAGTTCACTCAGACTCACGTCCATCGAGTCAGTGATGCCATCCAGCCATCTCATCCTCTGTTGTCCCCTTCTCCTCCTGCCCCCAATCCCTCCCAGCATCAGAGTCTTTTCCAATGAGTCAGCTCTTCTCATGAGGTGGCCAAAGTACTGGAGTTTCAGCTTTAGAATCATTCCTTCCAAAGAAATCCCAGGGTTGATCTCCTTCAGAATGGACTTGTTGGATCTCCTTGCAGTCCAAGGGACTCTCAAGAGTCTTCTCCAATACCGCAGTTCAAAAGCATCAATTCTTCAGCGCTCAGCTTTCTTCACAGTCCAACTCTCACATCCATACATGACTACTGGAAAAACCATAGCCTTGACTAGATGGACCTTTGTTGGCAATGTCTCTGCTTTTGAATATGCTATCTAGGTTGGTCATAACTTTTCTTCCAAGGAGTAAGTGTCTTTTAAGTCACATAGGTTAGGGTTTCATCCCAGCTCTTTCACAACTAGCTATGCAACCTAGAGAAGTTTATCTTTCTAAACTCTGATTCTCCTCATTTGCAAATTCAGGATAATAATACATATATACATACCTCACAAGGTTTTTTTAGCAATTAAATATGCTAATACATATTATGGACTTCCCCAGTGGCTCAATGGTAAAGAAATCCACCCGCCAGTGCAGGGCATGCGGCTTTGATCCCTGAATCAGGAACATTCCCTAGAGGAGGAAATGACAACCCATTCCAGTATTCTTGCTGGGCAAATCCCAAAGGCAGAGGAGCCTGGCAGGATGCAGTCCATGGGGTTGCAAAAGAGTCAGATATGACTTAGTAACTAAACAACAAGTACATATTAAGTACTTAACACAATGGCATATGTCTAAGAAATGTCAGTACTCATTTTAACTAATACTAATAATAACAACAACATCTTGTAGAGGAATCATAGAGTACCATGTAGTATACAATGAATTTATACCATCTGGACACTGAAAGAAGATTGTTGACATCCTACAGCACAGCAACCCTCTAACTGAGGTAAGGGGAGGTAACACTTTACAGTCTACACAACTGGCTTCAACAAACAAATGTAGTCATTGTTCAGCACATGTTAGATATGATTGTTGGTGTTGCTGTTGAAACTACAGGCAAATGGTAGAGCTAGCTGTTGAAAGACATAAGACTACACATCAGTACAGAGCCTATTCACTGTCACCCAGCAGGTGGCCATTTGTTGTTTAGTCACTAAGTCATGTCTCTTTTGGGACACCATGGATTGTAGCCTTACCAGGCTCCTCTGTTTATGGGATTTCCCAGGCAGGAATACTGGAGTGAGTTGCCATTTCCTTCTCCAGGGAATCTTCCCGAGCCAGGGATTGAAACCTTGTCTCCTCCATGCAGGCAGATTCTTTACTACTGAGCCACTAGTGTAACCCACAGGTGGCCACAGGTAACATCTAACATCAACTGAGAAAGGAGACCATCTCTCTTCTCCAGGCCAAGAGTATGTGTAGGGCCCTGATTACCTTGGAAAGGAAGGCAGGGCTTCCTGGGTGCAGTTTGCCAGAGGCAGGGGTGGGTTTCATTAGTGTGGCACTGAGCTGGGAGTACATTGAGACAGAGAAGGAGCCTGGTTTCTGCCTCCTAGGTGCACTCACAGGGTAAATACCTCGACTGGCTAGGTGACCAGTTCTCAGGATACAATGAGCATCCATATATGCGGGTCCCCTTGCTGCTGGTGGAACACAGGTTCACCCTGGAAATTTCTGTCCCTTCTCTCCAAAGCCCCATACTGGAGACCCTATTCAGAGTGAATTCTTACATCCTATCTTATCACACTACTGCTTTATTTTCATTTCATTTAATTTTTTAGCAGTGCTGGGTCTTCATTGCTGCACTGGTGTTTTTCTAGTTGTGGCGAATGGGGCCACTTTCCAGTTGCAGCGCATGGCTTCTTATTGCAGTGGATTTTTTGTTGCAGAGCATGGGCTCTAGGCACATGGGCTTCAGTAAGTAGTTGTAGCTCCCAGGCTCTAGAGCACAGGCTCAGTGGTTTTTCAGGGGCTTAGTTGCTCCACGACATGTGGGATCTTCCTGGACCAGGGATCAAACGCACGTCTCCTGCATTGGCAGTGGATTCTTTATCACTGAGCCACCAGGGAAGTGCCATTGTATTGCTTTCTAAGGAAACATCATTCTTGTGGCCAAGGGGCATAGTTGAACAATTTAATTCCTTACTGGAATCTTTGGAAAGTGCACCTAAAGGTAATTCTATTTCTTTTCTTATAGCAAAACATCCTGATACTCCACAATTTCTCTCCTTTCTTTCTCCTGTTCTTAATATCTCTCAAACATACAACCTATGAAGCTTGTCTTTCTCTCTTCTGTATTTACCTTTCTATCTATTTCTGACTTTCTGGCTCTAAAGATAACACAGTGTCATGGTTCAAAGCATAGTCTCTGGAATTAGATTGGCTAGCTTTGAATCCTAGCACTACCACTGTTTGTTTGTAGTCTTGGACAAGTTGCCTAATAATATTAGTTGACATACATTGATTTTTACTTTGTACCAAGCAGGCATTAAGTAACTTGCCCAAGGTAACTTAGCTCCTCAGTGATAGAGATAGGACCTGGGTTCAGGTGGCTTGGCTCCAAAGCCCACACTCTTGGAGGCTATTCTCTTCTGCTATGATATACCTTAGTTTTTTCATCTTTAAAATGGGGATAGTAGTAATACTTCCTCATGGCAAGGAAAGCTATGTGCTAGTGAATGGTAAAGCTATAAGTAATTTCCTCAACTGAAGTTCAGAGAAGCTAAGTTACTTCCTTAACAGTCACATTACTAAATTGCTAAAGCAAAGTGGATTTAAATTCAAATCTATACTACTTCTAAACTAGCCATTCAAACGGTACTCAGCCATCTGCTAATGTTGTGGTATTAAACATGTTTCTCTATCTCTCTGGGCTTCAGTTTTCTCATCTTTAAATTTAGGATGAAAAAACCTGTCCTGTCCACTTCACAAAGTTGGGATAAGAATAAAAATCAAATATGACAGTGTAACTTGTAGACCTTCAACTGGCATGGAAATGAAAGTTAAGGTACCACTAGAGCTTTCTAGAAGCTTTCCCCTAAGCGGCACACAGCTGGAAAATGAGCAAAGTTTGGTGGACACACCAAACACCCTCAAATTACCCAAGGACACCACAGATGACCACTTAGTCTATGGGGAAGTCTATTAAGAAAAGCTATTGAGGAGAGGACAGGGCGTGACTGCCAGGGACCCTGGAGCCAGAGGCACAGGAGAATCGGAGCGCCGCCCCTGCTGCACACTGAGGATGGGAGGAGAACCTCTGTTGTACTGAAGCAACAGTGTACTTAAGAGATTATGTATGGAGAAGGAAGCTTCGATAGTTGGGCTTATGGAGAACCCAGTTACCTATATATCCACGCTTCCCTCATCCCTGTCCTAACAGAATCACTAGGATTGCCTTCTCTTAGGGAGCAGGCTGCCTCATTCATTTGTTCAACAAATATTTGTTAATTATCTACCATGTGTCAGACACAATTCAAAAGAATATGAGAAAGTTTCCTGCTTTTGTGGCGCCTGCATCCTGACATATAAAGATGCAGGAGGGGAGACATGCAGTAAAGAATGTAATCATTTTGTGTGATAAGGGCTATAAAGACAATAAACATCTAATTGTTCATGAATATAATTTCTGATGATAGATCACTATATACTTTTGGCAAATAATCTGAAGGTGTTCAAATAAATCAAGGGCATTACTATAATAAACCTTATATTCTCATTTGCCTACTTATATCAATAAATATCTAAAATTTAAAAAATTTTTTTAAACGCACAAATAGAGTCAATACTGGTTCCTGACTCATTCTAACAATAAGTAAATTAGTTCTGTATGAACTAATGGAGGTTAGAAAAATCTTCATTTATCGAATTAATAAGTGCATTTCCAATTGAAGTGAACTTTTATAGTTTTTTAGTAATTTATAAATTGTGTACTAATAATATTTGTACATTTTACTCAATCCAAAAGAAATATTTTAATGCTTAGGATCTTACAGTAACAAGAATTTTTTTAAAAACACACTCACCTTTAACTTATATTCATATTTTTATTGCAAAGATCAACAAAATGCTTTAAGAAATGAAGCATGTATATCATTGGGATAAAGTTTTGTATGCAATATGGAATGAAAATATGACTTTCTTAAACAGGAAGATACAAATTTTCTAACTATAAGCAAAGTGTTTATTCACATATTTTGAGTTGATTATGGTGAGTACCAAATTGGAATGGAATTCAGATTTCATTGGATACCTATAGTAGTGTTGTCTATGGTTTTATTTTATTGTTTTTTTATTTTCTTAGTTTTATTTTAAATGTCAATATTTTAATACACTAGGGATTATATTCTTGGAAACACATGATAAAATAATAACTTAAAAATATATAAGGGGTGTGTATGTTAGCTGCTCAGTCATGTCTGACTCTTTGCAACCCCATGGACTGTTGCTCACCAGGCCCCTCTGTCCATGGAATTCTCCAGGCAAGAATACTGGAGTGGGTTGCCATTCCCTTCTCCAGGGGATCATCCCAACTCAGGGATCGAACTTGGGTCTCCTGCATTGCAGGCAGATTCTTTACCGTTTGAGCCACCAGGGAAGCCCCATATAAGGTGTATATGGTTTTATGAAATTTTTGTAGGGAGTGTGTGAGATAAAAGTTTGAATAAAGACTGTAATCCATAGGCCGCATTATAGTCCATGGCCCCTAGAGGGAGTTTCTTCCCATTTCCACTCTAGGACAGTTTGGAAGGGTGGAGAACACTCATTTGCACTGACTGTTCTACAAATTATTAAAAAATGCCCTGGATGGAAAGTTCACTGGGAGGGAAATGCTGCATAGTAGAAATAGTGCTGGATCTAACATAAGTCGAGTCTGCTTGTAACTAGCTCTTAGGCTCTCTGATCCATTGTTTCCCCATTTGAAATATGGACAGAAAACCTGCTCCTCCTAATTCACAGCATGCTAGAACATAGCGATGAAGAACACAGACCCCTTGATCTGACTGCCTAGGTTCAAGTGCTTACCAGCTGGGTGACTTGATGCATGTTTTTTATACCTCTGTGCCTTGTGTCATCTAATAAAAAATGGAATAGGATCAATAATAGTGCCTACCGAGTAGAGTTGCTGTGATAATTAACCAAATTAATAATTATAAAGTGCTTTGAATAATTCTGGCACAAAGCTATTATTGTTATGTATTATCTTAGTTATTACTATCATGGTAATCATTCAAATGTTTATTGAGAAAATCAAATGGGACAACACACAGGAAGTGCTTTGAGTCCTGTGGCTGCTACGAAGATAAAAGAAATACTGATAAATCTGTATTGGCTGTGGTGCTTTCAGCAGTAATTACAAAGCAAAACCTGCTAAAACTGGCTTATCCTGTGAGAAGATTTCTGATTTCCCATAACACTAAGTCACCTGTGAGAAGATTTCTAATTTCCCATAACACCAACTCCACAGATAAGACAGTTGGGATTCTGGTGCTATTACTCCAGCTCTGCCCATGAGTTTGCTTGGTCTTTTACATTGACATCCCTTATACTCACACAGGATGGTCACTGACAGAAGCTGAAGCCTTGTTCTTCCCATCTGCAATGGTCTGAATGTTTATGTCCTACCTCCAAATTCATGGGGTCTTCCCTGGTAGCTCAGCTGGTACAGAATCTGCCTGCAATGCAGGAGACCCCAGTTCGACTCCTGGGTCGGGAAAATCCACTGCAGAAGGGGTAGGCTACCCATTCCAGTATTCTTGGGCTTCCCTGGTGGCTCAGCTGGAAAAGAATCCATTTGCAATGTAGGAGACCTGGGTTCGATCCCTGGGTTGGGAAGATCCCCAGGAGAAGGAAATGGCTACCCACTCCAGTATGCTGGTCTGGAGAATTCCATGGACTTGCGACATGGGGTTGCAAAGAGTTGGACACAACTGAGTGACTTTCACTTTCACGTTCCCTAAAATCATAAGATGAAATCCTCAACCCCAAAGATGATATATTTAGAAGGTGGGACCCTTGGGAGCTGCTTGGGTCATGAGGATGGAGCCCTCATGAATGGGACCAGCATTCCTTAAAGAGACCTCACAGAGATCTTCAGTGGCTCAGAGAGTAAAGAAATTGCCTGCACGGCAGGAGACCCAGGTGAAATCCCTGGGTCGGGAAGATCCCCTGGAGGAGAGCATGCCTATCCACTCATATTCTTGCCTTGGGAATTCCATGGGCAGAGGATCCTGGTGGGCTACAGTCCATGGCGTCACAAAGAGTTAGACATGACTGAATGACTAACACTTCCACTTTTTCAAAGAGACCTCACAGAGATCTCTCTCCCCTTCCATGATATGGAAAGGGAGATAGCTAGAGGAAACAGCCAGAAAATGCCAGCTAAGAATCAGAAAGTGGGCTTTCACTGGAGCCCTCTCACCAGAACTCTGGTGCCTTGATCTTGGACTCCTCAGCCTCCAGAACTGTTAGAAATATACTTCTGTTGTTTATTTTATAGACTTTTTTTTGATATGGACTATTTTAAAAAATCTTTGTTGAATTTGTTACAGTATCGTTTCTGTTTTGGTTTTTTTTACTTTGAGGTATGTGGAATCTCAGCTCCCCAACCAGGGATCAAACCCACAGCCCCTGCATTGGAAGGCAAAGTCTTAACCACTGGACCACCAGGGAAGTTCCTCTGTTGTTTATAAGCTCCCCAGTCTGTGGTGTTTTCTTATGGTAGCCTGGATGCAATAGGAAACACTTTCCATCTAATTAGCCTGCCTATGTAAATTAGGTGTCCAACTCTGGATCAGAAACATTTGTTAAGGAAGTACCATGCACTGCGTGCCTTCATCTGGGGTGTGCTGCAAATGGGATGGTGTGACTAGAATAAACTAGTCAGGATCCAGCCCTTAATACTGGAGATGTGAGTCATGTGATTTCTTAGGGCCCCAGCAGGAAGTAGGTAGCATATTAGAACCGGTTAGATAAGGAAAACTTAATCAAGTGGTCATTTATGAGGTTGTGGGCAAAGCTGAAGAAACTCAGCAATGGCTGTTGCAGTGCCCGGGGCTGACAACAACAGAGAGGCACCATTGCCCCTCAGCCTGAGCAGTGCAGAGCTCTTATTAGAACACACGCACAGGGCATTGGATGGCAAGGGCAACCCAAGAGGATCTTTGTCCATTTGCAAAAGGATGCTGTCAGCCTGCAATTACTTAGCCATGGAGAAAGCCAACAGAGTAAATACTCCAACCTTACTCTTCTTCCAGTTGCTGAAATTCACAGGGCCAGAGAGCCAATAATCCCACCAATGCACACCCAGGTCAGAATGGAAAAGGATAAAAATGGATTTGGAGGAGCAAATGGAAGAGGGAGCACAAAGGAATACTGAGCACACTCAGACCATGAAGGGGAGGGATGATCACTCAACAAAAACCATGACCTGCTAGGAAAGAGTAAGGGAAATGCTGGCTAGATAGCTAACAGGATTCACTAGAATGATCCTTATTCAGAATAACCATAGATTGTCTAAAATTGCAGACATCTCTTATTTGGAAGTAAATGGCATCTCCAAGGGAGCTGCACCAGAAGATAACAAAAGGCTGAGCTGCCACTAGTTGATGAGGAATACAGGAAAGGGGGATGTACTGACCTTTCAGAGAAAAGTGAAGAAATCCATTCCCATAAGGGATTGCAAAGAGAAGTGGCTGTTCCCTTGATAAAGCCAGAGACGGCAAGCCTAATGAAGCCTAAGCCAGTTACATGGTGTAATTTACTGAATGGTGTTGGCTGCCTTGCAATGTTTCAAAGCATTTTTTTTTTGTTTGTAATACATGATTAGTAGGAAAGGATTTGGATGTTGCCATTTTCCAAAGGAAACTTGACTACACTTGGTAATAGAGAAAAATAAGTCTCCTTAGAAAGTCTCATATTTCTATGCAAAGCAGTACCCTAAGTCAGAATTTACACAATGTATTATTGCCTAATGTATGAGGATCAGCTAATTAATTCAGAACTAAATGTTGAGATAAACAGGCCCAATCCCAAAGGGACCCCAAGACTTAGTGGCAACATCAAGTGTCCATTAAAAACCCTACATCAGTGGTTCTCAACACTGGCTGTGCATTAGAACAACCTGGGGAGCTTTAAAATTTTTCTACACCCAAACTCCACCCTAGAGCAATTAAGTAATAATCTTTCAGTGGGGCCCAGGAATTGGTACTTTTTGAAAAGTTCTCCAAGTGATTATAACACTCTCTCTCCAGGGGTTGATTATAACACTCTCCAGGGGTTGAGAAGCTCTGGTCTATAGATACTTAACATCTCTGGTAGATGCAATATGCCTAAATCAATCAGATCTCTTGCTTTGCTAATTAACTCATCAGTTCAACCCAAGTAGACATCCTGGAATGTGGATATGCCTTGCTGTGTCTTACAGCCCAGTACTAAGGCTGTTCAACAAAAGGGTTAGGAGTGAGGGCTCTGAGATCAGGCTGCCCGGGTCAAATTCTGAGTCTACTTATGGGCTTATGTGACTTTGGGAAAATCATTTAACACTTTTGAACCTTAGTTACATAATCTGTATAATATGGGAGGGGTAATGGTAGAAATTACAGCATAGATTGTTTTGAGGATTAATTTAGAATTCACGACCCATTTATGAAGGTCTTAGTGCAGTGCTTAGAACAGAGTGACTAATGTATGAGGATCCATGATGCAAACTACTATTATGTGTCTAGATTTAAGCCAACTGGATGTCTCAGATGAATCCCTACTTTCTGCTCAACTGGCTTTCTGGGGTCTCTCTGACCCAGGGTTAGGATGGTGGGGATGTTAAAGCACCTGTATCTTTCGGCCCTTCCAACTCAGAGTCTAAGGGTCTATGAGTTGCTTTGAGTTCACCACATAAAGGCAAGGACATTAACAATCAACAAGCAGGAAATGACGATCATTCCAATGAAAATGACTGTTGATCCAGCCCATAGTGTCAGGCACCATGTTAGGCACTTTCCATCTTTTCTCGCTTAATCCGCAAAAGCGGAAAGTATCCCCCATAGTGCTGATAAGGATCCTTTGGCCCAGAGATGGTGAGTAACTTTCCCAAGATTGTCCAGCTAGTAATTGACTGAAGGGCTTCCCTTGTGGCTCAGCTGGTAAAGAATCTGCCTGCAATGAGGGAGACCTGGGTTTGATCCCTGGGATAGGAAGACCTCCTGGAGAAGGAAAAGGCCACCCACTCTGGTATTCTGGCCTGGAGAATTCCATGGACACAGAGTCGGATGCAACTGAGTGATTTTCACTTTCACTTTAATTGACTGAATTAGGATTTGAACTCGGGTCCGTCTGTCTTTGTGGCTCATCTTTTGTCAGCTGAGCCACCTTGCCTCTCTGGAATGACACTCCTCAACATTAGGACTGCTGTAACTTCTTCTCCTAGGGGGAAAAAAATCCTTGCTGAACGAATGGAACCATGTCCCAGGGGTGGTGCTTTCTCAGCTTGTCTTTTCCTTTCTAGGACAACACAGATCTGAAGCACAGAAGTTAAGAGCAGACATTATGGCTTTGGGCTACGGAGAATAAGAAAACCACTTAGGCAGTGTTCCTGGGTTCATAGCTTTCCCTGGAAAGAGGACTATTTTCCTTGTAGGATTATTTTTTCTATAGGAGCAGTAGTGTTGCTCCATGGAGAAGAAGGGGCAGTGTCTGCTGGTGGTGATCTTCAGAAGACCCATTCTCTTGGCGTTCAGCAGTGGAGGGTGATTAGTGGGTGGACGAACTGCTCACAGTCCATCTCTGAGATCTGAGTATCAGTGCATCACCACCGAGAACCTGATACTCTCCTATGCTGGCCAGAGCTCCACAGCCACCACGGTCCTACCCTCTCCTGCCCCAAGCGGGCACACTCATACATATTTTTTTTTTTCATTTTGAAAAGTGTGTGAAAATTCTCAGAAAGAGAAGATTTTTAACAAGATTTACATTTATATATTTAAAATAACCAAACCGCAAATACAAAATAAAAATAATAGCCTAGTCTTATTGAGAGTCTTTGTAGCCCAAGCTTTACATGTATTATTAACCCACTGGAGGCTCACCATAACCTTGTGAAGTACTGATCCAATCTCTCAGCTGAGGAGACTATAGCCCAGAGAGTTTAAATAATTGCCGGGTATATTCTGTAGTTGATTTCTGGTATCTATCAGATCCCAGCAGTAAATAGAAGAGATACTAAATTGGGTCAATCAGGAAGAGTTCAATATCGGGACTAGATATGCTAGCTGGGCTTCCCAGGCGGCACCAGTTGTAAAGAACCTGCCTGCCTATGCAGAAGAACTCAGTCCCTGGGTTGGGAAGATCCCCTGGAGGAGGGCATAGCAACCCACTCCAGTATTCTTGCCTGGAGAATCCCATGGACAGAGGAATCTGGTGAGCTATAGTCCATAGGGTCACAAAAAGTTGGACATGACTAAAGCAGCTTAGCACATGCATACACTCTAGATGGAGTGGGCAGGGTATAAGGAAACTGAGAAAGCATAAGCAATACCTTGGCTCCAGACATTAAAAAAAAGAGCTCTGCCAGGAGCTATGACTTTGAGCGGGGGGAGGTACCAAATACCCCCAGTTACTCTCCTCCCTTCTGTCTCCCTCCAGTCTCCCACAGTGCTTTCCATCAGCCGAACCCAACTGCAAGTAAGAGGACAAGAGACCCTTGATTCAGTCCATACAGGTTGACCTCCCTGGGGCACAGGAGAGGATGGAGAAGAATAGAGAATGGATCTGGAAAAGAAAACAGAAAACATTCAGTACACGTTATCTCAGTTTGGACAATTAGCTCTTCTTGCTCTAGAACCTGAAATCGAAAACAGAGAGACAGAGAAACTGTCATTAAAAATGAATTCTGTTAAGCATCTTTTCATGGCTAACAAACACATGAAAAGATGCTCAACATCCCTCATTATCAGAGAAATGCAAATCAAAACCACAATGAGGTACCATTTCATGCCAGTCAGAATGGCTGCGATCCAAAAGTCTACAAGCAATAAATGCTGGAGTGGGTGTGGAGAAAAGGAAACTCTCTTACACTGTTGGTGGGAATGCAAACTAGTACAGCCATTATGGAGAACAGTGTGGAGATTCCTTAAAAAACTGGAAATAGAACTCCCTTATGACCCAGCAATCCCACTTCTGGGCACACACACCAAGGAAACCAGAATTGAAAGAGACATGTGTACCCCAATGTTCATCGCAGCACTGTTTAGAATAGCCAGGACATGGAAGCAACCTAGATGTCCATCAGCAGATGAATGGATAAGAAAGCTGTGTTACATATACACAATGGACTATTACTCAGCCATTAAAAAGAATACATTTGAATCAGTTCTAATGAGGTGGATGAAACTGGAGCCTATTATACAAAGTGAAGTAAGCCAGAAAGAAAAACACCAATACAGTATACTAACACATATATATGGAATTTAGAAAGATGGTTAATGATAACCCTGTATGCGAGACAGCAAAAGAGACACAGATGTATAGAACAGATTTTGGACTCTGTGGGAGAGGGAGAGGGTGGGCTGATTTGGGAGAATGGCGTGGAAACATGTATAATATCATATATGAAATGAATCGCCAGTCCAGGTTCGATGCATGATACTGGATGCTTGAGGCTGGTGCACTGGAACGACCCAGAGGGATGGTATGGGGAGGGAGGTGAGAGGGGGGTTCAGGATGGGGAACACGTGTATACCTGTGGCAGATTCATGTTGATGTATGGCAAAACCAATACAATATTGTAAAGTAACTAACCTCCAATTAAAATAAATTAATTTATATTAAAAACAAATAAATAAAAATGAATACTGTTAATGGTGCATGACAGAATGTCCACCAATTTCTGCTGGCAAAGAATCTTGAACTTTTCTGCTTCCATTTCTTCCACAAATTGGTTGCTCAGCAGTCCAGGATGTTTCCAATGTCTCTTACTTCTGCTTAACACGATGGAAGTCATTTACTGTCACTTGTAACTGAAAGGTCCCTAATGAAGCAATGCCCAAATTTTTAGTATTGGCATTTAGATCACTGCATTTATGGCTACATTCCCAACTGTACTCAAGAAAAGGACTTATGTAGAAGAAGCAGAGGAGAGAGGGAAGGAAAGAGGAGATGGGAGAAAGAAGGAGAAGGTAAGGAGAAGGAAGGGTGGGAAAGGGAAGAGAAAGAGAACAAGAACACAAATGATTATGAACACTTGGAAAGTAGGAACTTCTTTGATACGATCCTGCTGAGAACCACTGTTCCATCACCCACATTCTCAGATGGTTCTTTTGGAGAAAAACTTAATTATTGGGTTGTAATTTTTTAGAGTTAGCTATTTTGGTTAATTGAATTTGCTAGTTAACTGTCCATCACATTTGAATTTTAATCTAAGCCATATTACCTGAAATCTTAAATGGATCTGCAGCAGTTGTTTGAGATCCCTAAAGGGCAGATTGGAGAGAGACAACTCAGTTGGATTTCTTACCTCTAATTGAGAGAAATCAACCAGGCAGTCATTTAGTTTGCAAACATTTGTCAATTACCTTGTTGTATGTGCATGGAGGGTTCCAATCAGGACATATAAAAATGAAATGACAATGTCTTTTCATGGGAGGTGACTTAGAGCCTTAGCTTTTAGTACCCTCTGCCTGGTGATATCTATTTTATTCTTAGTGTTTTAATAGAGAGCTCTTTTTCCAAATTATTTTAAGATACGTCTGAACAGAAAAACCATTTATGTGTGTGCGTGCATTTTACTTTCTCTCAATTGCACCTGTGGAGAGAGCTTAGCTCTTTAAACTCCAGGTTTCTGGCCAAGACCTTTCCAACCGCCTGAGGGCAGCATAACCTTACACAGAAAAGCCCCTTGAAGGAACCAACTGGCTTTCTGAGCTCCTGGCTTTCAAACATAAGCCTTTTAAGTAATGTTTCCCAAATGATTGACTCGGGAAGTATTATATTTGAAGAAACGGTTCTACAATTAAACAGGTTTAGGCAACTCTGGTTTAATCAAAGTTAACATCTGAGATTTTACCAGAAAAGCATATGAAATGTTCTGAGAAGTCTTGCAGGGAAGACATCTTCTAACTCGGATGGGAAGTTAATTTGATGAGAAGGCTCTTGTCATTTAATCTGTTCTCAAAGTTAATACTACTCAACCAAGACTAAAGTGTGTATTTAAAGTATATTTCATGTTAAATGTTGGACAGAAAACAAAATTCAGTAAAGCAATTATCCTTCAATTTAAAATCAATTTAAAAATAAATTAATTTTAAAAAAAGTGTATCAAGTACCAGTCAGAACTGAGTTTTCTCAAGAAGAAAAGAAAGATAGAGAGGTAAAACCAGAAATCCACAGGCTTCAGCAGGGAAGCTAAATAGAAAATGGAGTGTTCTGAGAAAATGAGGAAATACCTCTTCATGGGAATCCAAAAATAAGACTGAGATTCTAAATAATGTTGGAGAATTAAAGCTGGAATAAGACTGGTACTTCTGACCAACACAAGGCCTTTTTAGAATAAAGTTAAAAGATTTGCAAGACAAAAAGTATTGCTCACCATCCAATTACACAAGGATCAAGTCATTAGCTACTGCAGTTGCTGCCCAACAGCGCACCCTGAGAGGTGTGAGCTTATGTACTCGGTTGCTCAGTTGTGTATGACTCTATGTGACCCCATAGACTGTAGCCCACCAGGATACTCCGTCCATGGGATTTCCCAGGCAAGAATACTGGAGTGGGTTGTCATTTCCTTCTCCAGAGGATCTTCCCAATCCGTGGATTAAACCCGGATCTCTTGAGTCTCCTGCACACTGGCAGGCGGATTCTTCACCACTGGGCCACCTGGGAATCCCTGAGAGGAATTCAGGACAAAAAGCCAGATGAGGCATTCTGTGTTTTGGGAAAATAGGCCCCCTAGATAGTTGATACATATCTCAGGAGGAAGTTTAATGAGCCAAGATTCTTGCATCTTCCCATACATACAAATACTCTAAAAAGATCTTCACGACCTAGATAATCATGATGGTGTGATCACTAATCTAGAGCCAGACATCTTGGAATGTGAAGTCAAGTGGGCCTTGGAAAGCATCGCTATGAACAAAGCTAGTGGAGTGATGGAATTCCAGTTGAGCTGTTTCAAATCCTGAAAGATGATGCTGTGAAAGTGCTGCACTCCATATGCCAGCAAGTTTGGAAAACTCAACAGTGGCCACAGGACTGGAAAAGGTCAGTTTTCATTCCAATCCCAAAGAAAGGCAATGCCAAAGAATGCTCAAACTACCGCACAATTGCACTCATCTCACATGCTAGTAAAGTAATGCTCAAAATTCTCCAAGCCAGGCTTCAGCAATACATGAACCGTGAACTTCCTGATGTTCAAGCTGGTTTTAGAAAAGGCAGAGGAACCAGAGATCAAATTGCCAACATTCACTGGATCATGGAAAAAGCAAGAGAATTCTAGAAAAACATCTATTTCTGCTTTATTGACTATGCCAAAGCCTTTGACTGTGTGCATCACAATAAACTGTGGACAATTCTGAAAGAGATGGGAATACCAGACCACCTGACCTGCCTCTTGAGAAACCTGTATGCAGATCAGGAAGCAACAGTTAGAACTGGACATGGAACAACAGACTGGTTCCAAATAGGAAAAGGAGTACATCAAGGCTGTATATTGTCACCCTGCTTATTTAACTTCTATGCAGAGTACATCATGAGAAATGCTGGACTGAAAGAAACACAAGCTGGAATCAAGATTGCTGGGAGAAATATCAATAACCTCAGATATGCAGATGACACCACCCTTATGGCAGAAAGTGAAGAGGAACTAAAAAGCCTCTTGATGAAAGTGAAAGAGGAGAGTGAAAAAGCTGGCTTAAAGCTCAACATTCAGAAAACGAAGATTATGGCATCCGGTCCCACCACTTGATGGGAAATAGATGGAGAAACAGTAGAAACAGTGTCAGACTTTATTTTGGGGGGCTCCAAAATCACTGCAGATAGTGACTGCAGCCATGAAATTAAAAGACGCTTACTCCTTGGAAGAAAAGTTATGACCAACCTAGATAGCATATTCAAAAGCAGAGACATTACTTTGCCAACAAAGGTCTGTCTAGTCAAGGCTATGGTTTTTCCTGTGGTCATGTATGGATGTGAGAGTTGGACTATGAAGAAGGCTGAGCACCGAAGAATTGATGCTTTTGAACTGTGGTGTTGGAGAAGACTCTTGAGAGTCCCTTGGACTGCAAGGAGATCCAACCAGTCCATTCTGAAGGAGATCAACCCTGGGATTTCTTTGGAGGGAATGATGCTGAAGCTGAAACTCCAGTGCTTTGGCCACCTCATGCAAAGTGTTGACTCATTGGAAAAGACTCTGATGCTGGGAGGGATTGGGGGCAGGAGGAGAAGGGCGACAGAAGATGAGATGGCTGGATGGCATCACTGATTCGATGGACGTGAGTCTGAGTGAACTCCGAGAGTTGGTGATGGACAGGGAGGCCTGGCGTGCTGCGATTCATGGGGTTGCAAACAGTCAGACACGACTGTGTGACTCAACTGAACTGAACTGAATATATCTGTCCTTGTGACTCACATTTATCTTTACTGAGATGTGTGCTTGACTGCAGGTGTTCCCCAGCCAAAAAATCACATATATAATGGCTTTTCCTCCTCCTGGGGACAGTTTCCTCAGAGCTATTGAGAAGTTGTTTCCCAAGCTATAGTCTTTAGTAAAGTCCCTGAGTCCCTTGGACTGCAAGGAGATCAAATCAGTCAATCCTAAAGGAAATAAGTCCTGAATATTCACTGGAAGGACTGTTGCTAAGCTGAAGTTCCAATACTTTGGCCACCTGATTCAAAGAACTGACTCTGTAAAAGGTCTTGAAAAAGACCCTGATGTTGGGAAAGATTGAAGGGAGGAGGAGAAGGGGACGACTGAGGATGAGATGGTTGGATGGCATCACTGACTCAATGGACATGAGTTTTAACAAGCTCTGAGAGTTGGTGATGGACAGTGAAGCCTGGGGTGCTGCAGTCCATGGGGTCACAAAGAGTCGGACACAACTGAGTGACTGAACTGAACTGTACTGAAAGACTCTGAATAAAGCCAAAACCCACAACTCTTACATTGTACATTTTATTTTTTCCAGTCAAAACTTTTTGGTGACCATAAGGGAGCCCAGAGCAGACTTCTCTCCTTTTCCTGAACTCTATGAGGTTCCAGAGCCATGGTACCAGCAATGGACCCTTATGTCCATCTGCCTCTTTGGCAAGTCCAAGTAACTCAATAAGTCTTTCCGACTTGGTTGATTCTGAGTTTTATTCTGTGATGGTCAAAGAGGTACCTGAATCTGATCTCTCTAGAATTTGAAACTCTTAGTGAGTATTGTTATTTTCATGACCACACTGTTATTTGCATTAAGTTCAATAAGAATCTTTTCTTCCTAGGACACAATTGGAAACATTGTATCACCAAGGTTTTGAATGCAATGATATATTTGAGAATATATGCAAAACCAAGTATGACCAGTTAAAGAACTAAGGTGGACTTTGTAAACCAAAAAGCCCCTTGGCAAAACAACCTGGTAACTTGCTCACAGGATTCTCTGCATCCTTACAAGGTGAATAAGGAGGTCACATCTTGGCAAATGCAAGAACTTCAAAATAGTTGGGGGGCCTCAAGAAGAGAAGAATTCACCTAAATATGTAGGCACTGTAAGCAAAATCTGATGGCAAGTATTTGGCATAGCTTTCCTTGTCTTGAGAGGCCTTATAAAGTTCAACCTGAGATTCCTGATGAAAAGTTCCAGTGAAGACAATTTAAAAGAGCTTATATGATCACTTATACTTGTGTAGTAATCAAACCAAATTTATTGAAACCAGAATTTCTTTGCCAACAAATAGTTTTAATCTGGCTATATTTGATGGAAATAAGGGTCAATTTTAGAGGAAAAAATGTTTCAGTGAATATTAAGTTCCATTGTTGTTCAGTTTAGTTCAGTCACTCAGTCGTGTCCGACTCTGTGACCCCATGAATTGCAGCACGCCAGGCCTCCCTGTCCATCACTAACTCCCGGACTTTACCCAAACTCATGTGCATCAAGTTGGTGATGCCATCCAGCCATCTCATCCTCTGTCGTCCCCTTCTTCTCTTGTCCCCAATCCCTCCCAGCATCAGAGTCTTTTCCAATGAGTCAACTCTTCACATGAGGTGGCCAAAGTATTAGAGTTTCAGCTTTAGCATCAGTCCTTCCAATGAACACCCAGGACTGATCTCCTTTAGAATGGACTGGTTGGATCTCCTTGCAGTCCAAGGGGACTCTCAAGAATCTTCTCCAACATCACAGTTCAAAATCATCAATTCTTCAGCACTCAGCTTTCTTCACGGTCCAACTCTCACATCCATACATGACCACTGGAAAAACCATAGCCTTGACTAGACGGACCTTTGTTGGCAAAGTAACGTCTCTGCTTTTCAATATGCTATCTAGGTTGGTCATAACTTTCCTTCCAAAGAGTAAGTGTCTTTTAATTTCATGGCTGAAATCACCATCTGCAGTGATTTTGGAGCCCCCAAAAATGAAGTCTGACACTGTTTCCACTGCTTCCCCATCTATTTCCCATCAAGTGGTGGGGCCAGATTCCATGATCTTAGTTTTCTGAACGTTGAGCTTTAAGCCAACTTTTTCACTCTCCTCTTCCACTTTCATCAAGAGGCTTTTTAGTTCCTCTTTGCTTTCTGCCATAAGGGTGGTGTCATCTGCATATCTGAGGTTATTGATATTTCTCCCGGCAAACTTGATTCCAGCTTGTGCTTCTTCCAGCCCAGCATTTCTCATGATGTACTCTGCATAGAAGTTAAATAAGCAGGGTGACAATATACAGCCTTGACGTACTCCTTTTCCTATTTGGAACCAGTCTGTTGTTCCAGATCCAGTTCTAACTGTTGCTTCCTGATCTGCATACAGGTTTCTCAAGAGGCAGGTCAGGTGGTCTGGTATTCCCATCTCTTTCAGAATTGTCCACAGTTTATTGTGATGCACACAGTCAAAGGCTTTGGCATAGTCAATAAAGCAGAAATAGATGTTTTTCTGGAATTCTCTTGCTTTTTCCATGATCCAGTGAATGTTGGCAATTTGATCTCTGGTTCCTCTGCCTTTTCTAAAACCAGCTTGAACATCAGGGAGTTCGCGGTTCGCATATTGCTGAAGCCTGGCCTGGAGAATTTTGAGCATTACTTTACTAGCATGTGAGATGAGTGCAGTTGTCCATTGTTGTTAACTGCCTTTTAATTGTCTTTGAGTTTTGTATTTACAGGCTAAGACTTATTTCCTAAGTGACTCCTCATAACTATGTTGCATTATTGTAAAGTTTTATTGGATTATTAAAAGCACATTCTAAGCTTGTTTTTGAAGCTTATCTTTTTTTAAAAAAAGTATCTATCTTTAGATGGAGATTAGATGCCCATGACCTGCAACCAGGAGAGCATATATATTGGCAAAGGTATCATGTAAAGAACTCTCTTCAATCTAGGTGGAAAGGTCCTTAGCAGGTACTTTTAACTAGCTCAGGTGCAGTGGGAAAAAATGAAAGAAATTGACACTTAGGTTTCTAGTTTCCCAATTTAAAGGGGCCCTTGCACTGGACTAGTCTATAGCAAGGATGTGCATGCATGCTAAGTTGCTTCAGTTGTATCGACTCTTTGAGACCCTATGGACTGTAGTCCATCAGGCTCCTCTGTCCATTGGACTCTCCAGGCAAGAATACTGGAGTGGGTTGCCATGCCTTCCTCTAGGGGATCTTCTCAACCCAGGGATCAAACCTGTGTCTCTTATGTCTCCTGCTTTGGCAGGCGGGTTCTTTACCACTAGCACCACCCAGGAAGCCCATAGAGAGGCCTGCTGAACTCAAAATCGCCTTAAAACAATGTTCATATAGAGGAGAAATGACACTTATGCAAGGACCAGAAGATGAAACCAGCAGTAGACAGTTATCCCAAGGTGCTAGACTTGACCCATATGATTATTTATACTATTTTCTTGATTTCTTGAACATCTTGCATATGAATCAAATATTTTTCTATCATGGGTATGACACTATGCAGGGCCTAAAAATGAATCCAATTGTTGACTTCATGGTAAATTACCTACATCTAGTATTTCTGGTTTACCTTGGTGGATTTCTCTTCTCCAAGGCTCTGATTAGATGGTCTTCAGAAAGTTATTTTAGAAAAAGGAAATTATACTTCTGTTCAGGCCACTATTGATATTACTATTTAAGATCCTGTTATTTGGCTAGTCAATCATGCTTGCTATGACTCTGGCCATATATGTGACTTTTCTTTAAAAGTTACTCAAGCTAATTCAGAGCAATGAGCTAAATTTCAGTCAAAAATCATAACCACCCACTTATTATGAGGGACTCTCCCTAAGTTATGGGATGGATTTGTATGGGTAAGACCAGGTTATAGTATTTAAGTTTAAGGGCCCCATTATGTCAGGGTAATTAGATCATACAAAGGATAATCAGTCTAATAACACTAGGAAACTGGGCTGGATGCCTTATAAATAATGCAAATATATCATTATCCTTAAAAATAGCAATGGGTACAGAAAAGATTGGATCAGACAACTGGTATTATACTGGGCTGCATCTAATGAAAACTCTTGGCTTAAATTCTTATGTGTAACCTAATTTGTGCTACTAGCTATATTATATATTGTATTTTGCCTATTTTATAATATTGTTGTTTCACATATTACCTAATGCATGACCAAGTCTCTGACAAAAATAATGACTAAGAGACTTAAAATGATTGCCCCAAATCATAGTTCCATTTACAATTAATATTATTGTAATATATAACTCTAAATATGGGAAGAAGCAACTAGGGAGAATCATTTCCTGGACCATAACAGGCTAGTAAAGACAGGTGGTCCAGAGATTTTTATGGCTACTACTAACAGTGTCCAGTCCCATTGTAGCACATTGAATAACCTATCAAAGAAACCCTTACCTGACTTATGAAGTAGGCTTCCTAGCACTATGAGACAAATTCACCATGAAGTGCCTTCCATATGAATTTATGACCCATAGCGAGGGCTGTAAAATGAAGACCGTTGCCCTCCATCCTGTTCTACAAAGACTAAGTCATGAGCCAGTGCAGCTGCAGACCTACAGTATACCCTGAAAGGAACTCACACCCGAAAAAATCCCAGTATGAAGCACTCTGTGCTTTGGAAAAACAGGTCCCTTAGATGTATATCTCAGGGAGAATTTTAATAAACTCAGATTCTTGCATCTTCCCATACACAGACACACTCTAAAATCATTAACTGAGAGATCTATTCTCCGTGCCCAGCAGTAATCTTTTACCCAAATGTTTGCTTGACTGTAGGTATTCCCTAGCTAAAAATCATATATATGCTGGTTTCTCCCCTACCTCTTGGAGAAGTCCCCTCAGAGATACTAAGAGGTTGTTTCCCAGGCTATAGTCTTCAGTAAAGTTCCCATATAAAACCAAAACCCCACAATTTTTACAGTGTGTGTTTTTCTTCCAGTCATCACATGTAAGGTACAGTCTACCAGATAAGAGTGGTGTTCAATTTAAGCAGTATTTTCTAAACCATAGTCATTCATAAATATACTAACTTCATGATTTTTTTCTATCAAGATTTATCCAGTATTTTTCATAAATTGTCTTATACTTTTGTATAAATTATTTTTTAAAAAATTTAATATCTGAAAATTCATTGTTTTGGAGGAATAATTATTTTTCTAATATGTAAATTTAAAAATAAATAATTGTCTATGTTCCATCTAAAGTAATATGTATACCATTATTTTGGAAATGCTTTTCTAAAGGATAAAAACTTTTCAGTGCTGTGAATATAGAAAAGAGTAGAGACTGAGTTGTAAAAGGTTAAAACAAATCTAAAGAATGAGACTATTGGTGAGAAATGAAATATATATATATATATACACACATACACACTCTCTGAGGTATAATTTTAAATTTATTTCTAATGTTCTAAAAATATGAGTTATGCTTTTGCTTATATTTTAATATTAGAGTTGAATAAACAGATTATCTACTTTAATAAACAGATTATTTTTCTTAGTTCTAATAACTGCAATGAAAATATAAACTGTCAAGTCAAAAGAATGTCCATTATATGGGATATTTTATATATGACAATGCTGGGCTGGAGGAAGCGCAAGGTGGAATCAAGATTGCCGGGAGAAATATCAATAACCTCAGATATGCAGATGACACCACCCTTATGGCAGAAAGTGAAGAGGAACTCAAAAGCCTCTTGATGAAAGTGAAAGAGGAGAGTGAAAAAGTTGGCTTAAAGCTCAACGTTCAGAAAACTAACACGGCATCTGGCCCCATCACTTCATGGGAAATAGATGGGGAAGCAGTGGAAACAGTGTCAGACTTTATTTTTGGGGGCTCCAAAATCACTGCAGATGGTGACTGCAGCCATGAAATTAAAAGACGCTTACTCTTTGGAAGGAAAGTTATGACCAACCTAGATAGCATATTGAAAAGCAGAGACGTTACTTTGCCAACAAAGGTCTGTCTAGTCAAGGCTATGGTTTTTCCAGTGGTCATGTATGGATGTGAGAGTTAGACTATAAAGAAAGCTGAGTGCAGAAGAATTGATGATTTTGAACTGTGGTGTTGGAGAAGACTCTTGAGAGTCCCTTGGACTGCAAGGAGATCCAACCAGTCCATTCTAAAGGAGATCAGTCCTGGATGTTCTTTGGAAGGACTGATATTGAAGCTGAAACTCCAATACTTTGGCCACCTGATGAGAAGAGCTGACTCATTGGAAAAGACCCTGATGCTGGGTAAGATTGAAGGCAGGAGAAGAAGGGGATGACAGAGGATTAGATGGTTGGATGGCATCACTGACTCAATGGATATGGGTTTGTGTGGACTCCGGGAGTTGGTAACTGACAGAGGCCTGGCATGCTGCGGTTCATGGGGTCGCAAAGAGTCGGACACAACTGAGCAACTGAACTGAACTAAACTGATATTGCAGCTTTGTGTTAATTTTAGCTTTATGGTTTTTCAGAAATCAGTTTTCAATTTTTAAAAACATCTTTTGCTTCTAACAAGCACAATGTGTGTTAATATACTACAAAGCTCACTTTACCAAACAGCATTTCTTCTATCCATAGATTAATCTTGGTGCTAAATATTCTTCCACATTGTTATTTCACCCAGAAATTGAGATACAGATAATTAAACCTGTTCCAACAATATGAACCAGCAGATTATTTGATAAAAACAAGATATTCCCTGTAATAATATTATCCAATAGAACTTTCTGTGATGATGGAAAAGTCTGATATCTGCATGTGAAACAAGTAGCTATTGAAATGGAATTGGTATAATGCAATGTAGCCCAGGACCTAAGCATGAGCAATAACTGTTGTTGTTGTTGATGTTCAGTTGCTAAGTCATGTCCAACTTTTGCGACCCCATGGACTGCAGCACGCCAGGCTCCTCTATCCTCCACTATCTCCTGGAGTTTGCTCAAATGACTATTGAGTCAGTGATGCTGTCTAATCATCTCAGCCTCTGCTGCCCCCTTCTTCTTTTGCCTTCAATCTTTCCTAGCATCAGGATCTTTCCAATGAATCATCTCTTCACATTAGGTGCCAAAGTATTGGAGATCAGTTTCAGCATCAGTCCTTCCAATTAATATTCAGGTTGATTTCCTTTAGGATTGACTGGTTGATCTCCTTGCAGTCCAAAGGATGATCAAGACTCTTCTCCAGTACTGCAATTCAAAGCAACAATTCTTTGGTTCTTAGCCTTCCTTATGGTCCAACTCTCACATCCTAACATATGGAAAAACCGTAGCTTTGACTGTATGGACCTTTGCTAGCAAAGTGATGTCTCTGCTTTTTAGCATGCTGTCTAGGAGACGCAGGAGATGTGGGTTCAGTCCCTGAGTTGGGAAGATCATCTGGAGGAGGAAATGGCAACCCACTCCAGGATTCTTGCCTGTGGAATTCCATGGACAGAGGAGCCTGATGGGCTAGAGTCCATGGGGTCGCAAAGAGTTAGACACAACTTAGTGACAGATGACACATACACACAGATGTTTGTCATAGCTTTCCTTCCAAGGAGCAAGTGTCTTTTAATTGCATGGTTGCAGTCACTGTCTACAGTAATCTTGGAGCCCAAGAAAACAGTTTGTCACTGTTTCCAATTTTTCCCCTTATATTTGCCATGAAGTGATGTGACTAGATGCCATGATCTTAGTTTTTTTTAATGTTGAGTTTCAAGCCAACTTTTTCACTCTCCTCTTTCACCCTCATCAAGAGACTCTTTAGTTCCTCTACACTTTCTGCTATTAGAGTGGTATCCTCTGCATATCTGAGGTTGTTATTTCTCCCAGCAATGTTGATTCCAACTTGAGATTCATCCATCCTGGTATTTCATGTGATGTACCCTGCCTACAGGTTATATAAGCAAGGTGACAACATACAGCCTTGTTGTACAATTTGGACAGTCTGTTGTTCCATGTCTGGTTCAAGCTGTTGCTTCTTGATCCACATATAGATTTCTCAGTGGTCTGGTACTCCCATCTCTTCAAGAATTTTCCACAGCTTGTGATTCACACAGTCAAAGTCTTTAGCCTAGTCAGTGAAGCAGAAATAAGTTTTTTCTGGAATTCCCTTGCTTTCTCCGTGATCCGATGAATGTTGGCAATTTGATATTTGGTTCCTCTGCCTTTTCAAAACCCAGCTTGTACATTTGGAAGTTCTTGGTTCATGTACTGCTAAAGCCAAGTTGGAAGGATTTTGAATATAACCTTGCTGGTATGTGAAATGAGTGCAACTATACAGTAGTTTGAATATTCTTTGGCATTGTTATTCTTTGGGATTGGAATGAAAATTAATACTTTCCAATCCTGTGGCCATGCTGAGTTTTTCCAAATTTGCTGACATATTGAACGCAGCACTTTAACAGCATCATCTTTTAGGATTTTAAGTGGCTCTGCTAGAATTCTGTCACCTCCACTAGCTTTGTTTGTAATAATAATGCTTCCAAAGGCCCACTTGACTTCACATTCCAGGATGGCTGGCTTGAGGTGAGTGGCCACAAAATCCTGGTTATCTGGGCTACGAAGATCTTTATTGTATAGTTTGTCTGTGCATTCTTGCCATCTCTTCTTACTCTCTTCTGCTTCTGTTAGGTCCTTATCATTTCTGTCCTTTATCATGCCCATCCTTGCATGAAACATTTTATTGATGTCTCCAACATGATAGTCACATACAAATCACACAATTGCATAACCAAAAATTAACCTGAATAACCAATAAATTTTTCACTATTTCTGTCTGAACCTCAGATTGGTAGAACAAATTCTAACCTATTTAATCGGAGACACACACCTGTCTCTTGTGGTAATGTTATTTTCAGATTTTCTAATAGCAGTAAGTTCTACTCATTTTCCTTGTTACCACTTGACTATAGTATAAAAATTGCAAATGCAACTTGAGTTCAATCACTTGATAAACATTTATTGCAAGCCTATTCTTGGCAAGATCCTGGAGATGCAGTACTAAACAAGAAAGAAATGGTGTTTGCCTTCATAGAACTTAAAGTCTAGTTGGGTGAGGCATGGTGGTATTAAGTTTCATCAATGAGAAAACAACCTTGTGAAAGCACTGCCCCAATAATTCAGAAACTAAGGTGCCCAGAACTCCTCAGACATGTATGCTTAACTCTTGTACCCATGTAAGACAAAACTAATCTGAAAGTAAGAATCTATTTACAATCTATTTACAAATGTGTTTTCTCTTTTCCCTATGCTTCAAGTGATGATCCCTTTCCAACAGCTAATTATACACTCCAGAAGATTTCAACTTAGTGAACATACTCCATTTTTTAACAACTAAAATTTTTCTTTTCTTTTTTCCTTCCTTTCTTTCATTTCCTTTCTTCCTTCATTCCTCACTCCTGTGCTTCTTCCCTCCCTTCCTTCCTTCATACATATTGAGTTTATATTTTGTGAATAGAGTTTCTAAAAGCATTATGAATATATTTTTTGTATAACTTTTAGATGGCTCCAGCATGCAGGCTCAGAGAATTTGTTGCTCTATGTGTCAATCCCCTTGGCATTTTAAAGCAAGTGAATAGAGAGGTTAAGGCTTGGATCGAGCCAAGCATGTCCTTTGTATCACCAATGGATAATCTTAAATGGCAGAATAGAGCCAAATTGTGCACCTCAGATATACTTGTCAATTTTATGTGTAAGACCTGTAGGCAGGGAAGTTACAATTTATAAAATAACAAGAGCTGGGGCTGGAAAGCATATTAAAACTTTTATCTTGAAGTATAATATATCACAATTCCAGGGCTAGTTAGGAAATAAGAATATGTAAAAATGACTGAGCTTAAGACCTTTGAGGATAAACTGCTTGTATTCCTATCAAGCTAGCTCCTGGCTAGTTTTGCTGTCTATTAAAATAATTTGTTGATGAAGCAAAATTAGGGCAGCTTTCATCTAGTTGTTGCTGTTCAGTTGACAGTATGGATTGTAGCACACCAGGCTCCTCTGTCCATGGTGTTCTCCAGGCAAGAATGTTGGAGTGGGTTGCAGTTGGTACCACTAAAAGTACAGTATTTAGGACTTAAGATTTTTTTTAGAGACTATAAACATGTTTGAGAACTAAAAGGAAAAAAGTTTGACTCCAAAACATAAAAGAAAATATCAAAATCAAAATTAATACTTAACTATATTCCTACAAAGTATAACATACCAACCAATTAACTGCAATTCAACTATTTTATAGACAATTTATTTAATTTGGGATGTGGATTATAGTTGACTTTAACATGCTTGATAGATTTGTTGAATAAAAGAGTAAGAGTACCTAGAACTCAGAAAAGAATGTCAATACCAAACTTTGCTGGCTGTCAAACTGAGTCACTGAGTTGCTAATTTGCAAGCTCTGAATTATATGCTGGTTGTCCAGATAAGACAGTCATGTCTAAAGAGGTCAAGTGAATTGGACAAGTTCACATAGCTACACAGAGGCATGTCCCTGACTAGAACTTTCATCTCTTGAGTCCTGCATGAGGACTTTTGCACCCAATGTCATCTACAACTGATTTGTTGGGATACTTGATAAAATGCATACTCACAGACTCTAGTGGGGTCTGTAGAGTCACAGACTCTACACAGACTCTACTCTACTCTACTCACAGAACATCTGGGGTTCAAATCCAGAATCTGCATTTTCCCCACATAACACTGCCTATCGTTTTATATTTCCAGGGACACAGCTATTTAGCTAGTCAGCTTTGGTCAGTTCATTGAGCCAATTTATTGCCAGCAAGTTGATGAATTGGATTCAGTCGACCTGTTGGTATAATGTGGACATGAAAGTCTAAAATTGGTTTCCTCTTTCTTTCTTTATATATATATTTTTAAAATATAGATTTATTTCTTTTAATTGGAGGTTAATTACTTTAAAATATTGTATTGGTTTTGCCATACCTCAACGTGAATCTGCCACAGGTATACACGTGTTCCCCATCCTGAACCCCCCTCCCCCCTCCCTCCTCATACCATCTCTCTGGGTCGTCTCAGTGCACAAGCCCCAAGCATCCAGTATCGTGCATCAAACCTGGACTGGCGATTCATTTCATATATGATATTATACATGTTTCAATGCCATTCTCCGAAATCATCCCACCCTCTCTCTTTCCCACAGAGTCCAAAAGACTGTTCTATACATCTGTGTCTCTTGCTGTCTCGCATACAGGGTTATCGTTACCATCTTTATAAATTCCATATATAAAGAAACCAAAGAGGATACTAATAGATGGAGAAATATACCATGTTCATGGATCGGAAGAATCAATATAGTGAAAATGAGTATACTACCCAAAGCAATCTATAGATTCAATGAAGTCCCTATCAAGCTACCAAGGGTATTTTTCACAGAGCTAGAACAAATAATTTCACAATTTGTATGGAAATACAAAAAAACCTCGAATACCAAAGCAATCTTGAGAAAGAAGAATGGAACTGGAGGAATCAACTTGCCTGACTTCAGGCTCTACTACAAAGCCACAGTCATCAAGAAATATGGTACTGGCACAAAAACAGAAATATAGATCAATGGAACAAAATAGAAAGCCCAGAGATAAATCCACGCACCTATGGACACCTTATCTTTGACAAAGGAGGCAAGAATATACAATGGATTAAAGACAATCTCTTTAACAAGTGGTGCTGGGAAAACTGTTCAACCACTTGTAAAAGAATGAAGCTAGAACACTTTCTAACACCATACACAAAAATAAACTCAAAATGGATTAAAGATCGAAACATAAGACCAGAAACTATAAAACTCCTAGAGGAGAACATAGGCAAAACACTCTTTGACATACATCACAGCAGGATCCTCTATGACACACCTCCAAAAATATTGGAAATAAAAGCAAAAATAAACAAAAGGGACCTAATTAAACTTAAAAGCTTCTGCACAACAAAGGAAACTATAAGCAAGGTGAAATACAGCCTTCAGAATGGGAGAAAATAATAGCAAACGAAGCAACTGACAAACAACTAATCTCAAAAATATACAAGCAACTCCTGCAGCTCAATTCCAGAAAAATAGACGACCCAATCAAAAAACGAGCCAAAGAACTAAACAGACATTTCTCCAAAGAAGACATACAGATGGCTAACAAACACATGAAAAGATGCTCAACATCACTCATCATCAGAGAAATGTAAATCAAAACCACAATGAGGTACCATTTCATGCCAGTCAGAATGGCTGTGATCCAAAAGTCTACAAGCAATAAATGCTGGAGTGGGTGTGGAGAAAAGGGAACCCTCTTACACTGTTGGTGGGAATGCAAACTAGTACAGCCACTATGGAGAACAGTGTGGAGATTCCTTAAAAAACTGGAAATAGAACTGCCTTATAACCCAGCAATCCCACTGCTGGGCACACACACTGAAGAAACCAGAACTGAAAGAGACACGTGTACCCCAATGTTCATCACAGTACTGTTTATAATAGCCAGGACATGGAAGCAACCTAGACGTCCATCAGCAGATGAATGGATAAGAAAGCTGTGGTACATAAACATAATGGAGTATTACTCAGCCATTAAAAAGAATACGCTTGAATCAGTTCTAATGAGGTGGATGAAACTGGAGCCTATTATACAGAGTGAAGTAAGCCAGAAAGAAAAACACCAATACAGTATACTAATGCATATATATGGAATTTATAATTTTTTTTATATTTACTTGACTGTGTCAGCTCCTCGTTGTGCCATGCAGGATATTTTATTGCAATGCAACAGACTCTCCAGCTGCACAGCACATGGAATCTTAGTTCCTTGACCAGGGATCAAACTGACATATTCTGCATTGCAAGGCAGATTTTCAACCACTGAGCCACCAGGCAAGTCCCTAAAAATGGTTTCTTTAAAAAAAAAAAAAAAGACCCTAAAGTGGAGAAACAATATTGCTTAGATTCTTTCCTCAACTGTGACTTTAGATGAGGTATTTCAAAGCTGTCTTGGAAGAAGAACTTTGGGCATGCTAGTAAAAATACCAGGGGAGAACTGTGATGGAGGGTAAGAGGGGGCTGAGGTGAAAATGCTGAAAGGCTCAGAGATAAGCCAGTCACCCTTCTGGTCTCTCATCTTTTTGACTTTTCCCCCCTAAATACATTAGTTCAAAGTAGTGAATGTACAAATGTATGGAATGTTTCAAATATGTAAGTACCAGGCACTGTCCTAGGTGCTGAGGAACCCATGATGACCAGGTGAGACACAGTCCTTGACTTAAACTTGCCTACAGTCCAGCTCAGAACAAGGCAAACAAGTATTTAACCCCAGCTGTATCACCAATAAGCTGTGTGACCTTGGATAAGCCTCTTAACCTCTCTGGACTTCCATTTTCTTATTTTAACCTCTAGCTCTGCCTAGCCCTTATAGGAAGCACCAATGACCTTAGAAAGTGGGAGGCTACCATCTACATGGACATTTCATTGCTGCTCATGTCTCTGTCTTCCTACCAGTCAATTTTTGTTTAATTCAGAGGTAGGCCATGCCAGGCCAGTGAAATGGCTGTCTTCTCCACATGGCCCCACCCGGGGACTCATGGGACCAATTACATCAAAGTTTTCTTGAAATTTGCTCTCTAAATTAGCTCGTATGTGCTCTGGCTATGAGAGAGGGTCACATCCATTACCTCATGGCTGTGATGGCTCCAGCAAAGCCCCCAGGGAGCTGGGCTGCCCACCACAACCTTCTCCAAAGGCTTTCAGAGGAGCAGAGGCAGGGAGCTTCCCCCATGCTGCCCTACCGGTCCACGAAAAGAAAAAAATGACCCTACAGTCCAAAGATTCACTTCCAAAACAGCCCTAAGGCTGAAACCAACCGTGGTGGCCGACTGGTGGGAAGAAGCGGGTGAAATGACACCATGGAAAAACAGTGACATTTGTGTATATTAAGGGAAAATGTGCATCCTTCCAATTACAAGCTTAACCAAGTCAGGCAAATTATGATGGGAGCATTTTCATGAACATTTAAGTTTAATCTGGGCTTTCCCATTATTGAGTTAGTCCAGGATACACACTCTGGAGAATCCTGTATACTCCAGAGTGTCTAACTATACACAGGGAGTAATAGTGATACATAATCGATGTTGACTTAATCAATCTATGTTGAGCAACCATTATGTGCTTGGCATCATTGTGAGCACCAGGGGTACAATAATGAACAAAACAGTCTTTGCTTTCATGGGGAGACAGAAAATAAAACCAAACTGGTTAACAAAAGGCTATATACACAATTTCAGGTAATGATACCTGTGAAGAAAAGGGAAGCCGGGAAGGGATAGGAAATAAGAGAGGGGGAGATGAGGGGTAGGGAAGACTGCTTGACCGAGACATCCTGTGAGCAGAAACTTAAGTGAAAGGAGGGGTGATCTAGAGGTGGGTATCTGAGGAGAGAACACTTCACACAAAGGAAAGAACCTGACTCAGTATCTGGCAGGGGCTGCTGTGTATTTTACGTTCAGAGAAGTGAAGAGATGTGTCCAGGGCCACACAGCAAGTTAAGTGACAGAGCTGGAAGGTGACTCTACCTCGGTGCTGTTTCTTCTAATTGTTCCTGGGGTTATCATTCCTAAACTTCACTTGACTCCCCCTGTATAAGGCAAACCACCCAAAGCTTCTAACAGCTCTGAGCTCTGGAATTTGACTCAAATCTCTGGAGACAGAACTTGGTATTAATATCTGGCTCTCATAGAAGATTAGATGAAGCCTGTGCCCAAAGATGTTTGGGTCTGAAAGCATCTGGAGGCAGTGATGGGATTTATTTTCATTGTACTGTGGGAGCTCAGCCTCTCCCAGGCATTCTGTTAGGCTGCTGTCTCCATTTCCTTCTTTCTGGGGAGAACTGGATGCGGGAGGTGGGGTGTCAGTTACACCCTCCCTGACTAAGGAAATGTGCAGAGTGGAAAGACAGCCATTACCCCAGGCTGGCCATCGCCTCCTTAGCAACAACAGCCGTGTACACATTCACACACAAACACTGCACCAAAACAAGCAAAGGTCACTCTCTCTGGTCACTTCCAAGAATGATCTCAATTTTTCATAAAACAATGTTTATAAATTAGATGGAATCCCGGAGCAATCCGGGAATAGAAATAACCATTTTATGAGGCTTCTTGCCATTACATTATTGCTTGTTTGCCTCGAATGAGCAAAATAGTGTGCAGCCCACCGCTTTCAGAGCCAAGCAAAGACCTTTTACTAAGGATACAGCCAAGTGAATCTGAATGGAGACGTATCCTGGCTTCTAGCAGGAGCTTCCACTTACAGCCTTTTGACAAGAAGCACCTTGAGGTCAAGGGCTCTGCCCTAGTCATTTTTCCATTCCAGCAACAAGCACAGTCCCTAGCACACCATGAACATTTAGGAAATAATTTTGATTGTTGAATTACTGAATGAGTAACTGAATCAATGAAAATGAAAGAATGAATGAATAATCTGATGCCCAGGGCTAGTTCCAAAGAAAATAAAAATACTCAACAAGACTACAAACACTTTTGAGCCCTTGTTATATGTCCGGGCTTTATGTGAGATGACACTGAAGAAGAATTCCATGTTCTCCAACCTGCTTCCTGTTCTCATTGGCTTTTCCTTAGCCCCTCCAGACTTCCATGCTGTTCACCATAACCTGTGTCACAGGCTGCTCTTCAACCCTAACTCAGAATATATTTCCCTCCTCTACCTAGAAAATGTCCACTATTACAGTCTCTTGGATTTAATTGGCTGACATGTTGATGAACTAAACACATTAGTTGAGCTCACTCAGAGGCAGAGCCTGAGACAAGGATTCAAGTGCATGTGGTTTATTTGGGAAAAAGGGATAGAAGAAAAGACAGTCAATGAAGAGTACATTATTAAGTAAGTTATCACTATAGACAATCAAACTTCAGTCTTATGTGAAAATTTGGAAAAATGTCATAAGAAATATGTCACCTTGCTTAAAGTTATCCCACCTGGAAGCAAGAGAGTGGTATTTATTCACCAACTTATTGATTGTTACCTGTTGCTGTCATTGTTGTTCAATCACTTATGTCTGACTCTTTGCAACCCCATGGACCACGGCACACCAGGCCTCCCTGTCCCTCACCATCTCCCAGAGTTTGCCTAAGTTCATGTCCATTACATCAATGATACCATCCAGCCATCTCATCCTCTGACACCCTCTTCTCCTCCTGCCCTCAATCTTTTCCATCATCAGGGACTTTTCCAATGAGTTGGCTGTTCGAATCAGGTGACCAAAATACTGCAGCTTCAGCTTCAGCATTATTCCTTCCATTGAGTATTTAGGGTTGATTTCCTTTAAGACTGACTGGTTTGATCTCCTTGCTGTCCAAGGGACTCTCAAGAGTCTTCTCCAGCACCACAGTTCAAAGGTATCAATTATTTTGCACTCTGCCTTCTTTACAGTTCAGCTCTCACGACTGTACATGACCACTGGGAAGACAATAACCTTGACTATATGGACCTCTGTGGACAGAGAGATGTCTCTGCTTTTCAACACACTGTTAATTCTCTGGCACTTTCAAGCTCCTTGAACATGAGCAGATTGGCCTTCCTTGACTTTGGAGAAAGCACTCAGACAAGCAGTGCTGATATCTACAGTCAGAAGTTACCAGGGCATAGTGAAGTGGTAAAGCTGAAGGACTCTGGGTGGGCCACTGACCACATTGGCCAACCTAACTGTTAGATGGAGAAATGGCTGATCACATTCACCATAAACACCCTCCTAAAGGGACCTGACTTCTAAAGAAGAGTTTGAATGGGATAATGTCTTAACACAAATGAATGCCTCTCTTATCCAGGCTGAAAGACAAAAAGAGGAAGTTGAGATTTGGTGGCAGAAGCAGACAGATGAGTCTCCATTTAAATATGGCAGGCACAGGAGCCTTTCCTGGAATTTTGGGTGAGGTGAGCACTACTTTTATGGCAGAGTTATAATGCAGCCAATATTCTTTACAGGCGAGAAGTTGACCAGAAATTAACTAGCCTCTACCAAACCCATTCATGTTAGGAATTTTGCCTTTCAGCTACCAGAGAAATTCTGTGTCTACTCAGAGCACTACATCCCTCAGTTGCAGGACATATCTAGATTATCAAAAGGCTAGCTTCCCTTCCTTTATCCTCCTTGTTTGCTTACAAACCTGTAAGAGAGAGAGAACTGATAGTTTCACAGAGCTTTTTAACATGACATTAAAATCAAGAGGAAACTGAGAGGTCATCCTACAAACCTGTCATTTTATAGCCTGGAAGCTAAGGCCCAGAATGTGCAAGTCACTTGCCCCAAATCACACAATGAGTGGTAGGTCTGTTTTATCAGGCAGAATTCAGTCAAGAAAACTAAATCACTCTAGGTTTGTCAAGCAAAAAGTGATATAACGCAGGGAAATACATAACCACTGGAAAGGTTAAGGGGGCAAGAGTCAGAAATGGGCTGTCACTAGTGTGTAAGCTGTGGTTTCAATAGCCATAGAAACTCTGCAAGCTGTCCAGAGCATGGAAACCAGTTCCTTTCATGGACCTGAGGCATGCAAATGTCAGGAGACAACTTTAAAACCTCCTGTGCTTAGCATCACATGCTGATCCTTCCAGAAGAAAATGATGGCTTCCGTCTCTTTCACCTTCCACATTTGCCACTCCATCTGGCTGGCAGGCTGTAAGCCACACTAAACAGTGTGGTGAGCTCCCGTTTGTAGGCATATATGCAAACCTAGGTGATAGAGAGGACATCTGCTCAGTGGTGTATGCATCCCCCAAATAACAGGTGAGAAAGAGGGCTGGCATTGGCTGGAATTCAGTACCTGGTCCCACCCTTGACCGCAGTTTTAGAGACCCTGACACTGGAGAATTTCCAATGGCATCATTTGGTCCGTCAGATTCACTGTCTTTCTGTCTCCCCCATGTAAGTCTGTATTGCTGTATTACAGGTGTGTAGTGACAAATCTGGGCTTCCCTGGTAGTTCAGCTGGTAAAGGATCTGCCTGCAATGCAGGAGACTGGGTTTCAATTCCTGGGTTGGGAAGATCTGCTGGAGGAGGGCATGGCAACCCATTCCAGTATTCTTTCCTGGAGTATCCCAATGGACAAAGGAGCCTGGCGGGCTACAATCCACAGGTTCGTAAAACAGTTGGAAATGACTTAGTGACTTAACAACAACAACATTGTCCTGAACTCCAAAGCATGGTAGTTTCACTACAATCTGGAGTTTCCTACCTTCAGGGGGAAAGCTCGGTCTAAACAATTTCCACCTGATTCCCTCTCCCTTAGCCAGAGTTAGAATTGACCCATCAAATGCCAATGGGGTCATTGCAGTGTCTGGTTCACAAACAAGTGTGCAAATTATAGGACGCAGTATAACTGCAAGTCATCCATTAGAAACCACTACAGGGCTATGAATTCTGGGTTCAGTGCAGTCCTCATACCAAACTTGCAGATGAGACTTTTAGGAAGACAAGATTCTCAATTCTTTTTAAGCATCCTCAAGCTTCCTGTTACCTTGTTTTAAACTCCTCTGCAGGCAGCACACATTCCTAATGTCTTTCTCACTAATCCACACTTATTGACAGTCACTTCTTCCTAGGCTATTGCTCTCTATTCTGAGATGAGGATGGCACATTTACATAATTAAATTCTTGTTAACTTCTTATTGAATTAATGTGCAATCTCATCTAATTTATGAAATACTAGAATCAATTTAAAATGTGGTGTTCCTGGTGGATTTGTTAGTGCTATTATTATTACTAAGCGATACTATTAGTTAGTAATAGCAATAATTATTAATGATGATGGTGATGATAACACTTTACCTTTGTACCTCTGCAAAGTCTTGGGGTCGTCAAATCATTTTATTATTTATTTTCTAAGGAGGGAACTAAGACTCAGATTAGTTAAGACATTTGATTCCCTGGTGGCTCAGATGGTAAAGCGTCTGTCTACAGTGCAGGAGACCTGGGTTCGAGCCCTGGGTTGGGAAGATCCCCTGGAGAAGGAAATGGCAATCCACTGCAGGACTGTTGCCTGGAAAATCCCATGGACAGAGGAGCCTGGTAGACTACAGTCCACGGGGTCGCAAAGAGTCAGACATGACTGAGCGACTTCACTTTGCCCAAGATCACCCAACTGATTGGCTGCAGAACTGAAAATAAAACCTATGTCTTTGGGTTTCCAGTTCATGCCCTTTTAATTGCATACATCACTGCTATAAGGAAAAGCTTACGGAGGTTCCTGGGTAAGGATGACTAAGGAAGAAGGATGAACTGAGTAAAAGGACTGATGCCATGGTGGGTCCTTAGGTGGCGTTAGATAGACTAGCAGACTTTCACAGCAAAATATCCATCCTGGTTCACAGAGTGGTCTGATTTCTGAGCTTTAGAGGTAGTTAAACACTCATTTTGGGGGCTTCCCTAGTGGCCCAGCAGGTAAAGAATCTGCCTGCAATGCAGGAGATGCAGGACACTTGGGTTCTATCCCTGAGTCAGGAAGATCCTCTGGAGAAGGGCGTGGCAATCCATTTCAATATTCTTGCCTGGAGAATCCCATGGGCAGAGGACCCTGGCAGGCTATGTCCATAGGGTCGCAAAAAGTCAGACACGACTGAAGCAACTTAGCATGCATGCACACAAACACTCATTTCTATATCCATCAGTCTGGCTTTCTGCCTTAAGAAGCATAGTCAGGGCTACCATCTCTGTGCAGACTGGGCACTGCACAACCCCAGGTGGTACCATTCCCACGATTAGGCACTGTAGACGTATGTGTTCATCAAGAAAGCTTCCTGGATGATGACAGTAAAATGTCTTGTTCTAAAAAAAATTAGTGAATTCTGACAATTTTCTGAGACCTGGAGGTAGAGCTTTTTGAGGAAGGGGGGTTTTTCTTTTTTAATCTTATTCACTCAAACTGAATAGGTGAACAGTTGTCATGCACACAATCTAGGGTCCAGATAGATGGAAGAGATGGAAAAGAAATTTGCCTTTCATTTGTGTCTTTATTGATTTACTCATAGTTCATCCATTCATGTGTTACACATTCTTTGGAGCAGTCTCTCAGAACTAACTGAGGTGCTGTCTCCTAGGCTGTAGTCCTTATTTTGCCCCAAATAAAACTTAACTCACAACTCTCAAGTTGTGCATCTTTTTTTAGTCAGCATATTTTTAAAAAACTAGACTTCAGGGGTCGTCTGTGCTGGACAGTGTGCCTGACACTGGGATGCTTCAGGCCCAGTCTCTGCTTCTGAGAACACAGTCTTATGGAGAATCAGACCCTATAGTGCGTGCCTGTGTCGTTGTTCATTCATGTCTGACTCTTTGCAACCCCATGGACTGTAGCCAGCCAGGGTCCTCTGTCCATGGGATTCTCTAGTGAGAATACTGGAGTGGGTTGCCATTTCCTTCTTCAGACCTTATAGTAGTGTAGGGTTTTACAGAAACCCAGAGGCAGGAAATGTAACCTAGCCTCACATGGGAACAGATAGAGTGAGGAAAATCAGCAAAAGTCACTTTCCTACCCAGGTGGCATGAGGGGGCTCCAGGAGGAAGGAGCAGCATGTGCAAATCCCTGGAGGCAACAGGCTGCGTCCTCAGTATCTGCCATGTATTAGCTCATATAACCTCAGAACAATCCTATCAGACAAGCACTACTATTATTCTCATTTAACAGATAAGGAAAGAAAGGCACAGATAAATTAGGTAATCTGCTAAAGGTTACATGGAAGATAAAAACCAGACATAGCACTTGAACCCAGAGAATCCATCTGCAGAGTTCACAGTCAGAGAGACATCATCGGTGCTTGTTGTTTGTTGTCCAATCTCTAGGTCGTGTCTGACTCTTTGTGACCCAATGAACTGCAGCATGCCAGGCTTCCCTGTCCTTCACTATCTCCTGGAGTGTGCTCAAACTCATGTCCATTGAGTCAGTGATGCCATCCAACCATCTCACCCTCTGTTGCCCCCCTTTTCTCTTGCCCTCAATCTTTTCCAGCACCAAGGTCATTTCCAATGAGTTGGCTCTTTGCATCAGGTGGCCAAAGTATTGGAGCTCAGGCTTCAGCATCAGTCCTTCCAATGAATATTCAAGACTGATTTCCTTAAGAGTTGTCTCCAGTACCACAGTTCAAAACCATCAGTTCTTCAGTGCTCAACTGTTTTTATGGTCCAAATCTCTCATCCATACATGACTACTGGAAATATCATAGCTTTGACACTGTGTTTAAAAGAACCCAGTTTGGCAGTTGCTGAGCACTGGAGGTGGTAAGACATGAGGCTAGAGGACTCCTGGGATGTGAGTTAAGGGGACCATTCATGGCCTGGGTGGTCTAAGTCAGGGCTGCTTGTAAGAACATGAGCCTTATCTCTTCTTTAGCTCTAGCTGGTGACTTCACCTTCATTTCGTGCTGCTTCCTGGAATCCACTGCCCAGTTCCCCAAGAGGCACATACCTAACAAATTGTGAGGACCCCAGGAAATGATTCATCTTCCCCATTCTATGTCTGAACTGACTCCAGAGACATTTTCCAGAAGTTACTTTGTCAATTTTTAACTAAATTTACATCTCTTGTTTTGTTGCTATGAAGGTCTTTTCCCCTAAATGTTGAGTGATGGGAAGGGTGACCCGAAAACTAAATTTCAGTTATTGGAGGGCTCTGGCTTGTATTGATTCCAGTTAATTGTGAGTTTACTCTGTTGGGTTATTGCATTACTCAAGTTCCAAAAGAGCTGGAAGGAATGCATAAATTTCAAAAAAATCTGTTACTTGCTCTCTCAGAACTTTTTGTCAGAGTCAAAATTTATCCTTGAGAGATTATCAGAGAAAAATCAAATTAAAATTTAACTGAAAAATAACTTACTCTGTACATGTCCTAAGTGTAATAGTCCATTAAAATCACTATGCAAGTTCTTGCCACTGTTCCGAGGGTTTGATTGAACGAACAGAGAGCACTTAATTTATTTTTTTGGCTATATCCTGGGTTCAACAATTGTTCAAGCATAGATACAAACACTCCAACTATTAAAACACCAGGTTACTGCACACACAAGTCACAAAACTTATTTTACCAAGCAATAGAGTATTTCCATGCAAAACAGCAAAAAGAGCTTAAGAAAAAGTCCCTCTGAAATCCACAGTGGGTATTTTGCTATTGACCATGAAAAGTGAAGGGCTTCCCTGGAAGGTCAGTTGGTAAAGAATCTGCCTGTAATGCAGGAAACTCCAGTTTGATTCCTGGGTTGGGAACATCCTCTGGAGGAGGGCATGGCAACCCACTCTAGTATACTTGCTTGGAAAATCCCATGGACAGAGGAGCCTGGCGGGCTATAGTCCATGAGGTTGCAAAGAGTCAGACATGACTGAGCAACTAAGCACAGCACATGGAAAGCTAAGAACTATCCCTTTGATCCACTGACTGCCTGGATGAGGCCCCTTGTTGGAGAGGGCACTGGCCTGGGGGTCAGGGGAGTGGGGAGGAGAACTCAGTACTAATGCCATTCTACCATTACCCAACCCTGAAGAGTTCCTTTACTTTGGGAACATCAGTTTCTAAACATCTAAAATGAATTGAATGCTATGATCTCTTGTTTCATTGGGGGAATAAGACCAAAACTTTGATACTAATATAGATAGGCAAGCCTCAAGTAAGCCTATATTATATTTAATCAGGTTTTATAAACTGTTTTTGTGGTAAAGGACCAGGTGGTAAATATTTTAGGCTTTGCAGATGTAGCAATGTGTTTTGTAATATATATATATATGTAATCTTCATCTACAGTTAATGGCTTACAGGTCACCAGCCAAATCCTTGGAATTTCCTGAGCCATAAAAGCAAGGGGAATATCTTTTGCTATGATGTTAGCTCTCTTGTCCTCAGTTCCTGAAAATGCTTCAGAGCCATACAAGTAAAACAACAGTATCTTGTTATTCATAACTACTCCCTTTCTATAACTGGGTTTATGCTAATGAAAAGACTTTTGCCATGTGCCTAAGGATAGAGGCTGGTTGCCAAGGGAACCAAATGGATAAAGAGGTTGGAGCTTTCAGACCCACCTGATTTCTGGGGAGAGGGAAGCAGCTAGAGGTTGGACCTAAGGTCAGTGAGTTCATCAATCATGCCTATGTGATGAAGTCTCCATATAAACTCAAAAAATATGGGGCTCAGAGAACTTCCATGTTCCATCGGGGAGGTCCCAAACTTCACGAGACAGAAGTGTCTTTGTTTAGGATGCTGCCCTGTGTATCTCTATATCTGGCTGTTGATTCATAGTCTTTAATATCCTTTGTAATAAGTTGGTAATGTAGGGAATAAACAGGTTTTCTCAGTTCTATGAGCTGTTCTGATAAATTACTTAAAACCCAAGGAGGGTGTCATGGGAGCCTCGGATTGATAGCCAGGTGTTCAAAAGTATAGGTGACAATGTGGACTTGCAAGTGGCCTTCTGAGTTGTTGGAACCTCCAACTTGCAACTTAGGGTTGTGACTGGTGTCTAAAGTGGAGGGCACTCTTGTGGGACTGAACCCTTTACCTGTGGAGTCTGTTTGTATATCCAGGTGGACAGTGTCAAAACTGAATTGAATCCTCAGATAACCTGCTGGTGTCCAAGAATTGCTTGCTGGTATGGGGAAGCCTACACATACACACAGACAGACATACAAACAAGCATGCATGCATACATGTGCACACATTAGAATTAAGTCCAGGAACATAACTTAGCAGGCCATAGTGTTTGTGTCACTACTGCTCAATTCTAATGCACCAAGAAGGCAACCATAGATAGTATATAAGCAAATAGGCATGGCTGTGTCCCCACAGGGCTCTAAAAAAGCAAGCCACAGGCAGGACTCTCAGTTTACAACCTGATGAGAGCATGGCTGCAGGGATCTCATTGGGACAAGAGAGGCTCCAGGACCCTGGTCCAGCCCCACCTTGCAAGGGCCACCAAAGCTGCCCAGCCCAGCCCATCTCCGAGGAACCAGAGAACAGACTAGGGGTGTGTCTCCCTCCAGGATGGGGATGAAAGAGTTAAGGAGCCAGGGACAGGCACAATTGTTTCTTTCTAGGGAAACAATTCAGACTTGGGAGCTTGCTCTGCCACACAGCTGGAAGTCATTACTGCAGAAGTTTTTAAAGTGAAAACGTTTTATTCAGGCCCCCATGAAGGTTTTCTTAGGCCAAGGGTGAACTCTGTGCTCACGCTGCTGCTGTCCCCAGCCAAGAGCTTTGGTCGGCCCTGCTGTGAGCCGTATTCTCGAGCCCTCCTTGCCCTCTTACTGACCCTCTGGCCACCTGGCCTCATCCCGCTCTCCTCCAAGCCTCTTTCATAAACTATCAGTCGGCTTAGATCCTCTCTGGCAAGCAGGGCTGGCCTGCATCAGCAATATGGAAAACTGTGTAGCTCAACAATGGGAACGTTTACCGCTTATCAAGCTGGGATACAAAAATGCCAGTGTTTTAGATGAACTCAAGAGTCTCTCTGGATGGACATGAACTTTGGCAAACTTCAGGAGATGGTGAGGGTCAGAGAGGCCTGGCATGCTGCAGTCCATGGGGTTGCAAAGAGCTGGACATGACTAGGTGACTGAACAACAACAAGAGTCTCGCAGGGCTTCCCAGGTGGCGCTAGTGGTAGAAAATCTGCCTATCAATGCAGGAGATTTAAGAGACACATGTTTGATCCTGGGTTGGGAAGATCCCCTGGAGTAGGAAATGGCTACCCACTCCAGTATTCTTGCTTGGAGAATCCCATGGACAGGGGAGCCTGGCAGGCTATAGTCCATGGGGTTGCAAAGAGTCAGGCATGACTTAGCGCACACGTCTCTCATCCAGAGCCTTGGGTACAGATAGAGTGGGAGGGGTTCACAGATCAATGAAAAAGTCAGGTCACCACACACAGCGAAAATCAAATGGTGAAAACAGACTCCTTCTTTCAGGCTGATTCAGACAAAGGAGACAAAGAGGTGGTTTGCCCGGTGTGAATGAGTGTAAGTCTCTAAAACTAAAACTCGATAAGCAAACGCCTTTATTTAACTAGACACCTTTTTTCTTTTTTATTTCCTTACTTTTAGGCTAAAGAAATTAGGGTAAGGAAGTGGCTGGTGTCTGGGCTTGATAAACAGTGTTTACAGCTAACCTCCTAGTATCACAATGTCTGGGATCCTGTCAACAGGTCCATCTCGGCCACAGTTGGGTAGAATGGTGATAGTTTTAAGTTCAGGGTAACTCTCCTTGGCACTGCAGGTTCAGAACCATCACAATTCAGTGGCATTTTCCATCTGTGTGTCACCAAAGCAAGGGCTGTGGGGACTCTCAGACCCCTAATAGGATCATCTATAAGACTGGCAGTGCTGGTACCAGTGCTGGTGAATCTCCTAGTTTATCAGGAAACTGCTAAAAGGAACAGCCCTTTCTCTAAGCATTAGGTTCAAGATCTAGTAACTTAGGTAACAGTGGGTAATTCTGGTGAGGTCAGCTGTCCTTTCAGAAGCCCAGTGGCAGAGCTACATGTGGCCAGCATAGAAAAAATGTACAGAGGATTGAGAGGCACAGACTTGAGTCTGAGCTCTCAACCCATAAATTCAGCATTCAGTATGCAAATCTGGAGTAAGCCAACCAAAATATCCCAGAGTCAGGAAGGAGATAATAAGAGCAGTCATGTAAGTAAACATTTGCTGAGTCCTTACAACGTGCCAGGAGCTGTGCTACATGTCTTCCACATGTTATATGAAGCACATGCAGCTGCTCCCATTTTACAGAAAGAACCCAAGGCTCAGAGAGATGTGTGCATCTTTCCAGGTGAGCCCCCAAGGTTGTGTCTGTGAACACTCCTAGGAAGGGCTCCTGACTTTTGGCAGCATCAGGCAGGGCTGTGACTCAGCCAAGAGCCAAGATACAGACATACTGGTTGTTAAAATACATAAATAATCTGAGCAGCTGCTATAAGCTTTGTACATGATCCCTTATGATCCAGTCACTCTCCCAGAACATTCTAGAATCCAGTTACTGGAGAGTTAATACCTGGCCCTGGGACCTGCCCCAGTCTACCATGAGTGGTATGCCATCAGTATTTGTGCTCAGTTGTGTTCAACTCTGACACCATGAGCGACAGCCGGCCAGGCTTCTTTGTCTAAGCGATTTCCCGGGCAAGAATACTAGAGTGGGTTGCCAGTTCCTCCTGCAAGGGATCTTTCCTACCCAGGGATTGAACTCGCATCTCCTGTATTGGCAGGTGAATTCTTTACCACTGTACCACCTGGGAAGCCCTGGACACCATCAATGTGTCTGTGTGCTCAGTTGCTTTAGCCACGTCTGATTCTTTGTGACCCCATGAACCACAGCCCACCAGGCTCCTCTGTCCATGAGATTTTCCAAGTAAGAATACTGGAGTGGGTTTCCATGCCCTCCTCCAGGAGATCTTCCTTACCCAGAGATTGAAACCAAGTCTTCTGCATCTCCTGAATTTCAGGCATATTCTTGACCACTTGAACCATCAGGGAAGCCCAGAGCAGTTGTTTACTAATTTGAATATCATCCCTGGCCCCAAGCATGGGCAGAACAAGAGGTACTCTCTAGGAAACTTGTTCAAGGATATCAGAAGTGTTCCTTTCTCTATCCACTTGCTAATGCTTAAAATTAGACAAAATTTTTCCTGCAATTTATTCATTTATTCCTTCATCACTGCTATTATCTGAATGTTTATGTTCCCCCAACATTCATGTGTTAAAGTCCTAAACCTCAAGTTGATGGTTTTAGAGGATGGGAGGTGCTGGGTCATGAAGGCAGAGTCCTCATGAGTAGGATTTAGTGCTCTAGTAAAAGAATGTCTTTCCGCCATGTGAGGACACGATGAGAAGGTGCTATCTATGCAGAAAGTGGGTCTCCATCAGACACGGAATCTGCTGGCACTTTGATCTTGGACTTTCCAGCCTCTAGAACTGTAAAAAAAAAAAATAAATTTCTATTGTTTATAGGTTACCCAGTCTATGGTATTCTGTTATAGTAGCCTGAACAAACTAAGACGATTCAATATTTGAGACATTCCTATTATATGCAACTAAGCACACAGCACAATACATGCCATGCGCCTGATTAGGCTCTGAACAAACAGCAGAATACAAGAAAAAGAGCCAGAGAGAATAGAAATAGAAAGAGAGGGAGAGAAAGGCAGACACAGGGACAGGGAAAGGAAGAGAGAGACCAGAACTTATCACCTCTGGTTGAACATGCAAGCACTTGAGGAATGTTCAAGATTGAAAGTTACCAGCCCCCACAAAATGCAGCAGGCTGTGTTCTAGGTGCAAGGGAACTACAGGGAATGAGACCAGGACCCTCCATGCCTGAAGCTTCCTTTCTCATGGAGAGAGAAAAATGATAGACGTGAACCACTTGCAAACACAGTTAACCATAGAGAGTGAAGGAAGAACAAGAAGGGGACCTGAAGTTCAGGGTGTCCAGGGATGGCTGTTTTATTATGATAAAGATGATCTTGTATTCCCCTTCAATATTTCAGCTGCTGCTGCTAAGTCGCTTCAGTCGTGTCCGACTCTGTGTGACCAGTAATTATTAACTGGTAGTATCTATAATGTGACCATATCATTCCAGGGCAATGTGTCACGGTAGTTTATAATGTAGCCTTGAAAAACCTCATAGACTTCCCAGTTACTCAATTCACAATGCAAAGTTTTCAACAATAAATCGTAAGATGCATGAGGAGTTGGTGAACGTCTGCATTTCCGATGCCTCTAAATCATCGCTTTGAACCATAGTTGCTATTAATTATGTCAATTGCATGGAAGGCTGAAAGTACAGAAAAGACTGAGCTGAAAGGATGTTTGACCCTGGATACTCTTTGTAAGTAGTCTTTTCTCCTTACGAAAATATTTATGTCATTTGGTTTTCTTATCACGTCATTTTCTTAATGTAGGACAAAAAGTGTCTGTCTAATGGAAAAGGTCTTATTACTTTGGTTCTACTTAATCAAGATATTGCTGTAATTCAGACATAAGCAATCTTCTTGTTCCAAAATTTGAGGCAAACCTCCTGTACTTTTCTTACGAAAGCTGGTCAGAACTATTGCTCAAAATCTGGCAAGACGTAGAACAAGACGTAGAACAAGATTTTTAACTGTTGAAAATCCTGGAGTCAGCTCCAGAAAATGCTGGGCGGAGAACCTCATTGTCATCTTTGAGTTTCAGTTTTGAGAATTCTCACTTCAGTGTTTCTTAATTTTAGCTTTCATAATACTGGCACTACCAAAGGGTGCCAAATTCAGTTGATAATCTTAGTGGTTTTGGTTTTTTTTTAGCTTCTCTCTGGTTGTTATGCCCTGGCTTGAGAGGAGAGCTTATGGAAGAGCAGCAGCTTGGTGCTCCTTTAAATGTCTAAGTTTCCAGGGCAGATTTTCTGTTCAAAAGGTATTTGCCGCCATGTCTGTGGGCAGTCTGATGAGTAGAGCATAGATGAACTCATTAACTGTCTGAGACTGGACTGATTTCTTCCCTTTTATAAACATTCTTTGGCTACAGGTAAAGAATACTACTAGACAAGGCAAAGTCTATGAAAACTAATTTTAAGCTGACAGACTTCCTGCATTCTAAAAATACCTGAGATTTTGGCTGTCTGTAGGAAATAGAGATTTCCTTACAAGACCATCAGACTTGAGATGGATATGCTCTTTCCTGACAGCTACCTACTTTGAGCCATTAGGAAAATGTACTCATTCACTCAAATGGATACACTATGCTATTTTTGCATGATGCAGAGACATGATCTATAACCCAACTGGGAGTGCTTTGATTACCTATTTCCTTTTACAAATATTGGAACATTCTTTAAATAGTTTTTGAATGCCAGATCTATGCCAGCACTAATTCTAGACCAAAAGTTCCCAAACATTTTGGTCTCAGAATCCTCTTACATTCAAACACTTTTGAGGACCCTGCAAAAGCTTTTGTTTATGTGGGTTACATCTATAAGCATTTATCAATTTCTAAATTAAGATGAAGACAATTAAAAGTTGATTGAAGTTAAAAAGTCCATTCAGTTCAGTTCAGTCACTCGGTCGTGTCCGACTCTTTGCAACCCCATGAACCACAGCATGCCAGGCCTCCCTGTCCATCACTAACTCCTGGAGTTCACTCAGACTCACGTCCATCGAGTCAGTGATGCCATCCAGCTATCTCATCCTCTGTCGTCCCCTTTTCCCCGTGCCCCCAATCCCTCTCAGCATCAAAGTCTTTTCCAGTGAGTCAACTCTTCGCATAAGGTGGCCAAAGTACTGGAGTTTCAGGTTTAGCATCATTCCTTCCAAAGAAATCCCAAGGCTGATCCCCTTCAGAATGGACTGGTTGGCTCTCCTTGCAGTCCAAGGGACTCTCAAGAGTTTTCGCCAACACCACAGTTCAAAAGCATCAATTCTTCAGCGCTCCGCAAAGTCCATTATACATTAACAAAAATAATGATAAATTTTAATAAAAGGGCTCTATTAAAAAAATAACTAGTGAGAAAAGTGACATTGTTTCACCTTTTTGTGAGTTTATTTAGTATCTGTTTTCATCTGACAGTTCTACCTTCACTCTGCATTCAGTCTGTTGGGATATGTGTTTTGGATAAAGTATATTTTAAAAATCTGTTTTTCATTTACGAATGTAATCGGAAAAGGGAAACTGATGTGATAGCCTTTTTGGATACCTGTGGATAATCTTCTTTGATGCTAAACTAAAACTCAATTAGTAGTAAGTTCTTAAAAGTTAGCAGATTTTGAAACCATATCAATTGATTTTTCATACTCTATTTCATTAAAATCCATTGATCTATCTTGCACTTCGAATGGATCGTTCAACATCATTTTGTAACTTCATGCATTGTTCACCATGAAAATGACAGTTTCCTGAGTTATTCAGGTAGACTAAAAGTTGACACATTGTATTATATGATACATTCTATTTTTTTTTAATCACACATTTGTTGATATCACCAGTTTCATCAGAAAAAGTCTCAAAGTATTGGGAAACTATCAAAATGAGGATGGCAGATGCAAAATTTCCAACATTCTAATTTTCACTTGAAATTTTCAGTTATATCACAGGGCAACTACACTATCAGCTGTTTTTCTTAAAGTGACATTTTAATTCATTTTGGGAAAGATATCTGTTGGATCCCCAGATATAAATAACCATAGTTTGACTATCAGTCGTCCTTTCAAGTAATAATGGTGTTTCATGAAAAATGCACCTAGTACAGCTCATGCCAAAAATTTAAGTGAAAGTGAAAGTCACAGTCACTCAGTCATGTCTGACTCTTGTAACCCCATGGACTGTAGCCCGCCAGACTCCTCCATCCATAAGATTCCCCAGGCAAGAATATTGGAGTAGGTAGCCCTTCCCTTCTGCAGGGGATCTTCCCAACCCAGGGATTGAACCCAGGCAGGCAGATTCTTTACCATCTGAGCTTATACCAAACAATCACATAAATGCTTTTCTTCAACAAAAATGTTCTTTGTCATGCAAGGGGAATACTTTATGGTTGCTTTCTTTCCACCTCATAGAATGTTAAAAGGATGTGTACTCAAGGGTCACAATTTTAAAACAATAATTTTTCTTGCTTCATCATGGACATTCTTTAATGAAACTGGCTTTCCCTACCTCCCGCCCCCTGCCCCTACAAGGACATTACAGTGAGGAACACATGACTATTCATGGAGTTTGATGGCACTGCTCAACTTGTGCTGTGGAGCCAACAGCTTTACCTACCAGTGCCTTCATACAATCATTGCAAAATATCAACATAATGAAAAAGACATTTAGTGTCTAAGTAAGGACAGAAATGATATGGATCTAACAGAAGCAGAAGATATTAAGAGGTGGCAAGAATACACAGAAGAACTACACACAAAAAAACTTAATGATCCAGATAACCACAATGGTGTGAGTCATCACCTAGAACCAGACATGCTGGAGTACAAAGTCAAGTGGGCTTTAGGAAGCATCACTACCAACAAAGCTAGTGGAGATGATGGCATTCCAGTTGAGCTATTTCAAATCCTAAAAGATGATGCTGTGAAAGTGCTGCACTCAATATGCCAGCAAATTTGGAAAACTCAGCAGTGGCCACAGGATTGGAAAAGGTCAGTTTTCATTCTAATCTCAAAGAAAGGCAATGCCAAAGAAAGCTCAAACTACCGCACAATTGCACTCATCTTATATGCTAGCAAAGCAATGCTCAAAATTCTACAAGTGAGGCTTCAACAGTGCATGAACTGAGAACTTCCAGATGTTCAAGCTGGTTGTAGAAAAGGCAGAGGAACCAGAAATCAAACTGTCAACATCCGTTGGATCATAGAAGAAGCAAAATAGTTCCAGGAAAATATCTACTCTTGCTTAATTGATTATGCCAAAGCCTTTAAATTTTTCAAGAGATGGGAATACCAGACCACCTTATCTGCCTCCTGAGAAATCTGTATGCAGGTCAAGAAGCAACAGTTAGAACTGGACTCGGAACAATGGACTGGTTCCAAATTAGAAAAGGAGTACATAAAGGCTGTGTATTGTTACCCTGCTTATTTAACTTCTATGCAGAACACATCATGTGAAGTGCTGGGCTGGATGAAACACAAGCTGGAATCAAGATTGCCAGGAGAAATATCAATAACCTCAGATATGCAGATGATGCCACCTTTATGGCAGAAAGTGAAGAGAAACTAAAGAGACCCTTGATGAAAGTGAAAGAGGGAAGTGAAAAAGCTGGCTTAAAACTCAATGTTCAAAAAACTAGGATCATGGTATCCAGTTCCATCACTTCATGGCATATTTCCCATCTATTGATGGGGAAAAAATGAAACAGTGAGAGACTTTATTTTGGGGGGCTTCAAAATCACTGCAGATGGTGACTGCAGCCATGAAATTAAAAGAAGCTTGCTCCTTGGAAGGAAAGTTATGACCAGCCTAGACAGCATATTAAAAAGCAGATCTTTGCTGACAAATGTTGGTCTAGTCAAAGCTATGGTTTTTCCAGTATTCATGTATGGACGTGAGAGTTGGACCATAAAAAAGCTGAGTGGTGAAGAATTGATGTTTTTTAAACTGTGGTGTTGGAGAAGACCCTTGAGAGTTCTGTGGACTGCAAGGAGATCAAAACAGTCAGTCCTAAAGGAAATCAGTCTTGAATATTCATTGGAAAGACTGATGCTGAAGGTGAAGCTCCAATACTTTGGCCACCTGATGTAAAGAACTGACTCATTGGAAAAGACCCTGATGCTGGGAAAGATTGAAGGTGGGAGGAGAAGGGGACGACAGAGGATGAGATGGTTGGATGGCATCACCGACTCATCACCGGCCATGAGTTTGAGCAAGCTCCAGGAGTTGATGATGGATAGGGAAGCCTGGCATGCTGCAGTTCATGGGGTTGCAAAGAGTTGGACATGACTGAAGGACTGGACTGAACTGAACTGATTATTATGAAAATAGTTTCATCTGTGGTCCATGGACCATGCTTTGAGAACTACTGTTCAAAGCACTGAGGATATTGATAAAGTGCCTGCTATCATGGGGATTATATTTTTCTGGAGGCCAAGCCTTGAGGGAGAAGATAATACACAAGTAAATTCATAAGCTAACTGTCAGAGAATTAAGTGCTACTATGAACGCATACTGGCTTTCCAGGTGGCACTAGTGGTAAAGAACCTGCCTGCTAATGCAGATGAGATAAGAGATGTGTGTTCTATTCCTGGGTTTGAAAGATCCCCTGGAGGAGGACATGGCAGCCCACTGTAGTATTTTTGCCTGGAAAATCCTATGGACAGAGGAACCTGGCCAGCTATAGTCCATAGGGTCACAAAGAGTCAGATAAAACTGAGCTGCTTAGCATGCACACATGTATGACCATACAGTAGAAAGATGTGCTAGAGAAGAGAGATATAACAAGAAGGTGACCTTACACCGGATGGTCAGGGGAGGTATCTTTGAGGTGATGACCCTGTAGTGGAGCTCTGATAGATAAGAAAGGGCCAGTCGTGTAATGATCTGGAGGAAGAAATTTCCAGACAGAGGGAAGTGGTAGTGCAAAGCTCTGATGGGATTGAGTTTGGTGTGTTCAGGAAGGCAGAGGAGGCCATTGTGACTGAAGCTAGTATACGAGGTGCCTAGTGACAGAAGATGTGGATATAGAGGTCACCATTCAGAGGTCTACCTGCTAAGTGGCATATTGGTGTGCTGACTAGAGCAGGGAATTTGCATTCAAGTTCTGGTTCTGTTATTTGGTGGTGGGGTGATGTTGGTCAAGTTAGTCATTAGGTTGGTTTCCTGGGAACCAGGGTCTGAAGTCGAGATCTGCATGCAAAATGTTAGCTGAAGAGGCCCCTGGGATCCACACCTAAGAGAAAGGAAGGAACACGGACTATGAAAAGGCAGCAGAAGTTCAGGAACTATGATGAAAGTGTTAAAGTCGATTGAGAAACTGTGAATCTGGGATAGCTTTTCAGAGACACCCTGAATCGAGGCAAGGGGCTGAAACTTCATGCCAGTTTCTTGACAAGTCAGTTGATGTGGACTATCCCCAGAAGGAGGTCTGACTTTGTGCAAGACAACTCCCTTCCCTGGGGATGGACTCAGAGGTGACCCATCAAAAGCCCATAGTTTCGGCAGGAGGAAGGGGAAGTCTTGCTGCTAAGGGGGATCTGGGTAGCACACTACAATATCCACTGCACTCAGCCTCTCAGAGTTTTTGTGTCCTTATCTATAAACTGGAGACAAAAACTGGAATAATGGAGTGACTCAAATAGGATAATGTATAAGGAATTATATAAACCACATTTACTGACAATGTGATTATGCAAATGGGGATTGTTGATATTGCAAGGAGTTTAGTGTTTCTGCCATGAATCCTTTATGATATTTGAACCTACTTGTAGTATTTTTATTATACAGTAATTTATCTTAATAGCTGGACTTTTGGAGACAACACTATTTTAACAAGCTAGCAGGTGAGCTGCACTGCAGTTGTTCCTGAATGTCAAAACATAAATCATCTCTAGTTTTTTTCCATAAACATCCTTACATATAGCCTTTTCTAAGTGACTATAAATTATATTTATCACCTCTTGTTTTTTTCCTCTAGAGACTGCTGTCTCAAATTACTGGATCATATTCTCATGTTAAGGGCTTCCCTGATAGCTCAGTTGGTAAAGAACCCGCCTGCAGTACAGGAGACCCCAGCTCAATTCCTGCATCAGGAAAATCTGCTGTAAAAGGGATAAGCTACCCACTCCAGTATTCTTGGGCTTCCCTGGTGGCTCAGCTGGTAAAGAATCCGCCTGCAATGCAGGAGACTACGCTTTGATCCCTGGGTTGGAAAGATCCCCTGGAGAATGGAAAGGCTACCCACTCCAGTATTCTGACCTGGAGAATTCCATGGACTGTATAGTCCATGGGGTTGCAATGAGTTAGACAGGACCGAGCAACTTTCACTTTCACTTCATTCTCATGTTAGCAGATAGCAAATTTGCCTGGTTCTCACCAGTAATTATTCTTTTCAATCATTATTGTCTTGCTAATAAATTTAGAAAAACTAGGCTAGGGATTTCTTGAGAGGAAAGAAAAGATTCCATGATAAATAAGCTTAAGAAGTTTATTTACTGCAAATCTTCTCGGGGCCTTTAATAAGCTAATATATTGTGATCTCTAAGTATGGAATATAGCATGAGGCATAAGACACTGAATAGTACAAGAATGCATAGATTTTTTTCTGCTAATAACTAAAATTCTGAAAAGCTGACGTTGAGTCATTTTGATTAAAATTGAATAAAATGATTATAGGGCTTCAATGTATCTCAAAGTTCACCCTGTCATCTAGTTCATCCACATACCTACCCACCCTAATGCTATAGACATTCAAACAAAGGCAAATCCAAGGGTTAGTACAGTGAGGTAATTCTATTTCCAGGAAACAATTTCTGGAGAAATATACTAGACTGAGCATGATCCAGCATTCAGCCCATCATGCTGTCAGGCACATCATCACCTCTTGGTCCAGGCAAATCTCACTGGCAAGTGATTCCTGATCTGTATGGAAAGACAACAATTTCTCTATCAGTATATTATTTGGCTCCTCTCAATACATCAAGCAGAAGTTTAAATTTTGTTTCAAGATGTGAACTATAAAAACAAATTTCACTGCAATCAAGGCCTAATCAATTCTAGTTTCTTAAGAAAATACTTGGCTGTTGGCAAGCCAGGACCTGGTCACAAGGCCCAGATAAGGTGTGGACAGGGCCTGGAATGAAGACCTTCTGATTAAATAATGGGTGAGAGGAAGAATGGGCTTCCCCAGTCAGTTCAGTTCAGTCACTCAGTAATGAACTGTAGCACGCCAGGCTTCCCTATCCATCACCAACTCCAGGAGCTTGCTCAAACTCATGGCCGGTGATGAGTCGGTGATGCCTTCCAACCATCTCATCCTCTGTCGTCCCCTTCTCCTCCCGCCTTCAATCCTTCCCAGCATCAGGGTCTTTTCCAACGGGTCAGTTCTTTGCATCAGCTGGCCTAAGTATTGGAATTTCAGCTTCAGCATCAGTCCTTCCAATGAATATTCAGAACTAATTTCCTTTAGGATGGACTGGTTGGATCTCCTTGCAGTCCAAGGGACTCTCAGGAGTCTTCTCCAACACCGCAGTTCAAAAGCATCAATTCTTCAATGATCAGCTTTCTTTATAGTTCAACTCTCACATCCATACATGACCACTGGAAAAACCATAGCTTGGACTAGATGGACTTTTGTTGGAAAAGTAATGTCTCTGCTTTTCAATATGCTGTCTAGGTTGGTCATAGCTTTTCTTCCAAGGAGCAAGCGTCTTTTAATTTCATGGCTGCAATCACCATCTGCAGTGATTTTGGAGCCCAAGAAAATGAAGTCTCTCACTGTTTCCATTGCTTCCCCATCTATTTGCCATGAAATGATGGAGTCAGATGCCATGATCTTAGTTTTCTGAATGTGGAGTTTTACGCCAACTTTTTCACTCTCCTCTTTCACTTTCATCAAGAGGCTCTTTAGTTTCTCTTCACTTCCTGACATAAAGGTGGTGTCATCTGCATATCTGAGGTTATTGATATTTCTCCCAGCAATCTTGATTCCAGCTTGTGCTTCATCCAGCCTGGCATTTCATATGATGTGCTTTGCATATAAGTTAAATAAGCAAGGTGACAATATATAGCCTTAATGTACTCCTTTTCTGATTTGGAACCAGTTCATTGTTCCAAGTCCAGTTCTAACTGTTGCTTTTTGACCTGCATACAGATTTCTCAGGAGGCAGATAAGGTGGTCTGGTATTCCTACCTCTTGAAGAATTTTCCACAATTTTTTGTGATCTATACAAAGACTTTGGTGTAATCAATAAAGCAGAAGTAGATATCCCCAGTGGCTCAGTGGTAAAGAAGCTGCCTACAATGCAAGGTGCTGAAGAGATGCAGGTTTAATTCCTGGGTTGGGAAGATCCCCTGGAGAAGGACATGGCAACGCACTCCAGTGTTCTTGTTTGGGAGATCCCATGGACAGAGGAGCCTGGTGGGCTACAGCTCAGGGAATTGCAAAGAGTTGGACACAACTAAAGAAACTAACAGGAATGAAAGGAAGAAGTGGAATTTGAAGGGAAAGTGGAGCAAGCGTAGAAGAAAAGCAGGTATCTTTTGATTTCAGGCTGTAGCAAAGGCAAGTGTAGATTAATTCTTGTTCCTTTTGTCTGCTCACTACAATGCCAGACTTAATTCTCTTAGATCCTTTAATGCAGATTTTAAAATTTATCAATAGTAAATGTGCACTGTGGTTGATTCACATATGAGGAGATGGGATAAAACATATCAGTCGTGTCCGACTCTGCAACCCCATGGACTGTAGCCTACCAGGCTCCTCTGTCCATGGGATTTTCCAGGCAATAGTACTGGAGTGGATTGCCATTTCCTTCTCCAGGGGATCTTCCCAACTCAGGGATTGAACCCAGGTCTCCTGCATTGTAGAAAGACGTTTTACTGTCTGAGCCACCAGGGAAGTCCAAGATTTTTTTTGGTTCTACGATCCTAAGATGTGCTGTCTGTTTCTGACGAGGCCTTGGTTGGGCAGGATACCAGACCAGGAGCCAGAGACCTGAGTTGAAGTCTTTGTTTTATCATGGATTGACTGACATAGTCTCTTGAGCAAGTCACTTCATTTCTCAGGACCTTGGGTTTCCTCCTCAATCCCAGGTAGAGGCTGAATTGGATGAAGTAATTCCTAGCTCCAGGATTCCAAGTGTTTCTCCCTCTTTGACTCTTAAACATTTCTTATATTCTTAAACATTGACCCACTCCCACATTTATTATAGGGTCAAGGCCAGAGTCCTTCACTTGCTGTTCAAGGCCCTCTAGCTTCTGACTCCATTCTGCCTGGTCAGCCTGGTCTTTCAAGCTAGCCTCTTCTTCTAATATTGCTTGGTCATGTCTCTTTGTGACCACATGGAATGTAGCTCGCCAGGCTCCTCTGTCTATGGAGTTCTCCAGGAAAGAGTACTGGAGTAGGCAGCTGGAAAGAGTACTGGAGTGGTAGAGTACTGGAGTGGAATCCCCTGGATTCCTCTCTCCAGGGGATCTTCCCAACCCATGGATTGAACCTGGGTCTGTTGCATCACAGGCAGATTCTTTACCATCTGAGCCAGCAGGGAAGCTTTCCTGCCATCTATTCAGACTCAGTTCACATGTAACACCAGCCCAAAGTACCACCTCCATTCTGAGTTGTCCTTGACTACGTTTTCTGGGAAAGATCCCTAATCCTCTGCTGCTGATGACCATTGCCTTGTCTTTGGCCCTCCTTGCTTACGGGAGAGTACTCTTAGTTCTTCTTCCCCATAGAAATGTTTATCTTCACAAGTCTACTAATATATTGGCAAGATACAATGGAAATTGTTCTTAACTCAGGACCTAGTAATGAAGAAAACATAGAGGAAGTCTATTAACTACAGCTTTTTGACTGATTGAGGATTTTTAAGATTTCTTATTGGTTTTAGCCACAGTGATGGATTAATTCACAAATTCTAACTTGGGTTGATGGGATGGTGACAAGCAATTCAGCTCATGTGGGCCTCTTTAGATCCTTATTAATTATACTACCATTTCCTTATCATATCTAAGTTCTATGCATTCTCATAGTATTCACCAGTGCTTCATAAACACAATTTCATCCACTCCTTACCATCACTCTCTACAGTAAGAACTATTTGGTGGTGGTCAGGAAGTCTTGTCAAAGAGATGTTTAAGTCACTTGTCTTTGGTCACACAGCAAAGTTGAAATTTGAAGACTTTCTGAGTTCAGGGTCAACATTCTTTCCTAGAGCGGCCTGGAAGAACATACAGTTTTGTTGTTGCTCAGTTGCTCAGTTGTGTCTGACTCTTTGTGACTCCCTGGACTGCAGCATCCCAGGCTTCCCTGTCCTTCACCACCTCCTGGAGCTTACTCAAACTCATGTCAATTTAGTCGGTGATGCCATCCAACCATCTTGTCCTCTTTCGTCCCCTTCTCCTCCTGCCTTCAATCTTTCAGTCCTTCCAGTGAATATTCAGGGTTGATTTCCTTTAGGATGGACTGGTTGGATCTCCTTGCAGTCCAAGGGACTCTCAAGAGTCTTCTCCAACACCACAGCTCGAAAGCATCAGTTCTTCAGCACACAGCCTTCTTTACGGTCCAACTCTCACATCCATACATGAATACCGGAAAAACCATAGCTTGGACTATATGGCCCTTGGTCGGCAAAGTAATGTCTCTGCTTTTTAATATGTGGTCTAGGTTTGTCATAGCTTTTATTCCAAGGAGCAAATGTCTTTTAATTTCATGGCTGCAGTCACTGGCTGCAGTGATTTTGGAGCCCAAGAAAATAAAGTCTGTCTACTTCAGCATTCTTGCCTTGAGAACCCCATGAACAGTATGAATATACAGTAATAAGGCATTATAAAGTGCATGTCATATCCAAAATGCTACAGAAAATATACTTACAGTGTTCTCACTTGCAGGATTTCTTTTTAGTATCTGACGAGGCTGGGCTAAAGGAGCACTCCTCATCTCATGGTACCACTGTGGACAGAGGATGATTTACAATATGTAAAAGTATGGCTCTCTACTTTGGAAAGCCTAAGAGAAATTATGCAGTAATGCTGACAAATTCAGTCTGTAGGAATTGGTGTGGAAGAGACTAAGGATTATAGAAGTGGTTTGACTATACCTGAAAGCTACTGATTTGAGGAGACTTTGTATTATGCAGGAAAAGCAGTACAAGGATGCCCTGCAGTAAGTGATCATTGGTGACTGTCAAAGAAACATTGACTACTGTCAGTGTGACTCTGGGAAAGTCACTTAACATCTCTAAGCCTTATTTTTCTCCATCTGTGAAAGGGAAACAGCAGAATCTGCTTCAGATGTTTGTTGAAAGGATTAAATGGTATAATTCATTTACTGGGTACATATTTGCTGAGTGCTTATTATAGACCCTTAGATACTGGGACAAGACTGAAGCAACTTAGCAGCAGTAGGAGCAGCAGCAGCAGCAGATATTGGGAATTCAGTCAGAAACAAATCAGACAAAAATCTTTGCTTCCAGAGATTGTCTGTACAGCAGAGACAAAGAATAAATAAAATAAATAAGTGAGGGCTTCCCTAGTGGCTCAGTGGTAAAAGAATCCACCTGCCAATGCAGAAGACACAGGTTTGATCCCTGATTCTGGAAGATCCCGCATGCAGTGGAGCAACTAAAACCGTGAGCCACAACTACTGAGTCTTTGCTCTAGAGCCTGTGAGCCACAACTGCTGAGCCCACATGTTGCAACTACTGAAATCTCACCTGCCCTAGAGTCTGTGCTCCACAACTAGAGTAACCACCACAACAAGAAGCCCACGCACCACAGCTAGAGAGTGGTGCAACGAAGACCTCAATTCAGTTCAGTTCAGTCGCTCAGTCGTCTCCGACTCTTTGCGACCCCATGAATCGCAGCATGCCAGGTCTCCCTGTCCATCACCAACTCCCGGAGTTCACTCAAACTCGTGCCTATAGAGTCGGTGATGCCATCCAGCCATCTCATCCTCTGTCATCCCCTTCTCCTCCTGCCCCCAATCCCTCCCAGCATCAGAGTCTTTTCCAATGAGTCAACTCTTCACATGAGGTAGCCGAAGTACTGGAGTTTCAGCTTTAGCATCAGTCCTTCCAAAGAAATCCCAGGGCTGATCTCCTTTAGAATGGACTGATTGGACCTCCTTGAAGTCCAAGGGACTCTCAAGAGTCTTCTCCAACACCACAGTTCAGAAGCATCAATTCTTTGGTGCTCAGCTTTCTTCACAGTCCAACTATTGTACCCATACATGACCACTGGAAAAACCATAGCCTTGACTAGATGGACTTTTGTTGGCAAAGTAATGTCTCTGCTTTTCAATATGCTATCTAAGTTGGTCATAACTTTCCTTCCAAGGACTAAGCATTTTTTAATTTCATGGCTGCAGTCACCAGCTGCAGTGATTTTGGAGCCCCCCAAAATACAGGCTGACACTATTGCCACTGTTTCCCCATCTATTTCCCATGAAGTGATGGGGCCAGATGTCATGATCTTAGTTTTCTGAATGTTGAGCTTTAAGCCAACTTTTTCACTCTCCTCTTTCACTTTCATCAAGAGGCTTTTTAGTTCCTCTTCACTTTCTGCCATAAGGGTGGTGTCATCTGCATATCTGAGGTTATTGATATTTCTCCAGGCAATCTTGATTCCAGCTTGTGCTTCTTCCAGCCCAGCATTTCTCATGATGTACTCTGCATATAAGTTAAATAAGTAGGGTGACAATATACAGCCTTGATGTACTCCTTTTCCTATTCGGAACCAGTCTGTTGTTCCAGGTCCAGTTCGAACTGTTGCTTCCTGACCTGCATACAGATTTCTCAAGAGGCAGGTCAGGTGGTCTGGTATTCCCATCTCTTTCAGAATTTTCCACAGTTTTTTGTGATCCACACAATCAAAAGCTTTGGCATAGTCAATAAAGCAGAAATAGATGTTTTTCTGGAACTCCCTTGCTTTTCCAGTGATCCAGTGGATATTGGCAATTTGATCTCTGGTTCCTCTGCCTTATCCAAAACCAGCTTGAACATCTGGAAGTTCATGGTTCATGTATTGTTGAAGCCTGGCTTGGAGAATTTTGAGCATTACTTTACTAGTGTGTGACCTAGCATGGCCCAAATAAATGAATAAAAATTAAAAATAAATAAAGCAGGTGGATTATTTACCAGTTGAGCCACCAGGGAAGCCCTAAAATAAATAAGTAAACTATATACTATGTTAGACTTTGATAACTGTTAGAGTGAAACAGTAGATAAGGAAGTGAAGGAGAGGGTGCTGGTAGGTTAGGATGGGTCAGAGAAGGTCTTTTTGAGAAGATCATATCGGAGCAAACCTACAGTGTATAAGGGAGCAAGCTATGTGGAGAAGCAGAGAAAAAGTAAGAGGGGGTGGTCCTGAGACAGAAATGTGCTCACAGAAGAGTGGGGAGGTTAGTGTGGCTAAGCAGAGTGGATGAAAGTAAAGAGAAGTAGATGACGTTACAATCAGGTCTTAGAGGTAATCATGAGGACTCTGGCTTTTAGTTTACTGAGTGAGGTGTGATGCCTTTGGGAGGCTCTGAGTAGAGCAGTGATGTGATCTGACCTAGGTCTGCACAGCACGACTGTGGCTGCTGTGTAGGGAACTGACTGAGAGAGCAAGAGAGAAAGCAGGGAGGCCACTGAAGATCGTGGTGAAAATTCCAGCCAGAGACAGGAAAGAGCCTTAATGCAGTCACTCTGAAAAAAGAGCACAATTTTCCCACAATGTTCTGTGTGGACACCCGCTAAGTACCCTTTAGTTTTCTTGTGCCTCAAGGTATACTGAGCAGCTGTGGAGACAGACTTCCCTTGCTGTTTGGTTGGGGCCAGACATGGAACACCAGATGCCAACCCCCATAGGCCAACTCTAGAACATTCTCTGAGCCAGCTAGCCACTGTTAAGACATGCTGGGAACTTCAGCCAGAAATAAACATTTCGCTTCAGTCGTGTCTGACTTTTTGTGGCCCTATGGACTGTAGCTCACCAGGCTCCTCTATCCATGGGATTCTCCAGGCAAGAATGCTGGAGTGGGTTGCCATGTCCTACTCCAAAATATCTTCCCAACCCAGGGATTGAACCCACGTCGCTTATGTCTTCTGCATTGGCAGGCGGGTTCTTTACCACTAGGGCCACCTGGGAAGCCCAGTGGCACCATTCAAAGCAGGGAAGATTCCCTGCACACCCTGAGGGATGCCAACTCAAGCCTTTCTCTCGTAGGGGAGAAGGCGTGCCTTCTCTTTGTTTCAGCAATCAAGCAAGTCACATTACAGATCAAGTCAGATTTCAGTTTCCCTGGGGGTCAGGTTGGCACTGGCATCACTGATGTAGAAACACCCTGGGAAGTCCTAGCCTGGTCTCAGTTGGGAGCATAGTGACCAGACCACAGAAGAAAACAACATTCACAAGACAGTTTCCACTGTAACAAAATTCTCATTACATAGACTTGGCTCCTCTGCTATTGAGAGGCAGGTGGAAAGGTTTTTTAATTAAATTATTATTTTAAAATGTTTCAGATTACCTTAAACAAGCATGGGAAGATGACTGGCTCCCTCCCACACTGCCTAGCCATCTGGTCTGACCAAGCCATTCCATGCTTTCAGCTGGACATACCTTCCAAGAGGTCTTCACCATGGCAGCTATGTAGTTGGCTTTGCCAACCCCGACTGAAAACCCAGGCACGCTTGCCCCATGTTCCCATGCTAAAGCACTTCATTTCAGGATTTGGTGAGCAATGCAGCCTGCCCCAGGTTATCCCAGACCTAGCAACCCACAACCCCGCAAAAACACAGGGGTTCCCCAAGAGGCCTTCTGCAACAGTTCTGTGGCCAAGTGCTTTTTTGGCACCTGGAAACACAGCCTTCTACTGGAAAAGTTTGCTTGCTACCCACTTTCTAAAAGCAAAGAAATAAGGCCAAGGTTGCAGAGAGGCTGTACCCATTGAAAAGCAGCCATCTCAACTGTCTCCCAAAGGGGTGAATGTCCAGGAACAGAAGTTCATGTGGCACAGCACTGGTCTGTCTTTCCTTGGGGAGCCATCAGTCTCCTTTGAAATGGTTCCCATGTTGCCTGGACTTCTGTAGCCTGTGTAGGATGGGATGAAGAATGCAGTGTCATTTCTAGAACAGAAACTCTTAAGGGAAAGGACCTGGAATTGCTTTTGTGTCCATGAATGTGGTTGGAGAAGTCCAGAGAAATGGCATTACTATGTTACTCATCCAGAGGAAGCAAAATATTGGTAGCTATAGTGACAGCAGCGGCAGGACCAGGAGGATCAATCTAGATGATATTTATTTCTTCTCCCCATGGAATTGTGCCATGACTAGAGACCATAAATAAACTCATTTAAAATTCTAGTTTCTGGAATTCACCAGCCTTCAGAAGTATGACTGTAATAGGCAAAATTAAGCATACACCCCTCCTGATGTTGTTCTCTGTTCCTAGCTTCCATACTGAGACTCCCATGAAGTATGCCTCATCTTTACTGCTACATGAACCTCTCTTCTGTGCAGATTATGTAACTAAGATGTTCAGTCTTTCCAGATCGAAGCCCTTAGCTAAGATTTGATATTTTCCCAGGATAGCTGTTAACATATTACCTTCGCAAATGCAGTTACCCTACTGAGCAAACTCAAGAACAGACATGTCTATCTGTCCAAATCCAATTCCCATACTGAGGTTACCATCTTAGAATAAAAATAGATTGTGGGACTTCCTATTAGTCCAGTGGCTAGGACTCCATGCTCCCAATGCAGGGGGCCTGGTCTGGATTTGATCCCTGGTCAGGGGACTAGATTCCATATGCCTCAACTAGGAGTTTCCAAGCTGCAACTAAGATCAAAGGTCCTAAGTGTCACAACAAAGACCCAGCACAGACAAATGAATAAATAAATATCATTATAAAAGAGACTGTGCTTTGACGTCAGACAGACCTGCATTTGGATCTTAGCTTCTCTAACTACTAGATGGGTTGCTTTGATGGTTTTATGACCTTTTAGAAACTCGTTCTCTGTATCTCAGAGACAGTTATGCCTACCATTATGAGTTGATTATACTAAAAATACTCAGCATATGTCAAGTGTTTTGTTCAGTGAGTAGATAAATACTCAATGCAGTTTGTTCCCTGGGTCAGGAAGATTCCTGGAGATGGAAATGGCAACCCACTCCAGTATTCTTGTCTGCAAAATCGCATGGACAGAGGAGCCTGGTGGGCTACAGTCCATGACATCACAAAGAGTTGGACAACTGAGCATGCAAGCAACAACTAAACCTTACTATGGCATCCAGAAGTGAATGGTCTTTAAGAAATTCATTAATAATGCCACAAAAGTAAAAATGTGCATATGGAACAGTATTTAAGTATGTCAGAAGTAATTACCAGACTATTACATAGCCACATTAAATGACAAAAGTCTCTAGAAGATTAATAATGAATAAACATGGATTCAATAATAGAAACTAGTACCCAAAGTAATATGATTGAATTAATAACCTAGAAGCAAGGACTACATTCCAGTCAATGATTTGGAGGAAAATACAGAATGCATGCTTATCATATCTGTAGATGGCTAGAAGTTAAGACAGATAATGAATATTTTAGGTAACAGAACCAGAATCAACAAGCATGTTGGCAGTTAAATTGATAGGCCAAGAGGAAATATAGTAAAGATCAATGCAAGTGTCTGCACTTGGTTCCAAAAGAATGAACAAGGTCCATCCATGTTGTTGCATATGGCAGGATATCCTTCTTTCTCGTGGCTGAATAATATTCCATTGTTAACACATATACCACATACTCTTTATCCATTTATCTGTCTATGGACACTTAGGTTGTTTCCATGTCCTGGCTATTGTGAATAGCAATAGAAAGGACATGGGGATGCAGATATCTCTTCAAGATTGTAATCTCATTTACTTTGGCTATATAATCAAAAGTGGCATTGCTGGATCAAATGGCTGTTCTATTTTTAACTTTTAGAGGAAACTCCACAGTGTTTTTTGCAGTGGCTGTATCAATTTACATTTCCACCAGCAGTGCACAAGGGTTCACTTTCTTTACATCTTCACCAACACTTGTTATCTTTTGTCTTTTTGATGACAGTTTTTCAGTTTGATGAGTTCCACTTTATTTTTCTTTTGTTGCTTGGCCTTTTGGTGTCATAGAAAGAATCTTCTCCCTATAGCTTATTCTAGAAGTATTGAAGTTTCAGGTCTTATGTTAAATCCTTAACTTCTTTCCATGTAATTTTTGTGAATGCCTCATTTTTGAATGTCTGACTCTTTGTGACCCCCTGGACTGTAGCCCACCAAGCTCCTCTGTCCACAGAATTCTCCACAGGCAAGAATACTGGAGTGGGTTGCCATTTCCTTCTCCATTCATTCATATAAGAGGGGTTGAATTTCATTCTTCTGCATAAGAATATCCAGTTTTCCTAACACCTTTCTTTTGAGAGTATGCTTTGCCCATTGAGTGTTCTTGACTCCTTCGTCAAATATTAGTTGACTGTATATGCCAGGATTTCAGGGCTCTCAATTATGTTCCATTGGTCTAGGAGCCTATTTTTATGCCAGTACTATAACATTTTGATCACAGTAGCTTTGTAGTTTTGAAATCAGGAAGTGATTCCTCCAACTTTGTTCTTTCTCTGAATTCATTTGGCTGTTCATGGTCTCTTGTGGTTCCATACAGGTTTCAGAATTGTTTTTCTATTTCTGTGAAAAATGCCATTGGAATTTTGATGGGAATTACGTTAAATCTATAGATGGCTCTAGTTAGCATGGGAATTTTAACAATATTAATTGTTCCAATTTATGAATACAAGAAATCTTCCCATTGATTTGTGTCTTCTTAGTATCATTTGGTGTTACACTAAGTGATACAAGTAAAAAAGGGGAAAACAGTGTACGACATCACTGTATGATATCACTTACATGGAATAAAAAAGCCAAACACATGGAAACAGAGAGAAAAATGGTGGTTTTCCAGGGGCTTGGGCATGAGGGGATATGGGAAGATGTTGATCAAAGTGTACAGACTTTCATTTAAAGAGTTATAAGAGGAGTAAGTTCTGGGGACCTACTGTAAAACATGATGAGCACCGTTAAAGATACAGAACTATATACTTGAAAGTTGCTAATGGTGACCTTAAATGTTTTCACCACATTAAAAAATGACAGGTATGAGAGGTGATGGATTGGCTAATGTTATGCTGGTAATCATTTTGCAATACATATGTCATATCAACATGTCCATCTTAAACTTACAGAATATTATGCATCAGTTTTGTCTCAACAGAGCTGGGGAGCAGGAAGAACATTCTCTACTGGGAAGAAAAAAAAAGAATGAACAAGGTGGGAAAGGATATTATAATGCTTGTGTGGATAAAAAAGGCTTACGGATCTTAAGGACCAGTGAGCTCTTTAGAAACACATACAGTAATTCAACTGCCCAGAAAGCTAATGAAAACAGATTGTATTAGGAAAATCAGAATAGATATAATGAGAGAATTTTATATGAAACTGGTGTCCCCAAACCTAAGTGTGCATGTAGACAAATCAGAGGCAAAAAAAATAGGATGGTAAATTAATTTTGCATAATATTATATGATTGAAAGTACTGGGAATGTTTGTTCTAATGAAGGCTGTCATTCTTTTCAAATACCATATATACAGAGGGAACATGTAAGGTGTTTCCCAAAATGGGGTAGTCATACCACCACCAAAACATTAATAGTACATTAATAATATTGTTATTTAGTAATACATTAATGCAAATAATTCATATCATTAATAGCATACTGATAATGCAGTTAATATTTATTAGAAAAAATAGAAAACAGCCATATCAAACCTACAATTTCATGGATATTATTGCTCAGTTTTGAGATTAAAATAAGTGTTTCAGTTCCAATGAGCTGAAAGAGAAAACATTAGCCTTATAATAGTGTTAAGTGTGTGGTGGGGCTTCCCAGGTGGTGCTAGTGGTAAAGAATCTGCCTGCCAAAGCAGGAGATGCAAGAGAAGCACATTCGACCCCTAGGTCAGAAGATCCCCTGGAGGAGGAGATGGCAACATGCTCCAGTGTTGTTGCCTGGAAACTCCACGAACAGAGGAGCCTGGCAGGCTACAGTCCATGGGGCCGCAAAGAGTGGGACATGACTGAGCGACTGAGCACAGAGCACCGTGTGTGGTGTGAGTATTACAGAAGTAATATGGAAACACGAACCATGTGGAAGCAGACCAGATTTCTGGGTGACCCCAAGGGGAAAAGTGAAAACAAATGGGTGGAAGCTGCCTGAAGCAGATTTTAGCTCAACATATAGTACTTTCCACTCAGTTCATTCCAAAGGGTTACCACAAACGTGAACCAGCTCTCCAACCCACAGGCTAAGAGCGCTTGGTGGGATGGAGCAGGGGAGATTAAACAGTCAAGTGAACAGCTGAACTAGGTGACTTCCAGGCCCCCTCTAGGCCTGTTATTGTGGGACTGAGTTCTCTATCAAGTTCACTCAGCACAGAGACTCCTGGCCTTTTGGTGTTAAGGAAATTGTTGTTTGTTTCACTTTATTTGGAAAATGTTGGGAGGAAATCAAGACCGCATTATCAGAGATGCTCTGGGTTTCTATTAGACGGGCTGGTAATGACTGCCTTCAGGGCATTAATTTCAGCTAATAGCCATGGTACCCATATCCAGCTGTGACATATTAGGGGGAAGTCATCACCTCATCCATCCCCACTTAGTTTAGTCTGGAAAAGAAGACCGTGTTCCCCGATAATAAAAACAGGATCTGGGGAAAGAATGAAACTTCCCCTTGAAGGAGAAGAAAAATGTGTGTTCTCAGGCCACTGATTTTTTCACTATCTGTGCATACAGGTTTGAAGCCTTGGGCAAGTCACTTTATATCTCTGAACTTCATTTTTTTTCTCACCCTTAAAATGAGACTATAATACCAAATATCATGGATGCTAGGAGGATACATCATGTCATTTATCACAGACTAGGAGAAGGCAATGGCACCCCACTCCAGTACTCTTGCCTGGAAAATCTCATGGATGGAGGAGCCTGGTAGGCTGCAGTTCACTGGGTCGTGAAGAGTCGGATAAGACTGAGCGACTTCACTTTCACTTTTCACTTTCATGCATTGGAGAAGGAAATGGCAACCCACTCCAGTGTTCTTGCCTGGAGAATCCCAGGGACGGGGGAGCCTGGTGGGCTGTCGTCTGTGGGGTCGCACAGAGTCGGACACGACTGAAGCGGCAGCAGCAGCAGCAGCAGCAGCAGCAGGAGTTCACTAATTCATATATATTCTCATCAACTCCTTTTTCTCATCATGATTATTATTTATGTAACAAATGGAACGTTAGTAATAATGCTTCTAATTAATTTGGCCACTCATTAATTTGTTCAGCAGACATTTCTGAAGGTCATGAAATCAGGCACAGTGCCAAGTAAGCACAGTGATATTCTCCATTACAGAAACTAACAATCAAGCTTGAAGGCAATCCTGCTGGTAACTTGTTAAATTGTAATAATGCTCTACATTTAGCCCCTGCCCTGTGTGTAACAAATACATTCCCATAACTTAATCTCATTTAAATCGTCTCCCAAATCCTGGGATATAGCAGCTCCAGGAAGGCAGAAACCATGCCAGTCTTGTTGATTACCACATTCCCCATCCCTAGCACAGAGTCTGGGGACATAATGGGGACTCTGTAAGTATCAGTTGAAAAACATAAAGGAAAGAATCGATGAAACAATGAAATAAGCTGAAAAGAGAGTAGTAGCATCATTTTACAGGCAAAGAAATAAAGCGTCACTGGCTTTGGTATTTACTAGCCACTGAGTAAAGGAGTAATTTTGCCAAGCAAACCACTTCTGGGGGAAATGGAATCTCATCCCCCCATTTTCTTGGATACTAACTAAAATAAGAACCAAGTAATGAAAAATAAATGTAATCTGCAATAGCAGTGGTAGTAATAACATCTACAGAGTGCTTACCATGAGCCAGGCTTTGTTTGAGGAACTTCATGCAATCATGGTAACAACCCTCTTGGATGGTTTGGGTAATGTCTTTGTGGCTTATTGTATCTTCATCTTGTTTTGGTGGAGTCTGTACTGTTCCTTCTTCACATCTTTCAGTGGCGGAAATTACGAGCTGCTCAAAAGTAGGCTCTTCGTCTTTTTCAGGTCTGCATTCCCAGCATCATGTTGTACCTATGAGCAGGTGTTCAATATGCTTTTGATGAATAAATGAATGAACGGTCTAATTGAAGGTCAGAAATGGAAATGCTCAATGGAGCTTAGAGTCATGAGAAAATCTGAAGAGGGGGCCACTTAAACAAAGCCTCAATTGAACTTTGATCAACAGTGAGTGCGAATGATGTATTAGGGGAACTGCAAGAAGACTACATGCCCTGCCTAAAGACTGGGTTGAGATGTGGGGTGGAACAGAGCTGGATGACCTCTTAGCCTCATGAGCTCTTCCAGTCCTCGGTGCCATGAACCAGATACTCTGTTTCAGTCATCACCCTGTTCTTTTGCCCTTTTGTGCTTTGGTCAGGTCTCCTGGTTTACTACTGAGTTCTATCTTTGCGAGCAAAGTGGAGTAATCAAACCCTAAGAGACAGATCTTCTTTCGTCATATGAGAGCCTAAGGTAAGAACTCTGTGTTTTGCCCACTAACATTGGCCAATGTATGCCCCAGGAGCAGCTGTCCCAGGGGATGTCATGGATTTGCGAGAAAACAAAACAGAAAAGCTTTCAGCAGTCAAATATGTGTGGGAACTGGAATTTCATCATTGCATAACTTCCCAGAGCCTTTACTACAGAAGCCTTCATTAACACTGCTTCTGCGAAGGGGGCTTGGGGAGCATGGCATACAGAGAATTCCTAATTTTTTTAACCATGGGCCCTAGGAGGGGTATGTGAATGGAATATGACATAGGACTGATGCTTTATAGAACTTTATATTCTACAAGCCAGCTATCCAGCCCTGAAACAAATTAAAATAAGATTACCTGACAGTGCAGAGGTTTCTATGGTTTAAAAATAAATCCTATAGCCAGCTGCTGATTCTGCATAGTAATTTCTTAATAAGCACAATGAGTGATTTATCACTGGATTGAGTCAGTATTTATTTTCAATCACAGATCTTGCAACTGGAGGGTTCCTGAGAGTTTTACCATTGAGAAAATATTTATCTACTTGGGTTCGTAATGGCATGTGACATATGACATGCTTCATTTCCACCCTAGCCAACTCTCCCTGTACAACTCCATTCCATTCTTAGTGCTCCCAATTTGTAGCACTTGAATATGCAGGAACAATTTTTGAAAAATAAAAGTTTGGTTCAACAGAAAAAAGGAAAGCCTCAGAAAATGAAAGCAAACCCAAACCCTGGCTATTAGTTACTGTCAGTGGGAGCCAGAGTTAAAGGAAGTTACACTCAATGGCACAGTGTAGTTTCTGAGTATTTAAGTATGGCTAAACCTTGCAAACACCCTCTTTCAACAACAAAAGAGAAGACTCTACACATGGACATCACCAGATGGTCAACACTGATATCAGATTGATTATATTCCTTGCAGCCAAAGATGGAGAAGCTCTATACAGTCAGCAAGAACAAGCCTGGGAGCTGACTGTGGCTCAGATCATGAACTCCTTATTGCCAAATTTAGACTTAAATTGAAGAAAGTAAGGAAAACCGCTAGACCATTCAGGTATGACCTAAATCAAATTCCTTATGATTATACAGTGGAAGCGAGAAATAGAGTTAAGGGACTAAATCTAATAGACAGAGTGCCTGATGAACTATGGATGGAGGTTAGTGACATTGTACAGGAGACAGGGATCAAGACCATCCCATGGAAAAGAAACGCAGAAAAGCAAAATGGCTGTCTGGGGAGGCCTTACAAATAGCTGTGAAAAGAAGAGAAGTGAAAAGCAAAGGAGAAAAGGAAAGATATAAGCATCTGAATGCAGAGTTCCAAAGAATAGCAAAGAGAGATAAGACAGCCTTCCTCAGCAATCAATGCAAAGAAATAGAGGAAAACAACAGAATGGGAAAGACTAGAGATCTCTTCAAGAAAATTAGAGATACCAAGGGAATATTTCATGCAAAGATGGGCTCAATAAAGGACAGAAATTGTATGGACTTAACAGAAGCAGAAGATATTAAGAAGAGGTGGCAATAATACACTGAAGAACTGTACAAAAAAGAGTTTCACAACCAAGATAATCATGATGGTGGAATCACTCACCTAGAGCCAGACATCCTGGAATATGAAGTCAAGTGGGCCTTAGAAAGCATCACTATGAACAAAGCTAGTGAAGATGATGGAATTCCAGTTGAGCTATTGCAAATTCTGAAAGATGATGCTGTGAAAGTGCTGCACTTAATATGCCAGCAAATTTGGAAAACTCAGCAGTGGCCACAGGACTGGAAAAGGTCAGTTTTCATTCCAATCCCAAAGAAAGGCAATGCCAAAGAATGCTCAAATTACCGCACAATTGCACTCATCTCACATGCTAGTAAAGTGATGTTCAAAATTCTCCAAGCCAGGCTTCAGCAATACATGAACCGTGAACTGAAACTCCAGATGTTCAAGCTGGTTGTAGAAAAGGCAGAGGAACCAGAGATCAAATTGCCAACATCCGCTGGATCATGGAAGAAGCAAGAGAGTTCCAGAAAAACATCTATTTCTGCTTTATTGACTATGCCAAAGCCTTTGACTGTGTGCATCACAATAAACTGTGGAAAATTCTGAGAGAGATGGGAATACCAGACCACCTGACCTGCCTCTTGAGAAATCTGTATGCAGGTCAGGAAGCAACAGTTAGAACTGGACATGGAACAACAGACTGGTTCCAAATAGGAAAAGGAGTACGTCAAGGCTGTATATTGTCACCCTGCTTATTTAACTTATAAGCAGAGTACATCATGAGAAACACTGGGCTGGAAAAAGCACAAGGTGGAATCACGATTGCCGGGAGAAATATCAATAACCTCAGATATGCAAATGACACTACCCTTATGGCAGAAAGTGAAGAGGAACTGAAAAGCCTCTTGATAAAAGTGAAAGTGGAGAGTGAAAAAGTTGGCTTAAAGCTCAACATTCAGAAAACGAAGATCATGACATCTGGTCCCATCACTTCATGTGAAATAGATGGGGAAACAGTGGAAACAGTGTCAGACTATTTTTGGGGGCTCCAAAATCACTGCAGATGGTGATTGCAGCCATGAAATTAAAAGATGCTTCCTCCTTGGAAGGAAAGTTATGACCAACCTAGGCAGCATATTCAAAAGCAGAGACATTACTTTGCCAACAAAGGTCTGTCTAGTCAAGGCTATGGTTTTTCCAGTGGTCACGTATGGGTGCGAGAGTTGGACTATGAAGAAAGCTGAGCACCGAAGAATTGATGCTTTTGAACTGTGGTGTTGGAGAAGACTCTTGAGAGTCCCTTGGACTGCAAGGAGATCCAACCAGCCCATTCTAAAGGAGATCAGCCCTGGGATTTCTTTGGAAGGACTGATGCTAAAGCTGAAACTCCAATGCTTTGGCCACCTCATGTGAAGAGTTGACTCATTGGAAAAGACTCTGATGCTGGGAGGGATTGGGGGCAGGATGAGAAGGGGATGACAGAGGATGAGATGGCTGGATGGCATCACTGACTCGACAGACGCGAGTTTGAGTGAACTCCAGGAGTTGGTGATGGACAGAGAGGCCTGGCGTGCTGCAATTCATGGGGTCGCAAAGAGTCATACATGACTGAGTGACTGAACTGAATTGATATTCTACAAGAAGTACCATATTAGACCTTCTTGTTAGAAAAATATTTGTCTAATTTTTACAGTCATTGGATACTTATTAATTCATGGACCTTCTGTAAATACGGGAATGTTTCTTTCCCCATACCTTCTCCATTCTTCTAGAGGTTTTGTCACAAATGCTCTCTGATCCCCACGTCTGCCCATTTTGCACACTAGAGGGTAGCGTTGAGCCTGTTTAGAATTTCCCACACTAGGGACTAAGAAAAAGCATGATGAAATTGGCCTTCCTTTTCACATAAATCAGGGGGACTAAGCACACAGCAGCTGTTGCTCTTACTGTGAAAACCATTGTGATGGGCAGGATTTTGTTCAAAATCCCTAAATTCAAAAGTTCTCGAAAACCCCAGGCCAACAATTCTCCTTAGAAGTTTCTCTGTCTGGACTTGCGTGCCTGGGAGGATCAAATCTTTAGCCAGGTTCTCGAGAGGTTTGCGAGTGAGGGCAGAATCATGACAGAGTATACAAAATGAACTAAATAAATAAAGAGATCGCCTTCTTGTAGCCTGTCTTCAGTCTTACAAAGGTTGGAGTGGACTTGAAGCATGCAACAGGGTTTAGTCACAGAGATGCTTCTTAGCCTTTGTTTAGTTTCTGCCTTAATTCTATGTTTCTCCCTGCTGCTGCTGCTGCTGCTGCTGCTGCGTCACTTCAGTTGTGTCCGACTCTGTGTGACCCCATAGATGGCAGCCCACCAGGCTCCGCCGTCCCTGGGATTCTCCAGGCAAGAACACTGGAGTGGGTTGCCATTTCCTTCTCCAATGCGTGAAAGTGAAAAGTGAAAGCAAAGTCGCTCAGTCGTGTCCGACTCTTTGCGGCCCCATGGACCACAGCCTACCAGGGTCCTCCGTTCATGGGATTCTCCAGGCAAGAGTACTGGAGTGGGGTGCCATTGCCTTCTCCATGTCTCTCCCTAGTTAGCCCCAATTATGGCCTTCCATCTTCTAGTCAATCGTCAAGATTCACTTCCAACTCTGTATCTCCTTAAAAATTAAAACCGGGGGAGTTTCTAAATTCTTATGCTTAGCCCTTAACTCTTACGCTTAGCCCTGGATTATTAACATCTTAGTGTGACTTATAAGAGCTTTTGCTTATGTTCTTCTATTCTATGAACTATATTATAGGACCTGTATGCCCCTGTAAGGACTCAGAAGTTTGACTGAAAGAAACAGACATCTTCTGAGTTTCTACTATGCAACAGGCTCTGAGTTAGGTTTTTCCATGCTTTGACTCAATTAAACTGGATTTTGACTGGCCATAATATCTGTGCCCTTTTCCCAAAGTTGTAGATTATCCAAGAAGGACATCTGAAACGGCGGGACAGATAGACTGACCTTACCTCTAGGTTTGCTATGATAGTCCTGGTTTGCATGTGTCATCGGGGCATAATCATTAACAATGCCCCCTTTCACTCTCAAAGGCACCCCCAGCTTGGTTCAGAAGTTCTAAGGACTGAGACATTTCGGGTTTGGATTCTGGTTCTTCCACTCACTAACCATGTGCCTTCAAGCAAGTTACTTAACTTCTCTAGGCTTCACTTCCCTCCATGTAGAAATCAGGGGTGAAAATGCCTTCTGAATAGGGCTGTGATGAAGATAAATGCTGTTGTTGTTAAGTCCCTCAGTTGTGTTTGACCCTTTGCAACCCCAAGGACTGCAGCACACCAGGCTTCCCTGTCCTTCACTATCTCCCAAAGCTTGTTCTAACTCATGCCCATTGGGTTGGTAATGCCATCCACTCATCTCATCCTCTGTCATCCCCTTCTCCTGCCTTCAATCTTTCCCAGCATCAGGGTCTTTTCCAATGAGTCGGCTCTTTGCATCAGGTAGCCGAAGTATTGGAGCTTCAGCATCAGTCCTTCCAATTAATATTCAGGGTTGATTTCCTTTAGGATGGACTGGTTTGATCTCCTTGCTGTCCAAAGGAATCTCAAGAGTCTTCTCTAGTACCACAGTCCAAAAGTATCAATCCTTCAGCACTCAGCCTTCTTCATGGTTCAACTCACATCTGTACATGATTACTGGAAAAACCATAGCTTTGACTATATGTGTTTAGATGAATGGCTGGCACATAGTAAACATTCAAAAATGACAGTTATGATTGTCGAAATGTATTCAATCACGTGCCAACCCTAGAAGGGCCCAAAGTGACTGCTGTGTAAAGTGACTCAGAAATGAGAGAGAAGCTAAGGAAGGAGTGAGTACTGATTTAAGAAGAAAAACATCATATGTAGTGAGTGGTGTGCTATACCAGTGATTCTTACTGACGGTGTTAATCCTGGGCCAGTGGAACCATCATTCTTTAGGAGCCTGTTATAAGTGCAGATTCTCAGATCTTCTGAATCAGAAACTCCACCAGGTGATTTAGATGTGTGCTAACTTTCGAGAGCCTTGGTTTTCCTGGAAAGGTGAGGGAACAGCAGAGAAGCTTCAGTGAGCAACAGAAAGATTAAGCCAGAAAAATTTCTATACAGAAAAATTTACATAAAAGTCCAGAATTCCAGCAACCCTCACAAATTCAGAATATTTGGTGCCTCTGGGTGATCTCCCCTCTGGAGCACTTAAAAACATTTTTTTAAAAAATATATTTATTTATTTTTGGCTGTGCTGGGTCTCTAGTTGCAACAAGCAGGGGCTGCTCTCCAGTTGTGGTGCTTGAGCTTCTCATTGGGGTGGCTTCTTGTGAAGCACAGGCTCTAGGGCGTGGGAGCTTCAGTAGGTGGGGCGTGAGAGCTCAGTAGTTGTGGCCTGAGGGCTTAGTTGCCCCGTGGCAGGTGGGATCTTCCCAGACCAAGGATCAAACCTGTATCCCCTGTATTGGCAGGCAGAATCGTTACCACTGGACCACCAGGGAAGTTTCCAGTCACAACTGACTACTATGGAGAAGCAGCTGCCCCTTTAACCAGAGCATGAGGCCTGCAGCTTCCCCTAACTTTCCGTGTTCCCATTCATGACTTAAGACACACCCCCTGCTTTTAGATGAGACAGTGATGGGTTGGAGAGTTTCCATGATTTGTGTAAGTGTGTGACCCAGGCTCCGGACAGGACATATGTTGGGGGGTGGGTGGTCTCTGACCCTTTGAACAGGGTCTTGAAAGAGAAAGAATTTGAGACCCCTGAAGGCAGTCTTGCTCTTGCTGAGGTTCGTAAACTGTCCTGTATATCAGAATCCACTGGGTCAAAGATTTTCAGTGTAGCTCTCCATAGTCACCTCCTTCCCAGTCTGGTTTAGTAGGCTGGGTGGACCCAGCTCAGGAATCTATCTGTAACATAACCTTCCTTTCTTCCTCCTCCTTACCCTCATCCATGTGATTCCAAAGCAGGTGGTCCAAGGAACGCACTTTGGGAAACACTGAGTTATAACATTCCATGTAGGATCTGTACTTCAGGATGGAGTATGGGGAGGTTGAGGTGGGAAGCCCAGAATGAGATCTCATCACAGTCTGTGTGCAGAGAAGAGGGTCAGAGACATATGAAAAGTTGAGTACAGAGATTTAATGTTGTATAAAGGTGGGTTCTAATAGCCTGATAAAGGTTTTTTTTTTAAAAAATAATATATTTGACATATAACATTGTGTAAATTTAAGGTGTTCTCAGGGCTTCCCATGTGGCACTGTGGTAAAGAATCCACCTGCCATTGCAGGAGACACAAGAGATGTGGGTTCTTTCTAGGTCAGAAAGATCCCCTGGAGGAGGAAATGGCAACCGACTCCAGTATTCTTGCCTGGAGAATCCCATGGACAGAGGAGCCTGGAGGTCTACAGTCCATGGGGTTGCAAAGAGCTGGACACGACTGAGTGTGCACATACAATGTCAGGTGTACTCATGTTGATTTCATACTTTCATGTAGTGTACCATGACTGTCACCGCATCATAATTAGCACCGCTGTTACGTTATATAATTATCATCTCTTTTTAGCCAAACTTGTTAAAACAGAAAGTAATATGGTAATCATAATACTAGGGAATGCAGGGTGGGGGGCTCGGACAGCTGTTGTTTAAGGGCACAAATTTATAATGAGTAGTAAAACAGTCCTAGAGATCTTATGCATGGTATAGTGAATCTAGACAATAGTATTGTATTATACTCATCAAACCTGTTAAGAGACTAGATCTTAATAATTCCAACCACTAAAAGAAAATTTAACCCATAAAATGTTACTGCCCTGAAGTAGGTAGTCTAGCCTTTGATAGAAAATAAAGGAGTGATAGTGGCAAAAAACAAAGCAAAACAAAACCAGGGGGTGAGAGTTCATGGTAAGTGTTAGCAGTGAGTTATCAAGGCTGAAAGATGAGACCAAAAAATGTCACCCTCTGTGCCTCTTGCCGGACTTAAGAGTGGTAGTGAAGAGGGAATTCACAGGGCCTGGACTCCATCTTAGGCCTGTTCATGCTGATCATGCTCGGCCACCTCTCCAGTGGACTCTGAACTCTGTGTTTAGTACCTATGGAAACGACAACAGAAGGAAAAGACACCCTCCGGACAGGCCATAAATTTTTCTGTAACTATCGGAGTGTAACCTCGGGCTTATTTATTATTGGCCAATTGTTTAACTGTTTGAGCACATAACACATGAATGATGGGGTTACTGGGATTGTATTTACCCTTCCTTTGTTTATGTATGTCTCAAGGAATTAGGAGTGATGGGTTCAGACACACACATACACACATGGGGTATAAAAGATTTTCACAAATGCTGGTCGAGGTCCTTGGCTAAGAGGAGACTCTGCCCTGGGCCCGCCAGGGTAGTAAACTGCACTCCACTATCTGTGTTGTCCTTCTGAGTGAGTTTCTTTCCCGGAACGCATGGCTACAACAGGAGCATGTGAGTTCCCTTTGAAGGATACTCTGACCATGTGTACATGCGTGTGCTAAGTTGCTTCAGTCATGTCAGACTCTTTGTGACCCCGTGGCTCCTCTGTCCATGGGATTCTTCAGGCAAGAATACTGAAGTAGGTTGGCATGCCCTCCTCCAGGGGATCTTCCCAACCCAGGTATAGAATTTGCGCCTCTCATGTCTCCTGCATTGGCAGGCTAGTTCTTTACCACTAGTGCCACCTGGGAAGCCCACTCTGACCACCCTTGACTATAAAGAAACAAAAAGAAGGGGGAGCCCTGGCCTGGGGTCCTCCCAGCCTCTGTCCTTCTCTGACTTCCTACCCTTTTCTCTACAGTTTTCTACTCCATCTACTGACATGTTTTTTTCTCCTTCCCTTCTCTATCTCTCTGTCTCTCTGTGTCTCTGTGTCTCTTTCTGCTCTCTCTCTGTTCCTTTCTCTTTCTGGAACTCTTCCTAATACGTAACTCACAAACAATGCAAATAGTGATAGCATCAAAAAATATTCAGGAACAAAACATCCATCACTATGCATGGAGAATCCAGGAGAAGAAACCAAATGCCTGAAAAAAGTTTCTAAAGTAATAAGTCCTTGTCAGACTCCAACCAGCCTGGGCCTCCAAACGGAGAGGCAGAGGTATTTGTCTCCTGTTCCAAAGACATGAGCCACAGCCCACAGAGAAGTTCCGCTCCCACTGTGCTTTTTCCTTTGACCACTGCTGTCAAATGTGCTTTGTCATGTCCTCTTAGCACCAGGCCTGGCACATTTCTCAGTATAGTAAAAGCTAATGGGCCGTATGGCTTTTGGCAGTGTCGGGCAATATACATGCTCCATTTGGAGCAGAGTAAATCCTTGGAGTCTATAGCTGTGTGCGCAGCCTCAGGCTGTCCCCTGTGCTTCATGGGTCTGTAAATATCATAGCTGTTGTCACTGCTCAGGATTATTAATATTCCAAAGGCCTGCTTTGACCCTACCCCCTACAGAGCTGGCTTCAGTAACACACAGCTTCGCATTGGATCCCATCCAATTGGAATTTATGACTGGAAGTGGCAGAAGGCCAGAGCTTTAGAGCAATGTCTCACCTTCAGCTGGCTCTGCAGTTTGGACCCTGAGGACATCATGGTATTTATTCAATTCAGATCCCATTTATTGTTCTTCTAACTGTGCTTAGCACTGGGCTTAGATGCTAAAGATGGCGCCATGACAAAGACTCAATCCCTGTTCTAAAGAAAGCCATCTGGGAAGGAGGCAAGGGCATGTAAAAAAGTTCTCTTATATGCTAATAACTTTCAGGTCCAGCCCTGGGCAGGTTTTGGAGCAAAGCCACTCATTCTTTCATTTGCATCCCCTGAAATCACTGCTATTCGAGGGTGGTCCTCCTAAGGCAACAGCGCCTTGGAGCTCCTTAAAAATGCAGTATCTCAGGCCCCACCCCATACTGAATCAGATTAAAGGTCAAGAGGCCATCATATAATCGGGCTCTCCCAAACCTGGATAAGTTTAAAAAATCACCGGGTGCTGCCACTCTTAAATGCTGACACAGCAGATTTGATAGCAGGTACTTACAATTTGGCTGATCTGTGGAATGGCATTTGGGAACTAGTGTCTAACCCTATGGTTCTCAAACTTATTTGAATATTAGAATCACCTGGGGAGCTTTGAAAAGTCTTAATGCTCAGCCTTTACTCTGAATAATGAAATCGTAAACAAAGGGCATGGGGCTGAGGAAGCAGTAAATTTTTTTCCAGCTTTATTGAGAAATAATTAACATCCACCACCATATAAGTTTAAGGCATGCAGCAGAAGGGTCTGATTTACAGATACTGTGATTTACATATCACCATAGGTTCAGCTAACATCCACCTGCTCATATAGGTACAATAAAAAGAAAACAAGAAAGGGAAAATTTTTCTCCTTGTATTGAGAACTCATAATTTACTCTCTTAAATTTTTTTATATATATCTCATGCAGCAGTGTTACCTATAGCCATCATGCTGTAGATTACATTCCCAGTACTTATTTATCCTCTAACAGAAAGTGTGTATCTATGGACTACCTTTATCCAACTTACCCCTTTCACCACCCTCTGCCTCTGGTAACCACAAGTTTGGTCTCTTTTCTATAATTTTTATTTTTCTTTTTATTGAGTTAGATTCCTCATGTAAGTGAGATCATATAGTATCTGTCTTCCTCCATCTGACTAATTTCACTTAACATGATGCCTTCAAGGGCTATATGTGTTGCTGCAAATAGTATGAGCCTTTCTTTTTAATGGTCAAATAATACTCCATTTTATATATAGCACACTTCTTTATTCATTTATCTATTGATGGGCTCAGAGGTCATTTCCATGTCTTGGCTATTGTGAATAATAGCAGCACTGATTTTAAAATTTCTCCAGGTGACTCTTGCTATTGTTCAGTTGCTTACTCATGTCTTTTTGACCCATGAACTGCAGCACGCTAAGCTTCACTATCCTTTGCTTTCTCCTGGAGTTTGCTCAAACTCATGTCCACTGAGTTAGTGATGCCATCCAACCATCTCATCTTCTGTTGCCCACTTCTCCTCCTGTCCTCAATCTTTCCCAGCATCAGGGTCTTTTCCAATAAGTTGGCTCTTCGCATCAGGTGGCCAGAGTATTGGAGCTTCAGCTTTAGCATCAGTCTTTCCAATGAATATTCAGGGTTGACTTCCTTTAGGATTGTCTGGTTTGATCTCCTTGCAGTCCAAGGGACTCTCAAGAGTCTTCTCCAACACCACAGTTCAAAATCATCAATTCTTTGGTGCTCAGCCTTCTTTATGGTGTAGCTCTCACATCCATACATGACTACTAGGTGAGTCTAATGTGCAGCTAAGGTTGAAGGCCACTGCTACAAAAGATTTAACCAGTATAAGAGCCACTGGACACACAATTCCACAGGGTCAGCAGAGTTTCAGAATTTCCAAATTGAAAAAGGTATTACAGATCTATGGCCAAAATCTAACTTTCCTCCCCTAACCAGGGCACTTGTCATCCGAAAAACTGCCAGGAAACTGCCTTGGGACTACCTAGATCTCTAGCGTGGGGCCAGGTGAGGAAACTCAGACCTACAGTTCAATAGCCTTAGTCCGGCTGGTCTTAGCTTGGAGGCGAGTTTCAATGGCTTGTTCCTTCTCTTGTTCCCCAGCCTTCCCAGAGTCCCAGAGGTATTTTCCTCAGCACCCTGGGCTGTAGACATGTTTGCTTTCTTTCATTTTCTCAAATGCATCCCTTTCCTTCCACCTCAGGGCCTTTGCACAAGCTATTTCCTCTGCCAGGGATGTTTCCTCTCTTTCCTTCTCTCCAGTTTCTCCTTCAAGAAAGCCTTTCCTGATCCTCCTAATGAGCCTACAATCCCCTACTGTACACTTATATAGCACCTCGTACCTTTCATTCATCGTACCTATCACAGCTTCAAATTGTGTATTATGCTATTATTTGAATACTTTTCTCTAAACAATTCCAATTAAGAGAGAAACCATATCTCTTTTGCTTAGAACTGTATTGCAGCCACTTGCATTGCGTCTGGAAGATGGGAGGGAATCAATGAATGCCTGAGTATCCATGCACCACTCTTCTCAGCACTGGAGGTCCCAGATCCTTACATATCCTCCCTATCCCACCCCAGAACACTGCCGTTTGCCAAGGTAACCACTTTAGCCCCTGCATCCCAGGTGGCTCAGCTGGTAAAGAATCCACCTGCAATGCAGGAGACCCTGGTTCAATTCTTTGGACAGGAAGTTCCCCTGGAGAAAGGATAGGCTAGCCACTCCAGTATTCTTGGACTTCCCTGATGGCTCAGATGGTAAAGAATCCACCTGCAATGTGGGAGACCTGGGTTCAACCCCTGGGTTGGGAAGATCCCCCGGAGGAGGACATGGCAACCCACTCCATTATTCTAGCCTGGAGAATCCCCATGGACAGAGGAGCCTGGCGGGCTACAGTCCAGGAGGTCACAAAGAGTTGGACACAACTAAGCGAGTAAGCACAGCACACACACAATCTTGAGGTATATACCACTTCTCTTTTGGATCATCACGGGCTCCTAAATTTTAGACATGGTCAGTCTATCTGAGGCCCTTCCTCCATGTCCAGATATAAGTATTAGCATTCTCCCTCCAACCACCCAAGCATCTGAACCTCCATGGACCCTTCCTGTTGCTGCCACTCTGGCAGTGGCCTGGCAGTCCTCCAGGTGTTCTGTCTTCATCATAGTATTAAGCAGGAAGTATTATCAATGTTCTAGGATATCCTGTGCTCTTTATATACAAAATGAGAATAACAGTAGCCATTGCAAAGGGTTGATGAAGCATTAAATGAGATATTCTGCATCCACAATACACTGCTCAGGCAATAAATGCTTAGAATTTTTATTACTACTAATAACTGCAAAAATCCCATCAGTAGTCACTTCAGCAGCACACCTACTAAAATTGGAATGATACAGAAAAGGTTACCATGGCCTCTGTGCAAGGATGACACATAAGCTGGTAAATCATTCCATATTTTTAATGAAAAATATCCCACTGGACCCCACACAATATTTTATTGCTGCAGTTTGTACTTACTGAATAAGATGATGGGAAGCTAATATGGATTCGATAATAATCTTAGATGAGCTCACACTTTATTGGTTGCAACAATAAATCCAATAGTATGTCTAGAGGTGGAAAATCACGCTTATTCCCATTCTCAGAAAATGCATGACATGTCTAAGGATTTAAAGGTCCTTTGCAACAATCCCATGCCCTATTCCTCCCACACTGCGTCCTCAAGCTGAAAGTACAACTTTGGGAAATGGTATCCATACAGTCTCTCCTCTCTTATTTTCATTTTTCTCTTAGTATGCTCTGTCAGAAGAGCTGGGATACTACCCCCTTGGTCAGAAGTTATTGCTGTTCAGTCATAAAAAGGTCAGAACTCTCAGCCCATCTACTTTAGGGCAGAAAACTTGGAAGAGGTCAAAGCTGAACCCTAGTAAGGGTGAGAGTAAGGGAAGGGAATCTCACTGTGGTTGTTATCCCACCAGAGAGGTTGCAGACAAACTAGAGAGGAAAGCAACTCATGTGTTTATTTTTTTCACTCAACAAGCCTTTATTGAACACCCTACCATGTATCAGGAACTTAATTTAGCTAAGGACTTCCTAGCAGTGTGACCTGAGGGAAGTTAATTAATTTTCCCATTCTCAGATTGTTGCCTGTAAAATGGAGATGATCATTGTGCTGAGACAGGTATTCACTAAGATAATATGCACAGGGAGTGACACACAGTCCATGTGTGATGCAGTAGTGTTCACTGCTAGTGCTGTTGTTCATGTGGAATAAGATGGATGCAGTGTTGCCATCATGACATTTTGAGTCAAACGGGAGACAGAGAAAAGCATGCAGGAAATTACAATAGCACCTGCTGGAAGTAGTAGAGGGAGTGTTGCAAACATGAAGAAGGGACACCTAATTCAGACTTCCTGGGAAAAACATCTAAAGCTTAAACTGAGACATTAAGGGTGAGTAGTAGTGTTAAAGAAAAGATTGTTCTGGTACTTGTTAAAGATGGTAAGGAAGACTATTTTCAAGAGGATCTATTGGCAGAAGGGGAGAAAGTTCAGGCTCAACTCTGAATACCATGGGAGTGGAGATTTATAGCCAAGGAGCAGGACAGGGGGTGGAGGATGGAAAGTCATGAAGAGGGTAGGATAATTCTTGCTAAACTAACCAAACAGAATTTTTGATGAGGGCAGGCCAGGGGGACCAGATATCACTGGGAAATGGTGGGTAGGGGATGAGGAGAGGTGATCAGATATTGAGGGTGATCAAATATCGAGGTGAGGGAGTACAGCTAAATCAACTTCAGAGGATTCCAGCTAAAATTGGACTCTGTGAGGAAAAAGACCAAAGCCCAGGGCCCAGTCTAGTTGAGTAGAAGGCTCAAAGGAGGCCAACTAAAGCCTGGTTAGAAAGGCAAATAGAAGCACATTCTCTCTTCTCCCACAAAGAACACCCTATTTCCAAACAGGAAGTAACCTCTGTTGCACAATGGAATCACCCAGGGATCTTAAAATATACTGATGCCTAGGTCCCACCCCCAGAGGTTCTGAACTAATTGGTAGGGCAAGCAGTCTGAGCTCTGGGTTGGGTTTTTGTTTGTTTTCCAGATTTATTGAGATATAATTGATACATAATGTTGTATAAGGTGCAATGATTTGATATATATATATATACTGAAATGTTCATGGCACTAAGGTTCCTTAACACATCCTTCACCTCACATAATTACCATTTTGTTATTGCTGTTACACAATATTATTTGGAGAAGAAAATGGCAACTAGAATCCCACAGACAGAGGAGCCTGGTGGGCTACAATCCATGGTATCACAAAGAGACATGACTGAGCAACTAACACATGATATTGTTAACTACAGTTACCATGCTGCCCATTAGATCCCCAGAACTTACTGCTCTTATGACTGGACATTGGACATTGGTGTCCTTTGACCAATATCTCCTCATTTCCCTCACCCCTCAGCTCCCGGCAACCACCAATCTGCTGTTTCTGAGTTGGCTTTTTCAGATTCCACACATAAGCAACACTGTACAGTATTCATCTTTCTCCCATGTTGTCACAAATGTCAGGATTGCTTTTTATGTCTGAATAATATTCCATTGTGAAGGGACAATATGCATATAGACATGCATGCTATTTTCTTCAACCATTCATCCATCAATGGTCATTTAGGTTATTTCCATGTTTGGACACTGTGAATAATGCTGCAATGAACTTGGGGTGTAGATATCTCTATGAGGTAGTGATTTCATTTTCTTTGGATTAATACCCAGAAGTGAAATTACTGGATCATATGGTTGTTCTTTTGAGGAATCTCCTTACTGTTTTCCATTGTGGCTATACCAAATTGCAGTCCCATCAAAGTGTACTAGGGTTCCCCTTTCTGCACATCCTTGCCAGCATTTGTTATTTCTTGCCTAGTAGAAATAGCAATTCTAACAATTATGAGGTGATAGCTTGTTGTGGTTTTGGCGGGCGGCGGTTTTGGCGGGCGGCTGCGACCCGGTGCCCTAAGTGCAGGCGGCTGCGACCGGCGCACTAAATGCGGTGGAGAGGAGCTACCCCGCGTCCGAGGTCAGGGGCAGCGGCCGAGGTCAGGGGCGGCTGCCGAGAGGAGCTACCCCGCGTCCGAGGTCAGTGGTGGCTGGGAGAAGCCACCTCGCGCCTGAGGCCAGGGGCAGTGGCCCTGAGGAGCCACCCCGCACCGGAGGCCAGGGGTGGCGCCCAGGCCAGGTGCAGCGGCTGGGAGGAGCAACGCGAGGAGAGGTGGCTGTGCTGGCGCAGAAGGGCCTAGAGGAGCTATCCCGCGTTGAAGGTCAGGAATGGTGGCGGTAAGGAGATACCCCTCATCCAAGGTAAGGAGCAGCGGCTGTGCTTTGCTGGAGCAGGTGTGAAGAGATACCCCATGCCCAAGGTAAGAGAAACCCAAGTAAGATGGTAGGTGTTGCAAGAGGGCATCCGAGGGCAGACACACTGAAACCATACTCACAGAAATCTAGTCAATCTAATCACACTAGCACCACAGCCTTGTCTAACTCAATGAAACCAAGCCATGCCCGCAAGATGGGTGGGTCATGGTGGAGAGGTCTGACAGAATGTGGTCCACTGGAGAGGGGAATGGCAAACTACTTCAGTATTCTTGCCTTGAGAACCCCATGAACAGTATGAAAAGGCAAAATGATAGGATACTGAAAGAGGACCTCCCCAGGTCAGTAGGTGCCCAATATGCTACTGGAGGTCAGTGGAGAAATAACTCCAAAAAGAATGAAGGGATGAAGCCAAAGCAGAAACAATACCCAGCTGTGGATGTGACTGGTGATAGAAGCAAGGTCCAATGCTGTAAAGAGCAATATTGCATAGGAACCTGGAATGTCAGGTCCATGAATCAGGCAAATTGGAAGTGGTCAAACAGGAGATGGCAAGAGTGAACATCAACATTCTAGGAATCAGCGAACTAAAATGGACTGGAATGGGTGAATTTAACTCAGATGACCATTATATCTACTACTGCAGGCAGGAATCCCTCAGAAGAAATGGAGTAGCCATCATAGTCAACAAAAGAGTCTGAAATGCAGTGCTTGGATGCAATCTCAAAAATGACAGAATGATCTCTGTTAGTCTCCAAGGCAAACCATTCAATATCACAGTTATCCAAGTCTATACCCCAACCAGTAATGCTGAAGAAGCTGAAGTTGAACGGTTCTATGAAGACCTACAAGACCTTTTAGAACTAACACACCAAGAAGATGTCCTTTTCATTATAGGGGACTGGAATGCAAAAGTAGGAAGTCAAGAAACACCTGGAGTAACAGGCAAATTTGGCCTTGGAATACGGAATGAAGCAGGGCAAAGACTAGTAGAGTTTTGCCAAGAAAATGCACTGGTCATAGCAAACACCCTCTTCCAACAACACAAGAGAAGACACTACAAATGGACATCACCAGATGGTCAACACCAAAATCAGATTGATTATATTCTTTGCAGCCAAAGATGGAGAAGCTCTATACAGTCAACAAAAACAAGACCAGGAGCTGACTGTGACTCAGATCATGAACTCCTTATTACCAAATTCAGACTCAAACTGAAGAAAGTAGGGAAAACCGCTAGACCATTCAGATATGACCTAAATCAAATCCCTTATGATTATACAGTGGAAGTGAGAAATAAATTTAAGGGCCTAGATCTGATAGATAGAGTGCCTGATGAACTATGGAATGAGGTTCGTGACATTGTACAGGAGACAGGGATCAAGACCATCCCCATGGAAAAGAAATGCAAAAAAGCAAAATGGCTGTCTGGGGAGACCTTACAAATAGCTGTGAAAAGAAGAGAAGTGAAAAGCAAAGGAGAAAAGGAAAGATATAAGCATCTGAATGCAGAGTTCCAGAGAATAGCAAGAAGAGATAAGAAAGCCTTCACAGATGAGGTGATCTTGTTTACAGAAAATTTTAAAGACCCTATCAAAATTGTTAAAACTAAAAAATAAATAATGAATGAAGTTGCAGGACTCAAAATCAAAATATAAAAATCAGTTGTGTTTCTATACACCAAAAATGAGCTATCTGACAAAGAAAACAATCCCGTTTATAATAGTATTGAAAACAATAAAACAAGAATACATTTAACCAAGGAAATGAAAGATTCAAACACCAAAACTATAAGACACTGATGAAAGTAATTGAAGAAGATAAAAATAAATGGAATGATATCTTGTGTTCATGGATCAGAGAAGCTAATATTATTAAAATGTCTATATTACTTATATTACCTAATTAACCATATTACCCATAGAATCATTGCAATTCCTATCAAAACTCCAGTGGCATTTTTCACAGAAATAGAAAATACAATTCTAAAATTTGTATAGAACCACAAAGGACCCTGAGTAGCTCTGGGGTTTTTAAAAGTTCCCCTGGTGATCCTATATTCAATCAGAACTGTGAACCTCTAAGTCTTTTCAAAGCCAGGATGGGGCCTTTGCCCCTAGCATATCAAGCTCTTATCAAATTGACCGATTACCTCCAGAGATACAGAATACAGTTAGCCCTCTTTATACATGTGTTCCAAAGCCTTAGGTTCAACCAATCTCGAATTAAAGATTTTAAAATTTAAAAAATAAAAAACTAAAAAAAAAAAAACCCCCCAAAAAAAGAAAAATTCAGGGGAGAAAAATTCCAGTGAGTTCCAAAAACCAAAACTCGAATTTCCCCACAATGGCAAGTATTTATATAGCATTGAAATTGCATTAGGTATTTTAAGAAAGAGATGATCTGAAGTCTATGGGAGGATATCCATGGGATTTCCCTGGTGGTCCAGTGGTTAAGAATTCATCTTGCAATGCAGGGGACATTGGTTTGATCCCTAGTTGGGAAACTAAGATTCCACATGCCAGGGAGCATCTAAGACCTCATGTTGCAACTACTGAAGCCCCCGTGCTTTAGAGCCCAGGTGACACAACTAGAGAACCTGTGAGGTTAATAAATTAACCTAGAGAGTCCATGTCCTGCAACAAAATATTCTGCATGATGCAAGGGATCATTCCTGTGTGCAGCAGCTAAGACCTGATGCAACCACATAAAGAACAAAAGGAAAGAAAGAAAAGTCCATGGCAGATACTCATAGCTTGAATGCAAATACTATGCCATTTTATATAAGGAACATGAGTATCCATAGATTTTGGTGTCTGTGGGGTGGGGTTGAGGTGGGATGGGGGGTTCTAAAACCAATTGTCCAACAGATGCCAAGGGGCTACCGCATTATCTCTCGTGAAGTCAGCGGTAATCACACTGAAGTGGAAGAGTACATGCTACTCAGACTTTAGTGCATAGGAATCACCTAGTCATTGTGTTAAAATGCAGATTTTGACTCAGTAGATCTGGACTGGGGCCTGAGAGAATTTCTAAAAAGCTTCCAGATGTTGATGATACTGAATTTCAAACTGGAACTTGAGTAGCAAGGACCTACATCTAAAACCATTCCAGTATTTCCAAATTTGAAATAATGTTTCTTAATTACACAGAAAAGCACAATAGAAAAGCATACTCCTCAAAGACAATGGAGTATGGTATGACCATCCCTGTTCGAATGCTGAGGCCAGTAAGTTTGCTGTAAAATTAAGAGCTATACAGCAAACTAGGTTTGAGCTATTGGTCTTCATTACAAAAGTGGAAATGTACATTTTCAGGAAAAAGCTCCTTATGGAATGTCTTGAAAAGCACTGAGGAGAAAGAGGCCAGAGATGCATCCACAGAGAGATCAATAGAACATAATCGTAAATTTTAATCTCTGGATTCGGACTTCTTGGGTTTAAAACTGTCTACCATTTTCTAGCTGTGTATTCCAGGCCCAGGTAATAAACCTCTCGGCTTCAGTTTCTTCACTTACGAAATAAAGAGAAGAACCTATTTCCTTGAGTTGTTGTGACAATTAACATAATAAATGTTTGCAAGGAGCTAACAAGAGTGTGTCTCTGTCACATCCTGGGCCTCCCTGGCGGCTCAGATGGTAAAGCGTCTGCCTGCAATGCGGGAGACCCAGGTTCGATCCCTGGGTCAGAAAGACTCCCTGGAGAAGGAAATGGCAACCCGCTCCAGTACTCTTGCCTGGGAAATTCCAGGACAGAGGAGCCTGGTAGGCTACAGCCCATGGGGTCACAAAGAGTCAGACACAACTGAGCGGCTTCCCTTTCTTTCTTGTCACATCCTATATGATCATAGAAAGGTGGCCATGATTACCTGGTTTACCCTGGTTGTATTTTCACTTTGTAAGGTAGAGACTGTGATTTTTGTGAGTTCATTGCTGGTTCACCTCATCTTTGAGAGCACTCTGCCCAAACTCCTCTGTCTGTGGCTGCTTCCCTGAATCTCCTATGCTTGGATCATTCAACTCTTTGCCACATGGCTCTGCATTCAGCTACTACTATGTATCTACTAATACTAACCACTGTGCTAAGCACCAGGCCACAGAAGACACACTTTCTGCCCTCAAGAAACTCAGGCAGTGAAGGGGAAGCAACAGCAAGAATCGTGATGATCTCTTGTGATCAGAGTTGTCAGACAGGAATGGACTGAGGTTGGAGGATAGCTGAACAGCCCCTCCCTTTGCCTTATTTAATGACTGCCTTTGGCTTTCAAATTCAGGACTGCAACAGTGTTTTATTATAAGGAGTTACCATTTGACCTGTAAACTCCTTATCTGCAGTTTTTACTTATGTAAAATTCAACAATGTATTATTAATACTGTACCACTGAAGTCATATGTTTTCAGTCCGCTGAAAATGATGGTTATAAGATAAGACTCAACATCAGACATAATGCTATTTTTTCACTGCCATCGAAATCAGGGGTCAGCAAGCTTTTTCTGGAAAGAGCCAGATGGTAACTGTCTTAGACTTTCTGGGCCATATTCTCACTGTCTCTACTCCTAGACAATCCATAAATGATTGGGTGGGGTTGTGTTCTAATAAAACTGTTGATGAAAGCGGGCAGTTGGCCTGGAGGCCTTGGTCTGCTGATCTTTTAACCTAAGTGCCCGTTTTTCACTTCGCATATTCCTTACTCAAACACTGGGAAACAGTATTTCCTTGCGTTCAAAGATAAAATGGTCTCACTGTCTCATTTGCATTTGTTATCTTCATTACTCACGAAATGCTTATTTACATAAATCTGCAAGCTGATATATCTAGAAAACAAAGCATTTTCATCTTTGTCTTTAATATGATAGCTCTAATACTCAGAGCTGTTTCTATACTTGATCTTAGCCAAAAGGCTGAGAAGCGATAGAGCTGTTTCTTACAGTGACCAGAAAATTTTCAGAAGGAAAACTCTAAGCATTGTAAGAGAATTCAACATTTTTTTGAAACTTAAATGAGGAAACTACAGAGAGATCACTTACCTTTACAGGCCTCAGGGAACTGTGGTTTAAAAAGTGAACTTTTGCTAAACCACTCAGTCCAATTCTGGTTTCACCATTTAGTAGCTGGTGACCTTGGGTGAGTTGTTAACCATTCAGTGCCTCATTTCTTCACCTATAAAATGGGGATATTAAGGTTCCTACTTCATAAGGTTATGGTGGAGATTATCAGGTAAACTGAATAATATGAATAGAAAACAATGTGTACAATAAGCACCCAACAAACGTAGCTATTGCTTTTGTTCTTTTCATTCCCGAATGTGAAGCGTGACCTTACCCTGGGCTTACTTTACTTTGTCTCTGCTAAGAAATATGGGGACCTTCTTCTCATACTGCAGCCCCATCAGGTGCCCCAACCATGTGTTGGTTTTACTGTGGAAAGTTAAAATTGTCCTCAACCAAATGGAAGCAAATTTGTGATCCCTCTGCTTTGACCTTGAGAACATTTCTTAAGCTTCAGCTAGGCACCTTAGGGTAGCTTTCATCTACATTGGGATGTTTCTAAGGCAGTTAAATGAAACATTAACAGGGTCATATGCATATTAGCATTGAGACCGCGTTGAGTATTTGGTGGATATTCTTAGAGATTTGTTTGTTTTTGTTATTATTTTTGTTGATTCCACTTCATTTCTACTCCTATCTGTTATCTGAGATGTGTTTTGTGGTTGGAGTTAAGGCCTACTTCAGTTCAGTTCAGTTGCTCAGTTGTGTCTGACTCTTTGCGACCCCATGGACTGCAGCACACCAGGCTTCCCTGTCCATTACCAATTCCCAGAGCTTGCTCAAACTCATGCCCATCGAGTTGGTGATGCCATCCAACCGTTTCATCCTCTGTCATCCCCTTCTCCTCCTGCCTTCAGTCTTTCCCAGCATCAGGGTCTTTTCCAATGAGTCAGTTCTTCGCATCAGGTGGCCGAAGTATGCATTTGGTATCTTTCAACTAAAGACCCAGAAATCCTCTGTGTACACTCTGATTTTCCATCAATCACCATGATTTGCAGACTTGAGTCAGGTTAGAATACTATGTAGAGAGATAGTGATATCTAAGAGAAAGGGCAACTTTGCTGGATAGACAGCCCTTCAGTCAGGTCCTATGTGCAAATATGCTTTGAACTATTAAGCAGGAAGCAACAATTATATATAATGTACCTATTTTTGCCTCTGGCCTATTCTCAGACAGTACTATCTAGTAAAACTTTCCACAATCATGGAAATGTTCTATATCTGTGCTGCCCAACACAGTAGCCACAAACTCCATGGAATTATTGAGTACTTGAAGCGTAGCCAGTGTGAGTAAGGAACTAAAGTTTTAATTGTTTTCAGTCTAAATCATTTAAATATCACTGGCCATGGTGCAGGGCATGTTGCATGTGTTAAAACAAAACAATGTTGTAAGGCAAGTCATATGTGCCCTCCCCCCTTTAAAAGAGAGGGTGAAATCTCAGAGAAGTTAAGGAGCTTTCTCAGAGTCACAGAGCTAGCAAGTGGCAAGTGGTCAGACAGAATTCATATCCCCCATGTTTCTCTGAGGTCATGCCCAGGGGCTCTTCTTCCACATCAAACTATATAGCACTGTGCTATATTATATTATACTGTATTATATGACATTATATTCTGTTATGTTGTTGTTGTTGTCCAGTCACTAAGTCCTGTCCAACTCCTTGCGACCTCATAGCCCACCATGCTCCAGGCAAGAATACTAGAGTGGGTTGCCATTTTCCTCCCCAGGGGATATCTTCCCAGGCCAAGGATCAAACCTGTATTGTCTCCATTGGCAGGCAGATTCTTTACCACTGAGCTACCAGGGAAGCCCTTATGTTATGTTACACTATGTTGTATTTTACTATTATTCCCTTGAAATCTATCATTACAACTAAATATTGTTATATGGAGGTAAAATATACTCTAACCCATTCTCTCCAGCAAAACAAGATTAGCAAACTTGACATGTACCAAAGGAAAGAATTCACAATTGCCTATGGATAACCCAGTAGCCCCTTTCCTCTGAAGAGACTTCAGAATAGGTCCTGACCTTGCTTTTTGATTCTTGCCACTGAGACAATGGAAGATGACCCCAAAAGAACAGTCAGTTATCACAGCAAACTGGTAGTTTGGGGGCAGTAGCTTATTTCTTCCAGCAGACTTAGATGGATTTGATTTCCCAACACATGTTTATGGATGTGCTCTCCTGCGTCCCACACACACAGAGCCATTTCCCTTTTGAACAGCTTGTCTGGTTACATCTTGTAGTAATTTATCTGCATGCTCCCTGCCAACTGGTTTGTAGGGAAAACATATTTGATGCATAACAATAGATCATTTGGGGATAAATCAAACTCTTAATGAAGTCCTGCTTCTCTTCAGCCAGGCATTTTACTCAGAAGTCTCTCTTGGGCTCTGGTGACTTGAGGAAAGGGAATGTGGGTGCCCCAATCTTCGAGACAAGTAGGCGCATAGAAAGCTGAATTTCTCCAAGACAAGACTAACGACACAGCATCCCTAGGGTCCCTTCTCGTGGAGTCCAGCTGAAACCACTGAAGTTGGATTGGAGACTAGAGCCTGGAGACAGTTCAGATTAGACCTATGTTTGGAAGAAATGAGAGATCTATTTTGCCCAAAGCCTCACACTTTCCTTGGAGGGAAGCCACGGCCGCCCACACACCCTTGTCTTTCCCAGTTCCTGTAAGGAAAAAGAAAGTTACGAGGAGATAGAAAGTATAAAGAAAAGGGGGAAAGGGGAAAGGGGGGGAGAACAAAAGACTGAACTGAACAGAAAATCTTTTTAAAAAACAGGAAGAAGGAAATGAAGAAGTAGTCGGGAGACACTGAGCAGGAAGGATGAGGGAAAGAAAGGAGAAAAGAAATACATCAAAGGCTTCCATTAAAAACCATATGTATCAAAAACACTGTTACTAGTTGGTTCAAGTTGAGTCTCTGCCATGTGCCAAACTAGGTGCTCCTAGGCCCTGCTAAGGACCCAGTGAGACTTAGAAAGTCCAAGAAAGCCACAGTTACTGTCACCAAAGCCCTTATCCTGAGCATCTACACCACAGATGCTACTAAGGAACTATACAATCTGTCTTACAGATATTTTTCTCTGGATATCCAGAATTGGAGGAGTCAGAGGGGAAAGCACACTGGGAGAATCGGAGTAACTGATATAAAATGTTTAATCATATCAGTCTGTCCTCATTTGAGGACATGCATCACCCATAGACAGACTTAAATGCCAAGTAAAACACGTCTTGTGCTTTGAGTCTGAACTCATGAACTCCCCCCGGGAGCCCTGTAGGGGCTGGTATATGCTTTTCACGGAGTAGGGGGGTGCATTTAAAGCTAAATTCTGTGATTGTTTTCTAAGGAGAAAAATGAGCTGTGTTGGTGCTTTTCTTTAGCAAATGAGGAACTCTTTCATCAAGTCAACCCCTTTCCCCAGTCTTCTCTGGCTCCCACTGCCTCCAGGATCAAGTCCAAACCCTTTGTCCTGAAATCCAAGGCCTTCCACAGGATGGCTCCAGACGGCCTTATCAACAGTGTTTTTCCACCGCTCTCCACTGTGAATTATCAAGTCCAGTGAAGCTGGTCTGCACCCTCTTTCCTATCCCAAGACACACATGTCCTGGCCCTGAGAGGACAGTTGCTGAGCGGGTGGCTGCTTCAGCTTCCAATGCCTTTGGCCCCAGATTCCTTCCACATGGAGTGCCCCTTGCTTCCATTAAAACTCACCCTCTTCTAAACACTATGTAAATTTCAAAGCCCTACTTTGAAGGGCAGTCTCCTTGGGAAGAATTCCCTGACCATCCAAATCCATAGTGACCTCTTCCTTCCCTGCCCCTTCATGATATTCAGTTTTAGTTCCACTATGAAGGCGGCTACAGGTTGTCATTGAATGATGCCTCAGGTCCCTGGGAAGGAGATCTCTCTGTCCTGCTCTGCTTCCGTTTCTCGGGCTTTCCTTTCTGGTCTCCTCCCTTCATGCCCACCAGCACTGCCCTGCTATCAGTGCCTCCTTGTGAACTGGTCTCCATCTGTCATCTCTCCTCATTTGCTAGGAAGCCAGATTACCAAACTGCCCCCAACCCCAGTGTGAGAGAGCCACTTCCTCACCTCTCTTCCCTAAGGATGACAGGACGGGCAAGTATTGACTATAGTGTTTATTTTACTGTTTTGTTATAAAAATTCATGTACGCTTTCTGTCTTCTCCAGTGGACCATAAGTTCCTTGTGTATAGGGACTCAGCCATGTTTGTTTCCCACTCAGTGCCTCCAGCAGTACTCAATACATGTTTATGAAAGTAACACTCAATAAATGTTTATGAAATATATTTTTACCATGATCGCATTACTCTACTGTGCCTTAAATATAGGCATATATGCTGAATGAAGGCTTAGAGAGCCTTTCTGGGAGCCATTTCTCATTTCTCCAGCCATTTCTGGAGAAATAAGAAAGATCTGAAACATTTAGGGTGGGGGGTCTTCTCTCTCCTGTGCCTGGCTTCATTCTCACATGGGCTTTTCTCTCATGGTAGTGTGGTTCCCTGGAGGAAGTTCAGGGTATCATTTCCCTAAGCACAGTGGATATAAGACAAGCGGGGTGACTGTCTCCTAGCTCATCAACACCCAAGGAGGAGAAACCAAGTACAGCAGGTCACCAGAACTAGAACTGAGCATGACATCAAGGGGCAAGTTTGTGCTCTCAGCCTCTCAGGGCCACCTCGTGTCTCATCATTGCCTCTTTTGGTACACAATTTAGTCTCCTCCCTCAGTGGATTTTCTCCACCAGGCAGCTCAGCTCACTCAGGCTTTGTCTTGCTGTGATGCTAAGTGCATTTCGTAATCTCTCAGTTTTCTCCCCCACTAGCTGGCAAGGGTTGCTCAATTTTCTAATTCCAACATTGTGAGTGAAGGATGCCATTATCCTTGCCTGCTTTTCCTTGCCAGGCCAGAAGTCCCTGGCAAGCTTTAAGACGGGCCAACTTTGATTCAGGTACCATCCAGGGTGAAGTCAGCTATGGTTGAGACGTGGGTGGGCTGGAGGGAGAGGGGACATCAGAGAAAATATGGCAGCCTAAGCCCATCCTGTCAACAGAGCCCCTGGGCAGGTACAAACCCCCTTTCATTGGACATTGGACTTGTGTCTGGAGACAGACACTGTCATAGCAGGGTAGAAAACCTGATTCCTACAGACAAGCAGTATAAATGAGTACAGCAGGCTGGTGCAGAGCAATGGGAGATGGTGGCTCCAGCAATTGTTAACATGTGGATATGTTGCCAGAACTTTCCATTTTTAAAGAGAAGCCATAAGCATGGATTTTAGTGTGAAGTTCCTGAGTTTAAAGCTCAGCCAAACGTATCTGTTCAAGCCAAACCAAACTGATCTGAGGGCCATTGTTAGCTCCAGCTGTCATTTTGCAGCTCCTACTTTAAAAACTGAGGTCCCAGGGCAGATCTCCTGAAAGTTAGGTAAATGACCTCTGAGCAAGTGGCCCCTTATTATAATTCATTTCCTTTCACTCTAGTTATTTGCATAGTAACCGCCCCCTCCCATTCAGTGTCTATTGACTAACTTATTAAAATGTTACTTGCTTTGGATTGCTCTGCTTTTGCATCATTTCAGAACCCTTCCAACTTCTTGCCCAAGTTCCCATGATACTACCTTCAACCAGGAGAAGACAGGCTCCAGGGGGATCTTAGTTTGAGGTTTCATGAAAGGTCAATTTGGGAATATGATTCCTTGTTAATGACCTTCTCATCAGGTTTCTCAAAGACCACCCAGGCCTCTGGCTTGAAGATAAAGTCAGGACTAAGGGCCAGCTTGGTAATCAGAAACAGCAAATCTCATGCCTTGGGAGCTGTGGAAGGTAGCTTTTGCAAGGTTGGATACAGAAGCCAGAAGAAGGCCATGTCTGTATGCCTCAGGAGTGGGTGGAGAGATGGAAAGTGGAAATGTGATTACTGAGTTGAGTAAACTAGTCACAGGCTTCATCACGCTTTATTGATAATTCTCTGTAATGCCCAATGATTATGGCAAATTTCCAGCAGCAATGAATCTTGGCTGTTCCCTTCAATCAGGAACAAAACTAGTCCACAGGGTAAGTGATGCTTAAGTGTCTCTCCAAGAGAAAGACGGATGTGGCCCTTGGCTAGTTTCTTCAGAAATATCTGGTTTGGGAAGAATCAATGTCTAACATTATTTTTATATGATAAGATTGGGGAGAATGAAATCCTTGAGGGCCAGTTCAATGTCATATCCCAGAGATGAGCCTTGAGAAATATAGCCCCTGCAAACCTCTCCTAGAGCATACCTGGGCTGTGGTCTCCCCTCTTCTTTTTCAAACCCTGTGGGTGTGACTGTGTGTGTTTTCTTGAAACACAGTATTTATATATTTGTATAGAAAAGAGTACACACTTGTTAAGTGTTCCTCTGAATAAATAATCACACAATGAACATATCCATATGACCACTACCCAGGCTAAGAGATAGAGTACTATCAGTACTTAAGTTCCCCTACTAAGCCCCTTTCCAGACATGGGGCCCTCCAAACTCCCCAAATATAGTCACATCTCGATTTCTAATGCCATAGATTAAAAAATGCCTGTTTTTGAACTTCATATAACAGAAACCATATTATCCATAGTTTGTGTCTACTTATTGCAATGGTTGATTCATTTCATTGCTGTGTAACATTCTACCATATGACTATAATACAATCTTTCCATTTTACTATTGATGAAGATATGATTTATTTCAAGTTTGGGCCCATTACAAATAATGCTGCTATGAAATTTTTGTTCAGACTTTAGGTACCCTTGTGCATGAATTTCTATTTGGTCTACATCTAGGAGTGAAATTGTTGGCTTATAGGATAGATCTATTTCAACATGTGAAGATATCATTAAACAATTGTCTAAAATGGTTATGCCAATTTAAACCAATGTGCAAGAATTCCTTTTGGTTTGGCCTTTCATTTTTTAAAGACAAACTTCCATCTCCTACCTATCTCCCCATCAAGTTTTCCTTCACTTAACCGCCGCTCATTTGTTGCCTGCTTTTGCAATTTCTTTAGCACTTATAGCATTTTCCAAAATTCTCTGATACTGGGTCACCTAAAGAACATGCTAAAATTAAAAATTCCTGGAGACCACCCTGGTAAAGCACCTGGGGAAGCTGCATGGTTCATCAGTGCCCCAGTTGATTCTGATCATCAGAAGAGTCTGAGGAACAGCAAATATCATAGAATTTAAGAGAAACAGATAAAAGTGGCCCCAAAGTACCATCAGGAGAAGGGAGTGACAGAGGATGAGATGTTTGAGTGGCATCATCGGCTCAATGGATATGAGTTTGAACAAGCTCTGGGAGATGATGAAGGACAGGGAAGCCTGACATGCTGCAGTCCATGGGGTCACAGAGTCGGACACAACTGAGGGGCTGAACAGCAAGGTATGATCACCCTAGTTAGGAATAATACCTAAATATGACTGGCAACTTATTCAGCTTCACTCAATATTCTTTTCCTGCCATCCTCCTCACCATGCCCATCTCCAGCCCCAAGAATTTCAGAAAATGTAGATCCTAGAGCCTTCACTTATTAATCTACCAAGCTATGTGGCCTTGCTGTCCTTGGATAGCAGCGGCAGCAGCACTGGGAAGCTGTTAGAAAAGCAGAACCTCAGGCCCACCCCAGACTTCCAGAACGAGTGTCTGAAGTTATTTAAGACCCCCAAGTGATTTGTATCCACAGAACAGTTTGAGAAGCATTACTTTGTTCTGTGTGTGAGGGGAAGAGCACCAGATAATTTGGGTGATCCTAGGACCTAAGCAATATAGAAAGGCATGAGCTTTGGAACTAGACAGTTTTCAGTGAGTTTCAGCTGATAAGGAAGTTACTTAATATCCACCTTATCTAAAATCATCTGTAAAGAGGAGCTAATAATCCCTACCGCACTGAGATGTTATGGGGATTAATGAAGTGACCTCAGTAAAGTATCTGCTTCATAGTTAGGGCTCCCCCGTTGATGGCAATTTGCTTTGCACAGTGCCTGGTACAATAAGAAGCACTCCAAATGCTATAACTACTGTGGTTTCGGTGGAAGTGGTACAGATAACATTATTATTATTAACCTCAAGGAACTTACAATTCAGGAGAAGGAAACACAGTTAAGCACATAAAAAGTTTAGGGAAGATGAAATATTATAACTACAAACAGTTGTTATAGTTCATGTTGCGACCCCATGGACTGCAACATGCCATGCTCCCTATCTCTTGGAGTTTGCTCAAATTCATGTCCATTGAGTCAGTGATGCTATCTAACCATCTCATCCTCTGTCACCTGCTTCTCCTTTTGCCTTCCATCTTTCCCAGCAACAAGGTATTTTCCAATGAGTTGGCTCTTTGCATCAGGTGGCCAAAGTGCTGGAGCTATAGCATTCAACATAAATCCTTCCAATGAATATTCAGGGTTGATTTCCTTTAGGACTGACTACAAAAGGATCCTTCTCCAAACTGGAGATCCTACAAGAATCAGGATTCTAAGCATGTAAATATTAAATATATTTCAAGGCAGGGCAACTAACAAATCTAATCATTTAGCCTATGCAAGGCACACATTTAACATTATCTCATTCGATACACCCCACTACAAATGAGACAGATAGTATTCAAATTGCTCCCACTTAGTAAAGGAGAACAATAGAGCCCCACAATGTTAGCTAATTTGCCCAAGGTCACCTTAATATTAAGAGGTGGAGCCAAAATTCACTTCACTGACTCCAGAGCACATACTCTTAATGATGGTGATTCTGAATAATTTTCTTCACATGACTTAAGATTCTTAGAAAGCAAGGGAAACCACTGTGGCTGGAGTGAGTTGAGGGGCTTCACAGAAGAGACACTGATTCACCCAGAGCTATACAGACTCAGCAAAACTGGGCAGAGAGGTATTCAAGAAAAAGATACGCTCCTAATTCCAGCAGCATTTCGGTTGCACAATTACATCTCAGTTCACAAAGTGTGTTCACAAACACTCATCCAGGGCTTGTTGTTGTTTAGTCGCTAAGTTGTGTCTGACTGTTTGTGGCCCCCATGGACTGTAGGCCGCCAGGCTCCTCTGTCCATGAAATTTTCCAGGCAAGAACACTGGAGCGGGTTGCCATTTCCTTCTCCAGGGGATCCTCCTGACCCAGGGACTGAACCTTCATCTCCTGCCTTAGCAGGCAGATACTTTACCACTGAGCCACCTGGGAAGCCCCATTCAGGGCTACTGAGCTAAAATATTAATTTTCTCTGTCTTGCTAATCTTAATGTCTATAGCTTCTAATTTAATCCTGCAACTATCATATGAAGTTGCTATCTTTGTTTTGCAGGTAAGAAAAAGAGAGGCAGATACTCAGAAACCACATTGAAGGCAACTACCATTTGTCACTTTAGGAAGATCTGGAGGCTATAGAGTGACCAATCATTATGATGTGCTGGAAATGGAAGAGTTCCCTGGATGCAGAGCCTACAAAAAATTCTTGGGATAAGCTGGGCCCCCCCAATAGACCTAAACACAACATCCATGCTTGCGGTAAGATGCTGCCATTGGTGTGAGTGTGTGTGTGTGTGTGTGTGTCTCTGTGTGTGTGTGTGTGTGTGTACACATGCACACACTAAGGTAGGGTGTGCTATTCTCACCAATCAGAGATCTAATATTCCACACCTTACCCACCCATGACCTGCTCTCTGCTTAGTTCCCAGCAACTTGATGGTCAAAGGGTCAGACTCTCCTTCTCTGAACACTGACTATAGCACAAAATTTTCTCTCTACTCATTTCTTCCCTTCAAACTTGCTGCAGTGTATGTCTAGGGCATGTGATGTGCCAACACAGTGATGAACACAGAACAGGTAAGATTCTCTTTCAAGGAAATTACTTTATTAGCAGGGCTTTGAAAATTGCTGGGGTGAGGTTGGGAGGGTTTTTGTGGGAGGGATTCTGGAAGAGCCAGAGATCATTCAAGTCACATTAGAACAACTTTCTGACAATCAGAAATAAATCCTGGTTCTAATATTGGGGCTGACCTTGCATAAAAAGACATTGTCTTTGTATTGCTCCATGGTCTGACTACTGAATCTTTCAAAAAGAATAATCAACAGACTGACCTTTACTTTCACAATGTGCATGCTGTGCTAAGTTACTTCAGTCGTGTCCGGCCCTTTGTGACCCCACGGACTGTAGTTTGCCAGCTCCTATGTCCATGGGATTCTCCAGGCAAGAATACTGGAGTGGGTTGCCAAGCCCTCCTCCAAGGGATCTTCCCCGCCTAGGGATCGAACCCGCTATCTCTTATGTCTCTTGCATTGGCAGACAGGTTCTTTACCACTAGCGCCACCTGGAAAGCCCTTGCTTTCATAATCAGTTCAGTTTAGTCTCTCAGTTGTGTCTGACTCTTTGCGACCCCATGGATGGCAGCACGCCAGTCTTCCCTGTCCATCACTAACTCCCGGAGCTTGCTCAGACTCATGTCCGTTGAGTCGGTGATGCCATCCAACGACCTCATCCTCTGTTGTCTCCTTCTCCTCCTTCCTGCCTTCAATCACAATAAATTATAGTAAATATGAGGTGAATGTGGTATCTTAACAACGTTGAAAAGAGGCCACTTCTAGAGGATGTTTCTTATGAGTAAATCCTTTTCCCAGCATCCCTCACCATACAGCCCATGCCACTAGGCATGGCAGCTCTTGTTGGATATGTTCCTGTGAGGACAAATGGCAGGCAAACCTAGTCTACATGCTAGATGGGGTAAGTGGTAGTCCACGCAGGGGACAGTGATGGAGCTTCTCAGCAGGGAGGGAGGTCAAGCTGCCTTGGTTCCTCTGCCTCTCTCAGGAGTTTGGGGGGCTTCAAAATATGAGTCCTCCAATGTCTTTATGGACAAGGATTGAAATGATCAAATTCACGCATCACTGGCAGCAGCATAAGCAAACAGCCAGAAGAGGCATCCCAGAAAACAGGGAGGATCCATTTCAAGTTCTGAGACCGACTGAAGCTTGGCACTCCCTGACAAATGCACTCCAGCTGGTTTTGATCCACACGAGACACCAGCGTGTATGCGCACTTGCGTGTTTATATATCTGCATATTACAGAAAATGCACTTGGTAAGCAGGAGACCTCCATTTCATCTTCCTTTTACTGAACGGCAATCTCCTGGAGAGGAAGATCCATGAAATGTCAGGGAAGATTATAACTCCGGGCGGTCCAAAGAGATGAGGTAGGTAGCTGGCATTTGCACAAGGGAATTTAGATTATCAGAACACCTAATTGGAAGAGATTTGGTTAAGCTCTTCCTGCCAACTTTCCTATAGATAATGGTCAAGCCGTGGGGCCGTGTGTGCTCTGAATCTTGAGGGGAGCAGGCAGCCCCAAAGCCTCCTTGGCCTGACGCACCCTTCGGCTTAGCAGACTCTAAGTAAACAACTGATTTCACTAATCTCGGAGGCCTCCCTCTCGTGTCTAATAAGTACAGCCTCCCCCTCGGCATTTGCCTCTTCTCCGTGGCTCCCTTATGAAATGTGATGCTAGCTGTAGAGTTGGAAGGACAAAGGAACTGAGTAAGTGTAATTTATTATCCAGGATTGTTTTCAACCTTTTTCCAATTATACACATTTTTCTTTTGGCTTTGGCAGACCTGAGTTATGAGGCTGTTCTGGTCACTAATGGGCTGAAAAAAATGGGCCCCAAGTATTCCTTAAGGGATGTGTTACTGGCCTGTAGTAATTTGCCTATGGCATTCATTCTGTTGAATGCAGTTAATTAAATGAGAAAACTAATACTGACTCCTGCTTCTCCCACACTGTCTGCTTTCCCTCCCTCCACGTGTACCAAAGGCTTAATATGGGATCATTTCATTTAGGGACCAGAAGCCTGTCAGACCAACAGAGATGGAAGCCCAGACTGGGTTGGGTGCTCTTATTGGAATTTGTTTATTTGTTCTCACCCACTGGGGAAAAATAATGGGCTTAGGAAAGACAGAAAGCCTGCACTTTGAAAATTGCGGAGCAAAAAACAATGGGCTGGGTGACAGGGACTCTGGTTTATGACCTTGGGTTGGAGGCTGATTTGATGTGTGACCTTGAATAAGTCATTTATCTCACTGGGTTTCATGTTCCTGACTTGAAATGGCAGAGTCATGAGACCACCCTTCACCTTGTCTATTGGATTGGTTGTGAATCCAAAGCTCTTTTCTTCATCCCCCACTTACTGGCGGGCATTCTCTTGGATTCAGGATTTGTGACCTACTCTTTCCACGATATCAGAGATCTCACACCTCCTCATAGCATTAGCCCTGGCATCTTTGCAGGGAGTCACAAAATCCATATCAACTTCTCTCTGAAGATCCAATCTTATTTAGCCAAAATATTCATTGGAAATTTTCTAGGTGGATGTTTCGCTTTATGAGATTTACTCATCTATCCAAACTCACCCAGGCCACACTTCAATATTTATATAGGAACCACAGGCATGGCCTAAAGAGGGTGTGGGCTCTGGATATTAATCTAGTACTTCTAATTCTGAGTTGTGTGACCCACTCATACATACCAAGCTTGGAATGGAGATGGTCAGACTTTTGCAAATGGAAAACTCTTGGCAGACTACCTGTTGCAGACACTCAATAAATAACATCCTTCATCCTATCCTTGAGCTCTTTTGGAATTTATATAACACCTTCAACTTTCAGATTATCTTTTATGTCTGTTACACAAAGTTTTCAAATACAGAACAAAGCACATAAAGAGCTGACTATCCAGTAACATTCTGGACATTGAGCCTTGCTTTCTTATTGAGTTACACTATTAATTTAGAGACATGTTCTATTGGAGACAAGAATAACTTTGAAGCTATAACAAATATGTAGGGATATATGTAATAATTTTTATGTAAGAATACATTTAGGAATGTAGCAGTTTCTGAAGCACAAGAAGAACCATGAAATTTTTGTGATAAAATGCTAGTATTAACATTCAAAAATTCATTATTTGTATAAAAATATACAGAAATTGAAAATACCATGTCTAAACTGTGGGAAACAATACAGAAGTTTCCTTCTTATCGGATCAGGAAATTTTCTTGTTGATTTTAAGGCAATTTATTTAGCACCGGTGGTTTCATAGCTAGTCAAGGCATGGTCTATTTCACCTTTCTTTTTAAAGCTTCCGCAGACCTTTTAAAGCAACAACCTCCCCTCAGAGACTACATTTATACTTTTGGTGACAAGGTGAAAACAAACAAACAAACAAACAAACTAGACTCACTATCCCAAGGAGAGAGGTCAAAAAAATAAATAAAAATGCAGAGTCAAGTGGAATTGATCTAGAAGGCTTAGAACTTATGTAGGGTGAATAAAATTTTTAATTCTTACCTGACCTTCCTAGAGCCAGTGCTGGGAACAGGTTCCTGCCTAGGCCTTGTCTGTCTTTGCTACTGTTGTTGTCATTTTCTTGTGGTTCTATTTGTGGAAGCTCAGTGTTTCAACACTGACAGTAAATAAAGTTAAGGTGAACATATTTCTTTAGAAATAGGCTCTGCTTTCTATTGCAAAGTTGTGAGATTAGTGACATTAATCAGGGATAGCGATATTATATTCTTAGCAATCTCTCTAAGGGAGACAGAGAAGATATACATTATTTCTTTTATACAATTAGGAAAACAATGAAAGACCAGTTACCGTATGTGATCACAACAAAAATGAATGTTATGATGCCTTCCTAAGTGGTACTTTACCACTAGGATCAGTCTGAAAGCCGTGATTTTCCTATGAGTAAGAAAAACACATAGAACACATACACACATATATCCCTAACTTAGACATGATGCTTAAATGGAAGAATTAATGGGATAAAACAACTTCAGCTTATGGTAGATGTCTTGCTTTCCTAATGAAAGACCTTCCCTAGATGGAAGAACCTTTAACACTGGAAAGCTCTAACTTTAGATCTTTTAAGCTCTAGTAGGCATGAGAGCCATTTGCATACTTACTATAAATAGACTACAACCTGTGTGTCTGTGCGCTCAGTCATGTTTGACTCTTTTCTACCCCATGGATTATAGCCCAGCAGGCTCCTCTGTCAAAGGAATTTCCCAGGCAAGAACACTGGAGTGGGGTGCCATTTCCTACCCCAGGAGATCTTCCGGACCCAGGGATCAAACTCGTGTCTCTTGCATCTCCTGCAATGGCAGGTAGATTCTTTACCACTGTGCCAACTGGGAAGCCCAGAGATTTTCTAGCGCCTAGCTTAATTTCAGTCATCTCTCTCTGTGTATTAACCAAAAATGTATCCAAGTAAAATTTTTAATTAACTTTATTTTTGATTGAAAGATAATTGCTTTACAGTATTGTGTTGGTTTCTGCCAACCATCAACATGAATCAGCGATATATATCTATACCTATGTCCCCTCCTTCTAACACCCCTCTATCCATGTAAATTTGTACCAGAATTTGTTTCTGTCTTTTATGTGGTTACCATTGCCAGTACTTTCTTATATTCTGGAAGACCATGTTCATAGAGTGGCTGAATATTGTACAAGTTATGCAAGTATTAGAAAAGTGATACGATGTGATGAGCATGGAGGTTCTTGTCCACCCTAAGACACTGGGATTCTGCATCTTCCTCTTCTTTATTCAGCTGTGATGACACCATTCATGTTTCCGCATTCTAGAAAGTCATTCCTTTAGTGCATGGGAAGTGGGAATGTGTGTCTGTGAGTGAGCTGTTGTTCAATAACTAAGTCATGTCCGACTCTGCAGTCTCATGAACTGCAACATGCCAGGCTTCCCTGTCCTTTACCATCTCCCAGAGTTTTCTCAGACTCCTATCCATTGAGTCAGTGATGCCATCCAACCATCTCATCCTCCGTCACCCCTTCTCCTCTTGTCCTTAATCTTTCCCAGCATCAGCGTCTTTTCCAATGAGTCAGCTCTTCGCATCAGGTGGCCAAAGTATTGGAGCTTCAGCTTCAGCATCAGTCCTTCCAGTGAATATTCAGGGTTGATTTCCTTTAAGATTAACGGAATGAGTTAGTGTATGCATAAAAGCCATTCAAGAGAAAAATAACCAAGTTTTACATTCATTAGAAAATAAATGATTAATAAACTAATTTATCTTGGTTTAAAATATTCAGCTCCATAGGACACTGTGCAAACCTAACTCTGTCAACCTCACCCCAGAAACCTGGGTGTCCTGTGTGAGGTGACAAGAGTCATTTTACAGTTGGAAAAATGCGAATGAGAAGAAGCTAGAGTCAAGAACCCAGGTCTCAGGCATTTGCGCTCCACAATGTTTTTGGCAAACTCCCATTTCTTCATGTTGTATTATACCTGATTTTGTTGACAGAGATCACTCAAGACCAAAGTTCCAAACTGCATAGGCTGGTCATCATGAGGGCATGGGGGAACCCAGGACAAGACAGCTGTTCACTATAATACGGAGAACAGTTAAGTAGTCTTCAGCAGATTTCGGTGTTATTTATATTTTGTCCACAAGATGGTAGCGTACACTTTCCATTTAATGTAAAGCTGGCCCGTGATTCCAATTTCCCAGAAAGCAGAGAATGGTTCGTGTTCAGCTGAGGTCAGCCACTCACTCTGGATGTCCTTCAACATGTGTGTGTGTGATGAACTGTTGGTGTGTGTGCGATGAACTGTTGGTGTGTGTGTGAGGAACTATTGGTGTGTGTGTGAGGAACTATTGGTGTGTGTGTGATGAACTATTTCTGGATGTCCTTCAGCGTGTGTGTGTGTGTGTGTGATGAACTATTGGTGTGTGTGTGAGGAACTGTTGGTGTGTGTGTGATCAACTGTTGATCTGGGGTATATTTAGTTCTGCTGTGGCAAGGTGGAGTTTCATCCGAAACAAAAAAAACCAGAAATGTATTGCATTCCAGCTTTTTAAAGGAAATTTGAGAAGTGGGAATACTTTAGACATCTAAAAACCACACACCGAGTATCAGATACTGACATTTTCAAAAATACTACCTTAGTACATCATGCAAAAGACATTCAGGATGTCAAGTTCAATTAATCTTGGGTGAAATTTTTCACAGTATCGAAGTTCCTTCCATGAAACTAGTTCAAGAGGGCTATAGGAGGTTTCCCCTCAAATCCATGGGGAAAGCCAGACCTTAGATGCTATGAAATTTCCATGAGCTAAATAAGAGGGCAGCATCAGCAAGTTGGCCTGATCCTCTGCTGTGTACCTCCCTTCCTCATCCAGCCTTCATGCCAGAGGGACAAGACACAGATGGGAAAAACATCTGGGCCTGTCTGCCTCCATTGACCAGAGGGCCTCCTTTGAGGTTCAGGTCTTGGGCTCACATCATCTCTCTTTTTTTTTAAACTCTTTTTAAAATGAGAAGCTCAAGTGGGATTCCCTTTCATCTTTCTGTATTATTTTCAAATTAAATTAGGTCTAATGCTGTGTATCAGAACCACAAAAGCAAGGCTCCAGGGCATCTAAGCGACTTCCCATTCTGTTGTCCAGAACAGCTGAGCACCCCACCTAAGAAAGAGAGAGGGAGATGAGCCAGGAACAGAATCTGGGACAGGACAATGGCAGAGGGGCAGGAGGGGAATCCCTACTGTCCCAACTTTGTGGCTGCCTTTCCAGTGGGCTCCAGAACCAAGTCAAGACTTCAGCCCTCCATGGTCATATGAGCTACCCATTCCATACTCCCTACCCCCCAAAAGGCCTCCTCTGATCTAACCTAGAGAGCTCACCTCACTGCCCTTTTGATTTCCTCCAGTTTCTTGTCTTTCTGTTCTTTTCAGCTTCAGTAACTCTGACCTGAATCAGAAACCCCATAGCTCCTGCTTGCACAGAAGAAGCATTTATGTGTCAAATGTTCTCTAAGAAGTGATGCAAATAGAGGGTGCGGTGAACTTTTTTTTTCAGGAGTAAAGGAATACAGAGATGGGTGAAGAGGCCATTAAGAGAGAGAAGAGAGTACTTTAAGATATAGAAAATGATACTTCAAGTGTAACCATGGTTATGATTTGGTAACTCATCTGCTTTCCATAAAAACTGGAAATTTTCTCTTTGAGGTGAATACATTTTATCATTACCTCTGCCTAATTATATGGAAAAGTCGGTGGCAACTTAATGAGTTTTTCTGTTCTCCATAATCTTGACAGGTTTTTTTTTTTTTAAATATAGATCATACCTTAAATTATATGGGATGGACTGAATATCAGCAAGAAGAGTTCATCTCAATAATGCCCCATTCTGATACTTCTAGAAGCCCTATACCTGCTCCTGTGGAGGACTATAATGATCTGTTCGTGCTAGGGTGGAGCTAAGATGCTGCAGAAATGTCCGAGGATGGAAAAACCATGGAGAGAGAGAGGAAACAATGAGGAAGGGAGACCAGTGGAGGAAGGGCTGCCTCCTGGTGGTCACTGCTGACTCGGTAGATGGACTGGAAGGGAACAATGGTGTGGCACCATCCCCTGAATTCTCTGCATTTTTGTGTTTGAGTAATTGTAAGATTGTTTTCCTTCTAGAAGTCTCTACTAGTCTTTCTAGATAGTGTAAGGCTAGATATGGGCTTCCCTGGTGACTTAGATGGTAGAGAATCTGCCTTCGATGCCAGAGACTCGATCCCTGGGTCAGAAAGATCCCTTGAAGAAAGGAATGGCTACCCACTCCAGTATTCTTGCCTGGAGAATTCCATGGACAGAGGAGCCTGGTGGACTATAGTCCATGGGGTTGCAAAGAGTCAGACATGACTGAGTGGCTAGCACTACAAAGGCAAAATGGAAAAGTATAGAAACACAGTTCCTTAGGGTGGAGTTAACTGTTTCAAATGATTCATTATTCTTCAAGTCCACCTACTCACTCACTCTATCACCTATTTATCATCTACCTATCTATCTATCTAGACTGTGCTATACATATCACCATATAACCTGCTCTTTTTACTTAATCAGCTCAGTTACTCAGTCATGTCCAACTCTTTGCAACCCCATGAATCGCAGCACGCCAGGCATCCCTGTCCATCACCATCTCCCGGAGTTCACTCAAACTCACGTCCATTGAGTTGGTGATGCCATCCAGCCATCTCATCCTCTATCGTCCCCTTTTCCTCCTGCCCACAATCCCTCCCAGCATCAGAGTCTTTTCCAAAGATTATATCATAAACCTCTTCCCAGGGGATTCAATATTTTTTCCTAAAATTGAATCTTTAATAGCTGCATTACATTCTATCACATGGAAGCACCAGTTTTTCATTTGCTTGGTTTTTTAGCCATTCCCTAGTTGGGCATCTAGGGTGTTAAGCAACAAATTCATTTGATTTAAGCAGGGCATTCCTGGTGTCTCAGATGGTAAAGAATCTGCCTGCAATGCAGAAGACCTGGGTTTGATCCCTGAGTTGGGAAGATCCCCTGGAGGAGGGCATGGCCAAACACTGCAGTATCCTTGCCTGAAGAATTCCATGGACAGAGTAGCCTGGCAGGCTATATAGTCCATGAAGTTGCAAAGAATCGAACATGACTGAGTAACTAATACAAGCTGTCTGAAGATGAAGTGAAGATAGATCTCAAAGACGTTGCCACCTCCTTGCCCACAGAGAAGGGAAAACAGGCTGGACTGAACAAGCTAAGGAGGAATACTAGCTCTGGATGGGTGAAGAGGCCACACCTCCCAACTCTGAGAGTCTCAGATTACAGCTGCCTGAGAAGTGAGCTCACGGGCACCTAAAGTGGAGCAGGGCAGGAGGAAAAGGCAGACAAGAAACAGGATCGAAAGCTGTTGCTCAAATCTCCTAAAATTGTAGACTTTTTTCCTTTGGAAAGTGGGGTCTTGGTTTTCTGCTCCAAAGGACAATGTGTGCTTGGCCTCACACTCACCTATAAAGGCAAGTATCAGTGGACCTCAGTTCACAGAAAGATTTATGTGTGGGAAACTGGTACTGCATGAGGCCCACACTTGAGATTTGCAGATGTTCCACACACAGTATCATTCCTCTGTGTGGTGAAAGTGAAGAAAATGTTCCGTTCTTAATTGAGAAGCTAGGTGGAGTCACCCCGCAGGAGGCATGGCCCCAAAAAAGCCCATGGATGTGGGAGGTGAGCCAGTGCCTAGACAGAATCACTCATGCAAGGAAATGAAATGGATGCTCTTTGTCTACATGGAATGTGGAACAGATTCTCAATCTTATTACTATTATTGTTAGATGCCCTCATTTCCTCTTTCACTTCAAATTTTGTACTTTTCAATAAAATATAAATTCTCTTTCACAGTTTTTGAGGTGAGGCATGCAAACAGGAAATCAGTGGGTTCCCATCTCTCTCTAATTCCCCCACCCCCACCCCAGACACCAGGCTGAGAAGCAACATAGAGAAGTTCAGGTAGGGGGGCTTTCTTGACAGCCCATAGTTATGACTTTAAGCGTCTACTGCAGAGGCAGTACAGGTTCCATCCCTGGTCAGGGAACTAAATGAAAGTCACTCAGTTGTGTCCAACCCTTTGCGACATCATGGACTATACAGTCCATAGAATTCTCTAGGCCAGAATCCTGGAATGGGTAACCGTTTCCTTCTCCAGGGGATCGTCCCAATCCAGAGATCAAACCCAAGTCTCCCACATTGCAAGCAGATTCTTTACCACCTGAGCCATGAGGGAAGCCCAGGAATATTGGAGTGGGTAGTCCATCCCTTCTCCAGTGGATCTTCTTGACCCAGGAATTGAACTGGGTTTGTACTCACTCAGAAACAGGGAGTGCTGGGGTAAAGCACCAGGAAGAATGAACCAGAATATGCCTCCTGCCACCATCCCCATGTTTGAAATTGTAGCTCTGATTCAAATCAGGATTTGCTAATAAGCACCAGTTCTACATCAGAGACTGCTATGGACTTGGTGATTGTGTCTCCTCAAAATTCATATGCTGAAACCCTAATTCCCGAGGGGATGGGATTTGAAGGTGGGCCCTTGGGGAGCTAATTAGATTTAAAGATGGTCAGAGATCACGAAAGTAGAGCCCCCAGGATGGGATTAGTACCTTTATAAGCAGAGGGAAGGACGAGAGTTTGCTCTCTCTGCCTCTGTCTGTCTGTCCCTCTCTGCCACATGAGCATACAGCAAGACAGTGTCTGTCTGCAAACCACCCAGAGGGCCCTCACCAGACACCAAATCTGCCAGCACCTTGATCCTGGACTTACTGGCTTCCAGAACTGTGATGATAAATGTCTGTTAAATAAGCCACCCAGTCTATGGTGATTTTGTCACAGCATCCTGGGCAGAGTAAAACAAGGGCTGTACTAAAAGAATGATTAAAAGACAAATTCACTTATGTACTCTAAAATATATATTCGTTGCCTACTGTATACCAGGCACTATGATGGGCACTGGGAGGACAATGGTGAAACAAACAAATATAGGAGCTATGCTTTCCATGAACCTGTCAGTCTAGTAGGCAATATAGATATTAGATTAAAAATGACTTTAGCATTTTAGGATGTCACACTATTATACCACTTTTCCCAGATCCAAGTTTTAAAGTACCTAAGAGAGACAAGTAGTCAGACAGGTTAAGTCCATGCACTGCTTTATGACAGGTAAAGCTGTTTGGAGCATGTGGTTCGCTTGATCACCTAAGCCTTCTAATATGCCCCTGAATTGAATTTTCATGAAATTCACAGGAGAGTACAGTAGTTTAATCGTTTAACTGAGAATCCCTGCAGGAAGACAGAGCCAAAAATCATTCAGATCCTCTGCCAGTAGCGTACATGCTCAGCTGTGTCTGACTCTTTACGACCCCATGGTGTAGCCCACCAGACTCCTCTGTCCATGGGATTCTCCCAGCAAGCATACTGGAATGGGTTGCCATTTCTTTCTTCAGGGGATCTTCTGAACTCAGGGATTGAACTCATGTCTCTTGGTCTCCTATATAGGGCAGGTGGATTCTTTACCAACTGCAATACCTGGGAAAACCCCCTGCCAACAATCTGGGACCACCTTCACCTCCTATCTGACCAGGAGTTAACCCAAGATGGCCCTGCCATTTGTCTGGGCTTCTCCACCAAAGGAAAGAGCTTCTTCCCTGGGTAAGCCCAGTTGGCTAAGAACAAAAAGCCGGATGGTACAAGAGACCAGGTTGATTACTCTAGCGGAGATCCTTCCATAGAAAGTCAAAGCAACGAGGACTATACCTATTCCTTGTTGGTTCAGCTGGTAAAGAATAAGAATCCACCCACAGTACAGGAGACCCCAATTCGATTCTTGGATTGGGAAGATCCCCTGGAGGAGGGCATGGCAACCCACCCCAGCATTCTTGCCTGGAAATCCCCATGGACAAAGGAGCCTGGAGGTGCAAAGAGTCAGACATGACTGAGCTACTAAGCACAGCACAAACAGCACATACCTATTCCTTACAATTCTGATGAGCACTTCAGAAGGGGAAGCCCAGGGTATCATGGGAGACCATCGGTTGGGGACTTAACTTACTCCAAGCGGGAGGGTGTGCAAGCAAGGTATGGTTCCTAGTCTCAGGTAATTTGCAGGTTAACTCACAAGGAGAGACTCTTCAAACAACAGTAAGTATAAATTCTGTACTAGCAACATAAGTTAGAAACACAAGGAGCATGGAGGGACACACAATTGATGTTTGGTCACCACTGTTTACTGTTCTTTTAAGTATGTATCTTATCCTGTTCTTATGCATGAGATGATGTCATGCACCAATTGTCTACCATCTTAATATGAGAATAGAACAATTATAAAGTAAAGACCTCAGTCATACTAGGGACAAATTCCAAGTCTGAGTGGGTTTTTTGTTTGTTTTGTGTTTTGCTATTAAATCTGTTGGTTGTCTAAGAAACTACCAAATCAGTTGAGCTTTATGACATCACATAAACAAAATCCTAAATCCACCCAAAAGTGCAAACACATCTGAAAATACTTTCAAGAAGCTGTTTTTTATTATGAAATTAGTGTGTATTGGTTAAACATTTTAGAAAATACAGAAAATTTCCACCAGTGAACCTCATCCATGGTGATCACTTTGATGAACTAATTCCTTTGCTTGTTATTATTTTTTCCTGTGCATAGTATTTATTTTGCTCTTTCAGTGGTTTTGTTTTGTATGCAACTTTCTATTATCTGCAGTGGCTTAGCTCATTTGTGGACTATTATAAAATCTAAGACAAAGAATCTGTGAGAAAACAGGAAAGCTATCACGAATCAGTGAAAAGCTGCATTCAACTGCATGTATCTATTGAACGCCTATTCTGTACCAAGCACAGAACTGCCGAGCAACCTGCTGGGACACATGGAGTTAACTCTAACAAGAGGAAGCCCTGTCCCCTTCCCCCACCCACTAGGGGAGGGGCCAGCCCCCAGCTTGGTTCCCTTGCCCCTAACCCCTGCCTACAGGGGTTTGTGGCCCAACAAAGGAAGTACTTGAGAGGCTCTGAGTTTTTATAAACTCAGGGTTGGAGACAGAGGGATTGGGTAAAAAAAAAAAAAAAAAAGGAAGAGAGAGGGAGTAGACCTCAATTCCACTCCATTATTTGAAGAAAGGTGAAGAACAGGTAAAAATTCCATTATTTAATCAGTTAATCCCTTGGCCATTTCCACCCAAGCAATTAATATGTTATGATTCTTATTTTATTTTATAATTTTTAGAATTTCAGACAGTATCCATGGAATGATAACTAGATTCCTAATTATAGAATAGAAGTTAAGTAAATAATGTTTACGCTCAACCCACTTCCTACATTCTGTGGCTAGTATAGTTTTAACTTTGATTTGGGAATTCTCTATAAGATCTAGTTGTCTACAAGAACTACTCTTGATTTCCTAGAGCTGCACAGGTGAGATTTACTGGGAACTGTCTACAGCTCTGATTCTTGGAATAGACTTTAGTTATTATTTTTTTGTAGACATGGCAGATACTGCTAATTGTTGACCCAATGCTGATCCAGTTGCCTTTCTTACTGAGTCTTGATTTAGTTGGGTGTTAGAAATACTCATAGCTAAAACTACATTTCCCAACCTACCTTGCAGAGGAGGTTGCCAGTATAACATGGTTCTGATCAATGAATTAATCACAGGCAGAAGTCACCAGGGGGGCTTCTCAGAAAGGCTACCAAACAGGGAAGAATCAGTAGGCAAGTGTCCCTTTTCCTTCATCTTCCTACCTCCACGCAATGGCTAGAGTCCTGGCAGCATCTTGAGAGGGTCACATTAAGGACTGCAGTGGGGAAAGCTAGAAGGAACCAGGGTCCTTGAGCTGCCTCTCCAGCTCTGAACTGCCTGAACTTCTTTTTATATGCGAGAAGAATAAACCTTATCTTATTTAGGCCATCACCAAATATTTGGATTTTCTGTTTTAGGTAGTCAGACAAATCCATGACTAGTCAGTGGGTAATTGTTTTTATCGTCAATACTTGTTGAATATTTATTTATGATTTTTTAAAAAATGTTCACTCCCTTGGAGTTTATTTTTATATTTGCTTACTTGGAGTTTAGTGGAATCAAGGGCTTTATACTTTTTCTAGGTAAAGAAAGTTTTCATTACTTTTAGCTTGCCCACTGTTCACTGCCCTCCATATTGATCATCTTCACTTTCAAGCAGAACTGGACTGCAGTTAATTCGCAGAGCTACTGGCAAGCGCTGAGCAGGAATCCACCTAGGATAGCTCTCCTGGTCCACAATGTGTCCCACCTTTATGGCATGGTTCTCTGAAACTCTGAACTGCACAGTTTGAACTGTCACCCCAACTGCTGGGTATCTGTTGCCATCTACTCTAGAGTACCTTGTTTGAGGGAATTCTACTCCCAGAATGCAAAAGCACAACAGTAACCAGATGACCACCACCATCATCCCTGTCCCACCAGGTCCGACCCTGCTTTCTGGAAAGAACACTTTGCAAAATGATACTGAAAGATGGAGCAGAGGACACCTTGGGCTGCTATAAGAAATACTGCATACTGGGTAGCTTAAACAACCAACATTCATCCCTAATTGTTCTGGAGGCTGAGAAGTCCAAGATCAAGGTACCACCAATGTCTGGTGAGGGATTTCTGACTTGTACATGGCCATCTCCTCTGTATATCCTCACATGGTAGAGAGAAGAGAGAGGAAACTCTCTCATGTATCTTCTTATAAGGGCACTGAAAGTGAAATGATAGTCACTCAGTCATGTCCGACCCTTTGCGACTGTAGCCCATCAGGGTCCTCTGTCCATGGAATTCTCCATGCAAGAATAATAGAGTGGGTTGCCATTTCCTCCTCCAGGGGATCTTTCCGACCCAAGGATGGAACATGGGTCTCCTTCACTGCAGGCAGATTCTTTACCATCTGAGCCACCCACCTGCCAATTATGAGCGCACTAATCCCATTGTAATAGCTCCACCCTCATGACCTAATTACTGCCCAAAGGCCAACCTCCAAATTCCATCATATTATGGTTTTAACTTGAATTTTGGGGAAAAGACAAATCTTCAGTCCAGACAAGGAAGAAGACAACTATGGCCTCCTCAAAGTACAGAACCTATCTGATTTCAACATGGCTACCTGGTTTTTTAATGAGGATGAGATGGTTGGATGGCAACACCTACTCCATGGACATGAATCGAGCAAACTCAAGGAGACAGTGCAGGTCAGGGAAGCCTGACCTGCTGCAGTTCATAGGGTCACAGAGTCGGACATGACTTAGTGACTGAACAACACAAGAAAGATCCTGAGTCACAGAACCAGAGGGCAGAGAGTGGGAAAGGAATGAAATATTATCCCACCTTGCCCCATATTAGTCCAGGCTTTCTTAGTCTTGACTGGATGATGCGTTGGTATGCCACTGATTGATTTTTATCAATCCAGTTCTACTGATCAGAAAATTATCAAAGATTCGAGGTTGTGTGTCAGTAGGAATGTTTAGTGTTGTGATTTTTTTTTCCTCCAGGTACAATACCATAAACTTTCATATCTTTTTCCTGGAAGAAAAATCATATCACATACTAATGCTGTGAGTTTTAAATACATTGTATAAGCTGTCATTGTGTTTCTAAAGACAAGTTGGAAGAGACTCCACCAGGAGCTATAGAATCATAAACCCATATTAATAAACCCCATAATAATCCACGAAGTGGCAGCCTATTTTATTAATCATTAAATATTCACTATAAAATATTTATAATTTTTGCTATCAAAAAATAATCCCAAATATTATTTTTCTTAAGAAAGAGGGAGATTATTGGGTAGGAGTTAGGATTATGATTAAAGCTCTCAATATATATTAAGAACAATTGATTAAGCATCTTTAAAACTCATAATCTTACCTTTCTTAAATTCTTCTGGATCTTTTACAAACTACAGAGGTAGATGAAGTCTTTCTTGACTAATTTTTAATTCTCCTTTACTTTTTAATCTTTTTAGTAGCATCGTAAGATGCCTATGTCGGCTGGCCAAAAAGTTCGTTTGGGTTTCAACATTTTGGCATTCCAATATCATTCTCATTGTTTACAGATAAGGAAACTATTGTTTAGAAGGGCCATTTGTCCAAGATCACAGAATAAATGAGTGGCAAATTAGAGGCACCTGAGTTAAAGCTGTTCCCAGAAGCCCAGGTTTCTCTGGCCTCAGATCCAATGCTCTTCCACCCCTCCATGACCATGTCTCAAGCATTGTTATTTTGCACTTGGAGAGACTTGTACTCAGAAAGACACAAGAATTTGTCAAAGGCCACACAGCTAGGTAATGAAATAGATTCAGCTCTACAATTCTTTATTAAGAAATTGATATTATTCAGGATCAATTTGTAATAACAAATATAAATAATATGAAGAACTAGTCAAATGCAGTTTAGATACAACATGCTGGAACTCTATGAGGCATAATTATGTTCATAATTTTATGGTTCCTAATAAAATTTTCTCCCACACCCTCTCAATGCACTCACTTTTCACTTAACCTTTCATCTCTCAATAGAACATGGCGGAGTTCGAATTCATCCCTTACCTGAATCCAGACTTAGAGGAAGGGGCAATCAAGAAGGCAGATTTCAATGACAAAAGAGTGATGAAAAGGAGAGCACCTTCCCCAGGCACCATGCACCGTGTGAGGGGCAACTGGCACAGCTTGCCCAGGGAAAAATCCATTTTTGGAATAACATTTTCTACAAAAAGAATTTTTTTTCCCACCTTCATGTACTTGTCATTTTTATACGACTATGAGGGAGGCTTCTCAAGGTATCTCTCCCCTTAACCTTTGTACTCTGTTGTCCGCGCTGTACTTTGAAAAATGGGATTCCTGTTCTCAGTACAATGACTAGACAGCAATTTCAGAAGAGTTTCATAGCTTCCCAATTATAAAATTTAACTTTGCTCTGAAAACATCTTTACAAAGACATCAACTAGGAAGCTCACGTCACAATGACCAGATCCGCTCCTGCTACTCTCTCCATCTTCACGTAGTTAAAGATGACAGTATCAGTTGTAAAAAAGTGACTCATCTGGAAAGCTGCAGCTCTGATGAAGACTGCAATGAGATAGCAAGGGGATTCCCACGTTACAGTTAAAAGAGTTTGGGAGGTTTTTTCCCTCTCTCTGTCACTAGGACCCACCCACCACCTCCCTTACTCCTTCTATTCCCCCACACACCAGATGCTACAATTGCTTGTGCTGTGCTGTGCTGTGTGCTTAGTTGCTCAGTCGTGCCCAACTCTTGCAACCCCATGGACTGTAGCCTGCCAGGCTCCTCTGTCCATGGGGATTCTCCAGGAAAAAATAATGGAGTGGGTAGCCATGTCCTTCTTCAGGGGATCTTCCCAACCCAGGGATCAAACCCATGTCTCCCGCACTACAGGTGGATTCTTTACCATCTGAGCCATCAGGGCAACTTAATGAGTGATTCCTACACTTTCTGTTTACTTCCCACCTCCTCTGTCACACTGAATCTTCATCTGAATTACATCTTTCCTGCCCACTGAGTGAATACATACTATGATGTTTGACTTAAACTGCATCTCTTCTTCAAAGCCTTTTAAAAAACTTTTCATGGTAAGAACTAATCATTTCCTTCTTTATAATCTCATTCTCATGGTTTACACAATTAGAAAAAAATATCTTCACTGCACTAGGTGATTTTCTCGTCCAACCTCTACCCTAGTTTGCAAGCTCTTTGACAGCAGGAAAATGATGTAACTAACCAGCCTCAGCATCTACCACAGGGGTCAGCAATTTTTTTTTTTTTTCTGTAAAGGTCTAGATAGTGAATATTTTAGATTCTGTGGGCCATATGATCTCGGCTGCAAGGACTCAACTCTGCTGTATTAATATAATGTAAAAGTAGCCAACACATAAACAAGTGGGTGTGGTACCTAATATTTTGTGGCAGCCTGGAAAATCAAACCAAATTTATACCCATCCTATGGATTTGTGAGTTGTAAATCAGACTATCTTATTCAAAACAGAGTTGATGAAACGATTAAGTTAAAAGTGACATTCTGTCAGGTTATAATTCTTGCTTAGGGTACTTGTAATAGTTCCCTAATGATACTCTTTTTTTTTTTTTTTTGTACAGTTCTTCTGTGTATTCTTGCCACCTCTTCTTAATATCTTCTGCTTCTGCTAGGTCCATACCACTTCTGTTCTTTATCAAGCCCATCTTTGCATGAAATGTTCCCTTGGTATCTCTAATTTTCTTGAAGAGATCTCTAGTCTTTCCCATTCTATTGTTTTCCTCTATTTCTTTGCATTGATCACTAAGGAAGGCTTTCTTATCTCTTCTTGCTATTCTTTGGAACTCTGCATTCAGATGCTTATATCTTTCCTTTTCTCCTTTGCTTTTCAATTCTCTTCTTTTCACAGCTATTTGTAAGGCCTCCCCAGACAGCCATTTTGCTTTCAGAAAACGAAGATCATGGCATCTGGTCCCATCACTTCATGGGAAATAGATGGGGAAACAGTGGAAACAGTGTCAGACTTTATTATTTTGGGCTCCAAAAATCACTGCAGATGGTGACTGCAGCCATGAAATTAAAAGATGCTTATTCCTTGGAAGGAAAGTTATGACCAACCTAGGCAGCATATTCAAAAGCAGAGACATTACTTTGCCAACAAAGGTCCGTCTAGTCAAGGCTATAGTTTTTCCAGTGGTCATGTATGGATGTGAGAGTTGGACTGTGAAGAAGCTGAGTGCCAAAGAATTGATGCTTTTGAACTGTGGTGTTGGAGAAGACTCTTGAGAGTCCCTTGGACTGCAAGGAGATCCAACCAGTCCATTCTGAAGGAGATCAGCCCTGGGTGTTCTTTGGAAGGAATGATGCTACAGCTGAAACTCCAGTACTTTGGCCACCTCATGCGAAGAGTTGACTCATTGGAAAAGACTCTGATGCTGGGAGGGATTGAGGGCAGGAGGAGAAGGGGACGACAGAGGTTGAGATGGCTGGATGGCATCACTGAGACGATGGATGTGAGTTTGAGAGAACTCCGGGAGTTGGTGACGGACAGGGAGGCCTGGCGTGCTGCAATTCATGGGGTTGCAAAGAGTCGGACACAACTGAGTGACTGAATTGAACTGAATGATACTCTAATGACTAGTGTGAACTTACTAGCTTACAAAAACACAAACTTTTGGTTGTATAGTTCTGCAAGAAGTCGAAGATCAGTCTCACTAGGCTAACGTCGAGGTATAGACTGCACTGGTTCCTCCAGAGCCTTCAGGGAGAATCTATTTCCTTGCCTTCTCCAGCTTCTAGAGGCCTTCTGCATTCTTTGGCTCATGGCCCCTCTTTCCATTTTCAAAGCCAGAAGCATAGCATCTCCATATATCTCTCTGATGCTCTGGTTTCTGCTTTTGGCAGCACATCTTTCTCTGATTCTGACTCTCCCGCCTCCTTTTTTTAAGGATTACATCATGACTACATTGGGCAAACCAGAATAATCCAAAATAATCACTTCATCTCAGCCTTCTTAACTAAAGCTCATCCTTGAAGTCCCTTTACTAAGTAAGGTAATTCATAGGTTCTGAAGGTTAAGACACGGGCATCTTCAAGACACCATTACTTAGCCTACCACAGTGAAAGTGAAAGTGCTCAGTCGTGTCTGACTCTTTGTGACCCCATGGACTATAGCCTATCAGGCTCCTCCTTCCATGGGATTTTCCAGGCAAAAGTGCTGGAGTGGATTGCCATTTCCTTCTCCAGGGCATCTTCCCAACCCAGGAATCGAACCCGGGTCTCCCACATTGCAGGCAGATGCTTTACCATCTGAGCCACCAGCTTACCACAGTAGTTGATACTAATCACTAAGAGCTCCTATAGAAGATACTGCTCTTCTCTCCAAAAGCTGACTGCCAGCTTTAGCTATTAAGGAGAGGGGCTCTATCATGCTCCAGTTCTGTCTTACACAGGTCCACTCTGAAGCTGAGTTCTCTGTGATGGCTGTGTGTACTTTCAGGATGCTCAGCTGGGATGTGCATCTTAGAACTTATCTGGCAGAGTCAGTACTTTTCTCCTTGGAGTTGCAGACAGAAACAGACTCCCTTCTATGCGAAATCTGAATACCATCATACTTGCCATGAAAATACAATTAACCTCCTTCTCCCCATCACTTAACAATGTTGTTAAGTTTACACAGACTTGATAATGAGTGTACCTCTTCCCTTTGCCTAAATTCTGAGCCAGTAAAGAAATTAGACCAGCAAGAAAGGAAGAGAGCTCAAAACATCAACTTTATCATTATACTTCAGAATTTAGCTTGAGGCACTAAGCAAATAGGCTTTCTACCACTAAATTCCAGAATTAGATGGATTTATCCATCTGTACAGCTTCCCAGGTGGCTCAGTGGAAAAGAATATGCCTACCAATGCAGGAGATGCAGAAGACATGGGTTTGAGCCCTGGGTCAGGAAGACACCCTAAAGGAAGGCACAGAAACCCACTCCAGTATTCTTGCCTGGAGAATTCCATGGATAGAGGACCTGCCTGGTGGTCTACAGTCCATAGGATCATAAAGAGCTGGACATGACTGAGCACGCAGTCACATATCCACCTGTCCAAGCAGTATGGATTCTATTGGTCTCTCCATGACAGGGGTTGCCCAGGGAAATCTTAGGACAGGGAGGCACAGAGCAAATGAAACATTGGTTTCTCCAGGCAGTTCACACCTAAAAGGGCCTGGTTGAACTATGAATATACAGCTCCTCTCCCAAACTCACCAATAAGAATAGTTACTCCACTTCCATCGTGGAGACAAGATCCAGGAGGGCTCCATTAGTAGAGCTCCGCCCAAGTGCCAGAAAACTTCAGCACGGTTGGAAGGAAGTTCCAGCACCATCAGTTCCCTACTCAGCTCAAACAGGTGGCCATAGCTAAGGAGTAGCCCAAGACAGTTACCACTGAATCAAGAGGCTGGTAACAACATTGGTAGGGATTCCTCAAACAGGGAATGGTGTTTATTTTTAATTGTTTATTTTTTTAAAAAAGCCAGCACAAGGTAAGAAATGTAAGTTATGTATAAATTCACTCATAAGGGATTGAACCAAATTACAAAAACATACTCCCATTTTAATTTGTACATGAAATTGCTTAAGAGCAAGCATGGCTCACTTGGAACTATTTGCTTTAAAAAGCATGAGTGTTATGTAAAAATATACAAAATTGAGAACTTAAATAAAGCATAAACAGCAGTCAAATGACACATTTTTACCCAGTCTCTCTGACCATACTCTCTTTCCTCACTGATGTTCCTGCCAGATTAATTTACCTAAAACATACTTAGACCACATCACTCACATGACTTCCTATAGCGTGAAAAGCAAACTCAGCTTGGACTTCAAGGTCTTAGTCTATCTCTAACCTTATTTCTTACTACTTTTCTTTACATACTCTTTGCTTTTTACACAGTCAGCCAGTTCATGTCCCTTTACAACTGGTTACTCTGTTTTCCTTTTCAAAGGCCACTCCCTGCACCCACTTCCCACCTGTCCCAAACCTACATTCACCTTAACACCCAATTCAAATGTCACAACTCTCCAGGCTAAAAAGAATCTTTCACTCCTCCCAGCTGTCATTGAAGTCCTCTCTAGGGCCTGGACTCTAAGTCTCCTGAGGGCAGGAACTACACCTCGTAGATATCTTTGTGCCCCCTACTGCAGGAATGCTGCGGACGTTTGTGCAGGCTGTGCATGGCAACCCTGCCCTGGAATACCTAGCACATTGCCTTTACATGATAAGCATTTGATCAATAATTCCCAATAAATGAGTGAATATCTGTTCAGTTCAATCGCTCAGTCGTGTCCAACTCTTTGTGATCTCATGGACTGCAGCACGCTAGGCTTCCCTGTCCATCACCAAATTCCAGAGCTTGCTCAAACTCACAACCATCCAGTAAGTGATGCCATCCAAACGCCTCATCCTCTGTCGTCCCTTTCTCCTCCTGCCTTCAATCTTTCCCAGCATCAGGGCCTTTTCTAATGAATGATTATAAATTAATTGACATTGCCATTATCCTCACATACCAATTTAATGAAAACTCAGTTCTTTAGATACCAAAAAGTCTGAAGTCAGAACTTAAGGAGAAATATAAAAGAGAGACAACATGGAGAGAAGTTTAAGTTCTTCATAGGATGACATCTGGGGTCTAAACACCCTCTAAAAGGGGATCTAATGAGAGAACACCTCCATCACCACATCCCCCCCCCCCCCAACACACACACACAAATACACAAGGTATACAGTTCCTCCCTAGCCTTATAGGTGCATCCCTGCAAGGCCCACAGTGTCTGGTCAGGAGAGCATGTCTGTGGCAGCCCTGTGCTGGCCCCAAGGCCATGCCCTCCTCCTCCCCACCCTCACGCCCTTGCCAGGATCCCTCTAGTGTCAGTGTTATCTTCCCACTCGGTTCCTGTAGCCAGTACTAGGAACACTGCTACTGGAACGACTTCCAGTGTCAAGACTGAGATTTCTTTTCATGGGAAGCTACCTGGCTTGGTAAAGAAAGGGTTAGAATGCATGGCAATCACAATAATGCTGGGAGGCACCATTGCCAAGAGATGCGATTCTGAATATGTGGCCTGTGTTCGAGCTGGGGTGAAATATAGCTTACTTATTCAAAAGAGCTTTGCCCCGGAACAGGTATCACATGCAGCAGACTGGGTAGAGGCCAGGCTCACCCAATGAAACCAGGCCCTGACCCACTTTCAGTACCACATACATAGCCAACTAACAGTAAGCAAAAAGAGGCACCCTGACAGTGTCTGGGTGTCACTTCATATCCAGGTGGCCTGACCAGGTAGTGCCCCATCTGACCTCCACGACAGAATTTGGACCAGACAAAGTTACCCAGAATCTAGGATGGGAGGCAATGGTGCCCAGCATCACAGATTTCCGGTGTAACAGTTGACAGACTTGGGGTTGAATTCTGAGCCACTGCTCACAGGGGAGGTTCACTTTCACTCACTCACCTCCACCACTGGGGAAAGTCCAGTCATGTGGTGGGGGACTGAGCTAGTTTTCCTTTGTACCCACCAAACAGAGCAATGGTTACAAGGACTGATTCTGGAGCCAGGCAGGCCCCAGTCCAACTCCAGTCCTGACATTTAACCACTTCTCTAAACTTCCTCATCAGTTTTCTCATCTATAAAATGAGACTCCTTAAAATAGCACTGAATTCAGAAGGGTTTTTTTTGTGAGGGCTAAATATATATGATCATGTGGGTAAGGTATTTGACACAAAGTCCCCAATTAATAATAGCTACTCTAAGGAGGAAGAATTCCAAAGAATAGCAAGGAGAAATAAGAAGGCCTTCTGCAGCAATCAATGCAAAGAAATAGAGGAAAACAATAGAATGGGAAAGACTAGAGATCTCTTCAAGAAAATTAGAGATACCAAGGGAACATTTCATGCAAAGATGGGTACAATAAAGGACAGAAATGGTATGGACCTAACAGAAGCAGAAGATATTAAGAAGAGGTGGCAAGAATATATGGAAGAACTGTACAAAAATATCTTCATGACCCAGATAACCACGATGGTGTGATCGCTCACCTAGAGCCAGACATCCTGGAATGTGAAGTCAAGTGGGGCTTAGGAAGCATCACTATGAACAAAGCTAGTGGAGGTGATGGAATTCCAGTTGAGCTATTTGAAATCCTAAAAGATGATGCTGTGGAAGTGCTGCACTCAATATGCCAGCAAATTTGGAAAACTCAGCAGTGGCCACAGGACTGGAAAAGGTCAGTTTTCATTCCAATCCCAAAGAAAGGCAATGCCAAAGAATGCTCAAAGTACCACACAATTGCACTCATCTCACATGCTAGTAAAGTAATGCTCAAAATTCTCCAAACCAGGCTTCAGCAATACGTGAACCGTGAATGTCCAAATGTTCAAGCTGGTTTTAGAAAAGGCAGAGGAACAAGAGATCAAATTGCCAACATCTGCTGGATCATCAAAAAAGCAAGAGAGACTCAATGGCCATGAGTTTGAGTGGACTCTGGGAGTTGGTGATGGACAGGGAGGCCTGGTGTGCTGAGGTTCATGGGGTCGGAAAGAGTCAGACACAACTGAGCGACTGAACTGAACTGAACTGAAGGAGGAACAAATAACATTTAAATGCAACAGATGAGGACCTGCACTGATTTCCTCTTTTATCCTTTTTCAATGGTTCTTATTTCAAGAGGTAAATAGTCCCTGGCTTTTCTATAACTCTTTTTTAACTCATATGGCTTGAGAACTTACTATTGGTCTGGCCAGGTGAAGTTTAAACACACAGAGTATCTTTCAGTCCTTATGGAGGAGGATGATATCTATTATCCCCACCTCACAGTTGGGGAAATTGAGGCTCAGGCATGCTGAATGACTTGCCAAGTACATTGAGCCAATATAATTGAGCCCGGGCATGCTGACTTGACGTTTCCTCAGAGCATAAGACTATTTCTACATAACCAAACTATTGACTTTTTCAATGACCCAATAAATGTAGAAATCAGGTACATGCGAGCGTGCTCAGTTGCATCACTGTGTCCGACTCTTTGCAACCCCACGGACAGTAGCCCAGGCTCCTCTGTCCACGGGAATCTCCAGGCAAGAAAACTGGAGTGGGTTGCTATTCCCTTCTCCAGGGGATTTTCCCAACCAAGGATCAAATCTGCATCTTCTGCAGCTTCTGTATTGCAGGCAGATTTTGTTTACTACTCCAGGGCCAACAGGGAAGCCCATAGAAATCCGGAGATTTCTGTTCTGTTTCTAAATCCATACCTGAAACTTTCTGTAATGAGAACTGGGCCTGCAAGTGGCCCCTAAACCTACATATGGAGCCAGTCACAATATCTCCTAGCTGGCCCCAGAAGAAAGCAGCCCAAAGAAGCTGGTGATTTCCCCCAAAACTCTGTGCTGTCCACATGGAGATAGGAAGCAAGGGTCAGAGGCTGCAGCTGGTTCCTTCAGCAGAAGTAAGAAACAGAACCTAGCTAAGAACTTTACACCATACAATCCCACTTATTTTGGAATCTAAAATAATCCAAATTGCCAGCATCTGTTGGATCAGAGTAAGAGCAAGAAAGTTCCAGAAAAACATCTACTTCTGCTTTATTGACTATGCCAAAGCCTTTGACAACGTGGATCACAACAAAATGTGGAAAATTCTTTAAGAGATGGGAAAACCTGACCTGCTTCCTGAGAAATCTGTATTCAGGTCAAGAATCAACAGTTAGAACTGGACATGGAACAACAGACTGGTTCCAAATTGGGGAAAGAGTACATCAAGGTTGTATACTGTCACCTTCTTTATTAAACTTATATGCAGAGTACATCATGTGAAATGCTGGGCTGAATGAAGCACAAGTTGGAATCAAGATTGCTGGGAGAAATAGCAATAACCTCAGATATGCAGATAACACCACCCTTATGGCAGAAAGCAAAGGAGAATTAAAAAGCCTGTTGATGAAAGTGAAAGAGGAGAGCGAAAAAGTTGGCTTAAAACTCCACATTCAGAAAGCTAAGGTTATGGTATCTGGTCCCATCACATCCAGAGAAGGCAATGGCGCCCCAGTCCAGTACTCTTGCCTGGAAAATCCCATGGGCAGAGGAGCCTGGTAGGCTGTAGTCCATGGGGTTGCTGAGGGTCGGACATGATTGAGCGACTTCACTTTCACTTTTCACTTTCATGCATTGGAGAAGGAAATGGTAACCCACTCCAGTGTTCTTGCCTGGAGAATCCCAGGGACGGGGGAGCCTAGTGGGCTGCTGTCTATGGTGTCGCACAGAGTCGGACACGACTGAAGCAACTTAGCTGCAGCAGCAGCCCATCACAGCATGGCAAATAGATGGGGAAACAGTGGAAACAGTGAGAGACTTTTTCCTGGGCTCCAAAATCACTGCAGATAGTGACTGCAGCTGTGAAATTAAAAGATGCTTGCTCCTTGGAAGGAAAGCTATGACCAACCTAGACAGCATATTAAAAAACAGACATTATTCTGTCAAAAAGGTCTGTCTAGTCAAGGCTATGGTTTTTCCAGTAGTCATGTATGGAAGTGAGAGTTAGACCATAAAGAAAGCTGAGCACCAAAGAATTGATGCTTTTGAACTGTGGTGTTGGAGAAGACTCTTGAGAGTCCCTTGGACTGCAAGGAGATCCAACCAGTCCATTCTGAAGGAGATCAGTCTTGAATATTCATTGGAAAGACTGATGCTAAAGCCAAAACTCCAATACTCTGGCCATCTGATACGAAGAACTGACTCACTGGAAAAGACCCTGATGCTGGGAAAGATTGAAGGCAGTGGAGAAGAGGACGACAGAGGATGAGATGGCTGGATGGCATCACTGACTCGATGGATGTGAGTTTGAGTGAACTCTGGGAGTTGGTGATGGACAAGGGAGCCTGGCATGATGAAATTCATGGGGTGGCAAAGAGATGGACACGACTGAGTGACTGAACTAAACTGATATATAAAATCATTACCTTGTACATCTTAAATTTATACAATTTAAGTATAAATTGACAATTTATGTCAATTATATCTCAGTCATGCTATATAAAAATAAAATTAAATATACACTATTTAAAAAAACAATAATGTGGGAAAATTGTTATTTGTGTAGCATCATATGGAGTGACCCATATATTTTATAATTTTCGGGTTCAGTTCAGTCTCTCAGTCATGTTCAATTCTTTGTGACCCCATGGACTGTAGCACACCAGGCTTGCCTGTCCATCACTAACTCCTGGAGCTTGCTCAAACTCACAGCTGGTGATGAGTCAGTGATGCCATCCAACCATCTCATCCTCTGTCAGCCCCTTCTCCTGCTTTCAATCTTTCCCAGCATCAGGGTCTTTCCAATGAGTCGGTTCTTCTCATCAGGTGGCCAAAGTATTGGAGTTTCAGCTTCAGCATCAGTCTTTCCAATGAATATTCAGGACTGACTTCCTTTAGGATTGACTGGTTGGGTCTCCTTGCAGTCCAAAAGGCCCTCAAGAGTCTTCTCCAACACCACAGTTCAAAAGCATCAATTCTTCAGCACTCAGCTTTATTTATGGTCCAACTCTCACATCCCTACATGACTACTGGAAAAACCATAGCTTTGACTAGATGAGCCTTTGTTGGCAAAGTAATATCTCTGCTTTTTTAATATGCAGTCTAGATAGGACTTCCTTGGTGGCTCAGACAGTAAAGTGTCTGCCTACAATGCGGGAGACCCGGGTTCAATCCCTGGGTTGGGAAGATCTCCTGGAGAAGGAAATGGCAACCCACTCCAGTATTCTTGCCTGGAAAATCCCATGGACGGAGGAGCCTGAAAGACTATAGTTCATGGAGCAAGCGTCTTTTAATTTCATGGCTGCAGTCACCAACTGCAGTGATTTTGGAGCCCAAGAAAATAAAGTCTCTCACTGTTTCCATTGTTTCCCATTCTATTTGCCATGAAGCAATGGGACCAGAACTTAGTTTTTTCTGAATGTTGAGTTTTAAGCCAACTTTTCTCTCTCCTCTTTTTAGGGGTAAAGAAGTCCTAAAACGTTTTTCATTTCTACTATGTTCCAGTAATATAACTCTTATCAGTAATTTATAAATGCAGACCTACTTTTCATTTTCCATTCATTTTTTATAAAGTGTCCGGATTTACACAAACATTTTCAAATTGGTAAAATAGTATATCAACTTCAAGTGCTTTCTTTCTTTTGTAAAAACAGAAAACAGTGGTTTCAACACATAAGCATTTGCTTTTTTCACATATCAAGAAGCAGAAAGGAAGTCTGTCTAGGGTGATACAGTTGCCCAACAATGCTGTCACAGATTTAACCTCCTTCTCTCCTACTGTTGCACTGCCTTTAAAGGAACAGCATCATTGTTGCTGTCCTGGTGGGTGGCTGCTGCACCAACAGGAATAAAATCCAGCATTTCAGCTGGTTAACAGAAGGTGGAAAGAAATAAATGCTAAAGAACCATGCTTTCTGGGTATAGTTCTTTAAAATAGCTTTCCCTAAAGTCCCATTCAGCAACTTCCATTTAGAGCTCATTGAGTCATACACACACACCTAATCAAAGTCTCTGGAGCTGCAGAAAGACAGAGAAAATGTAAGCCAAAGAAGACTGGGACTATGTATGAGTGTTAACAATAATAATAATGTAACATAGCGAGCAATAACAAATATTTATCTAGGACCTACTATATATTAGACACTGTCCAAGAGGTATTTTCATTAATTACTTCATTCAATACTTGAAACAACCTTATGAGATAAGTACTATCATTATTCTCATTTACCTATGAGGAAATCAAGGCACAAAGAAATTATGCAATTTGAAGAAAGTCTCTTGGTGAATAAGTGCTCAAGTTGCAACTGAAATGGGTGGAAGAAAAATTTTAACCTAGGTTTACTAAGAAATTAAGAAAGGGATCTTTTGTTTCTTTTACCTTCTGTTAATAAGGCGGCTTTTCACTGAAAGTCAACAAATGTTTAACTAACCAATGAGTTGGGGATTTAAATTTCCAAAAGTCATGTGACATCTTTGATTTCTTTCATCAGTGTTTTATAGTTTTCTATATATAGTTTCTTTAGTTTCTTTAGGTAGATATATTCCTAAGTATTTTATTCTTTTCGTTGCAATGGTGAATGGAATTGATTCCTTAATTTCTTTTTCTACTTTCTCATTATTCATGTATAGGAATGCAAGGGATTTCTGTGTGTTGATTTTATATCCTGCAACTTTACTATATTCATTGGTTAGCTCTAGTAATTTTCTGGTGGAGTCTTTAGGGTTTTCCATGTAGAGGATCATGTCATCTGCAAACAGTGAGAGTGCTGGGCATACACACCGAGGAAACCAGAATTGAAAGAGACACATGTACCCCAATGTTCATCGCAGCACTGTTTATAATAGCCAGGACATGGAAGCAACCTAGATGCCCATCAGCAGATGAATGGATAAGAAAGCTGTGGTACATATACACAATGGAGTATTACTCAGCCGTTAAAAAGAATTCATTTGAATCAGTTCTGATGAGATGGATGAAACTGGAGCCGATTATACAGAGTGAAGTAAGCCAGAAAGAAAAACACCAATACAGTATACTAACACATATATATGGAATTTAGGAAGATGGCAATGACGACCCTGTATGCAAGACAGGGAAAGAGACACAGATGTGTATAACGGACTTTTGGACTCAGAGGGAGAGGGAGAGGGTGGGATGATTTGGGAGAATGACATTCTAACATGTATACTATCATGTAAGAATTGAATCGCCAGTCTATGTCTGACGCAGGATGCAGCATGCTTGGGGCTGGTGCATGGGGATGACCCAGAGAGATGTTATGGGGAGGGAGGTGGGAGGGGGGTTCATGTTTGGGAACGCATTTAAGAATTAAAGATTTTAAAATTTAAAAAATAAAAAACTAAAAAAAAAAAAGTCGTGTGACAAAAAATACCAGAGTAAGAACACCAGTAGGTCCATTATTTAGCAAAGAGCCCATTTGATTTGGCTTGGTTATCCTAAATGATGGTCTTGAAAATGAAATTTGCCTTGATTATGAAATTACTGCTGCTCATAATATTAATCAAAATTCTCCAAGTTAGGCTTCAATAGTATGTGAACCAAGAACTTCCAGATAGTCAACCTGGATTTAGAAAAGGCAGAAGAACCAGAAAGGAAATTGCCAATATCCATTCAATCACAGAAAAAGCAAGAGAACCCCAGAAAAATATCTACTTCTTCTTCATTGACTACACAAAAGCCTTTCACTGTGTGGATCACAACCAAATGTGGAAAGTTCTTAAAGAGATGGGAATATCAGACCATCTTACCTGCCTCCTGAGAAATCTGTATGTTATGAGAAACCTGTATGTTATGTTCTCAGAAGCAGCTGCTGTTGCCTTGACCACAGAACAGCATTTATTTGCTGATTTGGGGACATTTATGTGCAAAGTTGGCTGAGCTGTGGGGATGCTGAACTTCTTGGAATACAAGGCTACAAGTCATGGGTCTGTGAGGCACCTGTAAGTATAATACCCTTGCTGGTCTGTAACCTCACACCCCTGACTCTCTGCTGACTATAGCCTAAACCCAGAGGAAGCTCTGGTGCTTTTACCTGAGATGCATAGACTAAAGTCCGGCCTTCACACACCTCCCATGAAGCAAAGGTTTTCTACTGGGCTTCCTCAAAGATCTCAAGACTCACTGCTTAACACATGCTTATTTGTCTGACCAACTTTTTTTGCTTAACTGAGAAAAGAGGGAGCCAGTCCAAGTCAAGTGGACATTTCTGGAATCTTGCAGTCTTGAGAGTTTTGACCCAAACTCAGTTGACTTCCAGAGACTTACTGCTGGCCTCATAAGTTCAGAGTAAATGGTTTTCTGTACCCCCCACCCTAGGCAACTGCCATGGTTCAACATTATACTGTCCTGAGAACCTTGCGAAAGAACAGGAGAACTCTAAGAATGATGTAGTGGGCAGTGCCACCTCTGATTTCCCTGTCTGTTGAAGGCCTTCAGAAGCTCGTGGTCTAATGGCCTAGTCCCTGCCTACCACCTCCATCGTATCTCTTATGACTGCTTACCCTGTGTCTTATATTCCAGCAATTCCAAGCCATGTAAAGTCCACATCCTCCCCAAAGACAGCCATGCTCTTTCTTACCTGTTTTTAAGTTTCTTTGACATGCCCCCTTCTCAGTAAATGCTCATCACCCCCCACCTCCTGCACCCCACCCCTTTGTTCCCTGTCTTATTGTTAAGACCCTACACTGGTATCATTTCCTTCCTGAGCCTGGTCAATCCAGTTAGAGGGTGGGCACACACCACATTGTTTCAGAACTGTACCAGTTATGTGTCTGTCTCTCCCATTAGATGGTAGCTTCTTTAAAGGAGATACCGAGACACTTTTATCTTTGTGTTTCTGATGCCTGACTCATGGACTACAGCAAAGTAGGCTCTCAAAATAAATGCTGAATAAATTAAATGAATCCATAAGGGTTTCTGGATGGGTAGGAGATTATGGTTTTTTTGTCAAGAGTTTTATTCAAAGGCAGACAGAATAAACAATGTCACAATAATAATAGTTATAGTCTATCTGAATAACTATTATCAGACAAGTATTTTCAGTATATGGAACCCCTGCAGTAATAATCTGAAGTAGATACTGTGATTATCCCTATTAAAATATAAGGGAGTAATTTTGATGATGATAAATACTGCATATAGCAAAAATCAGAATTTAAAATTAAGAAATTTAAGAGATCCACACAAGAGAGAAGTTAAGTATCTTTTTCAAGGCCACACATAGATATACATGTGGAACCTAGCATTGCTATCCAGTGCCATTTTTAATATGCTTAATAAATGACATCTTATCATTTGGAGGTGAATGTAGAAGCTGGCCATGTTGAAAACCAACGGAAATTCCCCCAAATGCCATTAAATTGAATTACTCTACTGGGAAAACTCTTGACAGCAATAGAATCAAGAAATACTCCATCCAGTCTGGGGCTGGAGGAATCTGTGTACACATGTACTCCAAAGGCAGGAACAGCTTGTTAATCTGGCATTTAACTACCAGAAATTTCTGTTAACCATTATTACTGGGAAGAGTTATTGACACATAATGATGGCCCTAAGGTATTGCTTAGTCATGGAGTACCTTCTGAATCATCAAATAAAACTGAAGTTACGTTCAGCTGAAGTTTAGTATTCAGTCTGTTTTATTGTCTTCAATTATTTTAGGTGTTAATAGCATAGATACATTGAAGTCTCTTAAATATTTTATTAATAGTAACCAGAACCTTCCCCTAAAGAGAAAGTTTGATATTATTTCACATCTGTTTATTTTACTTGAAAAGATATGTAAATGTCTGTGTAATTTCAGAAATGCATATTTGTGAGAAAATGCCAATTCATAGTAGCTTTTGGTTATTACAAAATTTTCAACTACCGGGTATAATTTGCTTATTTAATAGATATATGCCAAGCATCTACCATGTGGGCAGGATCTGTATTGAGTACTGGAGTTGCAGATGTGATTAAAATGGGTACAGTCCCTGTCCTCCTATAATAAGAAAATCCATGAAAGTTTTTGATGTTAAGGTAGGAATTCTGATTTTCAAAGGTGAATGCTATCATTAGTAAGACTAAGAGTCCCAGGTCGAATTAAACAAGTACTACAATTGAACTATAAGCCCATTTCTGAGTATCGAAAAGAAGTGATCTGAATGGGGAACTGGGAAATAAGACAGTGTGGTGATCTCTTGGGGATGGACAGATGAGCAGGAGGCATATGGTCCTGTAGTGGGAAGCATTCTTTGGTCAGATTGTTGGAAACCAAAGAGTTTGGACTTTCTCCTGTAGAATAAATGGAAAACAGACTTTGGTCTGCATGCAAATTCATTGGTAGTGTCTACTTGAAGCACTCTTTGGGGAGCTTTATGAGGTCCCCTCTGCATTTCAGAAAAAGTGCTATGAATGAATTTTGAGGTCCACTGATGATATTGGAGGAGGAATGACTACTCCAGTGCAATGAATGCATTTGTCATCCTGTCTATAGAAAACAGAAAACAATCAATCATTCCATATTTATGGGTCATCTTCCACCCCTTGGATAAAGTATTGCTCCAAACCAGACTCAGCACCTTGAGAAGGAAAGAGTTCTAAGCATCTAGGGTCTAAGTACCGAACGTATTAGATGTTGCTCTTAACAATGTAGCTGCAAAGAAGCATATTCATGGTATAGTCAGTTGTCAGTACAGGCTCAAGGAGATATGAAATGCTGACGTTTCTTCATGTACCAGACTTTGATGTATGGAAATGTGCTATTTTCTTACAGGGCAATTCATAGGCAAGGATGGAGAACTAGAGAGAGTGCTTGCATCTTTCCCTAAATGTCTGATGACAAGACACAATCAGGGCATAGGGGAAGGAGGTTAGCACCCTGAAATGATCATCCAAGCAGGCCCTCAGCGTGTTAACCAACCAAATGCACAGGAAGTAGTGTGGGCGGTGAATTAAAGTTTTAGGTCCCCAGTTCCCTTCTCACTAAGAATCTCCAAATCAAGGGTCCACTGCTTGAATTGGCTGTAGCTGTGGATTGGCAGTCTTCTTAGACTGCTGCAGTGCTGGGATTTATTTGCTTTAAAGTTTCCTCCAAAACATCTTTAATAGGCAGATGTAAATCTGGTTTTAGAAAAGGCAGAGGAACCAGAGATTAAATAGCCAACATCTGCTGGATCATGGAAAAAGCAAGAGAGTTCCAGAAAAACATCTATTTCTGCTTTATTGACTATGTCAAAGCCTTTAACTGTGTGGATCACAAGAAACTGTGGAAAATTCTGAAAGAGATGGGAATACCAGACCACCTGACCTGCCTCTTGAGAAACCTGTATGCAGGTCAGAAAGCAATAGTTAGAACTGGACATGTAACAACAGACTGGTTCCAAATAGGAAAAGGAGTACGTCAAGGCTGTATATTATCACCCTGCTTATTTAACTTATATGCAGAGTACATCATGAGAAACACTGGCCTGGAAGAAGCGCAAGCCGGAATCAAGACTGCCGGGAGAAATATCAATAATCAGATATGTAGATGACACCACTCTTACGGCAGAAAGTGAAGAGGAATAAAAAGCCTCCTGTTGAAAGTGAAAGAGGAGAGTGAAAAGTTGGCTTAAAGTTCAATATTCAGAAAACTAAGATCATGGCATCTGGTCCCATCACTTCATGGGAAATAGATGAGAAAACAGTGGAAACAGTGTCAGACTTTATATTTTCAGGCTCCAATATCACTGCAGATGGTGATTCAGCCATGAAATTAAAAGACGCTTACTCCTGGGAAGAAAAGTTATGACCAACCTAGACAGCATATTAAAAAGCAGAGACATTACTTTGCCAACAAATGTCCATCTAGTCAAGGCTATGTTTTTTCCAGTGGTCGTGTATGGATGTGAGTGTTGGACTGTGAAGAAAGCTGAGGGCTGAAGCATTGATGCTTTTGAACTGTGGTGTTGGAGAAGACTCTTGAGAGTCCCTTGGACTGCAAGGAGTTCTAACCAGTCCATGCTAAAGGAGATCAGTCCTTGGTGTTCATTGGAAGGACTGATGCTGAAGCTGAAACTCCAATACTTTGGCCACCTCATGTGAAGAGTTGACTCACTGGAAAAGACCCTGATGCTGGGAGGGATTGGGGGCAGGAGGCGAAGGGGACTACAGAGAATGAGATGGCTGGATGGCATCATCGACTTGATGGATGTGAGTTTGGTTAAATTCTGGGAGTTGGTGATGGACAGGGAGGCCTGGCATGCTGCAATGCATGGGGTTGCAAAGATTCAGACATGACTGAGCGACTGAAGTGAACTGAACTGAAACCTGTATGTTCTGCTTACAACGAGTCTTGTACATAAGAGGTAAAGAAGGGACACAGAAAGTTTTGCTAAATTCTCCTTCTACAGGAAACTAGAATAAAAGTGAATTAAAACTCCAATGTGGGTTTTTCATCGTTAATAACTCTTAACAATAAACATACACACCTTGTGTTTATGCAAAGTAATGTGGAGAATTTGTGGAGCTCTTTGTGGAATTTGTGGAGTTCCAGATGATTACAGCCCACATTTTTTGAGCATAGTCACCTAAAATATTTGGATAATTGGAGAAAATGGCATTTATTATTTGAATTATCTGAAATGCTCCACTTCAGCAGACTGTATAGACCTGTATGCAGGTCAAAAAGCAAGAGTTAGAACTGGATGTGTAACAATGGACTAGTTCCAAATTGGAAAAGGAGTACACCAAGGCTGTATATTGTCAACCTGTTTATTTAACTTTCACCATGCTAAATGCCAGGTTGGATGAAGCACAAGCTGGAATCAAGACTTCAGGGGAGAAATATCAATAACTTCAGATATGCAGATGACACCTCCCTTATGGCAGAAAGCAAAGAGGAACTAAAGAGACTTTTGATGAAAGTGAAAAAGGAGAGTGAAAAGTTGGCTTAAAACTCCACATTCAGAAAACTAATGGTACCCGGTCCCATCACTTCACGGTAAATAGATGGGGAAACAATGGAAACAGTGAAAGACTATTTTCTTGGGCTCCAAAATCACTGCAGATGGTGACTGCAGCCATAAACTTAAAAGACACTTGCTCCTTGGAAGAAAAGCTCTGACCAACCTAGACAGCATATTAAAAAGCAGAGATGTTACTTTTCCAACAAAGGTCCATCTAGTCAAAGCTATGGTTTTTCCAGTAATCATGTATGGATGTGAGAGTTGGACCATAAAGAAAGCTGAGCACTGAAGAATTGATGCTTTTGAACTGTGGTGTTGGAGAAGACTCTTGAGGGTCCTTTGAACCACAAGGAGATCCAACCAGTCAATCCTAAAGGAAATCAGTCCTGAATATTCACTGGAAGGATTGATGCTGAAGCTGAAACTCCAACACTCTGGCCACCTTATGAGAAGAACTGACTCATTGGAAAAGACCCTGATGATGGGAAAGATTGAAGGCAGAAGGAGAAGGGGCTGACAGAGGATGAGATGGTTCGATGGCATCAGTTTGAGCAGGCTCTGGGAGATGGTGATGGATAGGAGTTTGAGTAAGCTCTGGGAGACAGTGATGGACAGGAAAGCCTGGCATGCTACAGTCTATAGGATTGCAAATAGTCAGACACGACTGAGTGACTGAGCAACACAACTAATATTAGTAATGTCCTGATTATAGGCCTTTTATACCAACAGGTCTGAGGACATTGCAGAGCACAGTAGATACAGTGAAAGAAAGGACCACTTAATGAACGTGGCCTGCAACGAAAGTGCAGGACCAATTTTCATATCTTGGGTAATACTGCCTGTGTTTAAAGTGATAGACTTATGACTTTAAAACTCATTCTGAGAAATGGGACTGATTCACGGTCTCACCAAAATTCTAATAAGGATAATATCCCCCCAAACACTTCAGTTAAATCTTGCCACTCTCAATGTGGTAGTCATTACTGCTACCAATGCTTTTGGAGCATGCAGTTAAGACTGTAAACATTACCCCCATGTGGTTTGGGAAGTGCCATATGTCTAAATCTGCCCATTGAGCTGTAAGTGAAAGGATCACATATTACTTCCAGGCCAGAATATTCCATTGTGATTTAGAAACCTAGAACTCTCTTGCTTCTACCATTCAAGATGAAAACTGCTTTGTCAGCCTTGGTTCCACAGAGAGGAGGTATAGAGTGGAGCAGAGCCCCCAGCTGACCTGCAATATACATGAAATAAACCACTAAGATTTGAAGGTTTCTTGTTACTGCAGCACAACCCAGCCTACCCTGACTGTTGTACTGGGTCAGTCATTTACTCATTTAAATGAATAAGAACCCACTCTGTGTCAGATACTGTCTTAGGCCCTCTTAATATATCAGTAAATTAGGGCAGTTCTTGGCTTCCTGAAACTTAGACTCTAGTGGAAGAATCTAGTGAGATCTAATTCAGCAACTCTTCAGCCCAGAGAGAAAGGAATAGACTATAGAAGAAAATTAACCCTTCTCCTCAAAGACAAAACTAAAATTAGAAAACTCCTTCCTGTTAAATTCTCTTAATAATCTTCTCTTAAAGGAAGCCAAGTCCAGAGGGCACTGGTCCCTCTGCTCCTTCCCCAGGACACCAAAGGATGTTCAAATCCTATCTGAATTTTGAACTTTTAAGTTAAATGATTTGGAAAGTTTACAGAAGGGAATTCGGGAGAAAGAGCAGGATTTAGTAAAGTGTGAACGTGTGAAGGAGTCTTCTCAATTGCAGAAGATAAAAATCACAGAGATGGGAAAGTGTAGATTCTCCTCCCTCAACCAAATGGACCACAGAAGCATCAAGTTATAGGATGAATAAATTCGCCAAAACATCAACTTGAGCTCCTGAAATAGTTATTTCATTTTGCATAAGACTCTGTAGTACTCACAAAGAAACGTTCATTTCCCACAGGATGAAGCCCATTTTTCCTTGAGAGGAATCCTGAGCAGATACACAAATAATTAAACTGAAATAGACCATTTTAACCCCAACTGCAGTTCAAACACCCCAGCCATCAAAGCGGGCCAGCCAAAACCAGCTGCTTAAGATCATCCTTTGAGGTTCAATGAACTGGGGCTTTGTTAGACCAGGAGTGAGAAAGGATTTCAAAGACAAGGGCCCTCCTTGGGAAATGATTTCCTGATGACCTCTTCAAATTACATGCTTTTTCTCATAATACAGTTAGCCCCCTAATCCTTATTCCCTCCCCTGTGAATCTCTCCTAAGCCCCTCAGCCAGCCCCTCAGAAGAGAAAGATGGGAGGAATGGCCACATCTCCCCAACCCATGACAAAATTTCACATATTAACTTTGTCCTCCATAACACAAAATGAGCAAGGGATAAGTTTTTCTCCTGTTTCTGACTCTACAGGCTCTGCATAACTTGAGTCTGTGTTTTTCTATAATGGTTTAATTTGAAAAACAAAAAGATGCTAAATTTGAAGACTAGTAATCATATCACTCTGAGATGCAAGCATCACTGTCACTTTAATAGCTCCATTTACAACAATTTCTGAAGGTTTTTTTTTTAAATATTTTGGTCATTTTGTTTGGATTTTTTAGCTAAAACACACGTTTAAGCTTTAACATCAGGTGTTGCTTTTTCCCCCTGTAAATTATGATAACTTTTAAAATTATACTTACCATAAATTCAGCTGCCCAGCTTTGACCTAAGGCTATTATTATTATTGCTCAGAACTTTATCAAAGGGCTTTCTTACCTAAGGAGTTAATATTACAGTACCAGAAGAAAAGGAAATAGGAGGAAATGAATATGAACCCAGTTCCTAGAAGCAAACACACACCCTGGGACTCAATATTAGTTATGTTGAGAGCATTCATAATAATCCGTTGTTTAAAAAAAAAAACAAAAACGCTTGTCTGGAAAACAGGATTGGGGGTGAGAATTCTGTTTTTGGACTTTCGCTTGTTGGATGACCTCAGGAAAGTAACTCAGTGCACAGACTGTCTGCCAGCCATTGTACAAACCATTTGTCATGAATTAACTCACTTACTCTTCATGTCATCACCTTTGTGGCAAGTATTACTATCATCCCCACTCATGAGATAAGGGAATCTGATGCACAGGGAAGTTAAATAAGTTACCAAAGGTCACAGGTTTCAAGGTAGGTCCTTGCCCTTAACTTCTTTTTTTTTTTTAATCACTGGAAGTTCTGGAAAGTCTCATATAGGTTCACTAGCATAAGCTTCCAAAATCTTTACTTTTGAAGACACACCCTACCGCTTTGTTTTTTAAAATTATGTATAATTCCACCAGTGACTTCATGTTTTCTGATTTTTTTCCCCTTTAAAAAAAATTTTTTTTTTGAAGACTTGAATCAAGACCTTAGATGAAATCTTTGGCTTAGGTTAAAATTTTTAAAGGAGATGACAGATGAAGAAGGGAGAAAACTTCATCGATTATCTCTTTTTATTGTCTTGTTTTTTAAAGTTGGTTTATTATTAATCCTTGAGCATCTTAAAGGAGCCACTTTGAGCTCTATGCATGGTCTTACTTTTCTTAAGGGGATAAAGGCATCATCAGTGCACTGAAAAAAGCTTAAAAAGATGGAAACCAACAAGAATATGTCATGTAAGTATATATTCATTCCTTTGCATTGTTTCTGTTTTGAAATAGCCAAACCCATTAAAACAAGAATAATCTAGGACCTAACACATTTCACTTTTATCTTAAATCTTGTGTAATGCCAGAAGGACATTATAGCATCGTGGCTCAGCTCAAGGACTCCAGAGGCAAATGCCTGGTTTAAAAACCTGTCTCTCCAACTTGTTCAGAGTGTGAGAATGTTATTTCACCTCTCTGTACCTCAGTGAACTCATGAATAAAAAAATGACATCAGTACCTTTCTCCCAAGGTTGTTTTGAAGTCAGCATGCCATGGGATGAATATTAATCACATGATAAATATGTGATGGCTATTATTCTAATGATTTTATAATTATAAGAACCCAATTACAGCTCTAATCATAACCTTCTCACTTTCTGAAGCAAAACTTCTTTCATTAACTCTACACATAGGAAAATTAATTACTTAACAATTATTTTTCAGCATTTTCTGCAAACCAGGCACTGTTTTAAGTGCTTTGCAAGTATTAACCTGGGTATTCTTCCCACCCCACCAAGTGGGTACTGTTACCACACCCATTTTACAGGAAAGGAAATTGAGGTGCAAGGAGGTTAAGAAATCTGCCCAACATCACTATGATAATATATGATAGAGCTGGGGTTCATATCCAAGCCACTGGTCCCATAGCCCCCAGTCCTGCCCCACTCCGCTCTGCTCTGAAAGCTCACCAGCTGCTTTGCTCCTCCCCCTCCACTCCATCCCCACTCAGGACCTTTGCATAAGCAGCTTTGTCAGCCTGGAACACATGTGCACTGACCTTGAATATCTATTCACTTGGATAATTCTACCCCTTTCCTCCCCCAGGACTGGACTGTCTCCTCTGTCGCCTCCTCCTTTCCACCAGGTGCTCAGCAGGTCATTCATTCATACCTCCCCTAAGGTTCATCACTGCAATCCAGCAATCACTCCTCATTATTGCTGCTGTGCTGTTTGCCAGAGTGCCTCACAGTGCCCTGATCTCCACAAGGTTAAGAGCTGAGCTTTAGTTTTGTTCGTGCTTACAACCATAATACCTGGGAGTACGTTAGCTTATATAATATTTGCTCTTGTTGTTGTTCAGTAGCTAAGTCGTGTCCAGCTCTTTGTGACCCCATGGGCTGCAGCATGCCAGGCTCCCCTGTCCTTCACTGTCTCCTGGAGTTTGCTCAAATTTGTGACCATTGAGTTGGTGTTGCTATCCAACTATTTCATCCTCTGCCACCCCATTCTTTTGCCTTCAATCTTTTCCGCATCAGGGTCTTTTCCAATTATGCAATATACTGTATCATGGTATAGATAATACTGTTTTAATATATTACCTAGTATTATATTATTTATAATTTTATATTATATAATATTTTACATATAGTGCATATATATGCAACTCTTATGGGGTTGCTTTGAGGATTAAATGAGCTTTTTCATGTAGAGTGTGCAGATCAGTTTTGCCCCATAGTAAGTGCTCAGAAGGACAGCTCTTATTATAATTAACTGTCATGGACCTTATAGTCTGGGGGTGGCGTGGGGAGAGGACAGACCGATCCTGTCCCCAACTACAATACAATGGGATAAAGAGATATTTGGTCAAACAGTTTGAAGTCATTTGAAGTCATTTTTGGCAGTCAAAAATGGTTAAGAAGAGGCAGTTTTGTTTGATACAAATTAAAGTGGTCAGAGCATGTAGAGAAAGGAGCAGTCGGTTTTGCTTGGAGAAGTAAAGAAAAACTTCACAAAGAAGCTGGACCTTGATGGAATCCTGCAGGCTGAGTAGACAGTCACTGAATAGAAAAGAAGAGAGATGAGAAAGCAGGACCAACAGACTCTTATGGGCATAACTCAGAACCCATGCCAGAATTTAGACTAGAAGAAACCAAATTACAGCTCTTATTCAAAGTTCATTCACAATGTTATAAGATTTATTAGTGGCTTCTGAAGAGTTAAGAGCACTCTTTTGAGTGCCCATGGACTTCGGTGCCAGACTGACCTGGTTTGAATCCCAACTCCTATATTTACTAAGTGAACTTGATCAGAAGACAACTTCTGTGAGCATCATTTTTCCTTATCTGCAAAACAAGTTCAATAGGACTTTATCTTACTGGACTGCTATAAAGATTAGAGATGCTGCAGATACAGTAGTCCTTTGGTATCCAATGTTCCAGGATATCAGGTATCCATGGACAAAAAAATCCACTGGATCCTAAGTCCCTTACATTCCACCCTCCTGAACTGCAGTTTTGTACTGTGAATACAAAGGACTGACTTTATGTAAAGTACTTTGTGGATTACCTAACATATTAATAGTTTTCAATTAAGAATGGCCTGTATTAATAGTATTATTAATGTCTTGGAGGACTCAGTGCTCTATAGAAACCAACTCACTGGCAACATTCAAGGACTAGTAGCACCACCTATTAAGTCCAGGCAACTAAAGATAGATACTATGATTTCCCAGCCAGAAGGCTTTAAAAGCCAAGAACTATTGTGTTGAGAAGATGCACTATCCTCCCCCAAAACATCAACTAATATTTGTGTAGCAGTTTTCCATATGTGAAGCACTTTCCTATGGATTAACTCATTTGCTCATCTCAGCAGCTTTATGAAGAAGTTTCTATTATTGTCTACATTTGAGGGGAAATAAACTTCACAGAAGTCCAGGCCTCAGAGAAATTCCCATGACAGCAAGTGGCAGAGTTGGGAGGCTCAATATAATTGAAAATGTAGATAATGTCTTTGTCTATTCCTTAAAAGACTGAACACAGAATTTATTTTGAAGGTTTAGGAAGCTGTAACCTGACAGTCTCAGTTAAGAATGATAATGTGGGAGATTATACAATCATAAAATTTTGTGTGGGGCCCATCAACAATCATCTCTCTTAGTCTTCTCATTTTACAAAAAGAAAATTGAGAAAAGAGCAACTAAATGACTCTTCTGTAGTCACTTTGAAAATTCATGGTTGTACTTCTAGTTAGAGGTGGCAGATTTAACATATGCTTTACATTACACTCCATCTCCCAAACTCAGTAAAAAAGACAATAAAAGGATTGATTTTAAAGACATTAACCCATAAGGACAAAAAGAATAAGAAGGAAAACAACAACAACAACATTTTGGAAGATAGAAAGCAGATGGTTGAGGGGCAACAGGCTTAGCAGGCTCATGAAGCTGAAATTTAAGTTGACAGTGGGGGAAGCCCAGAAGCAACCTGATTTGCACTGCAAAATACCAGAAAGTCTCAGAAAGCAGCAGCAAGAAGTACCTCTGAAAGTGGGTGTGCAGCCGAAGCTGATATAGGACTTGCTAACTGCGTTTGAGAAGTGGTCCCCTCACCCTCTGGCAGAAGACTGAAGACTGACTCTCCAGTAAGGCTGTTAACAGTAAGACTCTAAACCAAAGGATGACAGGCATAACTGAAGGCAGGAATGTCCAACTGACAACAAGGGATTCATTAAATCACACATTCTGAATGATGAGAATCTCAGCCTCTTGTCTCAGCTTAGTTCCTGGAACTGAGAGCCATGCCGTAATCCCCTAGGCTAAAGGCTGAATGACTCTGGTCTGGGAACTCTGACCCAGCCCAACATTAATATTTAAAGATACTGATGGCCAGGTATCCAGCTGATCCATTTAGATCAGCTTAGTGACACATAGGAGTCAACAAGTCTTATCCATGTACATAGATCTTTCCTCAGCTGCTCTGTGCTTCTCTCTTAAGATGGCCAGATATATATGGAATTTAGAAAGATGGCAATGATGACCCTGTATGCAAGACAGCAAAAAAGACACAGATGTGTATAGCGGACTTTTGGACTCAGAGGGAGAGGGAGAGGGTGGGATGATTTGGGAGAATGGCATTGAAACATGTATACTATCATGTAAGAGTCGAATCACCAGTCTATGTCCAATGCAGGATACAGCATGCTTGGAGATGGTGCACGGGGATGACCCAGAGAGATGTTATGAGGAGGGAGGTGGGAAGGGGGGTCATGTTTGGGAACGCATGTACCCCCGTGGTGGATTCATGTCAATGTATGGCAAAACCAATACAGTATTGTAAATTAAAATAAAGTAAAAAAAAAAAAAAAAGATGGCCAGATTTAGCAAATAAAAACTGTGATATTTAACATATACTGAAAATGTATTCATTGTTTATCAAAAGTTCAAATTAAATTATACTGTATCTCACCTGGCAACCCTATCCTCTCTTAAATAAGAATGGGCAGCCAAGAATCACCAAATGTTTGAGGAAAGCTTCAACACAAAGACAATGACTAAATCACACAAATGGGAGAAAAGGGACAAAAAGACCAAAAAAGGATGCAAAGAAAAGAATAATTTCAAAAATTCTGCCACTTCTTTTCTCAGCAATTTAAGAAAGGATGTTGTACCTTTGAAATAGGTTCAGCTTGTTTTTAAAAGAAATAGTCAAAAAACATTGAAGAGCTATTGCTAATTAAATTTATGATAGCAGATGAAAAACTCAATAGAAGTGTTTTAAGGGAAAATAGAGTTATAGAAAAAGAAAACATGGGGAATGGAGCAGGGGGAGAAATAATAAAAGAAATAATTCAAGAAAATTCTCCAGAACTGAAGAATATGAGTTTCAGATGCAAAAGACCCTCTGAGCACAAAGGATGACAAAATGCCCTCAGTAATGGAAATGAACAAAAAAAAAAAAAAAAAAAAGGAGGGAGGGATTGAGCTAAGAGCTATGTCTGTTTTAGTACTAGGAGTTCAGGATGAAAGATAATATGTTACTAAAAGGTGAAAGTGAAGTCGCTCAGTCCTGTCCGACTCTTTGCGACCCCGGTGGACTGTAGCCTACCAGGCTCCTCCGTCCATGGGATTCTCCAGGCAAGAATACTGGAGTGGGTTGCCATTTCCTTTTCCAGGGGATCTTCCCGACCCAGGGATGGAACCCAGGTCTCCCACATTGGAGGCAGACGCTTTAACCTCTGAGCCACCAGGGAAGCAATATGTTAATATGTTTGATAAATATAAAACAATTTGGTTATAGTTGCTCTAGCCTAGGACTTTCCTGCTGGCTCAGACAGTAAAGAACCCACCTGCAATGAGGGAGACCTGGGTTCCATCCCTGGCTTGAGATCCTCTGGAGGAGGGCATGGTAACACACTCCAGTATTCTTGCCTGGAGAATCCCCAAGGGCAGAGGAGCCTGGTGGGTTACAGACTCTGGGGTCGCAAAGAGTTAGGCATGATTGAGCAACTAAGCACAGTATGGCCTAGAAATAAATACAAGAGTTTAATAAATCTATCAAGCTTTAAGAAATGAGGTTTTATAATAATGATATACATGAATAAGCACATGTAGTGAAAAGAACTCTGGATCAAGGATCAGAGACACACATTCTAGTCCTATGTCTGCCCCTGTGTGACTTCATACATATCACTTCACATCTCTGGACAGTTTTATCATGAGGGTTTAGAATTTCTAGAATCCTATTTGCTTAGGCAATCATGAAATATATGGCATTAAACATAATTGAGTACACAATTAAAATAATTTTTAAAATTCATATCCCAATAATACTTATTAAATATACAATCCTTTTTTCTTAAATTTTACATATTATTTCATTTTTATATAATAAAAAATTTACATTTCTATAGTACTTCACAGGTTTCATTCATTCATTCTCCAAATTCCAAATGATGTGAGGTATACATAATGAATTATACAGGCATTGCACCTGCCTTCTTGGAGCTTTTATTCTAATAGGGAAGATAGTAACTTTCTAAAGAAACAAATAAATACATTTCTATGTAGGATAAATGTTATGAAGGAAAATAGGATTCTGTGAAAGAAAATAATAAAGGGGATCACTTTTAGATTTGGTGATTAGCAAAGGAATTTCTGAAAAAGTAGCTTTTAAAATGAGAATAAATAAGAGTTTTGGCAGGTAAAGAGTAGGAGAAACAGCTTATCAGGTAAAGGAGGAAATACATATGAAGGCCTTGAGGGGGAAGTCATGCTTTCAGGGAAATGTTGGTTGGCCAGGATGGATGTGTGATATTCTCCAGAGGAAGAATGGTGTGGGATAAAAGATAGGGATCAGATTATTCTGGGTCTTTGAGTCCATGAAAGAAGGTTGAGTTTTATTTTTAGGGCAACAGGAAGGCGGCACTAAATTATTTTCAGCATGGTGTGACCTCCAATTTACAATGTATGATCACTCACCATTATTTTATCTCTTTGGATCTTCAATGTTATGCTTTGAGATAAGCAGTGTGTTGATATACTGCACTGAGAAAAGAAGCAGAGAGGTTAAGTGTTTATCTTGTGAACAGGTCCAATAGTGAGTTAACATGGGCAGACCCAGAGCAAGACTTGGGTTTTCCAACACCACTTAGTACAGTGCCTGATGCATAATCTCAATAAACATTTGTTAAACGAATGTACGTTACACCAAAACATTCTAGCTACTGAGATCCATGGGTCTTTTGGTAAAGAAAAATTGTTAAATCAGCCACCAGAGGGAGTGTATACTTCCCCCATGTAATAGAAACATTGACCTTGGCAAAGACAACTGGCAGGAAAAAAAATTTTTAACTGAACAAAGTGCTTTCTCCAGTTTATACCAAAAAAGATTTCATGAAATAGAACTGGCAGTATCACAACAGAACCTTTGTTATGTGTTTGAGCCGGCCATCTGTCCATGAGACTCAGTTGTGGACAGCCTCCTGACTTAGAGTTCGCCTGACTTTGTAAAAAAAAAAAAAAAGTGGTTCCTCCAAAGTAAAGTGTAATGAAATGGAAGCAGCAATATTTCCTGACACGATTCAAACTGTACATGCTGAACAAAACACTTCTTATTTTTTTCACCCAACCCTGCTGTTTTGAATTTCCTTGAACTTGCTTCAAAATAAAGTTTGGGAAGAAGAAAACTTTGCCTGTGGCACAGAAGTGGTCCAAGATGGCTAGAGGAGTCTACCTGTTGAAGAGTGAGATCAAATTGCTGTTTCCATTCTGCAGCCAGGGGAAAGAACTACATACAAACGCATCTGGAAACGACACACACACACACACATAAATAAAATACGTGGTTTAAGACATGGCTTTAAAAGATTTGGATCCTACCAGCCAACCACATTTTTCTCCATTTAATAAAGATATAATTTTGTCAACAGCCATTTGACAAAATTTTTTGTAGTTCTCAGCCAATGTGTGAACTGGATACAGATATACAGGTCATCAACTTTTACCTGAGTTGAGAGCTCAAGGAAAGTTTCCAAAAGAGTCCCCTAAAAGTAAATCAGCCATCTATAATCAATCAACAAGAACTGATTGGTCAAGCACTATGTGCTAAGAACAGGATTTAATCTTGAGGGAGAAACAAACAAGGGACTGACACACAGTTCCTACACTCAATAGTCAACTCTTTTTTGTTAGTTATTAAGTATATTTTCCAAATATTCTATTTTTTTTTAATTTAGAGAACTAATATCCAGGGAGTTGACTGAATTTTATTTTTTTGCTTCTGATTGTATAGGGTCATGAAAAAACAAAGACCAGTAAGGGATCTCCTGATGGTTCCATAGTGAGGTACAGAAACTTCCTTTATTTGTCTTTCCTTAAATCTTCTCACAGGCAGAATGTAGGGAAAGAGAATTGGGTGTTGGGAGAGAGTCTAGGGGACTTTGTGCTCATCACCTTGGAAGTCGAATTATTACGAAGCTTTGTGTTGTTTAGTTGCTAAGTCATGTCCAACTCTTTGTGACCCCATGGACTGTAGCCAGTCAGGCTCCTCTGGTCATGGGATTTCCCAGGCAAGAATAATTGGAGTGGGTTACCATTTCCTTCTTCATACAAAGCTTTGGGCATTTTTTTTTTTTAAATAAGACATATCAGTTCCATAACATCCTCGCCCTAGAATCTTCTTGGTATATTACAATTGGACTTTTATATTTTCTTTCTCCATTAACTTATTTAAATAGGAATTCATGATCACTCTAAAAATGTTGGTGAGAGTAGTATTTTTGAGTATAAATGAGTTTGTGGTGAGAATGTTTATGTGTGGTGACTAGTAGCTAGCATTTCCAGTCATTAATTAAAATAAAAAATAAATAGAAGAAAAAAACTTTTCAAAACAGAAGAAATCAATTTTAAAGTTTTCTAAAATTACAGTGTGTTTTTATTTTTTAAACTTCAACATTCCAAAATATGTATCAGAGACACCTATGTAGAAGCTATTGGCTCAGGTGCTATGCAAGATTCTAAAAAGGTCTAGGATATATTCTTTCCCCCTAAAGTTCTTGGGAACTGGAGAAGTGAGAAGCAGGGATATCAGGCTCTCAAAACAGGCAATATTAAGCTGACAGTGGTCAGGAACACAAGGAAGCCCAGACTAAGCTTTGTAGGAATATAGGGAAGAGACAGCTTCCGCTGCATTTGAGTGAACATTTTGAGTGCTCTTGAGGGTGTTGGGCAAAAGAAAGAATATAAACAAAGGGACAGAGATTGGAAATCACTCTGGGTATAACTAGGAAATACTTCCATCTCATTTGACTAGAAAATAGGCTAATTATAGGACTGTAGGGGCTTCCCAGGTGGCACTAGTGGTAAAGAATCTGCCTGCCAATGCAGGAGATGCGAGATGCGGGTTCAGTCCCTGGGTAAGGAAGATCCCCTGGAGAAGGTAATGGTAACCCACTCTGGTATTCTTGCCTGGAAAATCCAACGGGCAGAGGAGCCTGGTGGGCTACAGTCTGGGGGATCACACAGGGTCAAACACTCAGTGACTAGTCAGTAAGTGACTAAGCATGTACGCACGCATAGGACAGTACTGTTAAGCCTGGAACTATCTTTAGGCTCAACTTGTGGAAAGACCTGTATGGCATTTTGAAGACTCCGAATTTAACTGAGCAGAGAGGTGAAAGGGTGAAAGACTCTCCTCAGAAGTGGCTTCAAGAAGATTGATTTGGCTGAGGAGCACAAGACAGAAACAAAACAAGAACACAAAATCACAAAAACAAAACAAGAACACAAAATCAAGGAGACAACCGCCTCACAGGTTATTGCAGGAATCCAGGCAAGAAGAGATCATGTAATGTAAACTGAGGTGAAAACATGTGGAAGGAAAAGCAGGGGGCAGAGGCAAGAGAAAACTCAGAGAACAAATGTAAAAAGTGAGTTAAATAAATGGAGTGAGACAGTCACATAGTTTCAGTTTGCTAGTGTAATATTTGTAGCACTTATAAGAAGAAAGAAGTTAGAAGGCTGACTAGGTTTCAAAAAAGGAAATGTGATTTTGGTTTTGAAAACTCATTTATGCTAAAATGCCAGCAGTACATATAAAGAGAGAAGTCCAGCAGATTGTTGGAATTAAGGGTCTGGAATCTAGGAGGCAAGCGAGTCCTGGAGGGAAGTTCTATAGAGGTAAGGAGGGGTCACTGAGGCCATGGCACTGGATAACACTACTGAGAGAGAGAAGGAAAGGCGGGGAAAGAGGAGGAGAGAAGGGAGCAGAGAGACTCTTTGAGAATGTTTTCCTTTTCTTTTCCTCAGCTGAGGAGGAGCCACTTAGAAAACCTGAGAAAAACTATTCTTGTTTCAGGAGGAGAACCACTGCTATTGCAACGTACAGGAGTCCTTTCAAGAAGAAGAGGATGTCAGCAGGGTCATTTTAAACCCTGGAGTGGGTAAAGGTGAAGGTAAGATTGACAGGAAAAGAAAAAGCTGTTTTGGGACCTCCTTGGTGGTCCAGTGACTAAGACTACACTCCCAAAGCGGGGAGCCTGGGTTCAATCCCTGGTCAGGGAACTAGATCCCACATGCCACAAACTAAACATTCCACGTACTACAATAAACATCATAGATTCTGCATGTCGCAGCTAAGATCTAGTACAGCCAGATAAATAACTTTTTTTTTGAAAGAAAAAGTTTGTTTGAGGAATTGATTTGAAAGTGAAGTTAAGTATGGCACCAATTATTAAGACAGGTTCAAATGATGTCATTTGGGCAGAAGTCACTTTGCAAGGGAAACTGAGAAAGAGGAGCCAACCAGTGGAGACTACCAATTCAACAGTTCTAATGAGGAAGGAAACAAGAGGACTGTGGTGCCAGTTTCCAGGTTAAGAGGTATGTGTGTTGGTTTTACATGCTGGGAGGGAGTGAGGGTCCTTTGCAAAAATGAGGTAAGGAGCTTTTGGAAAGCGTGAGGTCACTCAAGACAGGATAAATTAATTATCCAAGAGAGAAGACCATTGGGTGATCATGAGCCCCAGGGGTGCCTTTCACTTAGCAAGGAGGGCAAAGGTTTTGTCAGCTGAAGGGAAGGAGGAGAACGGATAAAAACAGAGACAAGAGAACAAATCTTCAAGGAGGAGAGGAATGGTGAGTGAGGAAGATAGATCTTCTCAATGAAGTGGTTGAGAGTCAGGTGGGAGGGTGGGACTGAGGGTTTGAGAATCACAGAGAAGCATTACACAACCCCTTGGGTGCGGGTTGGGGGCTGCAATGGGAGGAAAATATAAGGGAACGAAATTACTGCTAAGTGGCAAAGATTTTTTTCTCTCTGGGTTCCTGTGGGCCCTCACTTTCAGGCCTGAAACTGCTCCCTACCAGACTTCAAAGCCACTTGAAGGGTTGACACTTGTAGCTTGGTAATTCCAAGCATTCGGATCATGCCACCCGACACTGCAGTGAAAGGCTTTTCCAGGTCCCTCATGCAAGAAAAGAGACGCCAAGGAGCAAGGCAAAGAAGTATCACTAAAAAAACTAGGACTGGACCTCGGCCATCTTTCTACCTCTCTCTCCGCTAACATGTCAGAACCAGGGAAATGCCTGACCTCGCTTCTTGGGAAGAGTGAAGTATGTGTATCAAAATACATAAATCCTAAAAGCCTATTGTGAAGGGCAGAGCCCTCATTATTTGTATTTTGATCACTTTTAAATATTTTTAAAGTGAGCGCTTCCAGGGGCAAGGTAAATAGTCCCATTTTGTGGGGCGCTTGATTAAATTCCAAACATATCATTTTGTGGGGCATGCCTGCAGATTCTGATACCTTTGAGCAGGTTTGCCAAGAAAGCGCAAATGTGAGAGGAGCCCAGCGAAACAAGGAAACTATTCTCCCAGCGGCAGGTTGCAGGGCTGTGCAAGGGAGAGCCAGCCGACTTTTGTCTCCCCACTGAAGGGGAGATTAGAATGGAATAAATTAGCGATGTGGGCCTGAGTTGTTACTACATAACAATAACACTCTGTGCTCCATTCAAGGAATGCCAAGCCCTTTGACAAGACTCTTGCTTTCTCTTTGGACTTCACCCCGGAGGTGAGGAAGGGCACAGGCTAAGCGCATCCCAGGTCCAGAGAGAAGTGTGCCTCCCCACCCACTTACCATAGTCTCACTCTCTGCTCCTTCTCTACCAACTTCTTGCCTTCCTTTCCTTTCTGACCATCTCCACCCATCCTTCATCATGCAGAAACCTGCCCAGAAGGAAACAAAACTGTACTGAGCATCCACTTATAGTAGCAACCAAGGCATTCATTTACTGGACCATTATGTGATCATCACAAAGACTGAATAGACAAGGGATAGTCAAGTGATGGTCACATATATTTAATGATTGATTTGGCATTGATCCTTGAATTGGGAATATCCCTTGCAGAAGGGAATTGCTATCCAGTCCAGTATTCCTGCCTGAAGAATTCCATGGATGGAGGAGCCTGGCGGACTACAATCCACGAGTTCGCAAAAGAGACAGCCATGATGGAGCAACCAACACTTTCACTACTTTTACTTTTTTGATATAGCTACCAACCAAACAGAATGATATGGAAGCTGCACTGGAGCCCAGGATTAGAGGCACTTACCACGCTGGGCATTACCTCCTAGTTGCTGGAGTGTGGAACTTTCATCAACTGGAATTATTTCAATGTTTAGACAACAAGGACTGTTGAATCTTGGTCCTGAGCTATCTCCATATTACAGATAAAAATGGGTCCACAGAGGCTTTAAATACTTTACCCCCAAACCACAAATTGATTATAGGCTTGGGACCCAGTGACTGAACTGGAAGGTCTTTTCCACCCACCTTGCTGGCCCTCTGCCCTCTTTCCTTTGTCATTTTGTGTGTGCGTATATATATATGTCACATATATGACTCTGTGGCTACATGGATTATACAGTCCATAGAATTCTCCAGGCCAGAATACTGGAGTGGGTAGCCATTCCCTTCTCCAGGGGATCTTCCCAACCCAGGGATAGAACCCAGGGATCAAACCCAGGGATAGAACCCAGGTCTCCCACATTTACCAGCTTAGAGATGAAAATATGCAGTGTTCTGGAGAGGACATGCAAGGGCAGCAGAAGGCTCCCTCCCAGGGAACTTCTCAAGTTGCATATATTAATCTCTGCTGTTCCCATGAAAAGGTTTCTCAGTAGTGGCAAAATGGGAGGAGAGGGAGTGAAGGAGTAAAGAAAAAACTGACTGAAGAAAAGCTTCTATTTCCTCTTTTCCCCACAAAGAGGCAAGGACCTTGTTTTATTTTGTTCCTCATGGTACCACCTAGAGCTCAGCACATGGTTGATACCCAATGCAATTTGGTTGAATGAATGAATAATAATTTCTCCCATTTCTACAACACTTAATATTCTTGTAAAGAGCCTTTACACCTGCTCTCATTGGACCCTCAAGGAGTTCAGCAGGATTACAGGGCAAACATTGTTATTTTCATTTACAGATGAAGAAGCTAAGATGCAGAGGGCTAAGATGGTTTGCCTGCATCACAAACCAACCATATTGGGCCCTGCCAACTTCCTGGTCTGGGGCTCCTTCTCCTGCTGGGCAGTGTCTCCTATATATGAATTAAAGTTAGCATAACTGGAAACAAAACAGCTTACAATTTGCAACCAACTGCATACTTAGGGTGACACTGAAGGAGTACCAGCACACAGGAGCCCTGGGTCTCCCTCTCCCTCTTGCTTTCCCCACACTCATCTCAATTCACCAGATCACCAGCTCCAGGGAAGTCCCTGATTATTATACCTCAGCCATAACACCTGCATACAGTGCTAGCTTTATATCTTTTCATTTTTAAGTGAATTTGCCCCTTAAGTAAATAATTTAAGTAAAATTACTTAAGGGAGTGATTTTTGTAGCCTATACCAATTGGCTCAGGACTCCCTTTCTTACAAAGTTCAAATATGACATTTAATAGATGGAAAAGAATAACATGAATCTAAAGAATAACATCAGTCTATCTAACTATGGACAATTCCTATTCATGAACTTCCTCTCCAGGGCCTCCAAAAGGCAAGGGGCAGAGGCCATGGCTTTTCCCTCTTTTCACCTATTACAAGTTCCTGCAGTGTGGTTTCTGGACCAGCAGTATCAGTAGAATTGGAACCTCTTATGAATGATAAAATCTTTAGTCCTAAACCTACTAGAGTCAGAGTCTCTAGAGCGAGGGGTCCAGTGATCTATTTTAAAAGGCCTCCAGGTGATCCTGGCGCATGTAAAAGGGTGATGTCTACTAATCTATTATATCCTATTATTTTCCTGCCTGAGCCAGGAACACCTTGTTTTCCCATTGGGTGCTCTGGGACTCTCTGCCCACTCAATTCTTTAATTCTTCTTCCCTCCACATGAAAACCTGCAATATAGTCTTATTAATGACATTATTAACTTACCTCCTTGGAATAAGGGGTGGACTAGATAATCTTCTGAGATTTTTTTCAAGTCAAGAGGCTCTGGTTCTTCAGGGCAGTCACAGCTAAGCAGATGGCCTTAAAGAAGAGGAGTATGATGTTGGCTATGCGTTTATCATGCATTGTGTGCTAAGATGCTTGGGTCGTGTCTGACCCTTTATGACCCTGTGGAGTTTAGCCTGCCAGGCTCCTCTGTCCATGGGATTTTCCTGGCAAGAATACTGGAGTGGGTTGCCATGCCCTCCCCCAGGGGAATCTTTCTGACCCAGGGATTGAACTCATGTCTCTACGTCTCCTCATTGGCAGGCAGGTTCTTTACCACTACTGCCACCTGGGAAGCCCTGGGTTTATCATATATGGCCTTTATTATGGTGAAGTACTTTCCTTCTATATGTACTTTATTAAGAGTTTTTATCATAAATGTATATTGAATCTTGTCAAATACTTTTCTGCATCTACTGAGATGATCATATGGATTTTATTATTTTGTTGGTTAATGTGGTATATCACATTGACTGATCTGCAGATGTGGAACCATCCTTACAGCATTTCAGCATTATTTACAATAACCAAGATATGGGCCCATCAACATGAATGGATAAAGAATATATGGGGTGTGTGTGTGTGTATATATATATACATATATACACACACAATGGAATACTACTCAGACATAGTGAAAGATGAAATCTGAACATTGCAACAATATGGATGAACTTTGAGGGTATTATGATAAATAATAGATATTATTATTTGTCTTTCTATTATTATATTTGTCTTTCTCAGCTAGAGAAAGACAAACATCATATGATTTCACTTATATGTAGGATATGAAAAACAAGCAAACAAAAAATAAATGAACAAACCAAATGAAAGAAAACACATAGACAGAGAACAGAAAACAGTAGTAGTTACCAGAGGGGGAGCGACCAGGGGGAGGGCAAAATGAGTAAAGGGACCAACTGCATGGTGATGGATGGAAACTAAATTTTTAGTGGTAAGCATGCTGTAATGTACACGGAAATAAAAATATTGGGTTGTTCATTCAGGGTTTTCCATAATATCTTACAAAAAAATCCGAATGAACTTTTTGGTCAACCCAATAGAACAGTGCACAACACGAAACTTATATAATGTTTTAAACCAGTGTTATCTCAATAAAAATTAAATTATAGAAAAAGAAGACAGACAGAAGAGAACTTCTGCCTGGTAAGCTTCCTTTGCTACAGGCTCCAAGGCTGGAGTAAAGTGAGGACATAGGCCAGTTGCCAGCTCTTAGTTACAGCCCCAGGAGATCTTTGATGTTCTCCCCTTGCAGTCTGGGGTCCCTGTTTTCAAGAATTTATCAGAATGACCTAGACTTAGCAAACTTGCTCTATGTACCTTGGACAAAATATCCGCTGAGTCAATTCTGTGAGGAGCCTTGGATTGTCAGCCTAAAAGCCTGTTTATAGTTGACTGCCTCTGGCAAACTGCTATCAGATGCAAAAAAAAAAAAAAGTGTCATAGGTTTGGCATATACTAGACCATCCTCAGCATTTGCATTAGGTAGGTGGTCAAGCAACAGCAGGTAGCAAATACAAAAGGAAGAATCCAGTCCCTGCTCCACTTCTCCCTTACCACCCCCTCCCTTCTTTCCCAAATTCCCACCCATGAAAAGACAACCTAAAGGACTCAAAAGAAGGATGACTTCTCCACACTTGGATATCCTCACACAGTTAAGAAAGAGCCCAATCTCTGTTCAATTCCTGGGCTCTGATATGCTTTTCCTTTCTAAGCTTCTACAACCTACTGCTCATGAGTTTATTTTGCCAACCACAAAATGTAGCTAACTCCTAACCTTCGGCTTTACTTTCCTCCCTCTTCTAGGTTCTTTGAGTTATGAAAGCACAATGAGTGAATGGAGAGACGGTTGAGTAGGATAAGATAAAAATGTTACAATCTCCATTGAAGACAACAGGCAAAGTTCCTGGAATTGGAGTCACGAGACTTGGCTCTCCAGCCAGGGCTTTGTCACTGGTGAGCTGGGAGGCTGAGGCAGGTTACTGCCCCACTGGGTGTCACTGCAAAACAAGGGGCTTGAGCAAAACAAATCTCTGGGCTGTTTTCCAACTGTTTGATACTTTGAATAGAAAGACAGGACACAATTATGTCTTATTTGGGAGCTGCATTGCCCTTGTCTGAAAACTCAAGTTTGGGGACAGCAAGTAGACTTCACTTTGTTTACCAATCTGTTCTATCCGTGTTGATTGCTTGAAATGTGGGAAAGGGTCGCATAAATGACTGTAAGATCTTCCATGGGAGGGCAGATAGTTACATCGTTAGTGCCTCGTTTGTCTCTTTTCCTGCTCTTTCACAGCTAATAATCCTTCTATGAATACTTTTAATTGCATCTAGGCTGCCTAAAATACAAGTACCATCAGATCATAGAGTCCAGTGCCCAGTACTGGTTTTTATTTTCTCTGAGACTGAATGTCAGCTCTCAGCTTGATAGAGGAGAGTACAGCAATGACGGGAGGAGGAATTTCCCTGGGATTCAGTGAACACTTCATTTGGATATTTCTTCTTTCTTGAATTCTTTCACTGAGAGTTTGAATAGGAGGCCATAAGCTTGAGAAAAGATTCAAAATGGGGCCTAGCTGCTCCTTATTGCTCAGATTTTCCAACCACAGGTGAAGTTTCCCTGTGTCTTGAAGACCTCATTCTGCTCCCCTGTACTCTTCGTTTGTGTTGGAGGGGGCACATTATTATAGTTGGGTATTAAGCTTTGCAAAAGGCTGAGAGAGAAGGAGGCTTTCTTGGTAAGCCTGGCTCTGTGGCTTGGCAGTCACACAAGAAAATGACTTTATCCCCAAACCAGATGTTCAAGTTGTTTTAATAATATCTTATGAGCCCTCCTCTAAATAAAACAAAAACTCACTCTATCAGAATGTTCCCTGGGATTAGAAGGTTGATCCTTGCTATCTGGTTTTACCCACCAGAGGGTAGCACCAAGACGAATTTGTAATAACTCCCTGACAAAACTCAAAGTTGGTTCGGGATGATTTGCTCAGGATTCTTTGTGAAAGTATCAGTATCTGAGAACATCAAGATAAGTCCCTAAATGCCTCATAAAATTTCTAGGTAGACACAGGTCTCTATTTATTACCAGAAATAGTGTTAGGACATTGAATAAATCCCCATGAACTGGGACCGATTCACATTTTTCTTGCACAATCAGTTTACCTGGAATCTTAAAATGAGGTTATCCAGTGTACATGAAGTTGGCTTCGATGATTGTTATAGTTTTCCTTTAACTCAACCATTCTAAGACTTTTTTAGGAATCATTGACTTGTCCAGATTTTTCACATTTGCATTCAATTGTTCTGCTATCTCTTCAAGAAAATTAGAGATATCAAAGGCATATTTCATGCAAAGATGGGCTCGATAAAGGACAGAAATGGTATGGACCTAACAGAAGCAGAAGATATTAAGAAGAGATGGTAAGAATACACAGAAGAACTATACAAAAAAGAGCTTCATGACCCAGATAATCATAATGGTGTGATCACTCACCTAGAGCCAGACATCCTGGAATGTGAAGTCAATTGGGCCTTAGAAAGCATCACTACGAACAAAGCTAGTGGAGGTGATGGAATTCCAGTTGAGCCATTTCAAATCCAGAAAGATGATGCTGTGAAAGTGCTGCACTCAATATGCCAGCAAATTTGGAAAACTCAGCAGTGGCCACAGGACTGGAAAAGGTCAGTTTTCATTCCAATCCCAAAGAAAGGCAATGCCAAAGAATGCTCAAACTACCACACAATTGCACTCATCTCACACGTTAGTAAAGTAATGCTCAAAATTCTCCAAGCCAGGCTTCAGCAATACAGGAACGGTGAACTTCAGATGTTCAAGCTGGTTGTAGAAAAGGCAGAGGAACCAGAGATCAAATTGCCAACATCCGTTGGATCATGGAAAAAGCAAGAGAGTTCCAGAAAAACATCTATTTCTGCTTTATTGACTGTGCCAAAGCCTTTGACTGTGTGGATCACAATAAACTGTGGATAATTCTGAAAGAGATGGGAATACCAGACCACCTAACCTACCTCCTGAGAAACCTGTATGCAGGTCAGGAAGCAACAGTTAGAACTGGACATGGCACAACAGACTTGTTCCAAATAGGAAAAGGAGTATGTCAAGGCTATATATTGTCACCCTGCTTATTTAACTTATATGCAGAGTACATAATGAGAAACACTGGGCTGGAAGAAGCACAGGATGGAATCTAGATTGCCGGGAGAAATATCAATAACCTCAGATATGCAGATGACACTACCCTTATGGCAGAAAGTGAAGAGGAACGAAAGGGCCTCTTGATGAACATGAAAGAGGAGAGTGAAAAAGTTGGCTTAAAGCTCAACATTCAGAAAACGAAGATCATGGCATCTGGTCCCATCACTTCATAGCAAATAGCTGGGGAAACAGTAGCTGACTATTTTTTTGGTCAAAATCACTGCAAAATCACTGCAGATGGTGACTGCAGCCATGAAATTAAAAGATGCTTACTCCTTGGAAGAAAAGTAATGACCAACCTAGACAGCATATTCAAAAGCAGAGACATTACTTTGCCAACAAAGTCAGTCTAGTCAAGGCTATAGTTTTTCCAGTGGTCATGTATGGATGTGAGAGTTGGACTGTGAAGAAAGCTGAGTGCTGAACAATTGATGCTTTTGAACTGTGGTGTTGGAGAAGACTCTTGAGAGTCTGTTGGACTGCAAGGAGATCCAACCAGTCCATCCTAAAGGAGATCAGTCCTGGGTGTTCATTGGAAGGCATGATGCTAAAGCTGAAACTCCAGTACTTTGGCCACCTGATGCAAAGAGTTGACTCATTGGAAAAGACTCTGATACTGGGAGGGACTGGGGGCAGGAGGAGAAGGGGACGACAGAGGATGAGACGGCTGGATGCCATCACCGACTCGATGGACCTGAGTTTGGGTAAATTCTGGGAGTTGGTGATGGGACAGGGAGGCCTGGCGTGCTGCAATTCATGGGGTTGCAAAGAGTCAGAGAAGACTGAGCGACTGAACTGAACTGAACTGTCCTGCTATCATCAGTGGTGGCTTCTGACTCAGGGGCACAACCCAGAGAGTCAGAGGATGACCCACTTGATCCTTTGGTAGGATTATGGGTTTTCTTTGAGTCTCAGGGACCTCTATGTTTTCTTGTGTATTTTCACATAGCATTCTGTTTCTTTCTTCCATAGCAATATCCTGATTTTGTAATTAGACAATTCTGATTAATGTCCAGACCTCCTGTGTTAGCCCTTTATGGATAGGAATCATGTATTACCTTATCACTTCAGCCCCTAGAAAGATTCTTGCTCAATAAATACCTATTGAAAAATGAATAAATGAATGGATAAAATAATGAATGTATAAATACAGCTAGCAATTAGCATTCTTTTTAGTAAGGTTCTTGAGAAGTTGTAAGTAAACTGCAGTTTTTTCTTAATTAATTACACAAATATTTGTTGAGCAACAGGCTCTAGGCACTGACAGATATGTTTCTATCTTTAAGTAACTCACAGACTCTAGGGGGAAACAGATGAGAAATTAGACCATCACAATTGATGCCACATGAAGAATAAGAGCAAAGGGTTTTGTGAAAATACAAAAGCAACATCTGGCTAAGTCTGGAAGAGATCAAAGATGACTTGAGATGCGGTGATGCCAAATCTTGAGAGTAGGTGAGGGAAAGTCAATTCAAGAAATGTCTTTAACAACAGATCTTCAACACTAGAGGTGACGTGTTTGGATTCCTCCTTATACAAAAACTCCCTGTAGGGTCAATAGCCAAATAGGGGACACAGTTAGCAGGGAAGTTGAGAGTAGAATCTCTGGAGGCAGACTGTCCTGGCAGGAATCCTGCTTCTACCCGACCCCTAGGCTGTGTGACCTTGAATAAGTTGCTTAAACTCTTTATGTCTCAGTCTCTTCATTTTAGAATAATAGTATTATCAGCCTCATGGGATTGCATGAGGAATGAATGAAATGAAATATGCAAAGCTCTTAGAATAAATCTTGGCACATGGAAAGACCAAATAGATATCGGTTGTTATTATCATTGTCATCGCAGTTGAGTACTTCCCAGATGTGGCACATGCTGAGGGCATGGTTTGGCTCTCTCTTTGAAAGAGAGAAAAATGAATCAGGGAAGGATCACACTGAATTTAAAAAAAAAAGTGCATTGACTGTGTCTAAATAATGACCACTGATTTTTACCCACCCACCAATACTCCATGGGATAGTTCTAACATTACAGATTGACTGGAGAACAAAATAGAAAATCTATGCATCTAAACATATCATTTTCAAACCTGCCTCCTCAGTGCTTGGAACAGAGTGGAGAATTAAATCATCATCATCATTATATTTATAAATATGTGAAGACCCATCTACCTTTCCAAATTAAACACTGTTTGTCAAATCCACTAATTATTTATTGAGCAGCTTCTACAGCAGGAGACATGCATGACTTGATTCTTGTCTGCAGAACTCAATCTTATGAGGCAGACAGATGTGTGAACAGAAAATGAGAGTACAATAAATGTGGTGGGTACCAGAGGGATGGGACTTCCCAGGTGGTGCGAGTGGTGAAGAACACCCCTGCTGATGCAGGAGACACAAGAGACATGAGTTAGAGCCCTGGGCCAGGAAAATCCCCTGGAGGAGGGCATGGCAACCCACTCCAGTATTCTTGCCTGGAGTATCCAATAGATAGAGGAGACTGCTGGGCCACAGTCCACGGAGGTGAGCAACTAACACTTTCACTTTCAAATGTTGTGGGTATCAGAGGGATGGGGCTTCCCGGGTGGTGCTAGTGGTAAAGAAGATGATGCAGGAGACACAAGAGATGTGGGTTCGAGCCCTGGGTCAGGAAGATCCCCTGGAGAAGGACATGGCAACTCACTCCAGTATTCTTGCCTGGAGAATCCTGTGAACAGAGGAGCCTGGTGGGCTACAGTCCATGGGGTCGCAAAGAGTTGGACATGACTGAAGCAACTTAGCACACACCAGAGGGATGTCTGCATGAAGGGCCACTAGAACACAAAGGAGGGGGAAATATGCCCACCTAGGAGTCAGGAAAGTCTCCAAGGAAGATAAGTAGGAACATGATGAGAAAACATGGGGAAGGCAAGATTTCCCGAATTCACTGCGCTGTACTCACTAGGCAAGGAAAGCACCTTGCCACAAGGGTGCTCAATAAATAGACATAGTATCACCGAATGGGTGCATAAAGAGGCTAGCTCTTCCTACTGCCCATCCTTCTCTACCCCCTCCTCCCAGCGACGTCTTCCCACATGCTCTCTTCAACCCCAGGGGGAACCTCCATTACATTACTCATCCCTTTCACGCCTGGTCTTCTGCAAACCTCTCAAAAGCCTCCTCTGTTATTGCTCAACAAACACAGGTGTCCTGGGTGAAGCATAGAGCATTTAAATCATGAGGAAAGCCTGACACAATGAGCATCTCCCACTAATTTTTCACTGGAGAAATGTGAAGTGCTGAATCGGGGGAGGACAGAGTGTGCTGTGTGGTCATTGTAATAGCCATGCCATGTCCCACCTGGCCTTTTCCCTTCACCCTCCCTTCAGAGAAGAGTGTCAGGTCTGCTGAATTTCACATCTACACACAGAAACACAAAACACGCACCCCCGTGCCAAGAAGGCTGAACCCAACACACCCCGTGGCTCCTTACCACCTCATAAGAAAGAAAGGAGACACTGAAGGAATCTAGGAAAATGGGACCTCCAAACCATCCCACAGCTGCAAGCAATGTAATGCTTTACTCAGGGCCAGACACTGCATCCTGGCCAATCCATCCTTTCACTCTGCATCAGCGCCATCCCCTCCCCATCCTTTCTGCACCCAGATTTCATTCTCAGTGCTAGACAGCCAACAGTTTAAAAGGTCTTCCAAACAAAATCACATTTCCTTCTTTTTTCATCCCCAGAGCAGGGTGTATCCAAACCACGTGGCAACTTCACTCTTCATAAATCAATTGTTTAATTGACAGAAGAGGGGATTTGTTTAGAGGCTCTCAAAACTCAAAATTTCATATGACCCATCTTCCCCAAATGCCCAGAATACCTTGATAGTCTATTGTTTTCACAGGGACTTTTCAGCTTCCAAGGTCTGGAGAAGGGTCAAATGCCTGAACTCCAATTTTCTCCCCATTTCTCTGGTCTGAGAAGACAAGAGTATCATCTGGGATTTGTGGCCAAGGGTAATCTGTGTGGCCTCTTTGCGTGAGGAGATGGAATGTTTGGATGAACAGGATTTTTTTTTTTTTCTTATCCATAGATTGCCTACAATGCTATGCAGAGAAGTCGCCAAATTTTGGAGTAAAACAAAACAAAATACACAAAAAGACGTTCAAATATTTGAGGAAGCATTTTAGAAAGCACTGGGGGAGGAGAAAGTGGTAAGATTATAGAGAAAAAGAAATGGAGAAAGGAAGAGAATTGAAGCAGAAGAACAGAGGAAGACAGGAAAACAATGAGAGGAGGCCTATGTCCAGAAACTTCTATCTTTGAGCAGACCTTTCATTTAAATGAAATACTAAGTTCAGAGAGGAGTTAGTGAAAATTCATGCACTGATTCCTGCAGAGTCTTTTATAATATCATGGACTGATGAGGCATCTAAGAAGTGAGCTATAAGTGAAAGTAAAGTGAAGTCGCTCAGTCATGGCTGACTCTTTGCGACTCCATGGACTGTAGCCTATGAGGCTCCTCTGGCCATGGGATTTTCCAGGCAAAAGTACTGGAGTGGGCTGCCATTGCCTTCTCCAGGGGATCTTCCCAACCCAGGGATCAAACCCGGGTCTCATGCACTGCAGGCAGACGCTTTACCATCCAGGCCATCAGGAAAGCCCACAGAGAGAGCTATGCTATGCTATTTTGTAATCAGAAAATGTGTGTTGTTTCAATAAGCTGATAAAGCCTGTGATCTCAGGCACATTCTCACTAGGCTGGCCTCAGCTGTACGTCCTGTCTAGCTCAAGTTCAACCACATCTCACCACCTCCTCTATAATCACTATGGTGCTCATCACCATCATCTTCCTCTGGAGAATTGCAATAGCATCAGAAAGGACTGGAAAGTCCAGGGTCCCCAGTCCTGAACACACTAGAATCACCTGGGTATCTTTTAAACCTACAGAAGCCTGGACCCCACCCCAGATCTGATACATGGTTCAGTGAGCATCTCTGGAGGGTGGCCTTGGGCATTGTGTTTTTCAAAAAGCCTTCCAGATGATTTTTCTTTGTTTTTTAAATCATTTTGTGTATTTCTTTTGGCTGTGCCGGGTCTTTGTTGCTGCGCAGGCTTTTTTCTAATAGTGCAGCATAATGGCTACTCTCTAGTCATGGTGCTTGGGCTTCTCATTGCGGTGGCTTCCCTTGCTGCTCCGTGGGCTCTAAGACATGAGGGCTTCAGTGGTGGTGGCCCAAGGGCTCAGTAGTTGTGGTTCCCCAGCTCTAGAGCACAGGCTAAATAATAGCTATTGAGCACGGGCCCGATTGCCCCTAGGTATGTGGGATCTTCCTGGACCAGGGATCAAACCTGTGTTTCCTGCACTGGCAGGCAGTTTCTTTACTGCTAAGCCACCAGGAAAGCCCCAGATGATTCCAATGAGCCTGCCATGGCTGAGAATCACTATTATAGGCCACACTCTGGGACACCACTTATTCATGTATTCAAAAGATAATCCTGAGTGCCTACAGAGTATCAGGAACTGCATCCATGCAGTCTATCCAGTACTCACCAGGAAAATCCAGGCCTAGATTCTCCGAGTGTACCATGGTGTAGTGATTGGGGTCCACAGCCAAGTCAGTAGGATGTCATGGGGCTGTCATCTGGTGTCTGGGTCACTCAATTACATTAGAATGGTGCAACAAAAATGAAACAGCACACCCATAGTATTTTTATTGGGCTTTTCTTTCCCAAATGCACCTCACTCATCTTTGCAACATAACAGTATGATAATTTGGGGGCAGGTGTCATCTTCCTGGTTTCATTGAGGACTTTGCTCCAGCAGTGCTGGTCTTCAGTCCCTTGGCTGTGTACCCCAGGGCCTTTGAACTTGCTCTCCCCCTGCTTGGGAATCCTCTCTCACTTAGTCCACAGTCCAGTCTAGAGAAACCTTATCTGACCACTCAGATACCCCTCCAGTTATCTTCTATTATATCACCTTGTCTTATATTCTGTGGGCTTCCCTGGTGGCTAATACAGTAAAGAGTCTGCCTGCAGTGCGGGAGACCTGGGTTTGATCCCTGGGGTGGGAAGATCCGCCAGAGAAGGAAATGGCAACCCACTCCAGTATCCTTGTCTGGAAAATTCCATGGACGAAGGAGCCTGGCAGGCTACAGTCCATGGGGTTGCAAAGAGTCAGACACGACTGAGTGACTTCACTTTTCTGTATTCTGTACAGCACATATCACCATCTGAAACTGTATGATTTGTTTGTTGATATATTGTCTCCTCCCCTCTCCAGTTGGATGTGAAAGAGCTTAGGACACTGCCATCTTCACTGCCCAACACATGATTCCAACACATGATTCAGTTTCTATTTTAACGCTATTTCTCCTATTAACACAGAGAATGGACTGCAGACAGGCAATATGGAAGCAGGGATATGAGCTGCTGGAAAAGTCTGGCCCACAGTAATGGCAGAAAGTGATGAGGAACTAAAGAGCTTCTTAACAAAGGTGAAAGAGGAGAGTGAAAAAGCTGGCTTAAAACTCAAAATTCAGAAAACAAAGATCATGGCATCCAGTCCCATCACTTCATGGCATATAGATGGGGAAAAAGTGGAAACAGTGACAGATTTTATTTTCTTGGGCTCCGAAATCACTGCAGATGGTGACTGCAGCCACAAAATTAAAAGACACCTGCTCCTTGGAAGAAAAGCTATGACAAACCTAGACAGTGTATTAAAAAGCAGAGACATCACGTTGCTGACAAAAGTCTGTGTAGTCAAAGCTATGATTTTTCCAGTAGTCATGTACAGATTGAGAGTTAGACCATAATGAAGGCTGAGTGCCAAAGAATGGATGTTTTCAAACTGTGGTGTTGGAGAAAACTCTTGAGAGTTCCTTGGACAGCAAGGAGATCAAACAAGTCAATCCTAAAGGAAATCAATCCTGAATATTCATTGGAAGGACTGATGCTAAAGCTGAAGTCTCAGTACTTTGGCCAACTGATGTGAAGAGAAAAGACCCTGATGCTAGAAAAGATTGAGGCAAGAGGAGAAGGGGCAAAGAGGATAAGATGGCTGGATGGCATCACTGACTCAATAGACATGAGTCAGTGTGAGCAGGAAATGAGCAAATTCAGGGAGATGGTGAAGGACAGGGAAGCCTGGTGTGCTGCAGTTCATAGGGTCTCAAAGAATCAGCCATGACTCAGTGACTGAACAACAGCAGTGACAGTGGTGGAGACAAAAAGAAGGCAGCATATTTCAGAGATGGAACCAAACCTTGATGACAGGTTGGAGTAAAGGATAAAAAAGAGATTACCGGTTGATTCTGAGAAGACTGCTGACAGGGAGCTGGGTGGTTGCTTGCTCCATATCTGAGTCATACATGACTGGGGGGCCTCAACTGACTTACACACATCTCTTCTGTTTCTCTGAATTACACCTATAGGCCTTTAAATAGTGTCTTGTGCAACAGGTACCCACTAGCATCCTACAATCCCTTCAGATAGGTTTAAAATTAACTTTGTTCTTATGTACATTTACAAGGTTCAAAAACTTACATGATATAGAATAAGGCATACATTGAGAGGTCTAGCTCCTACCCTGTCTCTAACTACGGTTATCCACTCATCTCATCATTTTTAGATACCTGATTATATCAGCTTTTCTGTGCAACAAGCTTATTGGCTTAAAGCAATGATTTAGCTTGTGATTCTGTTGTGAACTGAACAGTTTTTTGGGGGCTGGGTGACCTTGGTGGAACTCTCTGAGTACCCTCCATGCTTCTGGGGTCATGGTAGAAAGTGGTGATCTAGGCTGGTATGGTCATACTGTATTCGCTTAGGTGAATTGCAAGTACATGTCTTAGAATTCCCTTCCCTGTATAATTCTGGACTAAATGACACAGGATATTTGCAAGATATTTGGGGGGTGGAAGTGAAGTGGCACTCATTATGCTTGGAACACTGGTACAGAGCCTGAGGGACAAATTAGCCCATGTGCTTTGTCACAGATCCACAGGCTCACCCTTCTGCTATGGGGCAGCAGCAAGACCCACATCTCCTACAGCTTCCATGGATCCCCTCCTGCCTTCCTGAGGCCTGGGCCAGGCACACGTATGGCTCCACAACAAAGGGAGTAGATGGAATGGAAGACAGACATGGCTTCCAGGTTGGCCTCCATCTGTCTTGCTTTGGGTTCACTTTTTCTTTTGAATAATCTACGCTGCTGACCTTGGATGACTTTTAGGAATAGCATCAGATAGAAAAGCAGCAGCATTCAATAGTGTTTATTAGCTCTTCTTTGTGGTCTTTGACTAATGACTTTCAGTTTCGCAACATTTAAACCCTACAGTAAGTCTCTTATTCTATACCACTCTGCAGTTGACATGTTGCTGGCTAGTTTAGGGGTTGGGATATGAGGTAGGCAGCTGGGTCATATGTCTTTCACCATCCATCATGCTAGCCCAGGCTTTTTCACATGGCACTCAGTATTGCATGAGCAGCTAGAGAAGGCAGTTCTCCAATTCTGCTTGCTTCATATTGGCCAAAGAAAATTATATAGCCACGTCCAGAGACAGTGTGGAAGGCACAACTCATGGAGAATAGATAAAGAGAAGTGTGAGCAGATAAGGCCGTTACTGCAAACAATATGCCTTGGCATTTTTGTTGATTTCTTCTGTATCCTCTTTATGGGAACACAAGCAAATATGAACACATATTTTACTTTCCCTCTTTTCTCATGTGAAAGACTGCATATCATATATATGCCATATATACACTTGAGATTTTGCCTTTTTAACTTAATAACATATCTCAGCAGTATCTACTGTTCTATTATTTTATAAAACTGCATAGTATTCCTTTTCATGACTGTGCTATAGTTTGCTTAATCCGAACCTTGTATGTGGACACTGTTGTTATTTCAAAAACACTGTAAAGAATCAACTTGTACTGTGCTGTTTTACTCATGCTGCTGCCTTTTTAATTTAGAATATTTTATAGTTTCCTCCATGGATTATTTCATGGGGCTGAGATTTCTCCCTTGTCTATAGTTGTCATGTTGGTGTCATGTGGTCTGGGTATCCAGTGCCTTCTTGATGCTGGACGTTGGGAAGGTCATCTATGCACTATCCTAAGGTAGCCATTCTAAAACTTTAATCTACAAAACATTCACCTGAAAGACTAAATGAAAATTCATATTCCCAGGTCCCAGTCCCCAGATTCACTGAGAAGTTGTTCTTAAGTGAAGCTTGGTATCTATTTTAAACAAGCATCTCAGATACTTATGAAGCAGTTGATCTGCTACACACAGAGAAGTAGGTTTGTAAATACTGGTTACGTGGAATTACAGAATAAGTGTACCAAGGGCTCACAAGAGGAAGATACATTCTCTGAGAAAAACAAAACACACTGCAATTAAAGGCAAATGCTCCTTTGTTGATTCATTCATCCTGCCTCTCTTGATGATGCCCATTCCCCATGATGTATTATGGGGTGGAAGTTGTTATAGTGATGGGCTAAGGGCACAGAATTAGAAGGTGATTGTGAAAGCTTGTTCAATTTGTAAAGAAGCCCTGCAAGAGGGCTCTGAGATGCCAAGAGGTAGCTTGAGTTCAACAGAGTCTTCTAAGACCCAAGCCAGATGGGGCTCTGTCTTTCTTGTGTTCCCCCTGCTTATTCAGGGGGAAAAAAATACATTATTGGCTGAACAGAGTAGATCCCAGTAGTGCCTGACAATGAGGCACTAAGGAGAAAAGACCAATACAAAGTGCAGAGAGAGAAATGAGATTCAGGAAGCGGGGAGGGCCTCCATTATTCAATCGAGGGCTTTAAGATAGAGTTGGACAGGTTTTCTGTGACTGCCCACGTGACCTGGGTCTCTTGTTTCACACTTAGTCCACCATCCATTACGTAATAATTATCAAAGAATAATTCCTTCCTTGTGCACTCTTAGAAAGCAATTCTCCCTGCCTCTGAAACACATCTCCCATCTTTTTCATGTGGTCAATTGATTCTCCCGTCTCTGCCTAGTAGGCTGAAAGCTCCATGAAAGCAGGACAGTGTCTGAATTTTGCTTCTACTGCTTGCCAGGCTGACTAACTGGTGTTCCAACAATGACTCAAACCAGACATTTTATCTAGATAGGAATATGTCATACCCAGTGCCTGGATAGGACAGGGCTAACTAGGTTTGAACCATACAGAACCAGAAATTAGTCTGTTGAAAACTTTTCTAATCATCACACACATAAGGCTGTAAGCAAAAGATTCAGTTCTCATAGATCCTTACTCACAACAAACTTGAAAATGCAGTTTATGTAAATGTCACATGCATTTATTATTTTTCTTTTTTTATAAATGGGAAAACAAAGGAAATAGTATTTATCATTACACCTGTTTCTTGTTGGGTACAAACCTGTATTGCTACTATAAATAAAGCTTATTAGTACATTTTTTCTATTCTCTTTTCAGAAAATAAATAATATTAACCATTGTCATATGAAGAAACTATCAAAGAATATTCAATCAAACTCAGTTAGAAAAAATATTATATCAATGTGCCAGGCAGCTAACAAAAATTTCCTTTGTGATATATGTGTTATTTGTCAATTTTTAAAAATCTGTGATTTGTTGTGATTTCTTTTCCTATAAGCACAATTTTATATTTTTCTTAATGAGCATCTCCCCCAAACCAGAATCTGCCTGTGGTCATGCCCCATGAACTTTCTGTACACACTTAGGTAATAAGTAATTGTACCATTACTTTAAATTGAGAACATAGTCTCAGATTAGAAAGTTTAATTAGTCTAAGGTATCATTAACACATCCTAAGGTGACATAGGGCTGCTTCCTCTTTCTTTAGTGTGCATATAGTTCAGAAATATATATTGAGTATATTTGGAAAACTGCAGTCAGATAGGAGAAGTTTGGTTGATTTCTTCTATATTTTTCTACCGTATGCATTTCTTCTCCACCCACTTTCTAGCTGGCCATCCATTTTTGCCCCCTTGAAGGTTAGAAAGGAGTGGTGAAGAGAAGCCTTAATGGAACTGCATTGGGTGGCTTCCTGATCTCTGGGCCTGACAGATTCTGTCTCTATTTCAATAGGTTCACAAGATGTTCTGCACTGGGTTCCTCTCCCTGCAATTCCTTTGATCCTGGCAAATGTGGACACAATATACATCTCTTTTGAGTGGCTGCTTTTCTACAGTATATGGGGTCACAAAGAGTCAGACTGAGCTGAGTGACTTTCACTGAGTGGTTGCTCTTAACTCCTCCCTCACCAAAGTGCCCACCTCCAGATTCTTGCTGCTGGGATCCCTCTGTACCTCTAGGATCAGAAACGACCCATCTCTCTTTCTCTTCGTTAGTCCATGTTTGATCCTTAGAAAATCCTCTTGCCTCCTTTCCTCCAGCATGCCCCTGGGAGTATAGGCTAATCCCCTTATCCAGTGTGAAAATGATGGACAACCTTCATATTCATCATCTTACAGCTTCCCTGGGAAGGGGTCAGACTCTGCTCCCAGCTACACAATACTTTTCTCCCAGTTGCCTCTCTCTAGAGGCAAAGAAATAATAGATCACCTGCCACCCTTTCCTTTTCATAGTATTGATCTGGCTGAGAGGTCAAAAATTCATTGACCAGTTCCTCAGGATCATTTCCTTTGTAAACATTCAATTGGTGGTATCTCCTTTTGGAATTTTTCCATTGACTGAATGTTGGGACCTGGTCACAACTTCAGTTTTAACATCCTGTTACAGTCTGAATTGCCTTTGCTTCATTTCATGGTATACAGCTCCTTTGTCCCTTGGATCACTAAATTGACTAGTAATTAAGAAAGGCATGATACTTTTAAAATGATATCATGTGTCCAAATTAGCTCAATCTTCATCTCGCATTTGCTCATTTTTAATTTCTTTGAAAGGAATCAAATTGCACTAAAATACTTTTGGCCAATGCATGAGCCTATATAAATACAAAATCCAGTTCAGTTCAGTCACTCAGTCGTGTCCAACTCTTTGCCATCCCATGGACTGCAGCACGCCAGGCTTCCCTGTCCATCACCAACTCCTGGAGCTTCCTCAAACTCATGTCCATCGAGTCAGTAATGCCATCTACCATCTCATCCTCTGTTGTCCCCTTCTCCCATCATCAATCTTTCCCAGCATCAGAGTCTTTTTCAGTGAGTCAGTTTTTCGCATCAGGTGGCCAAAGTACTGGAGTTTCAGCTTCAGCACCAGTCTTTCCAATGAATATTCAGGACTGATTTCCTTTAGGGTAGACTGGTTGGATCTCCTTGCAGTCCAAGGGACTCTCAAGAGTCTTTTCATTGAGTATGTATACAGTGTTTCTTTTGTGCAAAGCGGTCTACTGGACACACAAAAACCAACATACAACAGAGGTTATGTGAAGGGAGGTTGTTTAAATTATTCTACAACTATTTCCCACCCCAACAACCATCTTTTTTTTTTTTTTTTCTCAAACACTTCCCAAAACCCAGAGAAGCTAAGGCCAGACTGGTAGGAATATGTTGCTAATGACACATCAATGCTGCCCTTCAGTGTAGGATTAAACCCTGAGTAGATTGGAACTGAAAATCTATCTCCCTCATGTTCCCAAAAGAGTATTACCCTCTTAGTAATCTTGTTCATCATCTCACAGGTGCTAGATTCCAGTGTGGTACATCCAATGTGAATTTCACCATCTCTCCCTGGCACCTGAATCTTCTTGATTTCCCATGTAGACTCTCATTTTGAAATTGGTTGTATTTTTGAAATTAGGCCTGTTAGGCTGCATCATTTGATGGAATTCTTCACAGGTCCGAATGCTAATACAAGTTGATGACTAATTCCCCAGTCTTAGGAAAAGGAGTTTTTCTAATTTGGAGTTGAATTCGGCAAGGATCCTTTTCAAGAGCCCTGCAAAAAGACAGAATTCCTTTTCTTGAAGTGTTAGCTTCTTCAATCAAGACAGGCTCTGTTGGGAGTTGGATCTCTCCCCACTGCTCTTAGCTTTAGTTGAGGGGGGAGGGGGAGGGTGGGTAAGCTGCTTTCCTGGTACCCTGGGGGAGAATAAGCAGTGACCTTAGATGTCTTTTCCCAGAGACTTCTGGGAAGAAGGTGCAGCTGCCATTTTAGTTTTCTTACAGACAGTATCTTGTGCCTTTTTTTTTTTTTTTAATGCCTTCAAGGAGTAAAATCAAATATATCTTCTTTATGGCCATGCCAGGTTTTGCATTTTGCTAAGCACTAAAGGTTTTCTTAAGGTCTTAAAACAAGTGTCAGGGGTTTTAATTCTATAAAAGAGAAAGAACTGGATGTTCTGAAGGCAGACCACATGGTCACCACTTAAAAGTACAAGTTTATAGCAAATGGCTGAAACTTTCTAGTAATGCTGAAATGATTTTGTATAAATGTACTGTTTCCAAATATTTTTCAGTGTTCATTTGGGAATGATTAAGCTAATGTTACATCTTTTCAGTGTTATGAAAAAGATGACTTTCAATCAGAGAGAGAGTTCATTGAATCGCTAAGGATATAGAACCAACCTGGTCCTCTTCTCCCCCTGGTATGTGGAGAGAATGGGATTTTATTATTAGGGCACCTCAGGACACTCTGGGTGTCTGCTATGTATCCAAAAGAATAAAGAACATGCATCCTCTGGAACTCCCTAGGGAATTTAGAACTGACTTTTAGTTACAGCAGGGTATTGCTATCATGCCCATGACAACCTTGGAACTCTCAGAAGGCATGCCACCAATTTGCTCTGCAGTTCCAGCAAGGATATGCTTCATTGCATTATACAAATATACAAATGAAATGAAAAGGACTTGTTAGAACCATCTGGGAATAGGTCAAGAGAGGAATCTGAACGTTGTCGCCAGCCAACAGCTGAATGGGTGTTGTGAGGACAGTGTGCCTATTGGGAGGACCCCGCATGCATTTGGACAATCTCATGCTGACAGGGAGGTCTCCTGAATGTTTTATGTACTGGTTACATTCCCATGAATGCTAGTCTGAAGTCACTGGTACATGACAGAGAGACACAGCTTACCCAAGGTAAGATCCAAGAGAGGAAAAAGCAAAGCAAATTCAGATAAAAGATAACTTGCAAATTTCACCCACATTGGAGAGGGCAATCTGCTTTACTCGGTCTACCAATTTAAATGTTAGTCCTATTCAAAAATATCCTCAAAGAAATACCCAGAAGGATGATTGACTGAACATCTGGGCATCTATGGCCTTATACGTATGGCCTGACCAAGTGAACACATCAAATTAACCATCACAACTGCACCCTTTGTCAACTTGGCATCCACATGCATCTCCTTAAACCATACTTAATCTCCAAATGAAAGCAGTAACAAAATCATAATTTCACCCAATATGATATAACTATCCTGCATTCAACCTAAAATGCACTAACCCCCTCCCTCAAAGAGGAGATCAAAATCCTTGAGTCATGTTTATTCTTCCCCTTGATAGCTCATAACTAAAATACTATGACTTAGGTTAACAACACTTAAACACTATGATATAAAGTCTATGCATCTTATACTAATGATAAGGAGATAAGAGAGGGAAGAAAACAAATCACTCACATATAACCATAACAAAATAAAGAGTAAATATGCATGACAATTTCAGCCCTTAGTTTTTTAACTGGTCATGTGGTTGTAACTGGTATTTATAACCACCTTTATCCACTACCCATATCATATTCCCTTTACTTTTAGCACCTATTTCAGCTGGTGGGATGATCTAAACTTATCGCTAGAGGGTCTGAGCCATTACTAGTCCTACTTGGATGGAGTTGTCCTGGTTTTCCACTGACCTATTCATAGGTCCTGGTAATACTAAGAGATGGCCTGAGGGATCTCTTGAATTCCAAGCATACTCTTCCTTATCTGCATTGTGGAATACTACTCCAATGTCCTCTTGGTGGTCAGGATCATTTCCCAAATCAGTTGAGCAACTCTCTTCTTTGCCTGTTGATTCGGAGGCATTGGGCAGCAGTCTTAACTTCCAGTTCAATGAATCTTTGTTGCATCTCTTAGTGAAAGCCTTCCTCTTTTTGGAGCTAAGACCTCTAGGCCAGCAGAGCATAAGGATGTAGGAATAGGAAGAAAAATGTAGCTAGTGGATCACTAGGGCTGCTGCCACTGCCATTTCCACCCCTTATTCCACCTGTGGATCCTGGCTCTCAGACAAACAGCGCATATATTGGCTGCTGATTCACAGCATGTATAGCCTTGCCCTGGCCCTGCCACATATTGCCACACAGCCGACACCATAACTGAGTCTTCAAAAGACCATTCCACCGTTCGAGCCAGTTGCTCCAGACTAGTGGGGAACATGGTAACACCAGTAAGCAGGGGCCCATTGCTGTACTTCTTTGGCTATGAAGTGAGATCCTTGATCAGAAGCAGGGCTGTGTGGGACAGCATGATGGTGGGGAGGCATTCTGTAAGTCCACAGATGGTAGTTTTACCAGAAACACTGCACACAGGGAAGGCAAATTTGTATCCAGAGTAAATGTCTATTCCAGTAAGTACAAAATGCCCCTTCCATAACAGAAAAGGTCCAATGTAATCAATCTGCAGCTGACCAGACAGCTGGCTGATCACCCTGGTGAACGGCGCCATAGCCAGGACTCAGTGCTGGCAGATGGGCACTCGGTGGCAGCTGTGGCCAGGCTGGCCTTGGTGAGTCCATGTTGCTGAGCCTTCACATACCCTCCATCTGTGCCACCAGAGCCCCTTTGTTCATGAGCTGATTGGGCGATGACAGGGCTCTTTGGGAAAGCAGACTGGTAGCCATCGAATGAGTATTTCTATCCACCTGATGATTAAAATCCTCCTCTGCTGAGGTCATCCTTTGGTGAGCATTCACCCCAGGATACAAATTTCTTCAGGTTTTGTGTTTTGCCCATTCAGAGAGGCCTCTCCACAGACCTCATCCCCAAATTTCCTCATCAGTAATTTCCCCATTGAATTCTTTCCAGTCCTTTACCATCCAGTCAAACCACTGGCCACAGCCTATATGTCAGTATTTAATTGCCTGCCTGGCCACGTCTCCTTCCAAGCAGAGGGACCAACCAGGTGTGCTGCTCAGAGTTCCTCCCACCAGTAAGATTCCTCTTTACCACTGTCCTTCAGAGAGATTTCGTGAAGGGGCTGGAGTGCTGCAGCTGTCCACTTTGGGGTGGTACCTGCATACTGTGCAGAACCTTTTGTGGACCAGGCCTGAGTCTTGTCAGCTGATGACAGGGAACTCCTATGAGGCAGGACAGCAGGAGTGGGGACTGTGGGAACATATGCCACTCCTTCATGTAACTTAGTTGTGCCATCAGGGACCGCTTGGACCTGATCATGTAGGTACCACTTCCATCTGATGATGAAGTGCTTTCGTGCATACTCAGCTTTATGCCTCAGTGGGTCAGATAACACGTAGTTCATGGTGGGCAGCTCATGTCATATGGTAACTTGGTGAGCCATGGTTGACTGATCAGTCTCTACTAAGGTAGGAGGTCAAGAGCTGTTCCCAGAAGAAAAGCAGTTATCTGACCACAGAGAATAGCCATGCTGTGTGGTGATGCACTAGTAGGGGCCTGCATGCAAGTGTGCATGCTAAGACACTTAAGTTGTGTTCAACTCTTTGCGATCCCATGGACTGTAGCCTGCCAGGCTCCTCTTGACCATGGGATTCTCCAGGCAAGGATACTGGAGTGGGTTGCCATGCCCTCCTTCAGGGGATCTTTCGAACTCAGGGATCGAACTTGTGTCTCTTACATCTCCCACGCAGGCAGGTGAGTTCTTTACCACTAGTGCTACCTGGGAAGAGGGCTCTAAACAGCATCCCTGTCTGGCACTGACACTTTAAGCACCACTGGATCTGTTGGGTCAAATGGCCTGAATGATGGAGTAGCTTTCTAACCACCTGGACCCATTGCTGAGCCTTATCTTGTTTGGGCCCCACTCAAAACAAGCAACTTTTCAATTCACTCAAACACGGGGCTGGAGTAACACTCAAATGAGGAATATGTTGCCTCCAAAATCTAAAAAGGCCTTCTAGGCATCGTGCCTCTTTCTTGGTTGTGGGAGGGGCCACATGGCAACTTATCTTTCACCTTGACATGCTTCATACAACCGGATCCCTAGGAGTTTCACAGAGATAGAAAGCCCCTGAATTTTAGTCTGATTTATTTACCATCCTCTGACATATACATTTCTTACTAATAAGTCTGGAGTAGTTGCTGCTTCTTGTCTGCCAAGTCTAATCAGCATAATGTCATCCATGTAATGATACCTTGTGGAAGGAAAAGGCAAACTACATAATACATAGAGCTGGGGAGCTGCTGAAGCCCTGACGTAGGACAGTGAAGGTGTACTGTGGGGCTTATCAGCTGAAAGCACACTGATTCTGGGATTCTGGTGGGTCTGTGGAGAGGGCAGACACAAAGGCACCTGCAGGTCGACAGCCACACACCAGGTGCCAGGAGGTGTGTTACTTGCTCAAGTGATGACAATACATTTGATTCAGTAGTTGTAATTGGAGTCAGCACCTAGTTAAGCTTACACTATTTCCACGTTCACCAAGATCCATCTGTCTTCTGCAGAGACAAAACGGGCAAGTCAAATGGGGATGTGGTGAGGCTCACAGCTTCTGCATCTTTCTGGTCCTTGTTGGCGGCACACATCTCTGGAAACCCTCCAAGAATACCTTACTGCTTTTGGTTTACAATTATCCTTGGTAGTGGAGAAGGAAATGACAACCCACTCCAGTATTCTGGCCTGGGAAAGCCCATGGGCAGAGGAGCTTGGCAGGGCTACAGTCCATGGGGTTGCAAGAGTTGACAAGACTTGGCGACTAAACCACCACTATCCTTGATAGAATCAGTATGAGCAGATTTCACCTAGCCTTTCTCATGATAACAGCCTCACTCCACAGGCCAGGGAACCAGGGTGGGGGTTAGGATTCTGCCAGCTGCTGAGCATGTCTATCCCTATTATGTATGCAGAACTGAGGAAATAACCACAGGCTGGATTCAGGGACCCAAGAGCTTTAGACTCGAGCTAAGATTCCATTAACCACCTGGCCTCCATAAGCCCCTACTCTGAGTGGAGGACCACAGTAACCTTTTGGGTCTCTTGGAATTAGCGTCAGCTCGGAGTTGGTGTCCAGTAGTCCCTAAGTCCCCTGAGTATTTCATTTTCCCTGGTGTAATTACCATTGTAAAAAGGTATAGGTCCCTCTAAGAAAAACTGGGGTAAGATTAACAGCAAAATGTTTGGGTGGTGTCCTGTGGTTCTTCCTCATTGGGACCCAGTGTCCCCCTACCCCCACCATTCAAGGATCTCTGTAAACTGACTCGAGTCTTAGAATTGATTGAGAGGCTGCAACTTTCTGTTTTTATGATTCAAGTTAGACTTCTGTTCACTTAACAATGACTTTGCTTTATCTGGGGTGAAATTGCAAAGTTTCCTTTCTATATTATAAATCTTGGTGTCTTCCTCCCTGAGCTGTGCTTGCTTTCCATGCCTGGCGAGCCTACTAGCATTCCCCTGATCATAAGGGCTAGCATTTATTTTGTGCCCACAATTACCAAGCATCGATCTGAGTGTTTTACCTGCATATTATTTATCCCTCACCCAACTCTATATGGGCTTCCCTGGTGGCTCAGACAGTAAAGAATTTGCCTACAGTGCAGGAGACCTGGGTTTGGTCCCTGGGTAAGGAAGATTCCTGGAGGAGGGCATGGCAACTCACTCCACTATTCTTGCCTGCAGAATCCCACGGACAGAGGAGCCTAGTGGGCTACAGTCCATGGGGTCGAAAAGAGTTGCACATGACTGAGTGACTAACACTTCACTTCAACTTTATATGGTAATTAGTGTTGCTTATTGTACCCCCTTTTCAGATGAAACAACTTGTGGTACACAGAAGTGAAGAAAGTTGCCCAAGGTTGCATGGGCAGTAAATAGTATAACCATCTTGTAAATCCGAGGGGTCGAGTTCCAAAGCCCATGCTTCTGCTGGCATCTCTAGGCTGAGCAAGGAAGAGCATGAAGAGACATTCATGAATCTGTGGTTCCTAATACATTTTCTCTTTTTTTTCTGAATCGTGTCAGAAAAGCCAGCTACTCTAAGGCAACAAGTCTAGTTGCCTCAAATCCCATTAGGCTGCTTATCTACATCAACCCTCATCATGCCCTCAGATACTCCTCTCCAAGACTAATCCCTCTCTCTTTAAACTAAATCCTATAACTTGGTTCCATTAAAAAGAACTTTTAAAAATTCTGTTGCCTATATCTTCACTCTCTCTTTATCTCAAATTATTTTCCCTTCCCACAGGTATGTTCTACCTTTAATGAAAAACAAAACAAAAAGCAAACAAAAAATTCTCAAGCTTATGTATTTCTCTAAGTGCCATTCTATCTTCCGCTTTCACAGTTGCCAACTGAATATCTACAAAAAAGAGTCTATACCTGCTGCCTTCATTTTAAAACCATTCATTTCCTTTGTGACCCACTGGACCCTGTCTGGTGTCCCCTATTTTACCTACCACCTGTTACCTTCAACTGGTTCCTAATCCAATGATCTCTATATTCACTTGGCACTGATGAGGGCTTACACATATTCAAAACCTCCTCTCCTTGGCTTATGGTATTCCTCTTTCCTGGTCCTTCTTTTCTCTGTGCCTGTCACTTAAATCTTGGTGTTTCCTGGGGTTCTGTTCACAGGCCCCTTTGCTTCCCATTCTCCATGGTGAGCCATGTAATGTCAGCACCATGCTGATCTCTTTCCAGCCACACCTCCATCCCAGAGCTCTATCCAATTCTGGACTTGAGTACGCAAGTGCTTCATGAACATCTACAGTTAGATGTTCTGCAGACATGGGAAATTAACCTCCTAATCTTCTCATCAGCAAACCCCTCCCTTCCCATTGATCTGGATGCTCAAATAAATAACCTAGGACAAACTCTTAGCCCTTCATTCTCTTTTGTACCCAAGTTATATAAAGTTCACTTCTTAAAAATATATCAAGACCACCTGTTCACCATTCCACTGCTCTGCCCTATATTACACACCTCTCCTTTCCCATTCACTAAGCCACTACAATGACCTATGTCTTCCTGCCTCCATCTTACCCTCTCAAATCTGTCCTCCAGAGAGACTTATCTAAACCTCTCCTGCCACTTTCCTACTCACATCTCTATAGTGGCTCACCTATTGCCCAAAGGATGAAGTCCAGACTCTTCAGCAGGTCACAGAGAGTTATTCATGATCTGATTTCTGACATTTTGCCCAATTATTCCCCACACACCCTAGGCACCACTATTTATAATTCCTGGAACATACCATGCTTACTTACTTCTGTGTCTCCTTTGTTCCCACTAGCTTTTCTCTCTGAAGTTCTATCATTTATCCATTTGAAAATTCTTGAGCTTTCTTCAAGCCTCAGCTCAAGAGTCACTTCCTTTATGGAGGTTTTTGTGACCCCCTCACGATGTCTAAGATCTTCCTTCTTCCATGCTTCCATTTTTCTCATGGTTATTTGTACATATGTAGCCCCATGGCTATATAAATAAATAAGAGCCCCAGGGCTCTCATTTATTGCTTCACTAAAAATTCCTTGAGCTGGTCACTGTTCAAAGCAGGGGAGACATAGCAATGAATGAACCACACAAATCTTGTTTTTGGAGTGCCTCCATTCTAGTGGGCTGTGTGGGTTTACATTTCAGTAACTTTTTGCTGAATAAATGGTTAAACACTTCTACATTTTCACCTTTAAACCCAACCTTGGGAGATGCTCCTGGAACCCAGTAATTCACCTAAGTATTTCAATCTCCTTCAAGCACAAGGAAGAAAACTCACAGAATCCTTAAAAATGTTTTTAACTTGGGAGTCTCCTGGCCTAATCAAGAGTCCAGATATCTTATTATGTCACTGAATGTGATAAGAAGCGGTTACCTTGGTGAAGAAATTAACCAAACTGTGAATATAATAACAAGCACTCAGAGTCACTCTGCCTGAAAGAGACCTGCCTGTCTTCAGAACTGGTGAGGAGAGGTAAGAGGCAGGGAAGATAACCTACATGATAAAAATGGCCAGTAGCAGAATATGAATAAATAATATGTGGTAAGTAAAGCCTCTTGATGAAAGTGAAAGAGGAGAGTGAAAAAGTTGGCTTAAAGCTCAACATTCAGAAAATGAAGATCATGACATCTGACCCCATCACTTCATGGCAAATAGATGGGGAAACAGTAGAAACAGTGTCAGACTTTGTTTTGGGGGGCTCCAAAGTCACTGCAGATGGTGATTTCAGCCATGAAATTAAAAGACGCTTATTCCTTGGAAGAAAAGTTATGACCAATCTAGATAGCATATTCAAAAGCAGAGACATTATTTTGCCAACAAAGGTCTGTCTAGTCAAGGCTATGGTTTTTCCAGTAGTTATGTATGGATGTGAGAGTTGGACTGTGAAGAAGGCTGAGTGCCGAAGAATTGATGCTTTTGAACTGTGGTGTTGGAGAAGACTCTTGAGAGTCCGTTGGACTGCAAGGAGATCCAACCAGTCCATTCTAAAGGAGATCAGTCCTGGGTGTTCTTTGGAGGGAATGATGCTACAGCTGAAACTCCAGTACTTTGGCCACCTCATGTGAAGAGTTGACTCATTGGAAAAGACTCTGATGCTGGGAGGGACTGGGGGCAGGAGGAGAAGGGGACAACAGAGGATGAGATGGCTGGATGGCATCACCGACTCAATGGACGTGAGTTTGAGTGAACTCCAGGCCATGGTGATGGACAGGGAGGCCTGGCATGCTGCAATTCACAGGGTCACAAAGAGTCGGACATGACTGAGCGACTAAACTGAACTGAGCTGAAGTAAGGACAAATGATACAGGGAGGGTCTGTTTGGTTACAAGGCTCCTTTCTTGGCCCAAGAGGAGAAGGGGAAGACAGAGGACGAGATTGTTGGCATCACCAACTCAATGGACATGAGTTTGAGCAAGCTCCAGGAGTTGGTGATGGACAGGGAAGCCTGGTGTGTTGCAATCCATGGGGTTATAAAGAGTTGGACACGACTGACCGACTGAACTGAACTGAAAGCAATCTTGATCAAGTAGCTATTATGCGTCTACTATGAGATGGCCCCACAGCAGGTCTGATGCTCTGAGGACAAGGATGAGATGTTCCTACATTGTACCTGCCCAACAGAAAGCCGTGGGCCTCCATTAGCAAAACCTGAAGATCCCAGCATAAAACACTGCAGAACCTACACTACACCTGGCGTGTGTCACCTCTGCTCTCCTGTGCCTTTGGTGAATGAGGCAAGTATTATCACACTCATTTTACATGAGGACACAAGTTCGCAGAGATTAGGTGACCGCTTTAAGGGTCACACCTCTGGCAAGCGGCGGAGCTTGGATTTAAACCCAGTTTGGCCTGATTCTTAACACAATCTACAAGCATGGCCTGGATAACTTGATGGGTTGGGCATTTGTCGACTTGAGAGCATGGGGGTCTGTCTTCTCTGAGCAGCAATTTAAGCCTTCTTGCTCAAAGAGGATCAGGTAATTGAATTTCTGGAGATTCATCCCTGGCCAGTCCCTTGTTGATTTAATTCACCCAATGTGCATTCGATTGTGTTATAAAGGATTTTAACATGCAAAGGCTTTTGAAAACAATAACAAGAAAAAGGTTCTCCAGCCCACACTTACGTTTGGCAGCCTGAGCTCTGGCCTGAGGCAGGGTGTGAGAAAAAATATAATTAGCATCCACTCAGGCATAGAGTCTCAGGCCACAATTTCTTACCCTGGTATTCATCAATGCACATTTAGCTCTGGCCAACGTACACAACCCTGAGGCTCCACAGCTTCTCCCTCTTCTCCACCCACCCCCTGGCTCAGACACACAATGGAGCTAAAAAGAGCCTTCAGGTAGAGCCCTGGTCCCATTAGCTCACTCTGCGGCAAACGAAGGGGAAAGTGTTTGGGATGGCAGGTTTTCCCATCCCTGGAGGATCTGGATCCAGACAGACACCCAGACAGCCGCCAAGCATTCTTTGGTGGGGAGGATTCCAGCAGGCAGCTTCTTAGTTTGGTAATTGCTCCAGCACCACAGGGGGCTCCTCTGGCTGAGTTGGGACTCCCCAGCTACAGCTGCACCGCCATCCCTTCCAGTCTAGACAGTCCCTCCCTCTGTGCGCTCCAGGAACGCGGTACCCAGAGACAGGCAGAGGCCTTTCACTTCTCTGTCCCCTTTTAAAAATGCTTAAAATAAATTGCATAAGGTTACAAAGAAGGCCAGTGATATTTAAATAGTTATCAAAGATTTGAAAAATCAAATTTGTCATGGGGTCATATATGTGCTTAAGAGTGAACTAAATAACAAGGTCTCACCACTCTCATTTTTATTTAAACCAGGATTAAATTTCAAGATCAAAAAATTAATCTCAGTAATCATCATTACAGCACCCAGCAGTGTTTCTTGTGGTATAGAGTTTTAAGCATTCCACCACTGTAATAATTTGTTCTTTCATATTCATTCATTCACTAGCTCAGTCATTCCACTAAAATATGTGTGCTGGGCAAGGTATTATGATCATTCCTGACCAGAGGTCAGAAAATGATGGGCTTTGGATAAAGCTGACCATGGCCACTCATTTACATTTGGTCAGTAACTGCTTCCACATGATAACTGCAGAGTAAAATAATCATATTTGAGGTGACATGACTTTCAAAGTCAAACATATTTGGTAACTAGCCCTTTACAGAAAATGTTTACTGACTCCTGAACCAGACATGGGCCTTACTCTTAAGGATTTTTTCATAGTCCACAGGAGAAAAAATATAAAAACAAATTTCAGGGCAATATTATGCACCAACAAAATATGTCTGTGTTGAAATTACTGAGAGAGGACTGAAGGGTAAGGTGTAAGAAAGGTTTCCTAGAAGAGGTAATATGTGAGTTCCATTTTGAAAGAATAGAGGTTTATCATAGGTGATGGCTTTCTGGGCAGAGGATATTGTTATAGGGAAGAACAAAATCTAAATTCATATTGGATCTGTTTCTTTTACTTTAACTTTGCTTCCCATTGCTTTTGTTCACTAAAAGGATGCTGTCCAGACATAATGGCCTGCCTCAGGGAACTCTACTCCACTGCCTGAATGTTAAACCAAAATGCCTTTGTTCTAGCCTGTGTCCACCTGTGGATTGCTCCAGGAAGAAGAAATTAACACATCCCTTCCAAGGCTGGTCATTCCAGGAGATATCTGCAAGATAAATGGCTTTTTACTTCACTTATGCACTTCCCCGCCTCTCTGTTCTATAAAAGAATCTGGCATCCAGACCCCAACAAGATGGTCATTTTGAAACATTAGTCTGCCATCTTTTCCATCTGCTGGCTTTCTAAATAAACTCTTATTCTTTGACTCAACACCTCATCTCTGATTTATTGGCCTGACATGTGGTGAGGAGAGACATCTTGGACTGGATAACAATATTACATGATCAAAAGCAGTGTGACATAAACAGCATTATGTTCTGAAAATTATAAACACTTCACTATCACTGAAATTTAGAGCTATAGAGGGGGGTGACCGGAGATGACTGAAGAACAAGGCAGGATCAGACCCTAAAAGAAGTTATGTGTCATGTTAAGGAGCACAACTCTTCTTCCATAGTTATCAGCAGTGCCATCCAAAAGAACTTGCTGGGATGATGGAAATTTTTACAGCTGTACAGCCAATATGATACTCACCCTCCAACATGGTGACTAACACTTGAAATGTGGCTATTATAACCAAGGCACTGAACTCTTAGTTTTCTTTCATTTTAATTAATTTAAATAGCCACATGTGACTAATCACCATGGTACTGAATACCTTTAGGTGATGGAAAGTGAACTGATTTTCACACACTGAGATGGAGTGAAAGCAGTCATGGACCACATGTAAATGAGTGGGCATGGCCAGTCTTATCATGCACATCATTTTCTGACCCCTGGTCAGAAAGGATCATAATACCTTGCTCAGTACATGTTTTTGAATAGAATGAATGAATAAATGAGTATGGAAGGACAAAACTAGACATTGATAGGAGTGAAATACTTCAGACTTTACCACCAAGAGGAACAATGTTGGGTGCCAGTATGCATACTGAAATGATCCTTCATGATTTTGAAGCTTAATTCTGGCTTAAATCAAAAAATAGGAGGAAGATCTTGATATTAATCCACTATTAAAATCCATTGCTTAAACAGACAAATGGGCTACCAAATCTCCTCTTTAAGAAGATTATCCTGGTTGTGGATAAACTGAAAGAAAACAAGACAGGACAACCAATGTAAAGACTAATCAATTGTTCTGAAAAGACAAGATAAAGTTCTAATCAAAGGCAGTAGTGGTTGGAATAGAGAAGAGGGTGGTTTTGAGGTATATTAACACATAGCACTGACAATTCAGTGATTAAATAAATTTAGTGATCAATTAAATTTGGGCTATGGAACATGAAAGAGTTGTTAAAAATGCCCCGTTGGTTCCTGAATGGTGACTGGACAGGGAGGTGGATGTGAAGATAGGAATAAAGGATGAAGAGAAGGCTGGGGGTAGGGGAAGTATAGATAAGGAAGATGCTAAGTTGAGTTTAAGTTGAAAAATTTCCACAGTTTGTTGTGATCCCCACAGTGAAAGGCTTTAGCACAGTCAATGAGGCAGAAGTAGATGTTTTTCTGGAATTCCCTTGCTTTCTCTATGATCCAACAGATGTTGGCAATTGGATCTCTGACACAATTTTCAAGACCTAGCTTGTACCTCTGAAAGTTCTCAGTTCACATACTGCTGAAGCCTAGTTTGAAGGATTTTTAGCATTACCTTGCTAGAATGTGACATGAGAGCAATTGTATGGTAGTTTGAACATTATTTGGCATTGCCTTTCTTTAGGACTGGAATGAAAATTGACCTTTTCCAGTCCTGTGGCCACTGTTAAGTTTTCCAAATTTGCTGACATATTGAGTGCAGCATTTTAACAGTTATCATCTTCTAGCTCAGTTGGAATTTCATTACCTCTATTAGCTTTGTTTGTAGTAATGCTTTCTAAGGCCCACTTAACTTCACATTCCAGGATGTCTGGCTCTGGATGAGTGATCACACCATCGTGGTTATCTGGCTCATTAAGATCTTTTTGTAAAGTTCTTCTGTGTATTTTTGCCATCTCTTCTTCATCTCTTCTGCTTCTGTTAGGTCCTTGCCATTTCTGTCCTTTATTGTGCCCATCTTTGCATGAAATGTTCCCTTGGTATGTCCAACTTTCTTGAAGAGATCTCTAGTCTTTCTCACTTTTTTTCATACTTTATCCTTAATAATTAGATACATATTTTAACTGGAATTGATATCTATGTATAGGGTGAAGTGGAGAAGCCAAGATTTAGTTGTTCCATATGTATAGCCAGTTGGTTCAGTGACAGTTATTGAAAAGATAGCTTTCTGCACTACACGCAGTGTTTACATCTGTCATATGTTATGGTAACGTATGTGTGGGTCTCTGTCTGGAGCTTTCCTTTGTGTTCCTTTTACCTACTTATCTGCCTGTGAATAGAATATATCCCTCTACTTTGTTAGGTCTTCTCTAAAATCCCTTAAAAATATTCACACATCTTTTGCTAGATTTATTTCTAAACATCTGATGTCATTTAATGCAAGGGTCCTCAACCCCTGGGCCACAGATTGGAACCAATCCACTGAAACATTTTCTGCCCTGTCTGTGATTCCACAAAACCAGTTCCTGATGACAAAAAGGTTGGGGACTGCTGATTTCATGCTATCCAAATAATATCTTTAAAATTTTTTCATTTTCCAGTTGGTTTGTATCTGAAATACAGAAATATAATTAATTCTTATATATTGACCTTATTTTCAATAACTTCCTGAATTCAACTTACTGATTCTAATTCTAGTAATTTTTTAAAGCAGAATTTTATGAATCAACTATAATTCAATAAAAAAGAAGAAAAATTAAAAATAAAAGCAGGATTTTATTTTCTCTACAAGTTTTACAGCCACAATATATTAAGAAAGAAAGAAAAAATTCCCTGGGTAACTGAAGTATGAACAAATTCCTGATTTTAATTTTCTCCCTGCCATTATCAGCACACTGACATGGCATCTGAGTGAATCACAACCGGATTTCAAGGACTCACCCTGCCCTTAGATGTCATCAATGCTGCTTACTTAGTGTCAGCAACTGTGAAACCAAGCATAATAATAAGCCTGTCCTAATACAATCTTAGTGTGACTTCAAATTGTTAATGAATATGTCTGTGCCTGTAGGTATACTTAAGCAAAGGGAAACCTATTTAGCTGAACCGCAAAATTTAATGATCAATAAGGCAAAAAAAATAACTTTCTGTTGTTTCTGTTTTGCTTTGTTTAGTTTCTTTTTTTTTTTATTTTTTATTTTTTAAATTTTAAAATCTTTAATTCTTACATGCATTCCCAAACATGAACCCCCCTCCCACCTCCCTCCCCATAACATCTTTCTGGGTCATCCCCATGCACCAGCCCCAAGCATGCTGCATCCTGCGTCAGACATAGACTGGCGATTCGATTCAAATGATAGTATACATGTTAGAATGTCATTCTCCCAAATCATCCCACCCTCTCCCTCTCCCTCTGAGTCCAAAAGTCCGTTATACACATCTGTGTCTCTTTCCCTGTCTTGCATACAGGGTCGTCATTGCCATCTTCCTAAATTCCATATATATGTGTTAGTATACTGTATTGGTGTTTTTCTTTCTGGCTTACTTCACTCTGTATAATCAGCTCCAGTTTCATCCATCTCATCAGAACTGATTCAAATGAATTCTTTTTAACGGCTGAGTAATACTCCATTGTGTATATGTACCACAGCTTTCTTATCCATTCATCTGCTGATGGACATCTAGGTTGTTTCCATGTCCTGGCTATTATAAACAGTGCTGCGATGAACATTGGGGTACATGTGTCTCTTTCAATTCTGGTTTCCTCGGTGTGTATGCCCAGCAGTGGGATTGCTGGGTCATAAGGTAGTTCTATTTGCAATTTTTTAAGGAATCTCCACACTGTTCTCCATAGTGGCTGTACTAGTTTGCATTCCCACCAACAGTGTAGGAGGGTTCCCTTTTCTCCACACCCTCTCCAGCATTTATTGCTTGCAGATTTTTGGATCACAGCCATTCTGACTGGTGTGAAGTGGTACCTCATTGTGGTTTTGATTTGCATTTCTCTAATAATGAGTGATGTTGAGCATCTTTTCATGTGTTTGTTAGCCATCCGTATGTCTTCTTTGGAGAAATGTCTATTTAGTTCTTTGGCCCATTTTTTGATTGGGTCGTTTATTTTTCTGGAGTTGAGCTGCAGGAGTTGCTTGTATATTTTTGAGATTAGTTGTTTGTCAGTTGCTTCATTTGCTATTATTTTCTCCCATTCAGAAGGCTGTCTTTTCACCTTGCTTATATTTTCCTTTGTTGTGCAGAAGCTTTTAATTTTAATTAGATCCCATTTGTTTATTTTTGCTTTTATTTCCAGAATTCTGGGAGGTGGATCATAGAGGATCCTGCTGTGATTTATGTCTGAGATTGTTTTGCCTATGTTCTCCTCTAGGAGTTTTATAGTTTCTGATCTTACATTTAGATCTTTAATCCATTTTGAGTTTATTTTTGTGTGCAGTGTTAGAAAGTGATCTAGTTTCATTCTTTTACAAGTGGTTGACCAGTTTTCCCAGCACCACTTGTTAAAGAGGTTGTCTTTACTCCATTGTATATTCTTGCCTCCTTTGTCAAAGATAAGGTGTCCATATGTGTGTGGATTTATCTCTGGGCTTTCTATTTTGTTCCATTGATCTATATGTCTGTCTTTGTGCCAGTACCATACTGTCTTGATGACTGTGGCTTTGTAGTAGAGCCTGAAGTCAGGCAAGTTGATTCCTCCAGTTCCATTCTTCTTTCTCAAGATTGCTTTGGCTATTCGAGGTTTTTTGTATTTCCATACAAATCTTGAAATTATTTGTTCTAGTTCTGTGAAAAATGTGGCTGGTAGCTTGATAGGGATTGCATTGAATTTGTAAATTGCTTTGGGTAGTATACTCATTTTCACTATATTGATTCTTCCGATCCATGAACATGGTATATTTCTCCATCTATTAGTGTCCTCTTTGATTTCTTTCATCAGTGTTTTATAGTTTTCTATATATAGGTCTTTAGTTTCTTTAGGAAGATATATTCCTAAGTATTTTATTCTTTTCGTTGCAATGGTGAATGGAATTGTTTCCTTAATTTCTTTTTCTACTTTCTCATTATTAGTGTATAGGAATGCAAGGGATTTCTGTGTGTTGATTTTATATCCTGCAACTTTACTATATTCATTGATTAGCTCTAGTAATTTTCTGGTGGAGTCTTTAGGGTTTTCCATGTAGAGGATCATGTCATCTGCAAACAGTGAGAGTTTTACTTCTTCTTTTCCAATTTGGATTCCTTTTATTTCTTTTTCTGCTCTGATTGCTGTGGCCAAAACTTCCAGAACTATGTTGAATAGTAGCGGTGAAAGTGGACGCCCTTGTCTTGTTCCTGACTTTAGGGGAAATGCTTTCAATTTTTCACCATTGAGGATAATGTTTGCTGTGGGTTTGTCATAGATAGCTTTTATTATGTTGAGGTATGTTCCTTCTATTCCTGCTTTCTGTGAAAAGAGACAAAGAAGGCCACTACATAATGAGCAAAGGAACAATCCAAGAAGAAGATATAACAATTATAAATATATATGCACCCAATATAGGAGCACCACAATATGTAAGACAAATGCTAACAAGTATGAAAGGGGAAATCAACAATAACACAATAATAGTGGGAGACTTTAATACCCCACTCACACCTATGGACAGATCAACTAAACAGAAAATTAACAAAGAAACGCAAACTTTAAATGATACATTAGATCAGTTAGACCTAATTGATATCTATAGGACATTTCACCCCCAAACAACAAATTTCACCTTTTTTTCAAGTGCTCATGGAACCTTCTCCAGGATAGACCACATCCTGGGCCATAAATCTAAACTTGATAAATTCAAAAAAATAGAAATCATTCCAAGCATCTTTTCTGACCATAATGCATTAAGATTAGATCTCAATTACAGGAGAAAAACTATTAAAAATTCCAACATATGGAGGTTGAACAACACACTTCTGAATAACCAACAAATCACAGAAGAAATCAAAAAAGAAATCAAAATATGCATAGAAACTAATGAAAATGAAAACACAACAACCCAAAACCTGTGGGACACTATAAAAGCAGTGCTAAGAGGAAAGTTCATAGCAATACAGGCATACCTCAAGAAACAAGAAAAAGTCAAATAAATAACCTAACTCTACAACTAAAGCAACTAGAAAAGGAAGAGTTGGAGAACCCCAGAGTTAGTAGAAGGAAAGAAATCTTAAAAATTAGGGCAGAAATAAATGCAAAAGAAACAAAAGAGACCATAGCAAAAATCAACAAAGCCAAAAGCTGGTTCTTTGAAAGGATAAATAAAATTGACAAACCATTAGCCAGACTCATCAAGAAGCAAAGAGAGAAAAATCAAATCAATAAAATTAGAAATGAAAATGGAGAGATCACAACAGACAACACAGAAATACAAAGGATCATAAGAGACTACTATCAGCAGTTGTATGCCAATAAAATGGACAACGTGGAAGAAATGGACAAATTCTTAGAAAAGTACAATTTTCCAAAACTGAACCAGGAAGAAATAGAAAATATTAACAGACCCATCACAAGCACGGAAATTGATACTGTAATCAGAAATCTTCCAGCAAACAAAAGCCCAGGTCCAGACGGCTTCACAGCTGAATTCTACCAAAAATTTCGAGAAGAGCTAACACCTATCCTCCTCAAACTCTTCCAGAAAATTGCAGAGGAAGGTAAACTTCCAAACTCATTCTATGAGGCCACCATCACCCTAATACCAAAACCTGACAAAGATGTCACAAAAAAAGAAAACTACAGGCCAATATCTCTGATGAACATAGATGCAAAAATCCTTAACAAAATTCTAGCAATCAGAATCCAACAACACATTAAAAAGATCATACACCATGACCAAGTGGGCTTTATCCCAGGGATGCAAGGATTCTTCAATATCCGCAAATCAATCAATGTAATTCACCACATTAACAAATTGAAAAATAAAAACCATATGATTATCTCAATAGATGCAGAGAAGGCTTTGTTTAGTTTCTTACGGAATTTTCTCAGTGAAGAACATCAGCAAATGAATGGCAACAACTTCCAGTGAATTTTGCTGCCTAGTTAGACACTGTAGTCATAAATGCAGACACTTTTTAAGATCAAAGAGGAGGCCTTAGAATTAATTTAGCCCCATAAACTTATTTTAAAAATAATTTTTAAATTGAGGTAACACTGAGCTATAACATCATATAAGTTTCATATATACAATACTGCATTTCTACTTCCATAGACCCTACAAGGAGCTCAGCATCACAAATTTACTTTCCGTCCATCACCAATACACTTTTTTTTTTTTTAATGAGGAAATAAATATATAGTGAATTGGGCTTCTCTGGTAGCTCAGCTAGTAAGAATCCACCTGCAATGCAGGAGACCCCGGTTCAATTCCTGGGTTTGGAAGATCCACTGGAGAAGGGATAGACTACCCACTCCAGTATTCTTGGGCTTCCCTGGTGGCCCAGCTGGTAAAGAATCCACCTGCAATGCAGGAGACCCCGGTTTGATTCCTGGGTTTGGAAGATCCACTGGAGAAGGGATAGACTACCCACTCCAGTATTCTTGGGCTTCCCTGGTAGCTCAGCTGGTAAAGAATCCGCCTGCAATGCAGGAGACCCCAGTTCGATCTTTGGTTCGGGAAGATCCTCTGAAGAAGGGAATGGCTAGCCACTCTAGTATTCTGGCCTGGAGAGTTCCATGGACTATATAGTCCATGGGGTAACAAAGAGTTGGACACATCTGAGCAACTTTCACTTTTACAAAGTGAATTATTCAATGTTTCAGAACTGGTTAGCAGCAGAGTCAGAACTACAAGTCAAACATTACCACTTCTAGTCCATTGCCTTTTCATTAACCTACACTGTCTCTCAGGCTCAAGAGTACGATGCAACTGAGGACACAGGGAATGCTTACGCTTGGAGGTGTGTGGAGAGATTTCCCTAACATGCAGTGTTGAGAGCAGGGCAGGAAGATGGACATTCACTAGCTATCTCTCAAGAGCCAGGCAATAGCCAAAGTATTTTCCACACATAATTTTTTTTTAACCCTCTCTGAAATTTAAAAGGTAGCCATTACTATTCTCACTTTACAAGTGAAGCAATGACTCTCAGCACTGTGAAGTGGTTTTCACAAGAACACATGTCTGGGGAACCCCATTCTTATCTAGAATTGCTTAAATTCAGCCCATGAGATTTTTTTTTTCTTTTATTGTTGAGAATGGAGATATGGGAGTTTTACACTATAAAAAGTTTTATTTTTTAAATATTGTCAAGAATGTTCAGAATTACAACAAGGCATGAATTTGGCCAGCATCCCTATTTCTAAAAATGACTGAAGACAGTCGGAGATTTTGAGAATTCTGGGTTTGAGTCTTACTCACTTCCGACACTGGGCTACCATTCACCTGAGAGTCCACCTTGGGTTTCACAAGGATGTGACACAGGGATGCGTTTTAGGATTCCAGAATGATTGCTGGCAGCTAGTTAGATGAGTATGTTCTGCTTTGATGATCCGTAACTTTATACATAACATTTATGTTACCCCATAAATCAGAGATTTAAAATTCAGCTTACAAAATTATCCCTCAGACAAAATGATATCTTTAGGAAACATACAGATCCAACTGCTTTATATTGCCACCTTCTCATTCTGCATTAATTGAATCAATAAGTTAATAAAAGACTTGCCACAATAATCTGGGACAGTCTACAAAGTATGTGGATTAAAATCAGCTATAGGATCATGTTTGTAGAATACTGAACACAGTGCCACTACATTTATTCATTCATTTATCCACACATTTATTACTTTAAGATATTCATTGAGCACCTGTTATAAATCAGGTCCACAACTAAGTGTTGAGGAGACCCAGACGGATAAGACACATCTTTGTCTTATAATAACTTATAAATTACATGGAGACATGCAAGTAAACTTATCGTTAATCATGACTCAACTGATAAGTTCCCAAGAGAGGGACCTGCCAAGTGCTTCACAAACACTGGGAAGGGATTGGTTTTATCTGCTGGTCAGGGAGGGGGAGGGAAAGGCAGTGTCAGGGACAGCTGCACTGAGGAAGTAATCATTATTTATTTATTAAAGGGTTATTATTAACCTTTATTTTTAGTATTTAAACTTTTAATTTATTAATATAATAGTTTTATTGAAATATTCACATGCCATACAACTCACCCGTTTAAAGTGTGTATATAGTTCAATATATTTGAATTATTATTAAAACCAAATGATTTGTTCTACACCTGATGACTGACTTCCAGATATCATTTCTCAATTGAAGTATAGTTGATTTATAGGGCTTCCCAGGTGGCTCTGTGATAAAGAATCTGCCTGCCAATGCAGGAGACACAAGAGATGAAGTTTCAATCCCTGGGTTGGGAAGATCCCCTAGAGAAGGAAATGGCAACCTACTCCAGTATTCTTGCCTTGGAAGTCCCATGGACAGAGGAGCCTGAGGGGCTACAGTCCATAGGGTCGCAAAGAGACAGGACTTAGTGACTGAGCATGCATGCAATTGATTTATAACACTGTTCGTTTCTGCTGTAAAGCAAAGTGACTCAGTTATACACATATATACATTCATTTTTATATTCTTTTTCATTATGGTTTAATCCCAGGATATTGAATATAGTCCCCTGAGCTACACAGTAGGACCTTGTCGCTTGTCCATTCTATATGTAATAGTTTGCATCTACTGACCCCAACCTCCCATTATCTCTTACGTGAAGACCTTCACCTGCCTTTTCAATGGCCTCCCTGACCTGCCCTTGTCACCCCACAGCATCCACATAGCAACTATATGATTTTTATAAAACAAGTCAATGTCTTCTTTGCTCAAGTCCTCCAGTGTCTTTTGAGTGAAAGACATTGCCTTATGACGCAGCTTCGGCTGCTTCTCTCTTAATTGCCCTCTAGCCCCACCTCCCCTATACTTCATTATTACATCTTAGCTACTCTGGTTTTGTTTCTATTTATATATGACTTCTTTCCAAATGTCAGATTTATACCAAAATACATCTTTAGAACTTCAAAATATTTATTGCTGAAAAAGAACCTACAACCTTAAAATTAAAAGTCAAAGAATGCTTTCCTGCTTCTAGTTTCAGGGCCTTTGCACTTGCTATTCCTTCTAATTGAAGTGCTCTGCCCCAGATCTCACAGAACTGTGCCCTCCTCTGAATTAGAATCTCCATCACTGAGAGGTATTCCTTAATCACTTCAGTTAAGCCCACCACCACCACATACATTCATACACACTTCTCTTTACTCCATTACCTGTCTTTCTCTTTTTTTCATTACCTTACTTACTACCAGAATCACTGTTTGTTTTCCATATCCATTCATTTTCATGAGTAGAATCTAAGTATCGTCTAGTTAGGAACTACGACTATTTTTTCTTTGCTTCTTCTTTCCAGGGTCTAGAATAGTGCTTGTGTGCGGGTGTGTTAAGTCACTTCAGTCATGTCTGACTCTGTGCAACCCTATGAACTGTAGCCTGTCAGGCTCCTCGATCCATGGGATTCTCCAGGCAAGACTACTGGAGTGGGTTGTCATGCTCTCCTCCAGAGGAGATTCCCAACTGAGGAATTAAACTCATGTCTCTTATGTCTCCTGCATTGCAGGTAGGTTCTTTACCACTAGGGCCAGCTGAGGAGCCCCAAAATAGTGCTTAGTAAACAATAAATGGTGATGATGGGCAGGGAAGCCTGGAGTGCTGCAGTTCATGGGGTCACAGAGAGTCAGACATGACTGGGCAACTGAGCTGAAACAATAAATGGCCAAGTGACAATGGGGAGAACTTACAATAAAAGTTCTTAAAGATGCTACTCATTTTAGCTAATTATATAATACATTTCTTGTGTTGGTAGCAAAAGTTTTAGGGAGATAAGCACTAAAATTATGCAAACCATTATGCAGCAACCTCTTGAGACCTTGTTTGAGATGACATCAGTTCAGTGGAATGGCTGAGCATACAGGGAAGACATTTTCCCCATGTGGATCAGTAAAAATCACAGAGTAAATCTTGGCTTTTTGATTCTGTTTTCATTGACATTCCTTGATTTTAACAGCCAATTTGCCCAGCTTTCCTGTAAAGCATTTTAGGACATGGGAATGATGTATTTAGGGAACTGTCAAAATGTAAACTGCTGTTGTCATAGGTTTTCAGCAGTCAATCCCCACGAAGCAGTAAAAGCAGTGTTCATGGCTTGGGTGTCAGAAACCCCAACCAATGTGTGCCTTGTAAACCTTAAAAGGCCTTTTTAATAGCTTTAAATGTGAACTTTTGGTCTTACAATGCTTCTATATGATCCCCAAAGAAATAATAAACATGGTGAGGTGCCCCTCCACCTGCTAGGATGATCACAGAGCTTTCTCCTAATACTGGCCTGTTGAAGATTCCCAGAGCTGTTTATTATTCCCTTATGGCCTTATTCATGGGAAAAGGGTCTGGTGATCTCCCACAGTCTGGGCAGTACATATCTTCAGATTTGGGGTCAAAGGGAACAGCCTGGACTCTGAACATGGATTTTTGATTTGAAGAAATCTTCTCAGTGTTTATTTCCAGTCCAGAGCCTGGAGGTGGAAAGGAATGAATAGATAAAGCAGTTCATGGGGAGATTAAATGAACAAAGCTTTAGAAAGTGATTGGCCAACTCCTGATTTTAGTAAGTGCTCAACAAATGATAACAATTAGATATGATTGCAACTATATTCTATCATTTAATCTGTTGTGTTAAAATCTGATTATGTGTCTTTCTCCCATTAGATAAGAGACTAGCTGTCAGGGGATTGATTTCTGTACCAACAGAAAGTAGCAGTGTCTGAAATGCATTAGTCATTCAATTTATGCTTCCTGACCTAGACAGAGCACTGGCTTCTGAGTCCCACCCTATCACTGTGTAGCTATGAAACATTGGGTAACTTTTCTTAGTCTCACCAGGTCTCAGTGTCCTCATTTGTAAGAGGAAGAGATTGGATTTTATGGTCTCTAAGGCCCTTTCCAATTCTAGCATTCCATGGCTCTACTAAAGCAGTGTTATTAAACTAAGGAAGATTATTAGCAACTGTTGGAGCCAAATTCCATTTCTCTTTGCCTGTTCTGACCAAGTCTTCTACAGTGATGAATTATCCAAGCTAATTTCCAAGCAATCTAAGCGACTGTTTTGCTGTTATTAAGATTCCACTCTGGACATTCAGTTTATTCCAACCCAGAAAACATGGTGGAAAGTGGAGATGGATACGAACCAAATGGTACCCTGATCACATTGCCTATTCAGCTTCCTAACAGCCTATGTATGGTTCATAGAGGCAAATGGTCCATGGTCTCAGTTAGTAAATAGTTATTTAATAGTTCAGTTAAACAATGGTTTTTAAAAATGGTTTAAAAATTCAGTGCAGCAAATAATTATTGTGTGTCTATTGTGTGCCAGGTACTGATTAGATTCTACAGACACAGAATAAATGAAAAACTAGAAATGTATGTTGACTAAAGAATGCTATCTGCAAGACTGATACTTATTCACAGCCAAATTAAACATTTCTTTTCCAGATAGACATCTAGATGCAGAAATCTAAAGCCAAGCCAGTTAATTCCTAAAATGAGTTAAATACAAGAAATACAAGTCTCCAACTATCGCCTGTGATCACATGTGCAAATAATTAGTACAGAGCCTAGAATTCAGTAAGTGTTATTTTCCTTCTCCACCTTGTTCAAGTTGACACCTAGAAGTCAGTCATTCTGCATTCCTCTACCACTCACTCCCAGGTTGTTAAGTCTGCCTTATTAATATTGCTGCATTTTAGCTACTCCCCTATACTCTAATTTGTAACAACCTTCAGGCTTCTACTATCTCTCTCCTTGCATTAATCGTCTAAATTTTTCCAACTGCCTGTCTCGCCCTCCCCCCATTAATCTGCCTTTTAAAATGAGGATGTAGTGTTGTTTTTTTAAGTTCAGATCTGTACATTCCAACTGCTTCAGCCAGAGCCAGAGAAGAAGGGACAGAGTGTATAAACATCTACAGAAATAGCAATCAATAATTGGTGGTTGCTTTTCTCTTTCTGACTTACTTTACTCTATATGATAGACTCTTATCAATGCATGTATGTGGAAATTAGAAAAATGATACAGATGAATCCATTTGCAGGACAGGAATAGAGATGCAGAAGCAAGGAATGGAGGTATGGACACAGGCCGGGGCAGGAGGGTGGGATGAATGGGGAAACTGAGACTGACATATGTGCACGGTCAAGTGTGAAACAGAGAGCTCTTGGGAACTACTGTACAGTGCAGGAAACTCAGCTTGGATGACTTGTGGTGACCTAGATGGGGGGGGGGGGCTGTGGGGCATGTCAGGGAGGGCCAAGAGGGAGGGGACATATGTACACAGAGCCGAGTCACTTGGTTGTACAGCAGAAACGAACACAACATTGTAAAGCAACAATACTCCAATAAAAATAATTTTAAAATAATTTTAAAAAAGCAATTGGTGGTTGAATGCATTTAGGATGGAGGGGCAACATTTATGGAGGAGTCAAGAATGACTTCCACTTTACAACTTATAGATGGATGACGGTGTCACCAAAAGCAGAGGCATGAAGGAGGAACAGATTTGGTGAGAATGATGGCAGAGGGAATGCTATGCATGGCTTATCACTCTGGACTCCCCAGTTGCTGGAAGTGTGGCTGCTGATGGCTCATCTTGATAGTCTCCCAGGAATGGCCAGCATCAGCTGTTCCAGGGCCTCTCCCTCAGCTCACAATGATGCTTTCATTTTGACCAAGTAATAGGAAAAAAATGCCAAACTAGGTTCATGGTTTGGTCAACTTTATATGTGGGTGCAAGCCAAAATGATTGCCATTGCATAACAGTTCCACTCAGGAGTAGTCCTAAAAGACAGTGATAAAAGAAACTCCCTTCAAGGGCCAGAACTCCAGGTGGTGCATTTGATTATTATAGTGTCTAACCTAAATCAAAAATATCAATTATTGCATGGTGCTGTGTTTCCAATATATAGAATACAAGATTTCGGAACCAGGATGTGGAAGAAGGAACAGCCCCACTTACTGTCATTCTCATCGATCCCTCCCCGGAATTGTGTGCTTTCTAACACTCCAATTTTAGGTTCTTTGTGTCTAGAGGAATCCGTTACCAGAATCAGAAGGCTCCCACCAAGGGATGCGACTTGAATCCCACTAAACTTTAAGTTATGGCTGCTGCCTAGTCACTTCAGCACACGTGTACCAAGAGAACTGCAGCCAAATACAGGAATCAACATACTGTCAGGAATAATTATCCTGATTGGAAAGAGGAAGAACTGCAGTTATATAATGAGACCAGGAAGAACAGATTTGGCAATCTCATTGATCCACCAGGGCATCTCTCATGGTTCCTTCATTCGATTTTGTCATTAAATGGATGGGGAAAGCAGACAAAGCCTGAGAAGGACATTATGGCCAGAGGATCAGACCACTCAAAGAAGATGGTCTGAGTCACCTTTCCAGGTAAGTCACCTACACTTGCAAAAGTGCAAAGTGAGAGGAATTCAGCTCGAAAGGCTGATAGAGGAGGGAGATGGTACGTGTTGGATGTAGTGTCAAGACTAGCTAAAGCAGGATGGGGGGTGGTTATAATTTCATCCTACTAATCTTCCTCTTGTAAATTTTCCCAGAATAAAAGGCAAAACAGAATCCTGACAGGAGCTATTCCCATACGAGGAGAACCTACTAGCAGAAGTGAAAGGATCTGATATTTCAAGAGGTGGACTGCTTTGTTGGGGTACCTGGATCTCCCCTTCAGTATTCTTACAATGGCCAGGAGTGTCTCTGCTGACAGTCCACCAAGTCATCTCTCCCTGGGAATTATCATACTTGGCTTATCCTTTGGTAATCTCTTGATGGACACCATGACAAACAGTGTTTCTCAAAGGGTTGGATGAAGACTCTAGGTTCAAATTCACTCAGGGGTGCTTCCAGGTATACTGAACTAGAACTTCCAAGGCTGGGATAAGAATAGCCATTTTTAACAAATGACTTTTATGATAAACTGGTAATGCAATAAGTAAAATATTTATCTGAGTTCTATGAGGTATTCTAGCAAATTAATCAACCCCCAGGAGGGCTTCATGGGAAATTCGGATTTACAGCCTGTACGTCAGAAGGCTGGACTTGCAATTGGCACCTGAAGTGGAGGACAGTCTGGTGGGACTGAGCCCTGAACTTGTGGAGCCTGATGCCATCTCCAGGTGGATTGTGTCAGAATTCTGTTGAACTGTAGGACACCCAGCCTGGTGTGCTTGGTGAATTGCTCAGTATGCTGGAAACACCTCCAGTCCCTCTACTGGGATTGAGTTCAAAAAGTTAAATATATATCTGAAAAACCCACTGAACAGACGAATGCAGCAGATGACAGCACCATTTTAAAAAAGCCTAGTCTGTACATGGACAGTCATCACATAGTTGGGTGGGGGTGGGAATGAGTAAAAGCAGAATGGCAAAGATAAGTTTTGTGATGTAACTGGTTAAAATAATCAAAAGGATTAATTCAACTCAGATATAGGGAAACCCATCCAAAAAAAAAAAAGTGAAATTATTTTATCCCTTTTATTAGGTACCTAGCTAGTTTTTTTCTATTCTGAAAATCAATTCAAAACCGTTTCATATATTTTAAATGAAAAATAAATAAAAAGTTCCCCCAAAAGATTCATTTTGCATTGCCTACTCAGTTTTCACACTTGACAGAAATAACTTGCCAATTATTTCATAACTACTGTGATTTTTTGATGATAGCTACTATGATGGGGAAAAAAGAAACAAATGGTTATTTCTGCTTCTTAGTAAAGTGTTATTGTGATATCTAAGAGGCAAATTACATAATAATGCTTCTTTAAGTTGCTTAGAATTATGGGATGACATCATGGTCAAAGTCCTGCAGCCTACTGCATGTCTCTGATCAGAATGCATGACTTATGCATGAAGTGACTAACTAGGGTTTTGAACACTTTGGAGGGGGAGTACAATGGAGAAGCAGGACATTAATCTTTAGCTTCAGTGCAATTAAATTTTTTCTTTTTTTACTCAGTGAAGACTTGTTTTTCTTGATCAGGCATCCAACATTTTCAAATGACACAGGATAGAAAGTGCCAGAAACCAGAGAACTGGCAAAGCTGAGATGGGAGAAGAGAGTCTACAATGATTGACAAGTTAAAAGAAATTAAAACTGGCCTTTCTAATTTGATGATCATGGGACTTATTAATTGCACAACACTGATAAGAATTTGACCTTAGGTGGGTAGAGTTCTCAGAAAATCCTGCAATAAAGTCATAGTCAATAGTCAAAAGTACAAAGAAGGCATGTGCTGTTGGCGCAGATTATAATTAAAAGTTGACTTGCTGGTTACCTTGGGTTTGCCATGTTGACCTTGGCTATACTGGATCTACATTCTGAAAAAAAATTTAGAAAAGAATATAATTTAACGTTTTGTGAATGGTCAGAAAATTAACAGCTATAGAGATTACCTGTTATCAACACATTACTATTAATTTATTAATTCTAGTAAATTAGTAACAGGTAGCCTCTGTAACTGATTTGGTACATGCCAGGCACTGTGCTAAGAGCTTTACTTGTGTCTCATTTATTTCTGCCACAATTCTATGAGGTCAGTACTATTATTAGATCCATTTTCTTTTAGGTAAGGAATCAGAAGTTTAGAGAATTTTAGAAACCTTTCCACATTCATACTGGCTAATAATAGCAGATCAAGACTTTATACTCAGGTCTGTCTGATTCCACAGCTGCTTCTTTAAATCACTAGGTCAGGTGATTATTGAGATATTTTGGAAATTCTCTAAAACCCTCAATAGAGTTAACAAGAACCCAATATTCTACTACCCATAATTCCAGTGATTGTCACCTCTATGCATCTATCTTTACAGTTCAGCAATGAGTACCATTAAGCCTCTTAAGGAATATAGAAGTACACTGTCTGCTATGATGATTTAATTGCACAAACAAGCAGAAAACCATACAAAAGAGTTTTGTGATCAAGAACTTAAGTCACAGTTGGCTTGGTTAGTTCACACATTAATACACTATTTCAAACACATCGACATGCTGGTCAAAATACAAGAAGAGAAAAATCAAAGAGATGTGGTTAAACTGTATATTTAACAAAGGAAAGCAGGACTTCCCTAGTGGTCTATTGGTTAAGAGTCTGCACTTCTTCTGCAGGGAGTGAGGGTTCAGTCCCTGGTTGGGGAAAAAAGATCCCTCATGCCATGCAGGATGGCAAAAAAGATAATTTAAAAAATGTTTTTAAACAAGAAAAGCATTTCAGAGAACTTGAAATGGAACAATAACACAGAATAATAATTAGATATACTGGTTCTGGGTCTAGAAACAGATAACAGTAACCAGAAGTGTGGCACCTGCAGGCTAAGATTGAGGAAAAAGCATGTGTGAAAGGAGGAGCTAAAGTTAGACTTCAACGCATAATATAACAGTTATTCCAAAAAAATTGGCTGGCAACTGCTGTCTGCTGTGCTAGGCTTATGGATGTTTAGGTTCAAGGGAAGAAAGAGGGCAGAGACATAACTTTGGTACAAACATTTAAACAGCCATCCAAGCTTGGTGACGGATAAGTGAAGACTGCAGTAATACCACAACATAGAATCCTGTCCCAACCCTTGAAGACCTACTTCTTTAAGTTGTAGGCTGGGGAACAGATTGAGGCCATTGACAAAGAAGGGTGATTTCACAGAGAGAGAGAGAAAGATAAAACACCACCCTCCTCCCCCCGCCCCAACTTGGGACTTCTTGGTAGCCCAGTGGTTAAAAATCTGCCTTCTAATGCAGGGGATGCAGGTTCAATCTCTAATCAGGGAACTAAGATCCACATTCTGTAGGGCAACTAAGCCCGCGTGTGGCAACTAGAGAAGCCAGCACACTGCAACTAGGGAAACCTGGGCATCACAAGGAGAAGGCTTTGTGCCACAAGACAAGCCCACATACCACAACTAGAGAAAGCCTGCACGCTGCAATGAAGGCCCAAGATGAAAATCTAAAATTTAAAAAAAAAAAATCCACTTAAAAAGAACCTACATATCAGTATTTCAAAATATTGAAAGAAATCTAATGATGTGCAAGACAACTGTAGAAAATACTGTATATTGACTTCCTTAACCTCCGTTTTACTTTCCTTCATATACTAAGGAGGCTAGAAAAAGAAATACTCTCCCAACTTCTCTTACAGCGACAGGAGGCCATGTGACACTCTCCTGGACAATGAAACTAAAGCAGAATTTCCTGGAGAGACATTTTTCCTCTGAGTAGAAAGAAAACCTCACTGACAGAAGGCCCTTTTGACTTTCACCCATTTTCACATCTGGAATGCTCGCATGATGCTTCGAAGCACACACCCATCTTGGGAAATGAGGACAAAAAATTATGGAGCAGGAAGACCTAATAGACCTGGATATTTGGGGACATTTTTGAGTAGCAGCACTGCCCTGCACCTCTTACCCTGAAACCTCTTATCATGTCGAATAAAAATCTCTGCTCACACATACACATGCACAAGCTTCCTGCATTATCAACATCCCGCACCAGAGTGGTGTATTTGTTACAATCAGTGAGCCCACAATGACACATCATTATCACCCATAGTTTACATTAGCGTTTACTCTTGATGCTGCGCATTCTATGGGTTTTGCAAAATATACAATGACATGTATCCACCATTATAGGATCAAACAATAGTTTCTGGCTTCCCAGGTGGCACTAGTGGTAAAGAACCCACTGCCAATGCAGGAGACTTGAGAGACTCGGGTTTGATCCCTGGGTTGGGACACTCCCCTGGAGGAGGGCGTGGCAACCGACTCCAGTATACTTGCCTGGAGAATCCCATGGACAGAGGAGCCTGGTGGGCTACGGTCCATGGGGTCGCAGAGAGTCGGACACAGCTGAGCCACTGAGTACACATGCACACACGGAATACTTTCACTGCCCTGAAAATTCTCCGTGCTTCGCTTAATCATCTTCCTTGCTCCTAATCTTTACGTTTCCTCCATGTCTTTTCCTAGTTTGGGAACTCATTTCTTTTCAGCACTGAATGATATTCCATTTTCTGGCTGTAACACAGTTTATGTATCCATTCACTTACTGAAGGACATCTTAGTTACTTCCAAGTTTTGGCAATTATGAATAAAGTTACTAGAAGCATCTGTGTGCAGTTTTTTGTGTGGACATAGCTTTTCAATTCCTTTGGGTAAGTAGTAAGTTCAGATCATATGCTCAGAGTATTTTCACTTTTGTAAGAAATTGCCAAACTATGTCCCAAAGTTGTAGTACCGTTTTGTATTCCCATCAATCAATGAGAATTCACATTGTTCCCCTTCCTTACCAACATCTGATGTCAGTGTTCTGCATTTTGGCCATTCTAACAGTTGTGCGGTGGTATCTCATTTTTTTAATTTACATTAAAACCAAATGATACACAATTCGAAACATTTTAATATACTTATTTGCCATCTTTACATCTTCCTTAGTGAGATACCTGTTTAAGTCATTTGCCCACTTTTAAATCAAGTTGTTTGTTTTCTTATTGTTAAGGTTTAAGAGTTCTTACATATTTTCGGTAACAGTTTTTTAACAGGTATGTCTTTTTTTGCATATTTTCTCTCAGTCTCTGACTTGATTTCTCACTCTCTTGAAAGAGACAAAAATTTTAAACGGCAAATGTCATTGAACTTCAACATAGAGTATGGACACAACAGACGCAACTGAAAACAGTGTAGACTGGAAGACAGGCCTGAGCAAATCACCTGAAGTTGGAAAACATGTAAATGCCGTTAAAATACATGAAATAAAGAGTGAGAAACTCTAACAAATGTCTAACAAGACCTCAACAAGGAGAGAGCCGAGGAAATGGACAAAATGTGGTCATCAAGGTAACAGCAGCTAAAGTTTTTCTAGCATTGAAGAAAGACACAAGAAACTCATCCCAACACACTGTGGAAAACTACAGCATCAAAGACAAAGAAAACATGTTAAAAAATGCTAAAACCAAAAGATAGATTTTCTATAGATGAATGAGCTCCATAATTAGATTTAGAGAAAATTTTTCATCAGCACTAAATTTGTCAGAATACAGTGAAATGTCTTTGAAGTGACAAGGAAAATGATTGGTGAGAGTAAAACTCTGTATTTATCTCAATTATCATTCAAGAGTATGGGTAAAATAAAGTTGTTTTTTTTTTAACACGTAAAAACAGGTAATTTACTAGTCACATATCCTGGTAGGAAGATTTACTGAAGACTCTAATGCAGCAACAAGAAATAAAATCTAGGAGGAAGACATAGGAAACCAGATACAATGGTAAGCAAAAAAAAAAAAAAAAAAAGTATTAATCAAAAACAGTGATATATTTCTTATTGCAGGGGGAGAGGCAGGTGGGTGAAGAATGTTAAAAAGTCTAGTGGAATTTTTTTTCCAAAGAAATAGCTAATTTTCCTAATACTGTTTATTAAATATATTATGTTCTTGATAGAACTGAAATATAATCACATATCAAATTTATATACATAGTTTATGTTGGACTTCTTACTATCTTCCCAATGAGCTATTTGTCTTTTGGTAAACTAGTATCATACTATTTTGATTACCGTAGCTGTGTACTACATTTTAAAATCTGTTTGAGAAATTTCACCCTTTTTTATTTTCTAAAATCATCTTATCCACTTTTATTATTTACTCTCTAAGCCAGGGGTCAGCACAACGTTCCCTACAAAAGGGCAGACAATAAATATTTTAGGCTTTGAGGGCATGTAGTTTACAATTTTACTACTCACCTTTACCACAGTAGCATAAAAGAAGTTGTAAACAATATGCAAATTGTTTTATGTAAATGAATGGACATGGTTATGATCCACTAGCACTTTGTTTGCGAAACAGGCAGCAGGTTGGATTTGGCTGGTAGCCAGCAGTTTGCCTTGCTCTTAACTATTTCTTACTTCCAGTTTGTTTTCAATACTAACCTGGCTTGTCCATATCCTTTCTGGGTTCTGTTTTCAGGGCTAGCTAACCATCTAAGTATCTGCTTTCCATGTGGTCTTGGTTATCTCACCACTGTAATAGCATCACTTTTGAAGTCTACGTAGGGGACTTAGCTAATTGAGGGAAAGAACAATCTCTCCCTCATTTTTATGACTCCAAGATCCAATAGAAGTTTTCATACAGAGTACATGCTCAATGAATACTGTCAGAAGAAGATGGAGAGAGAGGAATCTGGAATCTAACTCTTGTTTGACAGTGTGGAAACATTCTCGCTCAGATTTATAAAAAAAATTAATGACAAAATGAAGAGACAAGTGAAAACACAACTGTAGTACAGAGAAATAAGGGTTGGTATTAACACAGGAGCTCTATGGTAACTTGGGAGCTCTATGACTGGGAGGTGGAGGTCGAAGAGAATATCATGCTTAAACAAAGACACAAAGGATGAACAGAAATTTGCCAGGCAAAAAAAAAAGGAAAAGAAGAAAAGGGAGGATGCTTCAGAAAGAAAGGAAGGCACACCTAAAGGCTAAGAGGTGAGAGAGAGAATGACTGGTCTGCAATAGTTGAGTGGTCCCAGAATTTGGGATGGGATGAAATGGGAAGCAGAGGATGGATAAATAACAGATTCAAGGAGGGAGAGGGTAGGGAGCAACCTATAAATCAAGTGTAGGCATAGGAGCAAACTTATTTTTCTAACAGGTTTCCCAGGCTAAGAGAGCAAAGCTCTGGATGAAGTAAAGACAGATGTATGCAAGCCAAGAAAGATGCTAGAGTCGGGCACGCTGTGACTGGCCTGAAGCAGGGGAATGGGATGAAGCACTGGTATCAGGGACCTGAGAAAGGACAGCCACTCAGCCAGTAGAGAACATCTGCTCACAACTGAAGTAGGAACAAAGGGAGGAGGAACACACACACACACGCACCCAGAAGCTCGCCTGCCAAACAGTCATCAGTGTGGGATTCTCTTGTTCCTGTTCAGCCTCTCCTGATCAAACACACAGCAGCCACACCATATGCTCTCTGGGACAGAGAAAGGTTTCAGCAATTGTGGGGTGAGGGAGGGGGAGCTGGAGGGGAACATCTGCTCTGTGAAGAGACTTGCAAAAGTAATCTTCTAATCGCTTGGGGAAAACATCTGGGCCGCACACCCCCAGACCACCAATGGCGTGGTAAGTGGAAAAAGACTGGGAGAATGGAAGAGGCAGAGGCGATGCAGAGTGAGCTGTGGGCTAGAAGAGGGACACAGGCTCAGGGAGAGTGGTGTGGTCCTTTCGGAGACAGTGAGCACTTGGGGACTCTCTCAGGCAAGGACCAAAGGCAGTTGAAATGTTTACCCACAGAGGTCACTGAAAAGGCTCACTTGGTCCATGGCACTTGGAAAACCATGCCCCACCTTCCAGACTTCAGAGGTCTAAAAACATCAAGTGGTGAACAGCTATCATGAGAAAGAGAGAACAAAGCTTCTAAAGGTCTTACCCACTTTTAAGAAGCTGTGCGTGGAGAGGGAAGGAAAGAGCCAGGACAATTTTTTGAGATGAACAGACAGGACTCCTTGAATCTGGCGTTACTCATGTTTTAGCCCCCTCTTCAGTCAACTCATTCATTTGGAAAATTCAACTTGAATTACTTAAGGTAGGTTAGAACATCATAGGTTTTCTTCAATTCATCTATCAACGAGTAAATTGAATTTGTTTTTTTAAGATTGCCCAAGATTCTGATGTCAATTAAGTGAAATAACTTGGAGTAATTAAGAATTACATAGAATTCTTCAATCTTCAAAATCTGGGAGTTGAGGAAAATGACACACAGGGAAGTAAAATTCCTTTCAAGAATTATGTGACTAAAGAGTAGATTTTGCACTGGATCAGGTTTTCTTACCTTAATTCTGGTCTAGGTTTCCCCAGCTATTCGAAAGCAGAGCGTTCATATGAAACTTTTCATAAGCAGAAATGGCATAAAGGGAAGAAGCGGTTATCTTAGGACACATCTTGCTAACAGATGCGCAAAATAAATCAAGATGAAGCTCAGATGCAGCTATGGCAGCCTGATGCTAAGATGCTGAGTGTGGTTCCCCCGCAAAGAGCTTGGCTGTGTCACTCTCGCTACTGGGGGTGTGAGCTCCCTCTAGCCAGGCTCCCATAACACAAACATTAAATGCTGTTCTTTCTCCTTGTTTTTGTAAAACCACAACTCCTCTTCAGCTTTCTTTCCATTGGTGAAAACAGGTACTAATGTAGGTAAAAGTGAAGTGGTATAAAGTGAACTTTTGAAAAGCAGGGGATATCTGTATTCCTTCTAGAAGCCCATTTTTTTCTTTCCTATGTAGAAAGACAAGAAAAATCCTTTCTAGTTGGCAAGGTAAGATGGCCAAACAGGAATTAATTAGAGAGACATGGAAAAGCTAAGGCTAAAACCAAGAATTTGCTTACTGATCCTATAACACCAGGATAAGGGAGAGGCCAGTAGGGAGACAAGAGAAAGAAAAGGTCCTTCTTGGGGAAAGAAACCTAGATGAGGCGGCAGGGGCAACCTTTCCCTACTTATGAGTAAGTTCTAGTCCAGACACATCTTTGTGCTGCAATTTGTGTCTCCTTTCTGCAACCTCAAGGTAGAACCACAGGGCACCTCTGCAAACCTGGGGCCCACTGCAGTTACGGGAAGGAAGGGCTGCAATGGCAATTCTTGGGGCCAGTGAGAGGTATGGGCCTGGTTATGTGGTACTGTGCCGTCATCTAATCAAGATACTACTTTAGGTTCTTTGTATCTTCATAAAAACCTCTAAAGTGGGAGTTACCTCCCTCACTTTACAAAAGAGAAAACTGAGGCTCAGAGAGATCACATACCTAGTGAGTAGAAAGGGAAGGCTACAGGAGATCTCTAATCTCCTCTGATCACAGATGCTTTGGGGTCCACGATGGGAGTTAGTCATGCTGGAGTTCACTGCATATGGCTTATTACAGTCACATCATATCTTACTACCCACTGGTTACCCATTTCTCTATCCAAGGTTGTATATTTGACAAACCAGGTTAAAATGTTCCAAAAAAGGGCAGCAGAGGAACACTATCCCGAAAGGGCAGCCTTGTGTGTGTTTGAACCTGCTTAGGCCACGCCCTGTTCACTGCAGCTGGTGGTCCAGACAGTTGGACATGCAGGGGCCTGGAATCAGAGCCGGCATCTGGGAGGAGGGAGGGTGGGAGAACAGGCCCATGTGCAGGAGCTGTGAGGGTGTTCAGCTCCACCTGCAGAACCACACCTGGCAGGAATGGCAGCAGGCAACACGTGGTGAGTCAGTGAAGCAGTGGGCATCGGCGAGGTCCAAGGGCAAGCACAGTGTGTCTTGACCCAGGGAAGGGACATATTGAAAGGGGATGTTGGGAAAGGACAAGCATGCATACTTGAACTTGCTTGACTAACGGATGGGACTTCTGCCTAGGCACACTCAGCTTCAATGGAGACACATTTGGAACAGGAAGGGAAAAGAATTAGCAGAATACAAGAGCAGGCCATGCCAGGAAATCCAGCAGACATGCAAGAGGCAGCTGGCCCGTGGGGAGCAGAGGCCCACCCACCAGAGACAAGGACCACAGTTCTTGGGAGGCGACTGGAAACAACACGAGGTCTGCAGCTTGGTTGGGTTAACAAGGGAGAGACTCACCCACAGGAACAAGTTGGGACTCTGATTCCCAAGAGGTCAGGAGAAGCTACTCCTTTACCTGACTTCAGCCCATTCCTCAAAACCTACCGCATAACAGATGTTCAGATCGTAAGAGCCTCTAGTCCCTTATTTTAAAAGATTAATAATAATTTGTATCCTTCTTTAAACCCCAAACATCATTATGTAGCAATATTGCAATCTGTTAAGGATTTTGGCACAAATAAACCAACAGTAATTTAATAATTTTCTAATTTTCTCATGATGGTGTTAGTCACTCAGTCATGTCTGACTCTTTGGATTCCATGGACTGTAGCCTCCCAGGCTGCTCTGTCCATGGACCTCTGCTGGCAAGAATACTAGAGTGGATAGCCATTCCTTTCTCCAGATCTTCCCAACCCAGGGGTCAAACCTGGTCTCCGGCACTGCAGGCAGATTCTTTACAATCTGAGCCACCAGGGAAGCACTGAGTGAGCCTCCAGCAAGGACAAAAGTGTGAGACACATATATTTTTTACACAGTCACCTCTTTCAATATCCTTCATACCTTCCAATCTTATCTTTCTCCCAATGAATGAACTTTCTGAAGCATGTCAGGCCCATCGACTTCTCTTACAAGCTTTTCCATTTTCTTAGGTGAGGTCATCACAATGTGGTGAACGTGACAACAATAACACATGACATGCTGAAATTAATGAGATGCAATTATATTCGACCAGCCGAGCTGCAGCTGTAACACACCTGTGGGTATTCTCTCACCTACACTCACACTTGACTTAAGCCATTTTGCTGCCATGTATATACGGATGTTTTGTGGCGGAGGGCAGTAAATATTTGAGTAATGAGAGTTTAAACAGTGAGGGATTACTGTACAAAAGAGAAGCAGGTCTTGGAGGTAGTAACAGATAAACCTGTGATTTATAACGTTTGAGTCCCTTTTACATGCCAGACATATGAAAAATTATTAATCTTGCGATAAGGCAATGGATTTGTGAAGTATAGGGTTGCTCTATTTCAAGCTTAGAAAGAGGCTGTAGAAACAACTGGAACTCCAGGAATAGATCCCCAAATATCCAAACTTGATTTAGGTGAGTAATCATGGCCCATATAGTCAAAAATATGGTCTTCCCAGTAGTCATGTATGGATGTGAGAGTTGGACCATAAAGAAGGCTGAGTACAGAAGAATTGATGCTTTCAAATTGTGGTGCTAGAGAAGACTACTGGAAGTCCCTTGGAAAGCAAGGAGATCAAACCAGTCAATCCTAAAGGAAATCATCCCTGAGTACTCAATGGAAGGACTGATGGTGAAGCAGAAGCTCCAATCCTTTGGCCACCTGATCTGAACAGCCAACTCACTGGAAAGGACCCTGATGCTGGGAAAGATTGAGGACAGGAGAAGGGGGCCACAGAGGAAGAGATGGTTGGATAGCATCATCAACTCAACGGACATGAATTTGAGCAAACTCTGGGAGATGGTGAAGGATAGGGAAGTCTGCTGTGCTACAGTCCTTGTGGTTGCAAAGAGTTAGCAACAAGTTAGCAACTGAACAATATTTATTATCAAATACACACTTTATTGCCTCCATTTCACTGGTGAGAAAACATAGGTGACATGGCTAATGAATGGCTGAGCCTGGTGTGAAAGAAGGGCTGTAGGGCCCCAAAACTGTCCACTTCTGGAATGCCAGGCATCCTCCTTGAGAACTACACACTAAACTCTTTCAACTCTAGTCAGTTAACAAGCATTAAATACCTGGGCCATTGTTGGTTAAACTTAAGTGATGTAAAGCATCTTTGAAGGCAAAGATGGACTAATTTCTCATAGATGGGGAAACAGAGGAAAGGTGTCAGACTTTATTTTTTGGGCTCCAAAATCACTGCAGATGGTGACTGCAGCCATGAAATTAAAAGACGCTTTCTCCTTGGAAGGAAAGTTATGACCAACCTAGATAGAATATTGAAAAGCAGAGACATTACTTTGCCAAAAAAGGTCCATCTAGTCAAGGCTATGGTTTTTCCTGTGGTCATGTATGGATGTGAGAGTCGGACTATGAAGAAATCTGAGTGCTGAAGAATTGATGCTTTTGAACTGTGATGTTGGAGAAGACACTTGAGAGTCCCTTGGACTGCAAGGAGATCCAACCAGTCCATTCTGAAGGAGATCAACCCTGGGATTTCTTTGGAAGGAATGATGCTAAAGCTGAAACTCCAGTACTTTGGCCACCTCATGCGAAGAGTTGACTCATTGGAGAAGACTCTGATCCTGGGAGGGATTGGGGGCAGAAGGAGAAGAGGATGACGGAGGATGAGATGGCTGGATGGCATCACTGACTAGATGGACGTGAGTCTGAGTGAACTCTGGGAGTTGCTGATGGACAGGGAGGCCTGGCGTGCTGCGATTCATGGGGTCGCAGAGTCAGACATGACTGAGAGACTGAACTGAACAGAACTAGGTTTTGTGGGCTAGACATTCTGTGTTGTACCTACTCTACCTTTGTATTTGAAAAGTAACAACAGATAGATAATTCATTAACACCTGGGAGGGGCTGAATGCAATAAAACTGAATTTACAAAAGCAGGTAGTGGGCTGATTTAGCTTGGGGGCCATAGTTTGCTGGATTCTCTAAAGGAAAAACTTCTCTCTGATACCCATGGATTTCTTTTAGGATACTCAAAACCTAGGGTCTTAAGTTTCAAAAATCTGAAATTGAGATAATTCTGTTCTCATGAACATACTTCTGATTTACCAATGACAAGATGACATTTTTCTTTCAGTTCAGTTCAGTTCAGTCAGTCAGTCGTGTCTGACTCTTGGCGACCCCATGAATCACAGCACGCCAGGCCTCCCTGTCCATCACCAACTCCTGGAGTTCACTCAGACTCATGTCCATAGAGTCAGGGATGCCATCCAGCCATCTCATCCTCTGTCGTCCCCTTTTCCTCCTGCCCCCAATCCCTCCCAGCCTCAGAGTCTTTTCCAATGAGTAACTCCTCATGTGAGGTGGCCAAAGTACTGGAGTTTCAGCTTTAGCATCATTCCTTCCAAAGAAATCCCAGGGTTGATCTCCTTCAGAATGGACTGGTTGGATCTCCTTGCAGTCCAAGGGACTCTCAAGAGTCTTCTACAACACCACAGTTCAAAAGCATCAAGTCTTCGGCTCTCAGCGTTCTTCACAGTCCAACTCTCACGTTCATACGTGACCACTGGAAAAACCACAGCCTTGACTAGACGGACCTTAGTCGGCAAAATAATGTCTCTGCTTTTGAATATGCTATCTAGGTTAGTCATGACTTTTCTTCCCAGGAGTAAGCGTCTTTTAATTTCATGGCTGCAGTCACCATCTGCAGTGATTTTGGAGCCCCAAAATATAAAGTTTGACCCTGTTTCCACTGTTTCCCCATCTATTTCCCATGAAGTGGTGGGACCAGATGCCATGATCTTCGTTTTCTGAATGTTGAGCTTTAAGCCAACTTTTCCACTCTCCTCTTTCACTTTCATCCAGAGGCTTTTTAGTTCCTCTTCACATTCTGCCATAAGGGTGGTATCATCTGCATATCTGAGGTTATTGATGTTTCTCCCAGGAATCTTGATTCCACCTTGTGCTTCTTCCAGCCCAGTGTTTCTCATGATGTACTCTGCATATAAGTTAAAGAAGCAGGGTGACAATATACAGCCTTGATGTACTCCTTTTCCTATTTGAAACCAGTCTATTGTGCCATGTCCAGTTCTAACTGTTGCTTCCTGATCTGCATACAGGTTTCTCAAGAGGTAGGTCAGGTGGTCTGGTATTCCTATCTCTTTCAGAATTTTCCACAGTTTATTGTGATCCACACAGTCAAAGGCTTTGGCATAGTCAATAAAGCAGAAATAGATGTTTTTCTGGAACTCTCTTGCTTTATCCATGATTCAGTGGATGTTGGAAATTTGATCTCTGGTTCCTCTGCCTTTTCTAAAACCAGCTTGAACATCAGGAAGTTCATGGTTCATGTATTGCTGAAGCATGGCTTGGAGAATTTTGAGCATTACTTTACTAGCGTGTGAGATGAGTGCAACTGTGTGGTAGATTGTGAACGTCGACATTCTAGGAATCAGTGAACTAAAATGGACTGGAATGGGTGAATTTAACTCAGATGACCATTATATCTACTACTGTGGGCAGGAATCCCTCAGAAGAAATGGAGTAGCCATCATGGTCAACAAAAGAGTCCAGAATGCAGTACTTGGATGCAATCTCAAAAACGACAGAATGATCTCTGTTCATTTTATCTTTCTCCCAGCAATCTTGATTCCAGCTGTGCTTCTTCCAGCCCAGTGTTTCTCATGATGTACTCTGCATCTAAGGTAAATAAGCAGGGTGACAATATACAGCCTTGACGCACTCCTTTTCCTATTTGGAACCAGTCTGTTGTTCCATGTCCATTCAATATCACAGTAATCCAAGTCTATGCCCCAACCAATAATGCTGAAGAAGCTGAAGTTGAACAGTTCTATTTTTCCTTACAACTGGTGAAATCATTTTGTTCAAGGTTATACTTGAAAAAAAGGAAACAAAAATTCTCTTGTATCCCCCAGTGCTGCTCTGATTGCAGGTGGACAAGCACCATCTTGAGTGATTTCCCTTTTCCCACCTTCTAGGGGATGGGAAAGAGGAGGGTGCAGACACACAGACACCAACCTGGCTTCAGTTACTTCTGGGAGGCATGGCACTTAAGATCTGTGCCACAGAGAACAGTCCACCAGGGCGGGGAGGTGGAGGGAGAAGCAGAGAATCTTCCATTTGTTGGTCATAGTTTTCTTACCTGCACCATTCCTGAACTTGTAATTGACACGTTCTGATGACTATCAGCTATCACATGCTAAGGATGGAGCTTTTTTTGGGTCACAGCACACAGGATCTTAGTTCCCTGACTAGGACCCATGCCCCTTGCATTGGAAGCACAGAGTCTTAACCCCTGAACTGCCAGGGAAGTCCAAGGATGCAGAGCTTTTAAAAGTAACAAGAATTTGCTCTCCGGGCAGGGAAACGGAGTTAAAATTTAAATCTGACAGAAAAAGAACCACAGCCTTGTTCATTACAAGTGCTTCCTAATTCCCCTTGCTGTGCCTCTTGCTGCCCTGCTCATGAGGGCAATACTGATTTTCCTATACTCTCCCTTCCACAAATACCTTTCAGGCTGTGGGTATCACTCTATCTGGTTCTAGACGTCTGATACCCTCCTTGCCCTAGTCTGCTTCCACGTTCATATCTAACTCTGCCCTAGCTTAGAAAAATAAGTGCTTGCTAAATGGCAACTGTCAATATGGGAATGCCTCAAAAGCATGTAAGACTCCAACCCCCTTGGGTGGTAAAACTAGACTTCCTCAATCATACCTTCCATCTCGTTGGCCTTTAAATTCCATTGCTCTTTTCCCATCCCATTTTCCCTTAGCTACTCATTTGTCTTCAGTTCAGTTCAGTTCAGTCGCTCAGTCGTGTCCGACTCTTTATGACCCCATGAATTGCAGCACCCCAGGCCTCCCTGTCCATCACCAACTCCCGGAGTTCACTCAGACTCACGTCCATCAAGTCCATGATGCCATCTCATCCTGGGGCATCCCCTTCTCCTCCTGCCCCCAATCCCTCCCAGGATCAGAGTCTTCTCCAATGAGTCAACTCTTCGCATGAGGTGGCCAAAGTACTGGAGCTTCAGCTTTAGCATCATTCCTTCCAAAGAAATCCCAGGGTTGATCTCCTTCAGAATGGACTGGTTGGATCTCCTTGCAGTCCAAGGGACTCTCAAGAGTCTTCTCCAACACCACAGTTCAGAAGCATCAATTCTTCGGCGCTCAGCGTTCTTCACAGTCCAACTCTCACATCCATACATGACCACAGGAAAAACAATAGCCTTGACTAGACAGACCTTAGTCAGCATAGTAATGTCTCTGCTTTTGAATATGGTATCTAGGTTGGTCATAACTTTTCTTCCAAGGAGTAAGTGTCTTTTAATTTCATGGCTGCAGTCACCATCTGCAGTGATTTTGGAGCCCCCCCAAAATAAAGTCTGACACTGTTTCTACTGTTTCCCCATCTATTTCCCATTATTAATGTCATTTCACTCTTTTGATCCGGGTGGGATTTCTCACCATTTTGTGCCCTCGGCTAGGCTGCTTCAGTGTAGAATGCCAGTTCAAGCCCTCCTGCCACTTTTCACTTTCCAATCCCTACTCACTCTTCAAGACACAGCTCATGTATGGACTCATCTCTGGAGTTTTCCCTGATGCCCTGAGCCAAAGACAGTTACCACTTTTGGTGTTCCCAATGCACTCTGCTCATACTCTTATCCTAGCACTCTCTACGTTATACTGTAAGTCATCAGTTTACTGCAAACACCAAGAGGACAGTGATGTGTCTTGTTCATCTCTGTTTCCCAGTTCCTTGCACCTGATAATACAGTTCAGTCAGTAAGGACTGCTTGATTGAATGAATGGATATCTCGATTGCTGTCACAATGTTGATATGGAAACTCTATTAAAGTCCCAAGAACAAATACTCCAATATTCATCTTGGAACTGATTCCTCAGATCAATATTCAGAATCATTTTCTGTGGCACTCCAAGACCTTCCTTCATTTGTCCGTATTTCTTTCATCCCTTTGGAACTCTGACAAGACAAGGGGTGTTCAATGAATGCCATCTCCACTTTCTAGAGAAATGTTTTCTTGGCCTCTCGTGAGTCCTTCAGGGATGCCTTCTCAAGAGCTATAAAATGCTCTCATAACAGATATCAGGCCTGCAATCATCCAGTTACTCTGCTCAGTATACTTACATGTGGCAGCTATCATTCAAGCTGTTAAGCTGTCCTGTTTTCACATTTTCTTCCCTAGTCCTTGCTAGCACTTGTGCATATGTGTAAATGTATGTATGTGTGTTTTCACTGTCATCTGATAGCACTGCTAGTTGAAAGTCAAAATACAAAAATGAGCTCTATGTACTCTAAGGAGTTCAATGATTGCTGAAGAGCTATTTACTCCTTCCCAACTCCACCCTAAAAAACCATACAAAATAAACAAAAATATCACTGCCTGCCTTAGTTTTAAAATATTTCTAACTTTCTATTGTACAGAAAAATAAATCAGCCATACATATACATATACCCCCTCTCTCTTGGATTTCCTTTCCCATTTAGGTCACCACAGGGCATTAAGCAGAGCTCCCTGTACTATATTATATGTTCTCATGAGTTATCTATTTTATACATAGTATTAGAAATTAACACAACATTGTAAGGCAACTATATTTCAATAAAAATTAATTTAAAGAATTTATCCTAATGACAAGTGCAATTTGGAAATTTATTCCGTGGAAGTGATCAGAACTATGCAAAATAATTTATATACAAAGATGTTTATAGTAGCATTACCTGTAACAGAGAGGAAAGAAAATCATGTTAATTATGAATAATATTAGTATTTAAGATTTGGTATTAAATAAAAGCAGCATATCATGAGACAAAAAATGAAAATAAAAATAAAATAAAATGTTTCTAACTTTTAGCTGGTCTAGCCTCAGTTCAGTTCAGTCGCTCAGTCATGTCCGACTCTTTGCGACCCTGTTCATTACCAACTCCCAGAGCTCACTCAGACTTGCATCCATCGAGTTAGTGATGCCATCCAGCCATCTCATCCTCGGTTGTCCCCTTTTCCTCCTGCCCCCAATCCCTCCCAGCATCAAAGTCTTCTCCAATGAGTCAATTCTTCGCATGAGGTGTCCAAAGTACTGGAGTTTCAGCTTTAGCATCATTCCTTCCAAAGAAATCCCAGGGCTGATCTCCTTCAGAATGGACTGGTTGGATCTCCTTGCAGTCCAAGGGACTCTCAAGAGTCTTCTACAACACTGCAGTTCAAAAGCATCAATTCTTCAGCACTCAGCCTTCTTCACAATCCAACTCTCACATCCATGCATGACCACTGGAAAAACCATAGCCTTGACTAGATGGACCTTAGTCAGCAAAGTAATGTCCCTGCTTTTGAATATACTATCTAGGTTGGTCATAACTTTTCTTCCAAGGAGTAAGCGTCTTTTAATTTCATGGCTGCAGTCACCATCTGCAGTGATTTTGGAGCCCCCAAAAATAAAGTCTGACACTGTTTCTCCATCTATTTCCCATGGATTGATGGGACCGGATGCCATGATATTCGTTTTCTGAATGTTGAGTTTTAAGCCAACTTTTTCACTCTCCTCTTTCACTTTCATCAAGGGGCTTTTTAGTTCCTCTTCACTTTCTGCCATAAGGGTGGTGTCATCTGCCTATCTGAGGTTATTGATATTTCTCCAGGCAATCTTGATTCCAGCTGTCTTTCTTCCAGTCCAGCATTTCTCATGATGTACTCTGCATATAAGTTAAATAAGTAGGGTGACAATATACAGCCTTGATGTACTCCTTTTCCTATTTGGAACCAGTCTGTTGTGCCATGTACAGTTCTAACTGTTGCTTCCTGGCCTGCATACAGATTTCTCAAGAGGCAGGTTAGGTGGTCTGGTATTCCCATCTCTTTCAGAATTATCCACAGTTTATTGTGATTCACACAGTCAAAGGCTTTGGCATAGTCAATAAAGCAGAAATAGATGTTTTTCTGGAACTCTCTTGCTTTTTCCATGATCCAGCGGATGTTGGCTATTTGATCTCTGGTTCCTCTGCCTTTGCTAAAACCAGCGTGAATATCAGGGAGTTCACGGTTCACGTATTGCTGAAGCCTGGCTTGGAGAATTTTGAGCATTACTTTACTAGCATGTGAGATGAGTGCAATTGTGTGGTAGTTTGAGCATTCTTTGGCATTGCCTTTTTTGGGGATTGGAATGAACACTGACCTTTTCCAGTCCTGTGGCCACTGCTGAGTTTTCCAAATTCGCTGGCATAGTGAGTGCAGCACTTTCACAGCATCATCTTTCAGGATTTGAAACAGCTCTACAGGAATTCCATCACCTCCACTAGCTTTGTTCGTAGCGATGCTTTCTAAGGCCACTTGACTTCACATTCCAGGATGTCTGGCTCTAGGTGAGTGATCACACCATCATGATTATCCGGGTCATGAAGATCCTTTTTGTACAGTTCTTCTGTGTATTCTTGCCCCCTCTTCTTAATATCTTCTGCTTCTGTTAGGTCTATACCATTTCTATTCTTTATCGAGCCCATCTTTGCATGAAATATGGTATCTCTAATTTTCTTGAAGATATGTCTAGTCTTTCCCATTCTGTTCTTTTCCTTTATTTCTTTGCACTGATCGCTGAAGAAGGCTTTCTTATCTCTTCTTGCTATTCTTTGGAACTCTGCATTCAAATGCTTATATCTTTTGTTTTCTCCTTTGCTTTTCACTTCTCTTCTTTTCACAGCTATTTGTAAGGCCTCCCCAGACAGCCATTTTGCTTTTTTGCATTTCTTTTCCATGGGGATGGTCTTGATCCCTATCTCCTATACAATGTCACAAACCTCATTCCATAGTTCATCAGGCACTCTATCTATCAGATCCAGGCCCTTAAATCTATTTCTCACTTCCACTGTATAATCATAAGGGATTTGATTTAGGTCATACCTGAATGGTCTAGTGGTTTTCTCTACTTTATTCAATTTAAGTCTGAATTTGGCAATAAGGAGTTCATGATCTGAGCCACAGTCAGCTCCTGGTCTTGTTTTTGTTGACTGTATAGAGCTTCTCCATCTTTGGCTGCAAAGAATATAATCAATCTGATTTTGGTGTTGACCATCTGGTGATGTCCATGTGTAGAGTCTTCTCTTGTGTTGTTGGAAGAGGGTGTTTGCTATGACCAGTGCATTTCCTTGGCAAAACTCTATTAGTCTTTGTCTTGCTTCATTCTGTATTCCAAGGCCAAATTTGCCTGTTACTCCAGGTGTTTCTTGACTTCCTACTTTTGCATTCCAGCCCCCTATAATGAAAAGGACATCTCTTTTGGGTGTTAGTTCTAAAAGGTCTTATAGGTCTTCATAGAACCATTCAACTTCAGCTTCTTCAGCATTATTGGTTGGGGCATAGACTTGGATTACTCTGATATTGAATGGTTTGCCTTGGAAATAAACAGAGATCATTCTGTGGTTTTTGAGATTGCATCCAAGTACTGCATTTTGGACTCTTCTGTTGACCATGATGGCTACTCCATTTCTTCTGAGGGATTCCTGCCCACAGTAGTAGATATAATGGTCATCTGAGTTAAATTCACCCATTCTAGTCCATTTTAGTTCACTCATTCCTAGAATGTCGATGTTCACTCTTGCCATCTCCTCTTTGACCACTTTCAATTTGCCTTGATTCATGGACCTGACATTCCAGGTTCCTATGCAATATTGCTCTTTACAGCATTGGACCTTGCTTCTATCACCAGTCACATCCACAGCTGGGTATTGGTTTTGCTTTGGCTCCATCCCTTCATTCTTTCTGGAGTTTATTTCTCCCTTGATATCCAGTAGCATATTGGGCACCTACTGACCTGGGGAGTACTTCTTTCAGTATCCTATCATTTTGCCTTTTCATACTGTTCACGGGGTTCTCAAGGCAAGAATACTGAAGTGGTTTGCCATTCCCTTCTCCAGTGTACCACATTCTGTCAGACCTCTCCACCATGACCTGCCCTCTTAGGTTGCCCTGCGGGCATGGCTTAGTTTCCCTAAGTTAGACAAGGCTGTGGTCCTAGTGTGATTAGAGTGACTAGATTTCTGTGAGTATGGTTTCAGTGTGTCTGCCCTCTGATGCCCTCTTGCAACACCTACCATCTTACTTGGGTTTCTCTTACCTTGGGCGTGGGGTATCTCTTCACGGCTGCTCCAGCAAAGCACAGCCGCTGCTCCTTACTTTGGTCTAGCCTACCTCTCATCAAAGTATTTATGAAGCACCTAGCACTTTGGTGTCCCCGATACTCAGAATTATTTATTTCACCTTTTTTTTGCCAAAGAAATTATATATATGCAGTATATACAAACTGTGTGTTTGGCAGCACACATCCACAACAATGGGCTTTTTACATACAGGCAGAGAGTCAAATACTATTTCTAATCTGCACTTTCAAAGCTACTCCCATGGAAGTGGCCAAAACACATGAAGAAGACAAAGAGATGATAATGAAATCAGACAGTTAAACTTCTCACCTCCTATCACACTCCATGATTAGATGTGTTTTCAAATTTTGGCATTCCCCATCAAGGATAAACTCATTAGAATATTAGATTTATCAAGTTTTAAATGCACACAAAGGTCCATATAGTCAAAGCTATGGTTTTTCCAATAGTTACGTATAGATGTGAGAGCTGGGCCATAGAGAAGATTGAATGTCGAAGAGCTGACACTTTCGAACTGTGGTGTTGGAGAAGACTCTTGAGAGTCCCTTGGACTGCAAGATCAAACCAGTCAATCCTAAAGGAAATCAATCCTGAATATTCATTGGAAGGACTGATGCTGAAGCTGAAGCTCCAATACTTTGGCTACCTGATGCAAAGAGCTAACTCCTTGCAAAAGACCCTGATGCTGAGAAAGACTGAAGGCAAAAGGAGAAAGGCAGCAAAGGATGAGATGATTAGATAACATCACCAATTCAGTGGAGATGAATTTGAGCAAACTCCAGGAGATAGTGAAGGACAGGGTAACCTGGTATACTGCAGTCCATGGGATTGCAAACAGTCGACACAACTGAACAACAACTTAGCAACTGAACAACAACAAAGGGTACCTCCTTTATGCCAGGCATGCTAGAGGCACTGGAATACAAAAGCAAGCGGCATCAGCAAAGTCTTTGAGGAGTTCTCAGTCCAGTGGGAAAAACAACCAAGGAAAGAGGCACTTACAACCTCCTGGAGGCAAGTGCTTTAGTCAAGGGAGGTTCAGAATACCACAGACATGGAAAGGTACCTCATGCCTGCTTCCCCCACGTAGGTCAGTGAAAACTGGGAGATTGAGGAAAAAATTTGATTTTGTGCACAGTGACCAGAAATATGGTTGGGAAACACTAGGGGGGAGAATATATTTGTTTCCAATGACAGGAAGGAAGTCACTGCTGGTAGCTTTTCCATCTCAAGACTGTTCAAATATTACTTCTTAAATGCATCCTCCCATAACTACCATACTTAATTATAAAATTTTGTCTTACCATCACTCCTGAACTCCTGTTACCCTACTCCACATTTGAAAAATATTTTATGAAATACTCTTCACTTTCTGCCATACTATTAATATATAACTTGCTTTTATATTATGTTTAATGCCTCTCTCCTGCCTTCCCCTCAACCCGTAGCTAGACTAAAGTTCCACAAAGATAGGGGTATATTTTCATTCAACACATATTTCAAGTACATAGAACAGTGCATGGCACCAAGAAGGCATTCAATAATGAATTTTAGAGATGCAATTAATTAAAAAAGCATAAGGGTCTGATAGTTCACTTTGAGTGAAACTTTTAAAATGACTAGTGTTGTTCCCTAGACTAATAACTATTCATTGTCATAGAACTGAGGAATTCCAGAGGAAAAAAAATTGTTCCATAAAGAGCAATTGTGCATGCCCTTACTTGTCAAACAAACAAACAAACAATAAGGGGCTTCCTAGGTGGGATGAGTGACTTCTCTGCTTTTGTCTTATATCTGACAGCCAATTTGACCCCTCAGCAAGTTTACATATTAAAAATATTTCAAAAATGTCCACCTTCTCCATCCCAAAGGCCACAACCCAGGTTTAGACCACCACCGTTTCTTAGTAATATCAATAAACAGCTCATGGGTGCTCATTCTGGCCTACCTCCAATCCATTCTCTGGTCTAAAGCAAGAGGAAACATTCTAAGGCACAAAACTGTCTCAGCTTAAAACTTCAAACACTCCCATTTTCCTTATGATACAGACCAAATTCTGAAACATGAATTATGAAGAAGTGATTCAGTGCCACTGGCTCATGAGGGCTGATTGTGCACCTCTTCCCAACTCTGTAATTAGTAGACTATTGTGGGTCACTTGAAATTAAATTTGCCAAGGTTGGAGCACATTTATCTCATGGAAATTGGGAAATGGTAGAATTCAGAGCTTTTTAATCCAAGAAACTGCTTGTACAGAAATATATATATTTAGGTTTGGTGTGTTAATATCTTGTTGAGGATTTTTGTATCTATGTTCAAGGGATGTTGATCTATAGTTCTCTTGTTGTGCTTGTCTAATCTTGGTATAATAATGGCCACATAAAATGAGTTGACAAGTGTTTCATTATCTTCTAGAAAAGTCTGTATAAAATTGATACTGTCTCCTCCTGAGATGTCTGATAAAATCTGCTAATGAAACCATCTGGCCTAGAGGTTTCTTTGCTGGAAGACTTTTAATTACAAATTCAAGTTTTAAAAACAGATTTAGAATTATTCATATTTTATATGTGTTCTTGTATGAGTTTCAGCAGTTTGTTTTTTAAAGAAATTGGTTCATTTCATCTAAGTTGTCAAATTTAATGGCACAGCATCCTTATTCTTTTTAATGCCTGTAGGGTCTGTAGTGATATCCTCCTTTATTCCTGATGTGGGTAATTTGTGCAACTTTCTTGGCCATTTCAGTTAGAGGTTTATCAAATTTATCAACTTTTTAAAGAAAAAAATTTTTATCTCATTTATTTTTTTCTATTTTTTCCAATTTATTAATTTCTGCTCTTTATAATTTCCTTAATGTTTCTTTGAGTTTAGTTTGCCCTTCAATTTTAATTTTTTAATGTATTATCCTAGATTACTGAAAAGTGGTATTTTTCTAATATAAGCATTTAATACTATGTGTGTGTGACTCTGCAATGTCTGTCTGACTCTGCAATCCCATAGACTGCAGTCCACCAGGCTCCTCTGCCTGTGGAATTCTCCAGGCAAGAATACTGGAGTGGGTAACTGTTCCCTTCTCCAGGGGATCTTCCTGACCCAAAGACTGAACCCAGGTCTCCTGCACTGCAGGCAGATTCTTTACCATCTGAGCTTCCAGGGAATTCTATTTAATACTAAAAATTCCCGTAAAAGCACTAGCTTCAGCAGTATTCCATAAATTTTGTCGTGTTTTCACTTTTACTCAGCTCAAAAATATGTTCTAATTTCCCCTGAGGCTTCTTCTTCAACCTACAAGTTATTTAGAAGCATGTTTTGATTTTCAAAATATTTATGGATTTTCCAGGTATCTTTATGTAGCTGATTTTCTAGTTTAATTGTTTATGGTCACAGTATGTACTCTGGATGATTACAATTCTTTTAAATGTGTTAGCTTATTGTTTTCATTCTTCCTATGACCCAGAATATATTATTTTGGTGACTGTTTCATGTGCACTTGAAAACAATGTGTTTTCCATACTTGCTGGGTAGACTTTTCTAGTAATGTCAATCAAGTCGTTTGATAGTGTTGTTCAAGTCTACTCTAGTCTCACTGGTTGTCTCTCCAGTTGTTTTATCCATTACTGATAAAGAGAATGTGAATTTTTCTAAAGTTCTACTTCATGCATCTTAGAGCTCTGTTACTTGGTGTATGTACATTTAGTACTGTAATATCTTTTTGGTGAACTGACCTTTTCCATTATGTAATGTTTCTCTTTACTTCTAGTAATTGTCTTTACTCTAAAATAGACTGTCTACTTAATATACTCACTCTAGCTCTCTTTTTTATCAGTTTTGCATAATATATATTCTCTATCCTTTAATCTATCTACATAACTATATTTAGAGTAAATTTTGTGTATGTAGCATATAGTTGCAACTTTATTTTTAAATCTGCCTCTATTCTTTAATTGATTTAGATTTAATGCTATTATGGATATGGTCAGGTTTACATGTCCCATTTTATTATCTGTTTTCTGTAAGTCCCCTCTAGTTTTTCTGTTCTTCTGTTCCCTGCTTCCTGCCTTTTAAAATTTTGAATATTTATTATCTTATTTCAATTTCTCTATTGGCTTCCTGAATATATGTCTTTGTGTGATATTATTATCTTTTAGTGATTGTTCTACAGAGATCACAATATTCATGCATAACCTTTCAGCATGCATGCATGATAAGTCACTTCAGTAGTGTCTGACTCTTTATGACCCCATGGACTGTAACCCACCAGATTCCTCTGTCCATGGGATTCTCTAGGCAAGAATACCTGAGTGGGTTGCCATGCCCTTCTCCAGGGGATCTTCCAAACCCAGGGATCAAATCCACATCTCATCGGTAGGGAGGTCTTTAACCTCTAACACCACCTGGGAAGCCCAACACAGTATGCTTTGAGTTAATATTTCACCACTTCAAGTAAAACAAGCTTTACAACCAAGTAGATCCCATTAGTCTCCTCTTTGATGTATATAGTCATGTGTTACATCTGACTATATGTATATGGTCATATGTGTTGCATCTATATATATTGAAAATCTCATCAGACAGTGTTATACATTTTCCTTTCAACAGTCATACACATTTTTAAATAATTTTAAGATGAGGGAAAAAGTCTATTATATTTACTGAGCTATTTGCTATTTCTGTTGGTCTTTATTCTTGAAGTTTCAAGTTTCCGGTATAATTTTTCTTCAGTCTGAAGAATTCACTTTAACACTTATTTTAGAGTAGGTCAGCTGGTGACAAATTCTCTCAATTTTCTTTCATCTGAGAAGGTTTTATTTTCATTTTGGAAGGATATTTTTGCTGGATAGTGAATCCTGGGTTGATAGTTCTTTTCTTTCAGCACTGCAAAGATATTGTTCCATTCTGTTCTAGTCACTCTGGTTTCTGATGAAAATTTCACTGTTATTTGACCCATTGTTCTCTTAACCTTTGTATTTTAAAGGCATGAATTTGGGGGTGGTTGGTTACACAGCAATACAAAAATACTCATACTCTACAATCCACACTGAACTTCATTTAGTTCTTTGAAAGCCCATCACCTTCTTCTGGGATTTTGCACATGTGGTTCCCTCTTTGTGAAAACCATGCCCTCACACATGTTCACACTCCATTGCACCCTCCCAAATGAGCCATACCATCTCCTCACTTTTCAGCTTTTTGGGGTTTCTTCCTCCAAAAGTAGCTCTCATGACTTTATAAGTCTATATTAAGAGCCCCTTATTATGCATTTCAATAACAGACTGTGCTTTCCACATCTTATTCTTAAAGTAAAATGGGTACTGAGTGCTCACTACATACTAGGTCTTGTTCTAAATGTTCTGCAAGAGTCTATGAAACAATTCAGTTATTGCCTCTCTTTTCCCAAGGAGGAAACTGAAGAACAGAATGGCTAATTTATCTGCCCATAATCACAGAGTATAGTTAATTAGTGGTTGAGCCAGGATTTGACCCAGACAGTCAGCTTCAGAGCCATGTCCTTAGCCACTATTTTAAGCTGCTTTCAACTTACCCCACTGTATTATAAGTAATCTTTATACTATTCTGTACAGCCAACAATATTTGTAAAGAAAAGAACTATGTCTAACTTACTCATTTTGAGTATCTTTAATGCTTAGACTAATCCATGAAATGTAGATGGCAATCAGTAAATATTTATTGACTGCATAGCATCAAAACACTGTTTCTATTTCTCTTGTTCTCTGTGTGTTGTCTCTATATTTTGAAATTCTGGAGGTCAAGGATTTTCAATTTTCATATATTTATCTCTATGGATTCAGAAGCCTGAAATATGACAGTCAATAAATATTTTGAATGCATGACTGTTGAGTAAAACGAAAATATATAGTACAGAGGGTTAACATGTCTTATGAATCAAAAAAAGACACAGAGGCTCACTTTAAAAAGCAAGGAACTCAACATCAACAGAACATAAATAATGGTAAGTGCAAAAAAATAAGGACCAAGTCTTCTGCAATCACTTTTCTATCAAAGGTTATAAAACTCCCCAGTTAGAAATGGGATATAAATTAGAATATACCACTTTTTGTCTACTAAATTATCAAACTGAAGTTAATAATATTCAATGGTAGCAAGGTTATAGTGAAATAACACTAGCATTATCATGCTTGTGGAGATTTAAATCAGTATATTTGTTTCAATAGCTATCAAATATATTTACATAACAGAAACTATTTTATAGGAATCTATTCCCAAATAAATAATGAGAAATATGGAAAAAAGGTAGGTGCCTATGTTAGTTAAAATAGTAAAAAAAAATCAGAATTGACTAAAATTATATAGTTATTAAATTTTTGTTTTGAAAGACTCAAGAGACATGCTTACCACATATATGCATTTTTTAAAAAAAGGCCTGTGAGAAAATATTCCAAAATGTCAATAGTGATTAACTCTGAGTGACAGAATTAAAACTGATCTGAATTTTCATTTTTACAATTCCCTGTAGTTTTAAATTTTTCAAACATTGGTATGTATTTTTCTTTAATCAGATTGAAAACAATAAATGTTACCCAAAAACTGCGAACTAAGTTTGCAGCTGACCACAAGGCCCTTCATAAATAAACAAGCTGGAGCGAGCCATTTCAAGAAAACAGACGTCATAACTGACAGGGTGGTGGGAAAACACACAAGCCAAAGGCCCTTCTCCTTCAGCAAAGTAAAGATTAGGTTGCTAAAGACACCCTGGGAAAGCAGTACAAGCATCAAGGAACAAAGGGATCCAAGACTTGTTGGAAGGAGAACATATAGGTTTACATCTGCCTATTAAAGATGTTTTGGAGGAAACTTTAAAGCAAATAAATCCCAGCACTGCAGCAGTCTAAGAAGACTGCCAATCCACAGCTACAGCCAATTCAAGCAGTGGACCCTTGATTTGGAGATTCTTAGTGAGAAGGGAACTGGGGACCTAAAACTTTAATTCACCGCCCACACTACTTCCTGTGCATTTGGTTGGTTAACACGCTGAGGGCCTGCTTGGATGATCGTTTCAGGGTGCTAACCTCCTTCCCCTATGCCCTGATTGTGTCTTGTCATCAGACATTTAGGGAAAGATGCAAGCACTCTCTCTAATTCTCCATCTTTGCCTATGAATTGCCCTGTAAGAAAATAGCACATTTCCATACATCAAAGTCTGGTACATGAAGAAACGTCAGCATTTCATATCTCCTTGAGCCTGTACTGACAACTGACTATACCATGAATATGCTTCTTTGCAGCTACATTGTTAAGAGCAACATCTAATACGTTCGGTACTTAGACCCTAGATGCTTAGAACTCTTTCCTTCTCAAGGTGCTGAGTCTGGTTTGGAGCAATACTTTATCCAAGGGGTGGAAGATGACCCATAAATATGGAATGATTGATTGTTTTCTGTTTTCTATAGACAGGATGACAAATGCATTCATTGCACTGGAGTAGTCATTCCTCCTCCAATATCATCAGTGGACCTCAAAATTCATTCATAGCACTTTTTCTGAAATGCAGAGGGGACCTCATAAAGCTCCCCAAAGAGTGCTTCAAGTAGACACTACCAATGAATTTGCATGCAGACCAAAGTATGTTTCCCATTTATTCTACAGGAGAAAGTCCAAACTCCTTGGGTTCCAACAGTCTGACCAAAGAATGCTTCCCACTACAGGACCATATGCCTCCTGCTCATCTATCCATCCCCAAGAGATCACCACACCATCTTATTTCTCAGTTCCCCATTCAGATCACTTCTTTTCGATACTCAGAAATGGGCTTATAGTTCAATTGTAGTACTTGTTTAATTCAACCTGGGACTCTTAGTCTTACTAATGATAGCATTCATCTTTGAAAATCAGAATTCCTACCTTAACATCAAAAACTTTCATGGATTTTCTTATTATAGGAGGACAGGGACTGTACCCATTTTAATCACATCTGCAACTCCAGTACTCAATACAGATCCTGCCCACATGGTAGATGCTTGGCATATATCTATTAAATAAGCAAATTATACCCGGTAGTTGAAAATTTTGTAATAACCAAAAGCTACTATGAATTGGCATTTTCTCACAAATATGCATTTCTGAAATTACACAGACATTTACATATCTTTTCAAGTAAAATAAACAGATGTGAAATAATATCAAACTTTCTCTTTAGGGAAAGGTTCTGGTTACTATTAATAAAATATTTAGGAGACTTCATTGTATCTATGCTATTTAGTGATTACTAACACCTAAAATAATTGAAGACAATAAAACAGACTGAATACTAAACTTCAGCTGAACGTAACTTCAGTTTTCTTTGATGATTCAGAAGGTACTCCATGACTAAGCAATACCCTAGGGCCATCCTTATGTGTCAATAACTCTTCCCAGTAATAATGGTTAACAGAAATTTCTGGTAGTTAAATGCCAGATTAACAAGCTGTTCCTGCCTTTGGAGTACATGTGTACACAGATTCCTCCAGCCCCAGACTGAATGGAGTATTTCTTGATTCTACTGCTGTCAAGAGTTTTCCCAGTAGAGTAATTCAATTTAATGGCATTTGGGGGAATTTCCACTGGTCTTCAACATGGCCAGCTTCTACATTCACCTCCAAATGATAAGATGTCATTTATTAAGCATATTAAAAATGGCACTGGATAGCAATGCTAGGTTCCACATGTATATCTATGTGTGGCCTTGAAAAAGATACTTAACTTCTCTCTTGTGTGGATCTCTTAAATTTCTTAATTTTAAATTCTGATTTTTGCTATATGCAGTATTTATCATCATCATAATTACTCCCTTATATTTTAATAGGGATAATCACAGTATCTACTTCAGATTATTACTGCAGGGGTTCCATATACTGAAAATACTTGTCTGATAATAGTTATTCAGATAGACTATAACTATTATTATTGTGACATTGTTTATTCTGTCTGCCTTTGAATAAAACTCTTGACAAAAAAAACCATAATCTCCTACCCATCCAGAAACCCTTATGGATTCATGTAATTTATTCAGCATTTATTTTGAGAGCCTACTTTGCTGTAGTCCATGAGTCAGGCATCAGAAAAACAAAGATAAAAGTGTCTTGGTATCTCCTCTAAAGAAGCTACCATCTAATGGGAGAGACAGACATGTAACTGGTACAGTTCTGAAACAATGTGGTGTGTGCCCACCGTCTAACTGGATTGACCAGGCTCAGGAAGGAAATGATACCAGTGTAAGGTCTTAACAATAAGACAGGGAACAAAGGGGTGGGGTGCAGGAGGGGGGTGATGAGCACTTACTGGGAAGAGGATATTTCAAAGAAACTTAAAAACAGTCAGGTAAGAAAGAGCATGGCTATCTTTGGGGAGGATGTGGACTTTACATGGCTTGGAATTGCTGGAATATAAGACACAGGGTAAGCAGTCATAAGAGATACGATGGAGGTGGTAGGCAGGGACTAGGCCACTAGACCACGAGCTTCTGAAGGCTTTCAACAGACAGGGAAATCAGAGGTGGCACTGCCCACTACATCATTCTTAGAGTTCTCCTGTTCTTTCGCAAGGTTCTCAGGACAGTATAATGTTGAACCATGGCAGTTGCCTAGGGTGGGGGGTACAGAAAACCATTTACTCTGAACTTATGAGGCCAGCAGTAAGTCTCTGGAAGTCAACTGAGTTTGGGTCAAAACTCTCAAGACTGCAAGATTCCAGAAATGTCCACTTGACTTGGACTGCCTCCCTCTTTTCTCAGTTAAGCAAAAAAAGCTGATCAGACAAATATGCATGTGTTAAGTAGTGAGTCTTGAGATCTTTGAGGAAGCCCAGCAGAAAACCTTTGCTTCATGGGAGGTGTGTGAAGGCCGGACTTTAGTCTCTGCATCTCAGGTAAAAGCACCAGAGCCTCCTCTGGGTTTAGGCTATAGTCTCTAGAGAGTCAGGGGTGTGAGGTTACAGACCAGCAAGGGTATTATACTTACAGGTGCCTCACAGACCTATGACCCATGATTTGTAGCCTTGTATTCCAAGAAGTTCAGCATCCCCACAGCTCAGCCAACTTTGCACATAAATGTCCCAAAATCAGCAAATAAACGCTGTTCTGTGGCCAAGGAAAGAGCAGCTGCTTCTGAGAACATAACAGGGTAAAGAAGGGACACAGAAAGTTTTGTTAAATTCTCCTTCTACAGGAAACTAGAATAAAAGTGAATTAAAACTCCAATGCGGGGTTTTCATGGTTAATAACTCTTAACAATGAATATATACACCTTGTGTTTATGCAAAATAATGTGGAGAATATGTGGAGCTCTTTGTGGAATCTGTAGAGTTCCAGATGATTACAGTCAACATTTTTTGAGCATATTCACCTAAAATATTTGGATAATTGAGGAAAATAGTATTTATTAATTGAATTATCTGAAATGCTCCACTTCAGTGGACTGTATAACAGTTCTGAATTACAATTTTCCAAGAAATAGTGCTTTGAGAAAAAAAAAGATTGACATTGGAGGAGAGAGATGCGCCTCTTCAATAAAACCCAAGATATGTTTTTTAAAAAGATTCAGAGAAACCAGCAATAAAGCAAAGGGTGATATGAAATGTTGTTTACTGTCATTCTTGAGGATGTGCAGATCTCCCCATCTCCATGAAGTAGAAACAAGCTCCTTCAAATTCAAATCAGACTACCTGAATGATCACAGTTAAATCCTATTTGATCTGGAAGAATGTGAGCGATGCATGTGCCAGAATATTTATAATGAGTTTGGTCACTTGGGCCTAGAGAAGAAAGTCATCCAAAATCAAACAAGGATGGAGTTTTTGAAGGAGGCCACGATGGAGCCGGTCACAGTGTGTTAACGATCTTAGAAGCATTTCTCTAGAAGAAGCCAAGAAGGCACGAATGGATTTGAGTTTTCAGAGAACAGATAATCCAACTGAGTGACAGCAGCACCAAAATTAATGATTAAAGCCAATATGTTAACCATTTTTCTCCTCCTTTTCTATGTCTTGGGTCACTAAAATATTCCAACATTTTAGTAAAATTTCACTTTACTGAGAAACATACATCATTTATGGACAGTCACCCAGGTACTGGGAAGGTATCATGATGGTCCAAATTACCTAGTTTTCTTGCATCTATTCCATACTTAGCTTACCCCAGAAGTATATTCACTCATGCACAGATATGGACACACAGTAGACTTCCCAGTTGGTACTAGTGGTAAAGAATTCGCCTGCTAATTCAGGAGACATAAGAGATGTTGGTTCAACCCCTGGGTCAGGAAGAGCCTCTAGAGAAGTAAATGGCAACCCACTATAGCATTCTTGCCTGGGAAATCCCATGGACAGAGGACCCAGGCAGGCTTATAGTCCATGGGGTTGCAAAGAGTCAGACACAACTGAGTATGCACACACACACACACACACACACACACACACACACACACACACACCAGACAATGAGGCTAAAATTCTTTTGAAGCTTATTAATGGATTATACCAAAGTATAGTACTATTTTTTGTCACCTAAAGACTAAAGAGACACTCAGATTGGACCCTCAGGTGCCTGGCAGCTCCACAATTCTCTTCATATCAAATCTCAATACTAAATAATATTAACTGACCTTCTAAATGTCTTATGTGGTTAAGCTTCTCCAAACATACTGAAAGTTCCTAGAAAACACAGCCTGGGGTTCCACCCTCTGTTTGTTTCCTCTATAGCAAAGTATGGGTAACGGAATGGGCTTGATGAAAATTACATGTGAATTGACTGGTGCACATACAAACATGTTTGTTTACGACATATTGTTTACAATATGGTCCAACCAGACAAATCAATCTGAAAAGACAAAGGGTTTAACAATATCTTTTGTAACTAAGAGGTTGACACTTCAAGGGTAATTATGTATCCTTGGATGCGGTCACTGCAGCTCTGAGCCCTAATATTTTATAGCTCAAGCCATATTCCTAGATCATTACAGAAAGACCTAGAGCTCAAAGCTCAACTTCTAAGAAGTGAGTACAGGAGCCCTCTCTGCTCTAAGAAATTGATTAATATTTTCTATCTGTCAGTTTGGGCACATTTTACTGTGAGAACACAAGTTCTGAAATCCCAAAAGAGTCCCAGAAGATTACCAAGCTAATCGACAAAGCAGATCTGGCTTTGGTATATATAAGGGGATACATCCCAGGGAATTTTGCAAAATTTGAATATATGGAGTAAGCAGCTCTGGTGATTCCAAAAAGGCCAAGGGAAACAAATGAGGCTTTATTTGGGGTTATATAAAATCAGGCCATGTCAGGAACATAAATCACTGGGGGAAACATTTCAAATCCAAGGTAAACCATAGCTAAATGTTCTCTGTCTGGACAACTTGCCGTCCAGGAGATCTGAATTTACCCAAGGTCAGAGACAGGACCTGGAATAGAACCCTTAATTCCCAGTTTGCAGGCTATAGCTCAAAGCTCAGGTTAAAGATTACAACCAAGGCTAAAACAAGCATTGTATCAGAAATCTGTACAACTTCAGTAAAATGAAACAAGTTCATTGAAATCACAGAAATCCCATCTTCAAACAACTGATTTATAGGATGTGATGAGTTAGAGGGGCAAAAATGAGACTATAGCATTTATGTGACATGAATGACACCCTCTGAAGTGGCTCTTGGGGAAATTCCTAGGGATAGGAAAGCCACTGTGGGTATAGTGGAAACCACGGCTTAAGATACTCTTAGGAAGACTTAAGCCAGTCAGATCCTCATGCTGGTATAAGGCATGAACGCTGACATGTTCATGCTTTTAACGCTATGACCAGACATAGATATTGCCCCAAACTGGAAATGACAAATTCTTCTGAGAAATAAATAGAATTGTTAAAAGGACTTTGGAAAGTGCACACATCAAATGAACCTTGCTGGTCTTGACAAAGCCTATCTGTATTTGATGACTGTGCGGCCATTCAGAAGAATCTGTCTTCTTAATAGCCACTTTGCTGAAGAGCAGAATAAAGAAACACAGAACGTCCTGACTTCACAAAGAAAGGAAGCTTAGCAATAATAGGAGTAGGGAAGAGAAGACAGTCTGATGAAACCAAAAGGAGAGGAAGGGAGACACTTTCCAGATTGAAGACAATTTGCCCCTTAAAACTGACATCTCACCTATAAAAGTTAGACCAATAGTATCCAGCATAAACATTTATCTAGATAAATAGTATCTGATATCTAGATAAATTGTATCTAGTATTTCATTTTTTAAAATGTTATACAAATATTATTATGCTACATGTATCATTGTAAAATTTCCTTTTCCACTCAATATCACATATATGTGCACTAACCTAGTATTTTAACTGTTGGATAGCATTTCATCTTATGAATAGACCATATTTTATTTATTCATTCTCTTACAGATGGACATGAAGTTGCTTCCAAACGTTGCTGTTTACCATACAATGCTGCAATAAACCGTCTGTTCATGTGTCCCAGTGCACCTGCAGCTAGATTCCTGAGGGTATATACCTAGAAGCAGTTGCTGGGCCATGGGGTCTGCACATCTTCACTCTCACAGGATACTGCCAAATTACTCTCAAATGACCTTTTTATCCTTACTCTGCTGACTCCACACACTTTCCCAAAGCACGAGACACCACGAGAAAAATAACAAGATTTTGCAAGAAAGAGTCAGCAAACCAGCGTTCTAAGCTCTGTGGCTTTACGATAACCACTGAAAATTTCTGAGTCTTAGTTTCCTCAACTGTAAAAGAGGAATGATAGCACTTTTTTTCTTACTTTATTCCCTGGGCTTTGGTGAACAAATACAGTTGTGATAGCTAATGAGCTTTGTAAACTAGGAAGTGCTGAGTCATGTTGATTATTTTTATTAATAAGCAGGCACACATAAATCAGTCACCTTCATTCATTAAACGTCTGAGTCTCTACTTTGTAAATATGCTTCCCAGGTGGCACTAGTAGTAAAGAATCTGCCTGCCAATGCAGGAGATGTAAGAGATGCAAGCTCAATCCCTGTGTCAGGAAGATTCCCCAGAGGATGGCACGGCGATCTTCAATATTCTTGCCTGGAGAGTCCCATGGACAGAGGAGTCTGGTAGGCTGTAGTCCATAGGGTTACAAAGAGTTGAACATGACTGAAGCAACTTACCATTCTACTATGTAAACAGCCAACAAATGGAGACTTAGCTGCTACTCAAAGAACAGGAAGGTTAATAACTACATTTAATATATATATTTTAATTCTTAAGTGCCATGGTGCTAAGCACTTTACAGGCAACTCCTGGTTATTTATGATGCTAAAGTTCACTTGCCAATGGGTTTTTTGAAATTTAAAGCAAAATTTTCAAAAGGACGCTATGATCAAGTGATATGGGTTCAAGTTTGCCTAAAAATCCAGAATAAGAGAACCAACATACATAGAGTATCGGCTGTAAAATAACAGAAGTTGTGCCAAGTAGTTAGTTTTGCATATGCTATTTAATACACTCTCCTTCACAACCTTGGAGTGTAAAGTTCTAATAATCTCATCTCACAAATGGGAAGCTTGAGGTACTGCAAAGTTAACTAACCTGCTTGAAGTCACACAATTAGAACAGTGGAATCAGGAGTTGATTTGAACTAGGTGTGGTTCACTACATACTCTTTTTATTACTTTACAAGTGTATGCAGTCTCCATCACCACTTATAGCACTGAGTCTACAGGAAAGTTTGGCTGTTCAGTCGCTAAGTCGCATCCGACTTTTTTTTGTGACCGCATGGACTGTAGCCTGCCAGGTTCTTCTGTCCATGGGACTCCCCAGGCAAGAATATTGGAGGGGGTTGCCATTTCCTTCTCCAGGGGATCTTCCTGACCCAGGGATCAAACCTACGTCTCCTGCGTGGGCAAGTGGCATCTTTACCACTGAGACATCTGGGAAACCCCTATAAGAAAGTGGATGACAACAAATGGCAACAAAAGGTGGTGGGAGCTCAGAGAATGTGTGTGCCCCCAGCTACAGCCACTTCAATCTCCCACTAACTCAGAAGCAGTAAATGTGACAACTTGAATATTTGCTATCTTTCCAGCAATGCCCCCAGAAAACATTAGTAAACAGAAGGAACTATAATGAGAAAACATTTCCTTGAGATGAAAGAGAATTGTTTCTCAACCCCATCATAGTAGTGTAACTATTCTTATAATGGCTAACATCTGTATAGTTCTCAATAGCTTATATACAGAGGTATCTGTAAAATGTAGGAAGATGAAAGGGAATTTTGATGTATGATGGTGTGGACCTTAGAGGCTGTCTTGTCATCCTTTTTTTCCTTTCCAAATAAGATATTCATAAATCAGTATGTCTGCACTATATAAATTACTATAAACCTGAAGTTAAGAGAGAATTCTTGAAATCATATATGAAATTAAATAAGTCCCTTCAAGAACAAACTCCCTTCTCACCGAATTCCACTAGGCTGTGTTGATTTCAGTATTTTAAATGGAATTTTATTTGAAGCAGTGATAACCAATTAGGACAAGTAATAGGATGAAAGTTTCCTTAGCAAAAAACAAAACTATAAGCTACCTATGAATGAATACAAAAACAATAAAAAGTATACACCAAATCACACTTACGAACATAGCCTGGTTTTGATATGATTGTTAAGCTAGCCTTACGAAATATATTGGATGGTTTCCTACCTTTTAATATTTTTTGGAACAGTTTGCACAAGATGGGAATTATCTGTTCCTTGAAGGTTTGCTGGAACTCACCCATAAAGTTATCTGGGTCTGGTACCTTTTCTTAGAAAAATCTTTGGCTTCTACTTCTTATACTTTTTTGTTTGTTGACCTATTTTATTAAGCTTATTTTGATAATTTATATTTTCCTAAAACACTCTACTTATTTAGGTTTCAAATTCCTTGGTACTAAGTTGTCCATAAAATTTTCATAATTAAAAATAATTTAAGCACTTTTGTTTAAGCCTCTATTTTCATTTCAGATTCTGTGTATTTGTATTTTCTTTCTTTGATTTTTTCCCTAGAGTACTGTTTATTTTACAGCACTTTTCAAAGAAGTAGCTTTTGATTTTGTTAATCAACTACTTTTGGTATTTGTGAATTTCTTCTAATTTATAAAATTTTGCTTTTATCTCAATTTGTTAGCTTGTGCTTCAGTTCTACCCAGCACATTATTTACTATACCAAAAAAATTATTTTGTGTATACACAAACACACATCAACATACACACACACACACACACACACACACACACACACACACACACTTCCTCCCAGGTGTCTCTCCATCTGTCCCTGTTTAAAAGCCCTGTTCTTATCTCAAGATTTCTCCCTATATCTTTTAAAAGATCTTGTTTATTTACATTTCTTTTCTTTTTGGTTTACTAATTTTACTTCTTAAGATGACAGTATTTCTATTTGTTAGGTTTGCAGTTCCCTGTTGAAGTACAATTGTTTCTCATGTTAGGTGGTTTTCCGTTGTGGTTCAGCCTCTGCAATGGAATCCTTATCCCTGTGCCCCAGGTTTGAGTGTTGTCCCTCCGGTTGTGGCTTTGTAAGTTGGGTTCTTACTGAGAAAGCAGTCGTAATTTAATGCTGGCACTTCCACTATCGTTTTCTTCTACAGACTGGCCTGTGGACTATTAACGTTTTTCCTCATTTTGAAATACAATTGTATTATTCTAATATTTAAATATGTCTTTTATTTCATTTTTTTTAGGTTTAGGCCAAGAAGAAAAGATTTCAGTGTGTATACATTCAATTTGGAGAAGGCAATGGCAACCCACTCCAGTACTCTTGCCTGGAGAATCCCATGGATGGAGGAGCCTCGTAGGCTACAGTTCATGGGGTCGCTAAGAGTCAAACACAACTGAGCGACTTCACTTTCACTTTTCACTTTCATGCATTGGAGAAGGAAATGGCAACCCACTCCAGTGTTCTTGCCTGGAGAATCCCAGGGAGAGAGGAGCCTGGTGGGCTGCTGTCTATGAGTTGCACAGAGTTGGACACGACTGATGCGACTTAGCAGCAGCAGCAGCAGCAGCAGCATGCATTCAATTTTGTTGTATTCCTATATCCACCTTATCTAGCTCAATATGATAGTAAGTACCTGGCTAGAAAAGGTTCATGAGATATCTTTTTTGTGTGTCAAAAACAATTATTTGTAACATATAATGCTTTTCCTTGTTTTCTTTCTCATTTAATAACATCTACCACCGCTTATAACTTTGCTTTTACAGTTTAAAAGATGTGCTACATATGTTCCCTATCAAGAAACAAATAACTAGCTTCATAAAATTTAGCTTGACACTCTGTCTTTTAACAAAGCAAATTTGCCCATGGATGCTTTCAGTTAAAACTAGCATATATGATCCACAAGTTTCTTGGTCAGTTCAGTTCAGTCGCTAGTCATGTCCGACTCTTTGTGACCCCATGGGCTGCAGCACACCAGGTCTCCCTGTCCATCGCCAGATCCCCGAGAACTCAAACTCATGTCCATTGAGTCGGTGATGCCATCCAACCATCTCATCCTCTGTCCTCCCCTTCTCCTCCTGCCTTCAATCTTTCCCAGCATCAGGGTCTTTTCAAATGAATCAGTTCTTCACATCAGGTGGCTAAAGTACTGGAGTTTCAGCTTCAGCATCAGTCCTTCCAGTGAATATTCAGGGCTGATTTCCTTTAGGATGGACTGGATAATTTTCTTGTTATAAATACCTATGTACATAATGTACATATAACATACATGTGTGAACTATATAATCTTATACTGTATTATTCTGAAGTTTTCCTTTATTAATTCTATAAATTAATACTTATAAGATTATCAAAATGATTTTGTAACCACTAGGTATTTTTCTCTCATTTAGGAATGACAAAATATCATTTGCATTTTCCAATCTTTTTAATTCTCTAATTTTCTTCCATTCTTTCATCATTTCAAAAAAGATCATGACCATTTCATGGTCTTTGTTGACAAAAATCCTGCATTTCAAATCTAACATATAAAATCTATTTATAACATAATAATACTGGTCATTTCATATTTTCAATTCTGAAAAAAATTTGAAATTGACTTTGAATTTGACCTTGACTGTAGTCATATTTGGGCTTCCCTGGTGGCTCAGAGGGTAAAGCGTCTGCCTACAATGCAGGAGATCTGGGTTTGCAATGCAAGAGACCTGGGTTCGATCCCTGGGTCGGGAAGATCCCCTGGAGAAGGAAATGGCAATCCACTTCAGTACGCTTGCCTGAAAAATCCCATGGACAGAGAAGCCTGGTAGGCTACAGTCCATGGGGTTGCAAAGAGTCGGACACAACTGAGCAACTTCATTTCACTTCATATTCATATTTAACAATATTTTGATCTTATCTGCTTTCTACTTTCACTGGCTTCAATTCCTATGCCCAAACTTTCATATATTTACTTTGACAGATTTGATCATTTTGCTTTGCTTCATGTTTCAGTAGTTTTATTGTTCAGTTGCTCAGTAGTGTCAGACTCTTTGCAACCCCATGGACTGCAGCAGGCCAGGCCACCCTGAGCTTCAGTATCTCCTGGAGTTTGCTCAGACTAATGTCCACTGAATCTGTGATGCCATCATCAGTAGCTTAGAGAATATTTTCATACATAAATATTCAAGAGGGTGCGTGGTTAAGTCCATTTCCCCAGTGCGTATACACACACACACACACACACACACACACACACACACACATCTTGCTTATCCTAACATCTAATGCATGCATCCTCAGTCACTCAGTTGCATCTGACTGTGACCTCACAGACTGTGTAGCCTACCAGGCTACACCACAGGGGAAGCCCTGACATCTAATAAGCATGGCTATATTTACACAAAGTCATTTTAGTACTTTCCCATATGAAAGAGTGCTTGGTGGCAGTAGTGGTAAGGAATCTGACTGCTAATGCAGGAGACACAGGAAATGTGGGTTCGATCCCTGGGTCAGGAAGATCCCCTGGAATAAGAAATAGCAACTTGCTTCAGTATTCTTGCCTGGAAAATTCCATGGACAGAGGAGCCTGGCGGAATATAGTCCATGGGGCTACAGAGTGTTGGACACAACTGAGCGACTAACCACCAGCAGCATATGAAAGAGTAAGATAAGTTGGTTGGTCATAAAATTCTTTGTCAATAGTTATTTCATTTTCCCTCAAAATTTTTCAAATATAAAATTTATTTTTATGAGGAAGGTTATGCTTAGATTTGTTCCATTATTGCTTTTGCTGCCTGGACTGTCAATGAATTTTTCTTTATCCTCCTAGTCCAGAAACCTTACCTTTTCACTGATTTTCTCCTGGAAGGGAGTGAGCCTTTAAATCATTAAACATGTCTCACTTCACCTCAGTTAAGGTTATTTTGTCTTACACCTTTAATTTATAATTTGATTCTATTTGTGGATTTTTTCTTTTTTTTTTTCAGGAGAAAAAATTATTTTTATTTTTTTGGTTTTCTGGTTTTGGTTTGCATGTCTGTCATCTCTTTCAATTTTTATATTCCCTTGAGCTTTATTCCTACATTCTAGGAAAAGAGCTCAAATTTAACTCTTAAATCACTTAGTGGACTTTGTACAGATTGATTGTGCTCTCTACTCCCTCTAATTTAGATTTTAAGGTTTCTGTTAATGTAGTTTCAATCTTTATCTCATCAGCTCCTTTTTCATATCCTTCTATTCTCTTTTTCATTTTATTATCATATCCTGTTGTATTTCACTTTATCCTGTTAATTTCACTTTGGTACATTTTAATTGCTGCCTGCTCTTCCAGAAGGATTTTATTGTATCTCTTTAGATGTAGCATGGTGCTAGTTAGCCAGTTTTAAGCATTAACAGTGAGGACAGCACCCTAGGGCAATGTCACCTGAAGTGTGGTATATATGCAGGTACAGTCTGAAAACTTTGTTACCTGTCAGCAAAAAGGTGAGTAGCTTTCCTCTAAATTGTTATTAGTACATAATGAGATAAGAGAAACACTCGCTACTTCCGTACTTGTGTCACTGCTGACTGGTGATAAGCAGTCCCCAAACTAGTGCTGTTCTGAACCACACTCTCATTGCTCTAAATGTATGCATGGTAACAGGACAGAAGGCAACTGCAGCCCTTAGCATTCCCTTCCTGTCCTTTAACACTCAGCCTTTAGACACTTCTATGAAAGATGAATAAATTTCTCAAAACACTGTACTTTCAGCTATTTTTTTTCCTAGTAGTTTTGCCTATACTTTAAGTAGTATACTGTAATAGATCATTTTCTGAAATAGGCTCTTCCTTTGAGTCTTTTGATACTTGTCCCTTACCTTTATTTTTCAGTATTCTTTTTCATCCCCTTCATGGATCACAGCCTTGTTGTGGTAAAGGGGCCACAATGAAACTTTGGCCTTGATGTACAAAATGAAGCAGGGCAAAGGCTAATAGAGTTTTGTCAAGAGAACACACTGGTCATAGCAAGCACCCTTTTCCAACAACACAAGAGACAATGCTACACATGGATATCACCACAAGGTTAATATAAAAATCAGACTGATTGTGTTCTTCACAGGCAAAGATGAAGAAGTTCTATACAGTCAACAAAAATAAGACCTGGAGCTGACTGTGACTCAGACTATTAGCTCCTTATTTCAGAATTCAGGCTTAAATTGAAGAAAGTAGGGAAAACTACTAGCCCGTTCAGGTACAACCTAAATCAAATTCCTTATGATTATACAGTAGAGGTGACAAATGGATTCAAGGGATTAGATCTGGTAGATAGAGTGCCTGAAGAACTATGGATGGCAGTTCATAACATTTTACAGGAAGCAGTGACCAAAACCATCCCAAAGAAAAAGAAACATAAGAAGGCAAAATGGTTGTCTGAGGAGGCTTTACAAATAGCTGAGGAAAGAAGAGAAGAAAAAGGCAAGGGAGAAAGGCAACTGAATGCAAAGTTCACGAGAATAGCAAGGAGAGGCAAGAAGGCATTCTTAAATGAACAAAGCAAAGAAATAGGGAAAAACAATAGAATGAGAAAAAGTAGAGATTTCTTCAAGAAAATTGGAGATATCAAGAAAACATTTCATGCAAGAATGAACATGATTAAGGACAGAAATGGTAAGGACCTAACAGAAGCAGAAGAGATTAAGAGATGGCAAGAACATATAGAAAACCTATACAAAAAAAGGTGAACAACAATCCTTTTTCATAAAACTCCATATTGGTCCCCCACTCCTTTATTCATTCTTGAAAATGGAAAGGTGTTTTCAGGCAGAGTATATGGTTTGTCTTGGGCTTCTGCCCTGTCATCTGATGGAAAAACCTCCTTTTCATCTATATAGCATGTGGGTGTGAGAGAGAAGGTGAAACTGCAGCGAGATTAAGTCAGTGAGCTTCATTCCTGTCCAATCCCTAGGTTCTATCACAATTTCACGTAACACATCTCTTCCCCTCTACTCATCACCTTGCTTTTGATATTCTGAACTCATGATATTTATTTAAATCTCAATGTCCATCATCTGTTGTTATTAGAGTTCTTTATTTCAGCATCTGCTTCCTCTGCACACACATACACACACATACCACATGCAGACTTCTCATTTTACCAGGACCTGTGTGTTGAATAGGAGAAGAGTATCAACCCACTGGAATTGCACCAGAGGTGAGGAACATGGGAGAAAGGTCTGAAGCTTAAAGGTTTTGGCACTAAATCAAAAACCTAGGATCAGTGGGGATCCTAGGGTTTGTTTTTTTTTTTTTCCCAGTCATCTTAGGAAATCACTAAGAGAAAGGGAGAGGCAATACTTTAGGATAATTCCCAAATTTTTCTAATGTGGATGATTCAGATGGAGAGAGTTAAGGTAGTATTTATTGAAGGAGGGGCAGATTTGGCTGGAAAGAGGATGACTTGGGTTACGTACACGGCAGTATTCTTATATCCAGGTAAAAATTTCTAGTAGGAAGATGTTTGTATTCTCTAGAGCTATGGATAAGTGTATAGATTTTAGAAGCACCAGTATAAGGGTAATAACAGAAACCAGGGTCATGAGTGGGACCAACATCAACAGACTAAGAGAGAAGGCCCAGGAATAATCCTTAAAAAAAAAAAAAAACTACTAAAGGGACAAGCAGAGAAGGAGGAACAGGGAAAATGGACAAAGATTGCTGCTGCTGCTGCTGCTGCTGCTGCTGCTGCTGTCACTTCAGTGGTGTCCAACTCTGCGTGACCCCATAGACAGCAGCAAACCAAGCTGCCCTGTCCCTGGGATTCTCCAGGCAAGAACACAGGAGTGGGTTGCCATTTCCTTCTCCAATGCATGAAAGTGAAAAGTGAAAGTGAAGTCACTCAGTCATGTCCAATTCTCAGCGACCCCATGGACTGCAGCCCACCAGGCTCCTCCGTCCATGGGACTCTCCAGGCAAGAGTACTGGAGTGGGGTGCCATTGCCTTCTCCGAAGACATTGCTAAAGAGATATAAAAACTATCAGAAGCATATAATCATGGGAGTCAAAGGAAGAGACTATTTCAAGGAAGAGGAATAGCCCATAGAGACAAATGTCCTTTCAGAGGGTAAGTCAAGTAAGTATTTAAATCAACCCTCTTGATTCTGGAATTACATTGACTACCAGCCTAGATTCTCAATGTTATTCTGAGTTGTTTCTAAATCCTTTAATTTATATGTATCTTTGTGGGAAATCAAGAAATTCTGCAGCAGAAGCTCTTCTCCAGCTGACTTTCAAAACAGAAGTCTACACTAGAACTGAGTTTTTTGTTTTGGTTTGTTTTTAGTATTCTTGCAATCCTTCTTTTTTGGTCAAAGACCATTTGGTTGCAAATAATAGTATCCTATTCAAATTGGGGTAAGCCAAAAGTGGAATGTTTTTAAAATAATACAAGTGCAATTCATAGAACCCAAAGTCAGGAAGTCTAGTGAGGCCTCATGGGAAACTGGAATGAGGAACTGGAAAGTTGTCAGGGACCAAGATAGCTACTTGCTGTGTCTATCTCTCTCCAGACACTGTGGTCTCCAGTCTCTGCTTTTCTTTGTTCATCTTCTTAATTCATTCCTCTGTTCAGTCTAGAGCTCTATTTGTGAACAGGAAAGAAAACGGCCCCCAAGGCAGTTCTTCCTACCCTCTCTCTTTCAGCATCATCTGAGCCTGCATAGCACTCCCAGATCTCTATTCCAATTTTCTAGCACAAAGAAACCGACTGGCCAAGTTTGGGCCATGTGTCCATTCTTAGTCCAATCAGCTGTGAGTGGGGGTAAATGCTGTGCTCCTTCTCCATTCTGAGAATGGAGAGTGTTGGAGAGCCTGCTCTGAGGAGGAACAGGCAGGTAAACTAACTGAATTGTTGCACCATCCTCATGTTACCCAGTTCCTTTTTCTGCTCAACTTACTGTCTTCACCTTTCATCTTATTATGTTTTGATTTCAGAATGTTCTCTTCTCATGATTCTCTGCTTTTATCTTTAAAAAGCCAGTGTTTATTTGCATCTTATTAAAAATTATTCTGGTTACCATTAAAAATAATTTTTGAAGATAATGATCTTTATCTTCCCATCCTCAAAGCATGTTCCCTTTTCTCTATGATAAATTTTCATAGGCCTGGAGGATTTCTCTTTTATACAGTACAGTTTCATACTCTTCAGGAGTTTCTCTTTTCTTCACCTGAAAAGAGGACAATCTACAGCCAGGGTTTGCTAATAGAGGACATGTGTTTTGCACTTGTGTCTATTCATGAAGGTTTGGAAGAGAACCCCCTATCAAAATATTACAGGAGGGAGCATGAATTGACATGAACAAGTTCTTGTCCAAACATCATTGTCTATTTGGCCTTCTTCTGCTGTTTGAGAGATGAATTTATCCACCCTAGTGCCTTCCCCACTTATTCCCTAAACTAGTGAAGGGCATAAACATTTATACTCCCCAACATGCACAGTTCCAGAAGATCAGAATCCTTACGTTATTTTTATCTTTAATTTGTCAGAGCTTCATATAGTATACCGTAGATATTCAGTAAAGGTTTTAATTTGACTCTTTCTAAAATGCCAATTTGACCATGTCATCTACCTGCCTGCTGACTGTACTTTAACGTATCCCTGAATGCAGAGAGAATTCAAGTTTCTTAGTTTGGAAGTCCAAGACCTTAATAAATTGGCCCCTGCTTCTCCCACTCTTAGGACAGAAGCTTTAACTATATCCTCATGGACACCTGATGGGTCACGCCAATCCACCTGCAGTTCCACTGTATACGTGTACTCTCACACTGCCATGTCTACATGACCTGTGTCATTCCCCCTCCCTCAAATCATCTCCCCCTCCTCCTCTGTCTGCATGATAAAACCTCACCTAGCCTGGTAGCCACAGGTCCATCAAAATCTCCAACGTCAGATTCCCATCCTCTCTTCCCCCAAGCACCTGTATCTATGCTTCTATTAATACACCTAATGCATCTTGGTGGAATCCTTTATTTTTCACTTGTCTGTTTTCTACTAGACTGGGAGCTCTGTGGAGACAGGGACCATGTATTTTTCATCTTTGTAAAGAAGCCACCTGCAGTGAAGGAGACCCGGGTTCAATCCCTGGGTCAGGAAGCTCCACTGGAGAAGGAAACCACAACCCACTCCAGTATTCTTGACCGGGAAATCTCATGAACAGAGGGGTCTGGCGGGTTACAGTCTATGGGGTAAAACAGGTGGACATGACTGAGTGACTGAACAACAAAAAATCTAGCTTCTACTAGGAACCAAGTTAAGAATTCTATAAATGCTTTATGAACAAATCTATTAGTGTCTAGATCTTAAGCTTGATGATATAAAGACAAATGTACTTAGATTAGTAAAAGAATGATGTCATTATTTAAATATTAATTAATCCACTAGCTAACTGTTCAGTATAACATGATCAAATAATTTTCAGGAAGCCTGAGGAGTTAAACAGCCTCTTAATCCTAACTCACAATAATACATCTGGATCCATGAATACCAGTCAGCTATAAATTATGTGCTCGGAGACAGAGAGGTAATTAAATGTGTGTGTACTGGCAAAGCTTTTCAGCCTTCTCTTTGTCACATGCAACAAGAGAAAAATGGATTTTTCCAGTAGCCCGTGAGGGAAACACTAATAAACACTCTCTTCTTTTGTATAACATTTTAAAGTTTACAAGGTGCTTTCACATCCCATGTAATTCTTAACACAATTTTGTGAGTCAGAGTATCATAAACCTACTTTACAGACATTTTTAAGGCTCAAGAAGTAAAGTGATCACCAATTTTAGTTATCTAAGTACATTTTTTTACCAATCTAAGTACATGTTTTACCAGTCTAAGTACATTTGTCTTTATATCATCACGCTTAATATCTAGACACTAATAGATCTGTTCATCAAGCACTTATGGAATGCCAAAAGGTCATGAAAGTAATACTCAAGCTCAAATCTTCAACTTCTGTGTTTAAATCAGGTGCTCATTTCACTTTATCAGTTAGCAGAGAAACCCATGAAACAAATACATTCAAGTACTTGGTTCCTGGACAACAACATTGGTAACAATTTATTTGGTTTACACTATATGTGCTATTCAGAGGGTTTCACATCCTTTCATTTGTTTCATAAAACAGCCCTGAAAGTAGGTGGGACAAATGCCCTTATGCTTGTTTAGCTGACAAGAAGTCTAAAGTCCAAGGAGTCTAGGTGACTTTCCTTGTTTTTTTTGTTTTGTTTTGTTTTGTTTTCAAAATTAGGGAGAGACCTGCTTCCTGATTCTACTAGAATCTTCCAGCCATTTCCCTTGTTAACCAGTAGCTTAACAGCAATTAGAAGGCTCAACAGTTATCAGAGAGATAACCCACTCTTCAGAAATCAGGAAAGATAAATAGATATAATTAGCTCATGTCTAGACAGCTCTAGACTTGTCTCAATGGCATTAACACCCTATGATGCTGTCCCTTTTGTCCTAATTCCTCAGGGGAGTATCCAAAACAGGCCTGTCATACTCCATATGATGCTTAATTTACAGCACCTTGATGTTGAGTATAAGATGCATTTCTACTTGAATAGGAAGTCCTATACAATCATGGCATCTGGTCCCATCACTTCACAGTAAATAGATGGGGAAACAATGGAAACAGTGAGAGACTGTATTTTCTTGGGCTCCAAAATCACTGTAGATGGTGACTGCAGCCATGAAATTAAAATACACTTGCTCCTTGGAAGAAAAGCCATGACAAACCTAGACAGCATATTAAAAAGCAGAGACATTACTTTGCCAACAAAGGTCCGCATAGTCAAAGTTATGCTTTTTCCAGTAGTCATGTATGGATGTGAGAGTTGGACCATAAAGGGGGCTGAGCGCCACAGAATTGATGCTTTTGAACTGTGGTGTTGGAGAAGACTCTTGAGAGTTCCTTGGACTGCTAGGAGATCAAACCAATCAATCCTAAAGAAAATCAGTCTTGAATAGTCACTGGAAAGACTGATGCTGAAAGTGAAGCTCCAATACTTTGGCCAGCTGATGCAAAGAGCCAGCTCATTAGAAAAGGCCCTGATGCTGGGACAGATTGAAGGCAGGAGGAGAAGGGGATTATAGAGGACAAGATGGTTGGATGGCATCATTGACTCAACGGATGTGAGTTTGAGCAAGCTCCAGGAGATGATGAAGGACAAGGAAACCTGGCATTCTATAGTCCATGGGGTGGCAAAAAGTCAGACACAACTGAGTAACTGAACAACAACAGGAAGAATTCAAACAGTTATCTTTTCAGTTCAGTCACTCTTTGCAACCCCATGAACTGCAGCACGCCAGGCCTCCTTGTTCATCACCAACTCCCGGAGTCCACCCAAACCCATGTCCATTGAGTCGGTGATGCCATCCAACCATCTCATCCTCTGTTGTCCCCGTCTCCTCCTGCCCTCAATCTTTCCCAGCATCAGGGTCTTTTCCAATGAGTCTTTTCCAATGCTTCTCTACTTATACACACAGACAACAAACAAATATACATATGACTTTGCATAATCATCCCTTGTACACAGAAACTTTATATTTAGACACACACACACACATACACACACACAGCTTTTTATTGTACTTCCTTTCCCTAACAGGAAGGCATATATGGACACTTAAGGCACATCCATATCCCTCTGGAGGTCTCTCCTGTTCATTCCCTATCCCACATCCCTTCAACCAAATATACACATACACTTTTACTCACACACAAATGCTAAGTTTCACAATGATCAAGAGTCCTGTCAACTGTCAGGTCCTTAATGTGCATGGTGAATTCTCTGAACTTCACTTAGGGACTGGGACTGCTCCTCAGGCAAGGCAGAAGGGAGGACTTTAGACCTTGCAGTAGGGAGACCAGGGCAGCAAGTCGGAATGTAAGATGGGGAGACTCTCCTATTAATAAAGTCAGAGGCTGGAAAACAGTCCAATCAAGGGCCCATTCACAAGTATCTCCCTGACTCAGATATCACCATACTTCAGAAAATGTCCCTGGCAAGTTTAGTTTGGACATCTTTAGGGTTCTCCTTCACCTGAGAAAAAGTCTACCTGGAGTAGAAACTACTGAACATTGGAAGCAGATTTCAATTTAAAGCTCAGATCTACCTCTTAAACCCTATGGGCTCCAGTTTCCTCACGTGTAAAAATGAGATGATAATACCACTGAGTGTTGCGGTGAAAATTAAAGTGTGACAACATATATAAATTACTTACCACAGTCTCTGACACACAGTAGGTCTCAATTAATAATAGAGTGAGTGTACACTCAAACATATGAGATGTTACACAAAGCCAAGTTGTCTAAGAGAATAATTTATGGGTGCTTTCACCCATATATGCCATTTCGACTGTACTCCTCATTGCAACGTATTTTTAAATGGCAGGAAAAAAACAAATATTGGATTCTTAGTACAAAATTAGTCAACGATTTCAGAATTCTTTGCATGAGGCTTTGATTTTTATAGCTAGGGAAAAAGAGAGATTGAACTTACCCATTTAAGTTTTGAAAAAATAATCCCAGATTTCCCAGCAAATATAACAAATGGGATCCAAGAATCTCGAGACACAAGTGCTTAGAAACCTGAAGTTAGGGGAGAGCAGAAAGAGTATTCACAAGGCAAACTGTGGTAACAAACAGCCAGTGTATGTCCTATATTGCCCACAGAAATATAAGAAAAGGATGTTTCAAAGATCAATTGATATTAGTAACTTGAATGGTCTACACATCATATCACCAGGCAATGAGGTCCTTATGAGAGAGTAAAATAAATTAGACTTGGAATCAGAGTGTTTGGAAAACTTATGTAAGCCTAAGTTTCTCCATCTACAAAATGTAGAATGGGATTGCTATTTGTTTTCACCTAGTGGGCTTCCCTGGTGGCTCAGATGGTAAAGAATCTGCCTGTGATTCAGGATGGAACCCTGGCTCCATCCCTGGGTTGGGAAGAGCCCCCTGGAGAAGGGAATGGTAACCCACTTCAGTATTCTTACCTGGAGAATTCCAAGGACACAGGAGCCTGGCGGGCTACACTCCATGGGGTAGCAAAAAGTTAGACATGACTGAGCAACTAACACACACACAATGTCTTATTATAAGGATTAAATGAGATACGGCACATATTGTGCTTAGAACAAGGCTTATAACACTAGTGGTGACAGCTACTATTTTTACCCAACTCATGGGTTTATTTTAAAGGTGAAATAAATACATTATAATAGTTTTAGTTTTACAAAGCATATTTAATATCAGCCAGCTCCTAACTCATAAATTCATTTTCATCCAAAGTGGACCTCTATAAATATTTTTAGTTTTTACATCTGAAAAAGTAGAATGTGGGTATGCTCTTCCTTTTTGCTCTCTACCCCTCTTCTTTCACAATCACCCAGCTCTACTGCGCTTCAATAAAGAGAACCATTCCCACCCCAGCTCCACAAAATATCCAAAGGAAACATGATTTACCCAGAAACCGCTCACCAGTGATATTTGTAAAACATTTTCACTCATCTGTTCGGCTTCTTGGCCAAACATGGCCATCCTACATAGCTGTACTAAAGCATGAAATAAACCTTTCCATAAAACATTTAATAAAGCTGTAAAAGTTAAATAGCTCATAATAAGCAACCATATAAAAGCATGTAGCTCAGCTCTCCATCATTAATTTTCCTTACGACTTGGAGAAAAACTCAGGACAGTCTTTCAAACTGCCCAGCTTACAGTGTGGAATTGAATCAAGGGTATTGTTCCCAGGAGTCTCTGTACTTTGAAGCCAAAGGGATTTCACAATTGTTTCACTGAATTGAATCTAAGATGATCAGATTCTGCTCACCGATGTAAAACTAATTTGCAGAGACTTCACTGAATCCCCTGGGATTCCTGCATTAGAATGGAAAAGAGAGTGGAATTTTTTTTTTGCCTATTTCTCTAAGTGTGATGTTAAGCAAGAAATGGGTATTGTTTTTGGCTGCCCAGCATCCAGTTCTCCTTCCTAACAGTGTCCTCTTTCCTTTCACGAAGATTCCATTATATGGATAACTGGAGATTTGGGGTGTCCCAAAAACACAGGTGCCACCTTGCCCTAGACAAGGATGAAGCATGTGACCAAGCTAATCAGATCTTGCCTCCCAGGATCTACTACTGTGAAACTGATCAGAATGATAGCAACAGGACGCAGACAGGAAATAAACAGCTGGTGCTCACTGGTCGTCTCATTAAACAGTGGCATGATGAATCCCTTCAATGGTTCTTACAACTCAACCCCACAGACTTGTTCAGATTCCTCTGCTCCTCAGAGTCCAATATCCTAGACTTCTCTCTGATTCTGTGAGTAACTTGTGTCCTTCTGTATCCCTCTAATAAATTCCTTTTCTTCTCGTAGACAAAGTTGTCTACGGTTGTTTATTACTATTTATGCCAAAGGATCCTAATTGCTGCCGAGTATCAGATAATTGTTGTCTCTGATTCCTATTTATTTTCAAGAAAAGAAACAGACATGGTGCAAAAAAAACACCACCAAAAGTAAGAATTATGTAATGATAATTTGCCTACCTCACCATTCTCCCCATCCAAAAAAAGACGACAGCTAAGGTTTGTTTATCACAAATTGTACTAAAAGAGACTAAATCAAATGGCTGTCAACAATTATGGAAAGTATTTGACAAAAGTAAAAGCCTACAGTTTATATTGAACAGTTTAACTGAGGAGGTATCGACAAGAAATTTCTATTCCATACAAAATTATGTTAAATCCCCTAACAGCTGAGAACTTCATATAAATATTTGCCTAATGGCTTGAAAGGCACTGAGAAGAAATGAAACCCCTGTGAATTGAAACCTTATAGATTACAGTTGGTGGCTCCAAACTGTTTGAGGTTAAGAGGATTTATGATTTATAAAAGGCCAGCATTGTTAGCCCTTGCATAAAACAGCTACATCTCACAGGCTCATTTTTACCAGGAGCAGCTCCCTGGAGCCAAAATGATATACAAAATGCAGTGCCAGCTTCTATACTTTGTTCAAATCCCCTCGCCTTTCAGGCCAAGATATCTAAGTGAAAAAAAAAATCAGAAATTTGGGAAGTAAACTGGTATTTAATACAATTCCATCAGCTCTTTTTTTCTCCCCCTGACGTCTTACTCACTGAAGAAATCTTCATTAAGGAGAAGGCAGGGAATTGGTCTACATGCATATGTGATGTATTAAATATCTGACAGACCATTTGCTCGCTGACCTTGCCAGGGAGCCAGGATGCAGAACAAGCCTGTAAAGAGGCTTGAAGGCGGCCTGAAGCCTTCACCTCCAAATAATGGCTGCTGTCTTTTTAAAACTGTCGGAGGTTCACATGGTAGATTTCCTTCCAGTTTCCAGTGGTATAAGAGACACCGCCAGTATAAATCTTGTTGTCACAAAAGAACAAGTTATAGTATATATTCAACCACACACACACAAAAACTTTCAAATAACATTAACTTAAACCCACAAAACCGAGGAGAGTCAGAAGCAAAGCTGAACCTCTGTCCTTAAGTCACCCCACTGTGTTTAGATCTTGAAGAATGCCCAGCTCATCAGAGGGGATCACCAGGGCTGTGGCTGCACAATACTAAGACAGTAAGTCAAACTCATTAAAGAAGAGGAAAAAGAAAAGAAGAGGAAAGGAAAGAATCTTGTAGCTCAAGTCTGGTTGACAAAGAAAATATAAACCAGTCTCTTTTGTAAATTTTCATCTCAGTGTGTGGACCTAAACACTCTCCAACCCCCACACAGCACCAAATGCTCAAAGAAAGGGAAGATGAAGCTTGATGCAATTTGGAGATTTCATTTCTACCAAGCAAAGGTCTTTATAAAAGTGTTACTATTATTTGATTGAGCAGTGTATTGATATCTCCCTTCTTGATTCATTCATGAATGAAATATAGTTTTCCAAAGTCACATGACCTAAACCCTTTGGAGGCCTGTGTCTCTTTCAAAATCCATTCTGAAGAACTACAAGCATTATCCACTTTGAGATAGAAATGCTGTATCTGAGGCAGATATATCTTAATCTTAGTTCAAGATTAAGCTCAGGTTAAGGACCTGAGCTTTAAAGCCAAAAGACCTGGGTTTCAAACCCAACATAGTAGTCACCTGTATCAGCTGAGTGACATGGGGCATGAAGCACACCTCTCTGAGTGATGAATATTACAGGGTTGCCAAGAGGATTAAACAAGAGATTTGTGAAGCTCTTAGCACTGTGCCAGGGCATAATAAACCCTCCATAAAAGGCACCAACTACATCTATGGGCATCAGAATTTCCAAAGAGGAAAAATAAGACAGGACCTCTTTAAGGTCAGGATTGGGGGATGCTGAAAGTTTCTAGATGCAAAAAGAGTTTGCTTTCATTACATGGAAAGTAACTTTCACACAAGGAAAAGGCTGCAAAAGTGAACCATTCATTTCACAAATATGTCAGCTATGTGCCAGGCAATAGGGAATTTGAAGACAAGTAAGATAGAAATGGCTTCCCTGGTGGCTTAGAGTTAAAGAATCTGCAAGATATGCAAGAGATGCCAGTTTGATCCCTGGGTCTGGAAGATCTCCTGGAGAAGGAAATTGCAACCCACTCCAGTATTCTTGCCTGGGAAAATCCCATGGACAGAGGAGTCTGGCGGGCTACAGTCCATAGGGTCACAAAGATGTGACATGACTGAGCAACTAAACACACACACACAAGATAGAAATGGTCCCTGCCCCCTAAAAGCTAACAGTCTAGAGGGCATGCAGACAAAGAAATGGGTAGTTAGAACAAGGAGTCTGCTCAGGGTCCCATCTCTCACACACAGCCCCCGGGCATTTCCCTAACTCCCACCACCCCAGAAACCACACCAGGCCCTCAGGCTCACATCCCACTTCCTTCCAATCCATGAAGAGGATCTGACATCTTTACCCCAAGCCTTCCTGGGCCACAAGAGTTTCAGAAGATGAGCAAACAGTTTCCAACCGATGACTGAGCCTTAGAACTTGACCTGTCCTAGGCTGCTACTGTAAACAGAATTATATCCCTGCAAAATTCATATGTTGAAGTCCTAACCCCCAGTACCTCAGAGTGTGACTGAACTTGAAGACAGGGCCTGTACAGATGCAATTAAGTTACAGTGAGGTACCTACCATTTCAAGTGAAAAGTTAAGTGTTAGTTGCTTAGTGTCCAACTCTATGACCCCATGGACTGCAGCCTGCCAGGCTCCTCTGTCCATGGAATTCTCCAGGCGAGAATAGTGGAGAGGGTTTTCATTCCCCTCTCCAGGACCCAGAGATCAAACCTGGGTGGGTCTCCTGCATTGCAAGTGGATTCTTTACCATCTGAGCCACCACAGAAACTCAAGCATCTTAAAGTAGGCCATAATTCAAGATTGAAGGCGGAAAAGGGGGCAGCAGAGGATGAGGTGGTTAGATAGCATCACTGACTCAATGGACATGAGTTTGAGCAAACTCCATGAGATGGTGAAGGAGAGGGAAGCCTGGCATCCTGCAGTTCACATAGTCGCAAAGAGTCAGAACTAAACAACTCAGCAACTGAACAGCAACAATTCAAACTGACTTGGGTGCGTCTAAGAAATGTGGAGACAAAAAAAAAAAAAAAAAGAAAGAAACACCAAGGATGTGTGCACAAAAGGCCACAGTGAAAAGGCAACCATCTTCAAGTTGAGGAGAGAGGGCTCAGGAGAAACCAAACCTAGCAACATTTTGATACTGAACTTCTAGCATCCAGAATAGTGAGAAAATAAATGTCTGTTGTTTAAGCCACCCGGGCAGTGCTACTTTGTTGTGGCAGCCCTAACAAACTCATGCTGTTGCTTTCCTGCATGAAGCAGGGGACTGTTGTTCAGGCCCTAAGTTGTGTCTGACTCTCTGCGACCCCATGGATTGCAGCACACCAGGCTTTCCTTGTCCCTCATCAACTCCCAGAGCCTGCTCAAACTCATGAGAAGTAGAGGATACAGTAGAGAAATAGGAACCTTTGTGCCAGAGAGGAGACAAAAGTGTGTTGAGTAAATGACAGACAATATTGAGGCTAATTTCAGAAGCATGTGATGCCCAGTGAAATGAGCCATCTCTCTAAAAAGTTTTGCTTAAGAAGGACACTGCCCAACATCACTTTCACCCATTCAAGCACCTCTCACACATAACTATCAACAATTTTTCCAATGGGATATTTTCCTACTCCAGTGAGCCCAGCCAGATGTCTGCAACAGAAAGGTGTCAAGCATATAATACTGTATTTTATTGAGCACACACTATAGGACAGCTATTGTTTTAAGCACTTAACTTGTTCTAATGAATTTAATCTTCACTATCACCTATGCACCATTCCCTAGGGTTTCAATAATAAATTACCATAAACTGGGTGACTTAAAGTGACAGTAATTTATTCTTTCACAGTTCTGAAGTCCAGAGGCTAGATTATAAGCTGAAAAACCCAAAATTAATGTGTCAATAGAGGGGCTTCCCTGGTGGCTTAGGCGTAAAGACTCCGCCTGCCAATGCAGGACATGCAGATTCAATTCCTGGGTCAGGAAGATCCCCTGGAGAAGGAAACAGCACCCACTCCAGTATTCTTGCCTGGGAAATCCCATGGACAGAGGAGCCTGGTGGGCTACAATCCACAGGGTCACAAAAGAATCAGACAGTCAGACAGTCACAAAAGATCAACTGAGTCATGCTCCTTCTGAAATCTGTAAAGGGTAATCCTTCCTTGCCTATTCCAGCATCTCATGGTTGCTGGCAATTCCTGGTGTACTTGGCTTGCAGCTGTATCACTCTCGTCTCTTCTATTGACACATGGTACCCTCTCCGACTCCCCACACCCACACCCTGTGTGTTTGTTTTCTTGTAAGGACACCAGTCATAGGACTAAAACTCACACGATTCCCTTAATTTAACCAATTTCCTGGTGGCTCAGACAGTAAAGAATCTGCCTGCCAATGCAGGAGACCCTGGTTCAATCCCTGAGTCAGGAAGATTCCCTAGAGAAGGAAATAGCTACCCATTCCAGAATTCTTGCCTGGAGAATCCCCTGGACAGAGAAGCCTGGCGGGCTACAGCCCATAGGCTCCCAAAGAGTTAGACATGACTGAGTGACTAACACTTTTACTTTTCACTAATTTAATCATGCACATCTGCAAAAACCCTATTTCCAAACAAGGTTACATTCTTAGGTTCTGGCTGGACATGAATTTGGGGGCACAGGAAGCAAGCCAGCTTGTTACTGTATCAGCTTTAGAGATGAGAAGATATGGACACAGAGATGGAATCCCTTTCCAAGTTCACCCAGACAATCGACAGCAAAGCCAAGATCCAGCTCCAAAGCCCATGCTCTTAACTGCTACACTTAGCTGTCTATCAAAAAAATTTCCCAGATGAATGAATAAAATAATCAAATATGGCAGAATGCCAGCATGTTCAGTGATGGTACCCCAATTTCCCTCCTCCTCATTCCCTTCTGAGCCCACTGCACCAGCCTCACAAGTACTATCCCTGTGCCACTTCTATTTTCTCAAGACCATATGATTATTAGCATGCCTTTTCAATACAGAGATCTGATCATCTTACTACTGTTCTTAAAAATTTAAAGTCCTAACTTAGCATAGCAGCCAACAGCCTTTACCTTTTGGACTGAAAGCTCCATACAGACAGGGACTGTGTGCATTTTCCCTCCCCACTGTGTCCTTAACAACACAGGTCCTTAGTACCTATTAGGCCCTCAGAAGTCATTGTTAAGTGAATGGGGAAATGAATGAATGAATGAATGATCTGAGGCAACCTACATTTTCCAGTCTCAGTTTCTGATGCAACTGAGTGCCTTTGCTGACGCTGTGTCCTATGCCAGGTGTATCTGTAATCACCATTTAGGACCCAGCTCAAACCTCCCTTCCCCATTAGGTACATTCAGACAACACACACACACACCACCTAAATTGCATCCACTCACAACTTTGTAACATCACCAACTTTCTTCCCAAGTCCGCTCTTGAGAGGTCCTTAGGGCAGGGGTTGTGTCTTCTTTGTTTTTTTTATCATCAAGGATTATCAGAGAGTGGACACTCGACAAATGTTTGCCAGATAAATGACTGAATGAACAGTCTAATATCCATGTGTACATAAACACAGCCTTATTTCTATTTTGACTAGGGCTTGACTGTGCATATATGGAATCCAGTTCTCAAATAATGAGGCAGCTTCTTGGCCTTCCAAACTACCCATGTGCAGATGTCACACAGCTAAGAGAAGGCTGAAGCTGAAGACTTGGTTCAAAAACAGACATCCTAGAGATAAACTGACTCCAATGCACTGGAGGCCCTGGCCCCTCCCTGAATTCCTCTGTGTCTATGTGATGCGTAAGTGAGGTGAAGAGATGAAGAAACTGACAGCCCTGAGGACTGCTTTTTTACATAACTGAAGTAACTTTATAGCCTTGTTGCTTTTTTATCACATCTGGAGTCCATTTCAAAGTTATAAGCCCACTTACTCACTTCCCACTTAACGTAATTGTGGGGATAGTGTGGCATGGAGGTGGTAAGCACTGATTTTGGAACTGGATAAAGCAAAATGCTCTGGTGACACCATCTGTAACATGCCTGTGAGCAGGTAGGAATACATGTAGACACAAGTGTGCCTCTCTGGGCCACACATCCTCCTCTTTTCATCTATTTCGTAGATCTTCTTCACAGCATGACTCTCTAAAGAGTAACTGACAGGTATGTACACATACACCCCATTTCCTCACCTCACATTCTCTCCAGAACCCCAGTGAGTCTCTGTGCCCTCAGACTGAGGTCACTTCCATCAAGTTCACCCCATCCGCCACGTGGTCACCTCCCTGTCCTTATTTGACATTTCAGCACTAGTCCACACATAAGGACCACCTTCCTTGCTTGAAGTATCTCTGGGCTGCTATTCACCCTACTTTCTCCCAGGATATCTCTCTCCACCATCTCCTGGGCTGTCCTTCTGGCCTCATAATCCTGGCATGACTCAAGACTCAGGCCAAGCTCTCTTTGCCTTCCTATCTTGTCCTGGGTCTTACCTGTGGTTATTGGGTCTTGTTCTGTGGTCTTAATAGACAGGGTGATGACTCTTCCTGTCCTGGCTTTGTCTGTGGACTTTTCACTCACCCACCTAACAGTTCTCTAGCCAGAGAGCTAATGTAACATAGAAGGAAGCATGGGACCCACAGAACCAGAGTGCCTGAGTTCAAATCCTTACTCTGCTACCTTTGTGCTTCAAAACTTTGAGAATTTATAGAGCCTCGTTCCTCATTTTTCTCTTCAAATGGGGATAATGCCTCCTAGGATTTTTTTGAAGATTAAATAATTTGATGTATTTAAGGAATATATACCAGCTTTAAGAACATGATGGGTACTCAATAATGATAGCAATTTTTACCAAAAATAGCAATAGGAATGCCTTCTCTTAGACATCATAGAGTCATGTTAAAGAGTCAAAGTTAATGTCCTTAAAATAGGTTCTCCTATTAAAATTCATTTCTACTCTGGTTTTCTCACACCCTTATCATATTGATGCATTTTATTTCCTTCATATAATTTAGTACTATATGAAATTTCTTTATTTATGTCTTCAATTGTTCATTGTCTGCACCACCTCCAGCTAAGAAGCTAGTATTTAAGCTTTAGCAGGGCACGACCATGTATATCTTGTTCACTGTTGAATTCTACCAGTTCAAACAGTGACTCATATTAACATATAGATATTCAATACACAGCTGCTGAATAAATGGATGGATGAATGAGTGACTGAAAAACGGGTTTGGATTTGGTATCTATACCCAGCACTCACTAGTTATGGGGCATTAGGAAAATATTTAACCCATGAGCCTTAGCTTGCTCACCTTATCCCATTAAATGGGATAGCAATGCTTCATTATATAGGGTTACTATGAACATTAAATGCAATTGACACGCACAGCAGTGTCTGGGCCAGATAGAGTAAGGCTTCTTATGTGGCAGCAGAAAAATGAAAATAATCATTCCTGTGAACCACAGAACAGTCTTTAAGAGGAACTGGCACCTAAGGAGCATGAGTTGAGACACTGCAGAAAATAAAAAGTCTAGCATATATAGAATCACGGACTTTTAGAAAGGAAGAAAACTCCAAGAAGTCTTTTCATCTATTTCAGCTAACATAACAGGCAAACACGTCTGGAGGACTAGCTGATCTGTCCAAGTTTACAGACATAAACAGAACTAGAACCTGGATTCCCCAACTCCATGTCTATGAAGCACCGCACACTGCTCTGCCTTTCTCCAACCACTTTGACTTGACAGTCTACATACAGGTACCTCATATATGAACTTCAGGTAGAACTGCTTTTCCTATAAGGATACATTGTAACTCTTTGAAAAGTATTTCCGCAGCTGGCAGGATGTGAAGAAATGGACTAATGTGAACATATACATACCCATTAAGTCTCTCTCCATCATTTCCTCATTATCTTTGGTCAGCTATCATACGTTCAATGTTATGCTTGGCGTAGAAGAAAACAAGTGGAAGACACATTTCCAACTCTCAAGGAGTTCTGAGCACAGACTAGCGAGGAGGAGGTTTGCTCACACTGGTCACTCAACAGACTCAGTTGGTTACACGACAGACGGTGCCAGAGTCCAGAAATGCAGCTGGTGAGTCAGAGTGAGGCTAGGCTACTGTAACAAGGAAGACTGAAAAAAAAGTCAGTGGTTTGAACAAGACTGAAGTGAATTCCTTTCTCTTGTAACAATTCGAGGTAAGGTTTAGGCTCTACTCCACTTGGTTGTCTGGAGACTGATTTCTTCCCTCATCTTCTGCTGTCCACCGTGGCTTTGGCATCCATCCTCTGCATGGTGGACACTGGGTCACAGTTGCAGGAACAAGAAGCAGGAATAAAAGTGATATCCATCAACTGTGCCTGCATTCTCTTTGTAGAAACTTCATCATGTGGCCACATCTAACTACAAAGGAGGCTGGACAGTGTAGACAGCTGGCCAGCCATGTGCCTGGCTGTGATCCTATCACTGTGGAAAAGACAGGAATGAACCTGGAAAAACAGTGAACCATCTTGGCCTCAGTGATAAAGACTGCACAGTATCAAATGCATGCTCACCATTTAGGGGGAGACAGAAAATAATCAAATCCTTACAAACTATGTATGAGTTATTTAATCTCTTGTGCCTTAATTTCCTCACTTGTAAAATAATAATTGTTATTACCATCACATTATAGTAATTATTGATATTAGTGTATCATAGTTTCCTTTGTTACAAAGATTAATTGTAAATGCTATGCAATAAGCACCTACTAAAAACAGCCAACACTACCTAGGGGTTTGGGAAAACACGCAATAGGAGGTCAGGCATTTAGCAAGTAGTAATCTAGGTAAGTTACCTAGTGTGGCTACTTAGGATTTTCTGGACAAAAGCACAAACATTTATTATACCAAGTAATTCAAGAGCATCTATGTTTATCTTTCAGTCTGTGAAAAAGCCCAACCTTAACTAAGTGTACCCAATATGCCAAAAGAGAATAAATGTCTAACTAATAAATCTCTGAGCAGCTGCCACAGGAATAGGTACAAATATTATTTGCATTCTATACATACATATACATGGAAAAGACTGATACTGGAAAAAACTGAAGGCAAAAGGAAAAGAGGCTGGCAGCAGATGAGATGGTTGGATAGCATCACCGACTAAGTGGACAAGAACCTGAGCAAACTCCAGGAGGTAGTGAAGGACAGGGAAGCCTGGAGTACTGCAGTCCATGGGGTCACAGAGTTGGACATGACCTAGCCACTGAACAACAACATGTGTATGGGAAGTATTAAGGGACAGCAGGTAGGAACCTCCATCTATACTCTCAGGTGAATATTCCTATTCCTTTGTGCCTCTTCTTTTGTGTTTCAAAATCCACTAGTCTCAGTTCTGAATCTCCATTACACTATGTATTTGGTGTACTCATCATGGTCATTTTGGGGTCTCCCCTCACACTCGGCACTAGATGGGTTCCAGGACATTAAGGAGCACTCTGACACAGGGAAGCCCCTTTATTCACCAATCACTGTGGAGATCCATTAGTCCTGACTTGTCTTTTCTCTGTTCAGATGGTCCCCTCAGGTCGTGGGATCCGAAGAGCTCGGTGTTTACTCTTGGCCTCCTCAGCCGCTGTCCCCTCTGGGATCAGGCCACTTCCTTGGAGCACTGCCAGGGAGTGATGGCGAGAAAGGGCCTACTTACAGAAACCACAAGCCTCTGCCCCTTCCTCCAGTCTGAGAACTGTTTTTCTTTTAGTCTGGGAGAATCTCACCCCTTACTATTTCCTCAGGGCCGTTCCCCCTCTGCTCAAACTTTCTAAAAACTACAGCCTTATAAAATTTCCTCAAGGGCACACAATTTTGAAAACAAAAGCCAGGAAAAGGTTGTTGTTTGCATTCTTTTCTTCCCTGTCACACACCTGCTTGAGTCCTGGGAAGCAAGATTCTCCACCTACCTTACCTGTGGGTCAGCAAAGGAGAACACTCAGGAAGAGTACCTAGCTGCCGCGGCACCTGTTGTTTCTATACAACCGGGAAGTGGAGAAAGAGACCAAGAAGCGTGCACGCACGTGGGACACCGGAAGGGCCAAGAAGCATGTGTGCGCATGCGCTTGAATGTGTGCGCGGGTGCGTGTAAGTGCCTGTGTGTGCACATGTGCGTGCACATGTGCGTCTGCTTGTGTTCGTGTTTTAGTTTTGTTTTCATTACTAGCTGAACAAAGTGACGACTTGCCTAAATTGATGTTTAAAATTCTGGAGTTTTCACGTTAAATCAACCAATCTGGTATTTCTTTTGGGAGGAAAAAAAAAAAGAACTATCAAAAAATACTGAAAATGCATTCCCACATGCCGACACGAGCTGAGTAATGTGGCACTCCTTCAGGTCAAGCATGCTCGTATCCTCTGATTTCCCACAAACAGCAGCACTCTTAACTCCCTACCGTCTAGATATGGAGCTGGATGCCGGGTACCCGTAGTAATTGTGATGTCATTTTCTATCTGCAGAGTTCGACAGAAAATAACTATGTATGGACACGTGTTCCATGCAGATAAATTAGACATAGACAAGAAGTCACCTTTGCTTTAGGAAAAGTGGGAATGAGGACATTTTCTTGTGTAAGAGAAAACCATTCTTACATGTTGAATATGCAAGTGAAGTGTGTCTGGATTTAACAGGACAAGTTATGAGTAAGATTGCCAGATAAAACATGGGATATGAGTTAAATCTGAATCTCAGATAAATAACAGATTTTTAAAAAATGCATCCCAAATACTGCACGGGACATAGTTAAACCAAAAAAAATAATAATAATAAATCATAGTTTGTCTAAAATTTAAATGTAACTGGGCATCTGGGGTTCTGTCTGTTAAATTCAGCAACCATACTTAAGAGACCATTAGAAAACAAATGTCTTCTCTCTCATTTCCTTTACCTGTTGTCCACTTTTTGCTGTGGTTGTATAGGAAAGGGGTAGAAAAGCCCTGAGAATCAGAAACTATTTGAGAGCATTTGGCAATGTGCTAGAGAAAAAGAACCTCCTTAAACTTGGATATGGACACTGAACAAGTGAAGATGAGGAGGCTGAGGCTTCTTTTCAATAGTAAACTTAGCACTAGAGGAAATAAGTTTTGCATGAAAATATTAGAGACCATAAGAACATACGACACCATAACAAGATCAGCATAAAGTAGAAAATTAAGGAAAAATATACGTGGACAGAACAGAGACAATTCTTAGACACATCTAGTCAAGGGATTGTAGCTAATTCTTAGTGAGAAGTGATTATAAATTAATATATGCAATATAGTCTCCCTGGTCATATATGATTGTGTTTAGCATTATGTAAACTACATGTAGTTCCCACTACAAAGAACATGGCCATTCATTCTCCATTGAACTTTAAAGAATCACTTTACAGGGACTATCTTAGATAGATTTCTGGGCTGGGTGGGACTAGGTTCTACCTGAATAATCCAGTAAAGAGGTGGATTCCCAGATTAATATTTGGGAAACAGCTTCCCTAACAGAAGAGTGTTTCAGGGCTTACAGTATGGAATGGAAATTTGAAAATAAGAATGGCAGAGACTTCCTTGGTGGTTCAGTGGCTAAGACTCCATGCTCCTAATGTAGGGGGCCCAGGTTCTATCCCTCATCAGGGAACTGGATTCTACATACCACAACTAAGACCCAGCTCAGCCAAATAAATAAATAAATATTAAGACAAAAAAAGAATGGCAGCCTCCCTGACATCCTGTGACCTACCATTGAGTGAACAAAGAAGGACATGTGTTAAATTTCTGCAACACAATGTAGTGAGCCTGTGATAGATGTAGGTATGGATGATCCAGGGGAGGGAATTCTGTCCAGGACTGAGGTATACCTGGAAGGCTTCCTTTAACAGGTTATTCCTGAGCTGAATCTTAAAGGATAAACTGATTGTGATCCAGTGAGGAAAGTAGGAAAGTGCATTCCAGGCAAGGAGGTCATTCTGAGCAAACCCAGAGGCCAGGAGAGCCCTGATGTTGCCTAGAAGGCAACTGACTAACTGCCAAGCGCCAAGCAGGAAGAGTAAGAGATGAGACTGGAGAACAGGTCACCAGGGCCTTTGTGGCTTTGCTCAGAAGCTCAGACTCTCAGATTCTCCTTTGTCATCACTAGCAAGCTACCAAAGTATTTTAAGTAGAAGTGATAAGAGTCTGATGTGAATTTTATGTCAACTGTAAGGAAAGAGCAGACAGAATAGCTGCATGGAGACCACTTACAAAATTATTGCAGAGGTCAAGATGAGGGTTGATCAGGGCTGGAGCCATAGCAGTGCAAGAGAAAGGGATGAAATGAATGGATTTAATACATAATTAGTAGATAAAACCAATAGGATGTGGCAGTTGATTGAGTGAGGGAATATGAGGAGTTTTGGATGAGATCAAGAAGCCAAGGATGACTTCCAGCTTGGGTGATTGGGTGATGCCAACTAAAATAGGGAATACCAGAGTGGGAAGAAGATGAATTTGGCCTTGGACGTGCCAAGTTTTGGATGCCTGTGGAATATCCAGATGGAGATAATACAGGAAGTGGGGCTGTTTGTAAGACCTTCAAAGTCCCAGGCACTCGTATTTCTGGAAGCCCCATCCCACATCATAGCAAATATATTAAAATTTACCCACATCCCACATTAGATCTAACTGTTGCAATAAAAATGTGAGAGGATTTTTATAATTCTGATTTTTGAAGTTATTTGCAACTCATTTAATTTTTGACTGGTTATGTTATTTTAGTTGTTTACAAAAGTAGTAAATTTACTTTTGTAATGAAATTGACATGCTGCTCTATTTTAAATTGCATATTAACTTGGCTTTTTCAGTGTTGTTTTCATATTTGGGAGTTAATTATTCATTTATTTAGGTCTCATAGGAGTCATAGGCCCTTGAAAAGCCTATAGGCTATAACACCATGCCAATCATACCTGATATAAAATTACATTATGTGCAGACAATTGAACATATAGGTCTCATGTTCAAAGAAGATACAGGTTATTGAGGGAAAAATATGTAAGTTCTAGGTAATACCATAAGGTGAATTTAACTGGCCCAAGAGAGAAGAGAAACGGACTACAGAAGGGAAGAACACCAACATCTGAAAGAAGAGCAGAGGAATGCAGATTTCACAGAAGAGATGGTGAAAAGAATGAAAATGAGGGAGAAAATGAAAGCAGAGAACCAAGGGGGCAAAGAATATTAAAGGGATCACAGTTGGATCATTGAAGTGGTACCAAGTGAAAAGGAGTGGTCCACCCAGTACAGTAGGGACTGAACGTGTCTAAAAGATTGGGCTAGTGCTCTTACCTGCGTAGGGAGGCCATCGTAGATCACAGAGGGAATTTCTCTAAGGACAGAGAGTTGTAAGAACCAGGGGGTTGAAAGGGTTAAGGGAAAAAGATAGATGAGAAAGTAGAAGTAATAAATGTAGAAGTTTGGAGAAGATAGGATAAATGAAGGCCAGTAGTTGAAGTGAGATGTTGCTCAAATTGAGGTTGTTGGGTGTTTGTTTAGAATATAAAAGTTTTGAATATTGAAAATACTTATGAGCCAAGGAGAAATCTCCAAGACAGGGGGGATACTAAGAGAGAAAGGATGTAAGTAGGTTCACAGAGAAAGGATGAAATTGGTGGAATAATGGCCTAGAAGAAAGGGGTGGAATGGAGCAGGAGCCCAGGACCAATGTCTCCCTTAATTAAAGAATGTCTTGTCTCCTGAGGACAATTTTTGGGAATTCAGCATAAACTCATTTGTGTCATTATTTCTCAATTGTTGAATATGTCCTGTCCCCCAACAGGATCAGGAAGTCCAGAGAGGCTCTGATCTCTTAACCCAGCCCTTTATGACACATACAGTGGAAAAGACCTCTTTTTAGGGTTAAAGGACCTTCAAGATCATGTAGAAAGTTCTCTTTCAATCATTTTTTAGAAGAAATTTCAAAGAATATGTTTATGTCTTCCAAGAATACAATAGTGAAAGAGATTCTTCTGTTTTCAGAGGTAAGAGTGTCTCTTTCTTTGTCATTCACATAATTAATAGAGGAAGGGGAAAGGAGAAAGAAGTGGAGGGTCCATAGCCTAAAAGAAATAGAATCTCCTTTTCTAATCAGTTACACATCAATCATCTGTGAGCTTATCCAAACTCTGTTTGACCCTATTTATTACATTCATTCTTTCAACAAACGTGTATGGGTTTGGCATTGGGGTTCCAGGTTTCTATGAGGAGTGACCAATTCCAAATGTGTACTATTCAATACATGATGCCGTTCTCTCTTATTTACCCTTAAATGCTTCCTTCCAATTTCAAAGAGTGTCTCACCGCCCAACCGTTCTAGAATTTGATGAGCAATTCTCTGTTGACCCTTGCCCAAGCGTTTCCTCTCTGCCACAGAGCAGATACAAATACAGTTCACTTTGAAGAGCCTTGGGTTGGCTTTAGAAAGGGAGTGGGTTTGGATTGGTTGTGTGGCATGAGCTACAGAAGATGAGAAATGAGCAAACTGACGTGATCCCGTATTAGTCAGGAAAATTCTAAGAAACTGTTCCCAAAGAGAGGTGGTAAGAGGACTTTTTCTCCTCTATTAGACTTATATAACTGGTAAAATAACAGGCTGCCATTTTAGAATAGTTGGTGTTGGCATGCTATTGTGAAAATTACATGAAACTATTCTTTTTAGAAAATATTACTTCAAGTTTTAGGTTAAAGCTTGATGCCAAACACAGATGAGTAGTTGGTTTACACAATTATCGCCTTTTTCTTAGAAGTAAGGGCAAAACCTCAAAACATGCCACAGCAGAAAAGCTATTTCTGTCACTGGCTAACAATTGAAGGACATCCATAAACCCTTGGAAATTAATATCCCCCAGGAAAATCTATTTGACGAAAGTCACAAGGAAGTTATTAACTAGAGTTAAGTCACTGACAAGAGATATTATTAATGATCTCATCAAAATTTCAAGTGCATTTAACTATCACATTGCAAGCCTTATTATTGACGACCCAGCGAATATTAAACTATTTTACAGTAGTTACTTGGCTAGAGATCAAATGAAAAAAGATGAAAAGCTTAAGTTCTAGGTAATTCCCTAATTTTTTAGGCTTCACACAATTAAAAAGTTCAAGTCATTAGCCTTTCTGTCTCCTTCTCCCCTCAAAATCTACCGATTGCTAATACAGTCGGTTTCTTTTAATTGTTACTTTTTCCCTGTTTCTCTTCCAAATGCTGATGCAGGCAGGACGAAAGTCAGAAAAATCCTCCAAGCCTTGGTTTTCCAAAAGCAGTTCAGGAAGCACAGTTTATTTTCAGATTGGAAGAGACACTTTCAAGTACACTGGGTCTTTAATCGCCTTCCCTCAAAGACGTTTTCCACAAGGGAAAGAGCCATTCTTCTTCCCACTCAATTCTCTCTCTCTGAGATCTCGACCCAACATTTAGATTGACACCAGGTTAAACTTTATGCTTTGCCTTTTGGCACCTTTGTCAAGTGCTAAAGCTTGATCAAGCACTGATGTTGTGTAATAAAATGTATAGCTATAAAGATACAAATATAGTTCCTCTTTTGAAAAGAAATCTTTTCAGAACTAGAGTTTTCAGAAGGCTTTTCTAACCTGTAAGTTGATCTGATTACCTAAGACAATTTTGTCCTCGCTTCAGAGCCCCAGGTTCAACAAATCCATTTGTCGAGTCTATTATTCATAGAACACGGTACGAGGAGCTGGAGAGACAAAGGTAAATGTGAGACGGTTCCTGGCATTCAAGGAGATCCAGAAATAAAAACAGGCCATTCAGTACTATGCAATACGGATGGTACAAATGGTATGCCTGAAAATCTAGGACGCAGAGAAGAGCGGAAACCCAGCCCAACATGGAAGGAACAACGGGCAGTGCAAGAAAAGTGCCCTGGAAGGGGTGATGCCCCTGTTGACCTTGAAGAGTGGGTAGAAATTGAACAGGAAGGAAACTTGCCTTTCTTAGTGTCTGAAATGAGCGGGTGCTGTACATGGTTTTGCATGAAATCCTTGCAACAGCCCTAGGGAAACATTATCATCTTCTCCTATTTGTAGATAAGGAAACTGAGGCTTAAAGAGAGCACACAAAATTTGTTAACTTGCAAATAGTAGGCATAGCATGCCTTCTTCTGCTCATAAGCACTGTAGTCTGCCCTCTCTGGTGTTAGCCCCATTCCTGGCCCCTAGCTCTGCCACTTGGATCTCTGCAAAACTTTTAGAAAATCTCTCTTCACACACAGACTTGGCAAACCACTTGCTATGATGTGTTTCAGCCAGTGTTCTGTGGACTGGCCACAGAAGATCAAGTCTCCTCTGGGAGAGAAGCCCTCCTGCAGACTCAGGAACCCTTGTTTCCATAATGAATGACACTCGATGCATGAACTACATCCTTTGACACTTACTAAAGCATGCTTTCCTTGCTGATTGGTCTAGTCATTTGTAATAAGATGGTGGGTTTTTTTCCTATATGAAGCTGGTCAGAGGATTCTTTAGGAGGAAGGACAATCTTTGGTAGGAAAATGTTTTGAGAAATCATCTTACAATAGATAAGTCTCTAGGGGGCATATGTGCCAGCTGGTGCCAAAGCTTCCAAGAAAGGAGTTTTGCTAATCCATATGAGACAAAAAGAATGTAATTGATCTTAATGTATTGGAGGAAGAAATAGAGGGGAAAGGGAGAGCAATGTAGGTGAAAGAGGCAAGGGAAACAAGTGGTGTGATGTGACTTTTCTGTGATCATCAATTTCCCATCTAAATCTTTCATCACACTACATGCTCAGTGAGATTATTGGACTTGTGAAAAATCAGTGGAGGAGCAGCTTCTGTATGTAGAAACCCAAGTGGAAAGGATCCCTAATAGATAACCCATAGTTCCCGAAGAGACAGCCAAGAAACAGCCAAGAAATATGCTTTATAGAGGCATGTGTATTTTGATCGATCACAAGGTTTTTCTGTTATTTTCATTTCTTGTTGTTTTTAATCTAAATGAATTTGACAACATTGTAACATTCAGCAGACCTCACTCAGACTTTTGGCTTTTCTTGAAAATAAGTAAACACAATCTGGCAATTCTGTGTCTACAACACCACAAGGAAACAATTGACAGGAGATGGATAAGGTTGCCTCTTGCATGAGGCACACACTCTCTAGTTTCCCACAGTCCCCACCACTCCCTTTCCCCCTGAGTAAACCTAACCAATTTCTTTCATTTACCTTTCATGTGACCCCTGCTATAAGGTTGAGAAACTATGACAGATCTATTGGTGGTAGTAATTTCTTCTTGAAGGAATCTATTGGGGGGTGCAGGCAAATTTTTCTTGAAGACAAGGGTTATAGAGTTATGCTTTGTTTCTGCAGCAAGGGAAGGAGAATAATTAATTATTAAGTAATTTAAATATGCTGCTTCTCATCCTCACAAAAACCCTGGTAGGTAAATATCACAATTATCTAGGTTGTACAAACGAAGAAATTAAGACTCAAAAAGAAGTTAAGCGATTTGGCCAAATCCAGTCTTCTGTAGATGAAAATTGGATTGAAAATCTGAGACTCCAAGGAGTCCACATGTTGCTCTGTCTTAGCCCAGGTGGTGCCAGTAGTAAAGAACCCACCTGCCAGTGCAGGAGATGTAAGAGATATGGGTTCAGTCCCTGGGTGGGGAAGATTCCCTGAAGGAGGACAAGGCAACCCACTCCAGTATTCTTGCCTGGAAAATCCCATGGACAGAGGAGCCTGGTGGCTACAGTCCACAGGGTTCCAAAGAGTCAGACAAGACTGAAGCGACTTAGCAAGCACTCACACCACTTCTCTGCCCTGTGAGAACCACTGTGCCTTTTGTGTTGTCCCACAATGCCCCCAACTGATTGCCTAGTGGGTGGACAGTGGTGGCCTTTATAGAGGCAGCTGGCGGCAAACTGTGCAGAATGCTCTGGCCATGCTCAAGTACTTTCGGCCCTGAAACAACTGGACCAGTGTTGGAGAGTTGACAAATCTTGGTACCCTCTCCAGAGATTCTGTCCTTCTGTTCTACGACATGTGCTTCTTTGTCCCATAACATATCCAAGATCTGGAATAATGGTGGGGTAGAGGGAAGATGAGGGGCTTGGAATAAACTTGGAGAGGTACAGCCAGAGGGATCAGCCTTTGAAAGTCATGTAGCTTTGAGATCAATAATTGAGGAATAATGATTGGGCAAAATGGAAGAAAGGAAAAAGGAAGCAGAGAGAGAAGAAAAAGGCTAATGGGTAAGACTAATGGATAAGAATAAAGACAGTCCAAAGAAGAGAGAGAAGCAGAAAATAAGAGAAAGGAGGAGAAAGAGAACTACATAGGACTCACCGAGGGAGAATCATCCCAGCAAATAACACAAAACCTTCCACTGGAAAGATGAGAAAGGGAGAGGGAGAGCTTCTCTCCTGATCTTAGACCATCTCTCCACACCGTCTCTCTCATGTGTCATCATAAATCCTTTCTTTGCATTGTTTACCATACTCAGCCTCCACTCTGTTCTTCTTTACATCCCAAGCCTTGATAAATCTTCTCATCTCTGTCTCTTTGTCAAAAGAGACAAGTTTGAATTTTTAAAAAGAACTTTACTAAGGGGAGACGGAAGAAATACACGAAAACATGGCAAATGGCAAAACATACCACTATGGTATTCTGAGCTGAAAATAGCTAAATCTGATCTGCAAGTTGCCTGATCCAACCTGAGTTCTGTCTTTCATTCAACCAATATTTACTGAGTATGTATCATGTGCCAACCATTGTTGTAGGTGCTGGGTATAATCCAGGGAGCAAGACAGGGAATCCATGGCCAGGTCCTTTCTCCTGTCATCTTTTAGTCTCTATATCTTCTTCTGCCTACACCTGCTCAGAATGTTTTGCTTACAAGTGCTGAAACTCAATTTAAGCCAGCTTAAGCAAAATTGGGAATTTATTGGCTCATATAACTAACACGTCAGCTTCAGGTGTGGCTAGATCCAGCATTCCAATACTTTTTTTAGGGAGTTTTCTCTCTATCCCTCTCAGTTCTGGACACCTCTTTTTGGCTTCATTTTCAGACAGGTATTTTTTTATGGTGGCAAGATGATTTCTGGCATCCCTAAGCCTACCATGACTTTACAGTGCCTGTTCCCAAGAGAAGGAGCAAGCATCTTTATTAAAATGGCAGTAAGAGTTCAGTGGAGACCTCTGATTGGTCTCACTTGGACTCACATCACCAACCTTGAGTGAATGAAACAAATTTCAGTCCCACATTGTCCTGACTTATATAGTGACCATCACAAACATGAAACCACAAGCAACCATGTACAATAGTATCATCACTCTTTTCTCTTGTCAATTAATTAGGATCTAAGAATTAGACATTTTTGAGCACCACAAATCAAAGGGAGCAGGAATATTCCTAAACTCAACTTAGTTGAAGGACATATCCTATGAAGAACTGGGTCACTGGCCCAGCTCCAATTTCATCTTCTTAATCTGTCAGATTCTCCTCAGTTGACATTGATGTCTCTTCTTTGTCTTTGTACCATCTAAAGAGCATAACAGGGTAGTTTGCCTATAGCAGGAACTCCAAAAACACTGGTGAATGCAGTAGAGAGGAAACAGGGAGAGAAGAGGAGTGAGGCGGTAGAAAGAAGTAGGATGGAGAAGGGAAGCAAAGGAGCCTGATACAGAGGCTCACAATGCCGTATCCTGAAGTCAAATGTGTGATGATCACATCACACATCACCATTGTCTTGAGAACACAGTCAAAAGACTCTGAGTCTTTGTTAGTTTCATCATAGATAATGAGCCCCCTATACTTCTCTTATGGGAGACATGAAAATTACATAGAGTGATGGTTGTACAGCTCTTTAGCTGAGTTCCTAATATATGACATTCATTTAATAACGCCTTGTATTATCCGTCCTTTATCCCCAGTGTTAGTGTCAGGGGTGGGGTTTCAGGAAGGGGCAAAATCAGGCCCATTATGGCCTCAGCTGCCTCTCAGAGATCATGAACAGCTTTCTGAAGGAGGTTAGAAATGTGTTCTGGAAAAAAAAAAAAATCTGCAACCAAAAAACTCAGACCATTTCTAAAACCCAATCCAAACCAAACCTTCCTGAAGGTCATAACGTGTTCTGAGGTTTCATTCCACTATTTTTCACTTATACAGTCCTCAGCCCTGCCAGGGCCAAACTAGGATTTGAGCTCAGCACAGCCAAACACCACAAGGGGAAAAAAGTCCAAGCCCTTTGCCCTGAATGTACTTCCAGCCCAAGAGAGAACTAAGAGCCCTGGGCAGCCAGCAACCCCACCAGCCACTCAGTTGCTTTAGAGCATCACTCTATGCAGGTGCTCACTGCAGCCCCCAGCTTCCTCTGGTACCACCACCGCCACAGATGCACAAAAGGCTCACAGTGGTCCTTGAACTCTGGCAACCCAACCGCAGGCTTGGTGAGAAAGGAAAGCTGCCAAAATGGGATAAACTGCTTTTTATCTGGCTGCTTTTTCCAGAAAGTATCTTCCCTCCAGCAAGGCCAGTGTAGAGTGTAGTCACAGAGCTGATCTGTGCCCACTTTCTTTATGAAGAAGAATTCCACTGCACTCAGTTCACGGGGTGTTCACAAATTCACTTCTTGCAAAAGTAACTGTACTGACAATGAAATGTGATGGGCCCATTTAAGAAACTGAGTGGGACAACTGTTTAGAGAGAAGGGGAGAGGGAGAGGAGAGGGAGAATGAGGGAGGGAGGGAAGGAGGAGAGAGAGGGAGAGAGAGAGAAAGAGATGAGAGCAACCTTTTGGAGAGAAATGGATGCACTGTGCTGTCTTATAACCTGTGCTTTCCAGTGACACTCATGCATTTTGCTGGAAATGTGGAGAGTACTTAGAGGAAGAATGGGTTCTAGGAAACAGCCTTTCTGTACTTAAGTTGACAGGAATCTCTTACTAAGATGGGTAGAAGAAGCAGAAGAAGCAAAGATCCCACAGCCTTGCCCTGTGCTGTTGTGTCCAACTCTTTGTGACCTTGTGGACGATAGCCTGTCAGGCTCCCCTGTCCACAGAATTTTCCAGGCAAGAATACTGGAGTGGGTTGCCATTTCCTACTCAGGGGATCTTCCTGACCCAAGGATCAAACATATCTCCTGCATCTCCTGCACTGGCAAGCAAATTCTTTACCTACTGAGCCACCTAGGAATCCCACTAAGATGGGTATGTATACGCTCAGTCGCTCAGTCGTGTCTGACTCTTTGTGACCCCATGGACTGTAGTCCTCCAGGCTCGTCTGTCCATGGAATTTTCTGGGCAAGAATACTGGGATGGGTTGCCATTTCCTACTCCAGGGAATCTTCCTGACCCAGGGATTGAACATGAGTCTCCTGCATCTTCCACACTGGCAGGCAGATTCTCTATCACTGCGCCACCTGGGAAGCCCCACTGAGATAGGTAATGGCCGTCAATTAGGCTAATATTTAAATCACTGATAAAATTGTGTGTGTGTCTGTATGTGTGTGAGAGAGAGAGAGCAGGGCACTTTCTGAGGTAGGAAAACAATCTAAAGCTTATCATATATTCAGCCCTGTAATTTAGTGGTTTAAGAGTTTAGAGATAAACAATTCTCAGTTTGAATCCTAGCACCACCACTTACTAGCTGTGTGACTTTGGGAAAGCTATTCAACATTATCTTTCTCATTTGGAAAATGGGTGTCAGCTAGAACCAACTGATAAAGATTAAATGGGATCACATAGGTAAAGTACATGGTCTTGGGCTCATAATTGTTCAATAAATAACTGTGATAATAAAATTATTATTACTGATGATATTATTCTCAAAGAGGTCTAGAAGCACAAAAAAAATTAGGAACCACTGATCCAGATAGTTGCCAAGACCAACCCCAGTTTGAGTAGTGTGTGTACCTTCCTAGCCCAAGTTCCCCATCTGCATTCAGCCCCAGGTACCTAGGAAGAGGGAGAGTCACTCCCAGCTCTGGTCTTCCTCTTGGTACCTCCTTCTTCAACACTGACACACCCACATGCTCACTCTGACCAAGTATAGAGATTTTGAGGAACATGGACTGCTTGTCTGTGGTGAATACTGGAATCCAAAGCTTGAGAGCGGTCCCTATAGTGAGGTGGGATCAGGACAAGAGTGTGACACCCATGCTCCACAGAAGTGGTCCTCAAACTTGAGTCAGCATCGGAACAACCTGAGGCCCTGGGGAATGTGGATCATGGGTGTATACCCTGATGATTTGAAAGCAGGGACTAGAATAGGTGTTCGCATACCCATGTTCATAGTATTGATAGCATTCTTCACAATGGCCAACTGGTGGAGACAGTTTTAAACTAAGTGTCCTCAGGTTAGGTAAACACAATGCAGTATATGTGTGAGAGAGAAAGTCCTCAGACTTAGAGAACAGACAATAGAATGGTGGCTGCAAGGGGCTGGTGGTAAAGAGAATGAGAAGTCGTTTAATGGGTAAAGAATGCTGGTTTCCTAAGATTAAAAGAGTTGTGGAGATTGATTGCACAACAATGAGAATATGCTTATCACTTTGGGGTTGTATACTTAAAAATGGTTAAGATGGTATATTTTATGTTATGAGCATATTTTACCATATTTTTTTTTAACAAGGAAGAATAAAACACAGATAACTGGGTCCCACCCTCAGAGCTCTGAGTTGGGCCTGAGAATTTGCCTTGCAAATAATTTCCCTGGAGATCCTGATACTGGGCCTCAGGAACCACACTGAGAGCCAATGGGCTAAGGCTTAGGAGCATTGCCAACACCACAGCCATGGCTGGGAGCTAGTATCTTAGAACCTGGGAGCCACTAGAGTCCTGGCTCCCAGGTTCTAAGATGCTGGGAAAAGGAAGGAGAGAGACAGCTAATGTTTCTAATACAATTGCTTCACTCAGCATTTAGCCTGGAAGCCCTCCAAGAGAGGGACTTGGGGCCCCTTAAAACAGGGGCTCTTCTTCCTGAGATCTCCCCTTGCTTCTAAGCATCAGGTTTTTACACCTGATGTTAATTAATATTCCTTGATTCAAATTAGAGGAGGGAATCTACCTGTAAACTTGCACTGCAAAAGGCAATCATCGAAGTATTTATGGAGTACCAACTTTGTACAACTTTAAAGGGATCGAACGCCAGCTTTCTTTATTAATTATTACCACTATTATTGTGAAAAAAGACCCAGTGCATAGCTGGCAAATAATGAATTCTCCATGTAGGTGATTTTCCTCCCATCACCTTGTTTACCAAAGTGCTCGTCCACCCACCTCTGTCTTCCTCCAGGTCCCTAGCCCTCTCTTCCTCCTTGGGCAAATGACTTTTGCTAATGCTTATTATAGATTATGATGAAATTTCTCAATTTCCCATCCTACCCCCACAGATGAAAATATGCTCATTTCTCTCAACATTCTTATTCTCTCCCCTCCCACTTTAAAAGGAGAAACGTCCCCAGAGGCTAGCCTTCCATCTGTGATCTGCTTATCTCTGCCTTTGGTCTGCTCAAGCACTGACATCTGTCACTCCTGCATCTCTTCTTCCTAAATTTTGAGCCTTTCTCTCTCTCTGATTCCCTCACTTTAGAAAATAAATACAGACTTTAAAAAAAAAGAAAGTCAAACAAACAGGCCAACAAAATGCCCCCTCCACCCTCCATCTCCATTAGCTCCTGCTCTTTCCCTCCACTCCCTTCCCAGGCAAGTTCTTGGAAATCTAGGCCACCCCTTGCTGATTTCACTTCCTCCTTTCCTCACCCACAGCAGGCTGGCGTCCAGCCACCTCTCCACTCACTCTGTTCTTGTCAAGGTCACGCTGACCTCTGTATTTACAGACCCAATGGAAGCTCCACATGCCTCACCTTACTTGACCTTCCTCAGGCATTTGGCACCAGGGAGTTCTGCCTCCTGCCCTCCTCTTCCACTGACTCTGTCCTCACGTCCAGCTCTCTCCCATTCGCCTCTGCTCTGCTGCCCCATGAGCACTTCAAAATCAGTGTCAGAACCGAGCTCTTTGTTTTTCCCTCCAAACCAAACTATCCTCTTCTATTTCTTTTTTAAAAGTGCTTTTAAATGTAAACTTTATTACCCATTCCATTTCTATTAAGTATTAAGCTCCAGAGAAAGCATTCCAGGATATGGTAAAAATCTGTGTGATTTGAAGGAAAAAATATGCCCACTGTGAACGATACGGGAAGAAGTCCTTACAGATGGGAGGCCAAGAATTCTTTTCCTATAAAGTTTTGTAGAATGAGATGCAGGTCTATATCCTCTTCTGTCTCTCAGTCTTGATAATGGTACCACCACCCACTGTTTCACTCATACCAGACACTTGGAAGTCATCCTTGAGTTTTGTTCCTTTATGCCCCATATTCAGTTGTTCTCTGAATTCCATGATCTGTATTCCCTTAACAGCTCTGAGATTCATCTGGGTCATTTCTATACACTATTGCTACCCCTTTTATAACACTCATCCATATTGTTTCAATAGTAGGAACATCTCCAGCCACCCCTGACGCCAAACTCTCTGCCATTAAATGATGTGAAAGTGTTAGTCACCCAGTTGGGTCCAACTTTTAACAACCCCATGGACTGTCCACCAGGCTTCTCTGTCCATGGAATTCTCCAGGCAAGAATACTGAAGTGAGTAGCTTTCCCTTCTCCAGGGTGTCTTTCCAACCCAGGGATTGAACCCAGGTCTCCTGATTTGCAGGCAGATTCTTTACCGTCTGAGCCACAAGGGAAGCCCCATCTTCCATAAAGTAAAATGCAGTAGAACATAGTGGTTAAGGGGCCAGACTGCCTCTATTCAAATCTAGACTCAGCCCTTTACCAAGTGTGTGCTATTCAGCAAATGATATGTCTTCTCTATACCTCAATTTTCTCAACTGTAAAATGGGGTGATAATAATGGTAACATTCCTTTTAGGATTCTTATAATATCAAATGACTTTGAGTTATTTAGAATAGTGCCTGGGTAAAGCCATATGCTGATTAAGTATTAGTTATTATTACTACAATATTTGCTGCCACCAGAGTAAACTTTAAAATAACTAAAATTAATTAAGTCACTACCTTGCTTTAAAATAAATCAGTTCTACAACACGGGAGACAAGTGTTATGCTCCCTGCTTGCTGCTTCATCTCCATTTCACACCTCACACAAATTCATATTCCAGTCTTAAAGCACAAACCATGTACTCTTGAATTCCTGAAATTTTGTACATTATTTCCCTGTGCCTGGTATGTTAGAACCCTTCTTGTGTACCACATAAACTCCTATTCATCCCTCAAGGGTCCTAGACTGTGAAATCTGGCCATTTTCTATTATCCCCAAATAGATTTAAAAAATCACTAATTTCTATATACTTCCGTGCCTCACATTTATGTATGTGTAAATCCATGTAGGTATGTAAATATATATGTATATAAGTACGTGTGTACACACATAAAATCGTGCTGTATTGTTGCATGTATATATCTCTCGTTCTAGAATACAAGTTCTTCAGGACAACAAATTATCTCACTTACTTCCCGGTAGACTGTTGTTGCTTAGTCATTAAGTCATGTCTGACTCTTTGAGACTCCATGGACTGTAGCCTACCAGGCTCCTCTGTCCGTGGGATTCTCCAGGCAAGAATACTAGAGTGGGTAGCCATTCCTTTCTCCCAGGGATTTCCCAACCCAGGGAAATCCCGGGTCTCCTGCATTAGCAGGTGGATTCTTTACCACTGAGCACTTAGGCAGCCCTCCAGATAGATAGAGATGGCAGATAATGTGTCCCTCCATTCATATTGTACGTTCCTGTGTGCCTCGCCATTTCCAAAATCGTATTTGTAGCAGACAGTCTCCAGAGATGGTCATCATCCATGTCTTACCTTGTTGCTCATACATGTTACTCCATCTATCTAGAATTGGAGACTTTTTCCTCTCCGTTTGAATTTAGGATGGTCATATCTCTGCTTTGACCAAAAGAATGTGGTAGAAGTCATGTTTTGAAAGTTGGAACTTTCAAGCCTAGGCCTTAGGACAACTGGCAGCTTTTTTTTCTTTCCCCTTTAAAAAAAGCAGCCACCATCTCAGAAGCCCAACCACCCTGAGACCACCATGCTGACAGGCAGCAAGATCTGTGGACCAGGAGAGGCTGTCTCCTCCCCATTTTCCTTATCACCACTATCCAGGAGAAAAGCTTGGCCATGCTACCAGGCCAGTCTGTTCCCTTCCTTAGTTAGGTTAACCAACTGTCCTGATTTATCTGGAAATTTCAGGATTTTAACACTGAAAGTCCCAAGTTCCAGGAACCCCCTCATCCAGGGAAAACCAGGTCAGTTAGTCACCCTGCCTTCTGATTCCTATCACTGTTAATATGAATCTCTGAGCCGGTCAACTGCTGCCCCCAGAAAGCTCTAGGCTGGAAAAGTACTCATTACCTCTAAGACCAATTTCCTCACAGGCCAAAGAATCACCCTGTAGTCCATTACCCATCTCCAGTCATGCCCAGACACTGGATCCCATGGAGCCCTTCAGAGCTCATACAATGAACCTAGCTAATACAATGAGGACTATTCCAATGTTATGTAAGAGAGACTGTCTCTAATTATTCAATTCCTAGTGAAATAAGAAACCTAAAAGTTAAAGCCCAAATGAAGTCCCCTTTTAAAGCTCATAGTGCATAAAACCAAAAATCCTCTCCTCTCCAATTTCTGTCTCTGTTTAGATTCAGCCTAATGGCATTTGGGTTCCTTGGGCATCTCCTGTATTATCTACCAAAGAATTAATAAACTCTTCTGCCTCCTAAGGTGCACAGCTTCAACTCTGCCCCCACCACCTCCAGGTGAAACCACCCCAAGCAAACCTGAACCCTGGAGCATGGGGGTCTTCTCAGCACCCATCATGTAGGTAATTCGTACCTGTGATGCTGTTGTTGGCCGTGAACCAACACAGAGACGTGATGTTGTCTAAGAGAAGGGAATTCAGAGAAAAAACAGAAACACTCAGACAGAAACTTGAAAAGTAGTTCTTCTCATCCAACCCAAAGCAAGACAGAAGGAATTATTCCAGGGGTCTTTTCTCAGTTTGTGACTCACCATTCCCAGTGTCCAGGTGCAATGATTTAACTCATTTCCTATCTTTGAAGGTTCATCCAATTTCTCCTTATATTTGAACTTGTTTCTGTGCATTCTGAGAACCTTGATTGAAGCACCTTTCTTAAGAAATTGCCTACTAGGGAAGGTACTTTTCCCTACACCAAAGAGTCCATTCATTTGGTTCCCTGAAATTAGCATCTCACACAGATGGAAGCAGCTTTCAACAAAGCCCACATTAAATACAATGTGAAAATGAGTTCTGAGGACATAACTGGGTAGATAAGAAGCCCGAGCAGAATTCCTTAAATTTTAATGACTAAATTGCATTTTTACTCATTTATCAACTTTTTAAAATATGAATGCTGTGAGATCTCTAACAGCATTTCTATTTTAGGGGGAAGCGTCCTCAGACATGGATCATGGTGTGATTTAAGATTTATGGAATTCCATATATCTGCCCAGAAATATAGCCCTTATTATGATTCCAAAACTGCAAAAAGGTGGTAGATGAACACACAACGGATGGATCCAAGCACATTAGATATCTTTTCTAAATAAAATACTTCCCCCCCCACAAAAATAAAATAAAACCCTAAATGATTCAAGGATGACAGTGAAATGACAATCTCTACATTTGAGTGTGAGTACGGAAGTTGGATTTTGTAACCACGATGCTTATATCCAAAATTCACCATGGCCATGAACTTCTCTGTCACTAAGAACAATTGCCACCACTGTGCTCGCCTAAGGAGGTGGAAAGGGGTGCTTCTTCCCCATTTCACTTTTGGTCCAAGTGCAGACACAGGAGCCTCCCTTCTAGTCGTACTGCCACTTGAAACCATGCTGGAATGTTTAAACAAGACTTTTCTAAAGGCTCGGGAATAACAAAAGGAAAGAAAATGCAGATGTAAGCTGAAGTTCTCCCTATCCTCTTGTTCTAGAAGAAATTCCTTTAAACTGCTTGCTCTGCCTGCTCCATCGCCAATTACCACAACCTGGGGAAGTCCAGAAACTTGTCAGGACCCTACTGCCCCAGGTCTCTTCTGCCCCAGGTGTCCTGCTCACAGATGCTGCTTCTGGTTTTGCATTGAATCAGACAAAACACAGAAATCAGCATCTATTCACATTCCCCAAAGAGCGTGCACACTCACACAAACGCACAGCACAGCATTGCCCAGACTACTAAAGATTCTGTACAGGAGTCCAGGGGAAATGAGGGCTTACATCACATTTTCAAGCAAGTGTAAAAACCCCTTCTTGAACATTGTTTTATCCCCGAGTTGCCTACCCACTTTGGCGCCAGCAGGCATCTCTCTATGTTGCCCTGGAGCCGTGCCCAGGCTCCTTCACTCACCTCTCTTTCCTTGCTCCTTCGTGCGGTCTCTCAACCCTTCATCCCCTCGGGGGCTGAATAAGTTCCTTTCCATGTATTATGCAGAGCACTTTAGCAATCACCTTCTGCTATTTGAACTCTCCTTGGAATCTCATCCTCCACCTCTGTGTATTTATTGAAGGGTTCCTTTCACATGGTACAGTGTATTTCTAAGGATAATTCTGCTGAATAACACTTTTGATGCATTGTACAGAAATAAACCTAGAAAATAATGTAAAGTTAGAGAATCTACTTTGCAAATATTACCTGCCTTCAGTCGTCATAGACCTGATTCTATCCCAGCTTCTGGCCTGCCTGTATTTGGGGGAAAGTGTGTAGAAACCATCCGCTTCCAGTGGCACAAATCCCTTGACATTTAGACCCAGGGGACTGCAAACAGGACGAAGAAGCTCAGGAGGTGGTGATGGTAGTTTTGTTGCTAAGTTGTGTCTCTCACGACCCCACAGTCTGTAGCCCTCCAGGCTCCTCTGTCCATGGGACTTTCCAGGCAAGAATACCAGAGTGGGTTGCCATTTCCTTCTCCATGGGGATCCTCCCGCCCCAGGGATCGAACCTATGTCTCCTCCAGGCAGTCTCCTGCATTCTTTACCACTGAACCACCAGGGATTCCCAGCTTAAGAGGTATCTTTTAGTTATCTGGCTTTCTATCTGATGATTCTCTTGACTGACTCAGGAAATCCCTCCTTCTGAGAAAACCAGGCCTTCTCAAGTGGATTCTTAAGTGGGCATGACTGTCCCCAGTAATCTATATATGGTCCCATGGTAGCGGCAGTGTCAGGACCAGGTTTCTGTGCATGTGACCTGGGCAGTCACACCGGCTCCCAGCTCAGAAGAGCACCATGCTTCGTTTAATGTTCGACAGTTCCCATCTTCAAATTCTTAATAGTCAGGACTTCCCTGGTGGTCCAATGGTTAAGAATTTGCCTTGCGATGCAGGGGGATTGGGTTTGATCCCTCGTCAGGGAGGAAAGATCCCACATGCCTCATGGCCATAGAAACCAGAACGTAAAACAGAAACAATATTGTAACAAATTCAATAATTGAAAAAAATATGGTCCACATCAAAAGAAATCTTTAAAAATATCCTTAATAGTCATTGAACATTTTATTTTGCATTGCACCCCACAAATTATGCAGCTGTTTCTGCCCAATATTTAGATAAGAGGTACACACACAGGGAACAGAGAGTTGGTCTTTCCCTTACAATGGGCTTGGAAACAGCAGCAGCAATGACCTTAGTAATCACTACATATAAAGTTTCTTTATCAGATGAGAAAATGGAACCCCAAAGATGAGAAGTAAATGGTCCCAGTTCTCAGAGCTCATTGGTGGGAAGGCCATTGCCTTGTTCAACCTCAGGAGGCCAGCTTCATTACCTTAGAGCCACAGAAGTCAATACCCACCTTATTTTCTCTCTGAATAGTGATCCCTTGGAGAAGGAAATGGAAACCCACGGCAGTACACTTGCCTGGAGAATTCAGTGGACAGAGGAGCAGGACAGGCTGTAGTCCATGGAATCGCAAAGAGTCGGACACGACTGTGCAACTAACTTTCAGTGGTCCTTAGTGATGAGGACCTAATAACTCAGAACCAGGTCTCCAAACCAATTTGCTCTCCCCCAGCACCACTCCAGCTCTGGAACACATCCTGCCTTCTGAAGCTTTTGTTCTCTTTCCTGTGTCTGCAAGAAAGAGTACTCGGGCAGAGCAAATGTCATATTGGACATCTGTAGGTACAGGTACCCAGAGTACTGGGGAGGATTCTAAATGACGAGGGAAATCAGAAATCCATAAAGAAAAGGAGGCTCAGGGAAAATTTTCTTTGTGCTGAATTAAATTTCCTAATGCTGGCAGGGAAATGAAAACACTAGAAAGGCAGAGTCAGAGTGGGTGGCTGACAGCTGTAGGCAGCTGGAATGGAGGAAAAGAATAGGAAGACCGTAACTGTGCAGCAGCGGGAAAGAACCTGGAAATAATGAATGGAAAACCCCACTGAGGAGCGAGGTGACACAATTAGAGACACATAATGGGCCAGTAACACCGTTACTTAGTGCCTTTATGCTCTGCTAAGGGGGTTTTAATTTGCTACTAAGAATTTCGATGTGCTAACTTGTGCTGCCCCAAGAAAGGAACATGCTGTTCAAATCTCAAGGCCATTGGAACCAGGTTTTGAGGCTTCTCCAAATAGGGCATATCTGAGTCCACCTCTGGCAGGAGGTTGGATGGAGAAAAAACTTGCCTCGGGGAACAATCTTCCTGTATTCAAGTGTAGTCATTGTCTGGCCCATGGGATGCCTCTGGTGTTTGGGAATTCTCTTTCTATTGGGAGATTCAAAGACAAGTTTTAAAACTTACAACCCAAATTAAAGCTTAGCCCCAGGGGTAGTATCAGATGGGAAATATGATTTAGTGAAAGAGCATCTCAACATTTGGAGTAAATTTGAAAACAGAACCATCTGTTGAATAATCGGATCCAGTAGACTCCACACTTCGTACCACCAGCTGCCGTCAAATAGGAGATTATGAAACCTCGTAATAAGTGCTCTACTAAGCCTGTTTTCTTGTTTCAGGGTTAACTTGGGGCAGAGCTGCAAGGCTGGAGGGATGAATTTCTGGGGTCTTTTCATGTCAGCATTTCTTCTAGGTGCATCTCTACTTTCAAATTGGTCATCCGTTGTAGATGTAAGAGTAATCTCAAGCCGGATATGTGAAGTTGGAAGAGCATAAAGAAATCAATATCCTCTCTCCTCTGCTCTCTCTTGAGTGTGAATTCTGGCTTCCTCTCCTACTTGCCCTTGTGTTTCTCCACCATCTTCCATTCTCTGCTCCTCCACGACCCCGCATGGTTGGGGGACACTCTCAGAAATGACCAGGGAAGGGAAGTTGAAATGGATGTAAAGAACTATATTTCAGTGCTTTTTTCTTTACTTCTGGCTTTGCCTAAAGATATGAAAAGGAGATATCAGTAATCATCTCAATGAAAAGACAAGAGGAAGAGAAGCCAGAACAGTCTCCCCACTTTGACTCCACAACTTTTATTTCCTTGGTCCATCTTTACTTCTCCAAGCCCCTGATCTGAGTAGGTCTTGCTGATGTTGATGGCTGAACTACTCAATAACTTTCCTTATTTCTTTGGTCCATCTTTAGCTGCCCAAACCCCTGATCTGAATACGTCTTGCTGATGTTGATGCTGAACTACACTGGAGTGGACACGTGAAAGGTCCCTGTGGATTTTAGTTTCACAAGACAACTCAGACTTGTGAGAATCTGAAGCAGAGAGCTTATTTCATGTAAGAGCTTTCTTATATCTGGTCAAAATGTAGGTTTGTCCTCAAAGGGTATCTCAAACTTCTCTCTGCCTCCTCTGCATTTCTGGCCTGGATGACAGTCTTCTAACTGGTCTTGCCCTCCCCGAGCTTGCTCCACCTCAACTCTGTTTTTAGCCAGTAACAAGGGGGATCGTCAGGAAGTAAATTCAAATGATGTAATCCTCTGCTTCAAAGCCTCCCATGGCTTCTTTGCACCTGGAATAAAGTTAAACTCTACATGTCGTATATGATCTGGTCTATATATGATCACTCATTTATTATCATTCTTCTGCTTGCTCACAGCAGTTGAGACACTAGCCTTCTTATTTCCTGGATAGGGTATTTTGGTTCCTAGTTCACTAATGAGGAAACCAAGGTACAAGGACATTAGCTAACTTCCCGCAAGTCTTCAAACACACAGAATGGAACTTCAACCTAAGCCTTCTGGCTTCCCAGTCTGCCAGGATGTCTCTCATTATCTCATTTGATGTTCACAATATCCCTGGGAGGTCAGAAGGGTAGGGTCATAATCCCTGTGACATTCCAGGGAAATCTTAATGTTACAGAGATGTGTGCCAACCCTGGCTGGGAAACCGTGATCTGCATGGATCAAACTGGGAAGCAAGATTTCCAGGGGTTCTCTCAATGCCACACAAGTGGTAGGATGGGCCTTTCTAAGTTGCTGGCCTGTCTGCAGCACAGACAAAAGATGAATTCATGCTTTCTCTAGCACCACGTTCCCCAGTGTCCAAGTCACCACCTTTACCTTTCTGCTACTGCTGCTAAGTCGCTTCAGTGGTGTCCAACTCTGTGCAACCCCACAGACAGCAGCCCACCAGGCTCCCCCGTCCCTGCGATTCTCCGGGCAAGAACACTGGAGTGGGTTGCCATTTCCTTCTCCAGTACATGAAAGTGAAAAGTGAAAGAGAAGTCGCTCAGTCGTGTCCGACTCTTAGTGACCCCATGGACTGCAGCCCACCAGGCTCCTCTGTCCATGGGATTTTCCAGGCAAGAGTACTGGAGTGGGGTGCCATCGCCTTACCACTGACCACCCACTTCCCACTAAGTCTCTGCACAGGCTCGGTGCTCCCTCCAACCATCATCCTCTCTCACTCCTCCACTCTTCTGCCCTGAGCTGTGAGCCAGGCTGCCACATTCATATCTCTACTCTAAAAGTACTAAGTGGTGTTGGACCTCGGCAAGTTTATTTAACTTCTCTGTGCCCCCGTTTTCTAGTCTGTAAAATGGAGGTCTTAAGGAAAGCTGATCTCGCAGGAGCATTACGAAGATGAAATCTGCCAGTATCTACAGCGTACTCGGCACGGGGCACAGAGCAAGTGCTGTGCACCTGTGGGCTGTACTCATCACCATTCGTCTTTCTAGGTCAACACTCCTCTGGATTCTCCTTTCAGCCTCCTAATAGGTCTCCTAACTTCCATCTTGCCCATGCCCTCCACTCACCACAGAGCTTCTTAACATATAAAATGGGCCATGTCACTCCTTGCTTCAGGACTCTCAAGGGTGTCCTACTGAACTTAGGATGAAATCCCGCTGCTTTGCCCCAGCCTGCAAGGTCACCACCTGGCCACTTCATCTTTCCCTCACCTCACCTTATGCCACGTCCGTTATGGTCATTTGGCTACAGCCTTACTGGCTTTCTGCCAAGTTCTAGACCATACTAAGCTCTTTTATACCCTGGGCCCTTTGCACATGCTGTTCCTGAGTCTTCAACTCTCTTCCTCTTGTTCTTCATGTCTTTCTGGCCTCAGCTCACAGCAGCCTTCCGTCTATCTTATTTCTGTCTTGGTCCTCAAATAATTTTACATAGCACTTATCACACTTCCTAATTATTGGCTGTATTTGTTTCTTTGTGTATTTCTGTTTTTGCAAATAATTTTTTCTCTTCACAAAATGAAAATATAGTGAATCCAATGACTGTGTCTACCTTATCACAGCAGTAGAACATAGTAACGCCCAGAACATAGAATGTTGAAACTGTATGATCATGAGATAGGCAATATTTTCTACTCACTTTTGGATAGATGGATTTGAATGCCAGCATGAGAACTGCTATAAACATTCAAATCCATTTGAGCTTGTCTTGAGACATGACTTATAGAAATGACAGCATGTGCTTACATCTAACACTATTTCTAATCCCAAGGATTTTATTTCTCTTGCAGTTTTTGACCACAGCTTCTATGTTCGAAAATAAATAACCAGGGAAAAGTTTCAAAGATGCTTTAAGAAACCACTTTTGAAAAAAGTCATTATTTCTTTATGCTACACACACATATGCACAGCTTTTAAGCACAAAAGCCAAATCTTCCCAGAGGAGGAAACAACAAGAGAGGAGTGATGGTTATACACATATAAATTGGCCTGAATAACGGAAATGTCACCCATTAGATTTGATAAAGAGAAATTAAAAGGGAATTTCATTAAATTTCTGTAAGTTTTGATGGGAAGGAAAATGAGACCTATTGAAATTGATCATGTTACTCAGAGTTGAAGCTTTAGCAATGTGTGTGTATACGTTTGTGTGTGTGTGACAGAAATGTCAGGCAGATTGTTAAGGCCAGAAAAACCTCATCAGACCATGATGCAGTCCTGCTGACTGGCACAGGGATTTTGAAGATTTCCTTTGTTTGTAACTCAGAAAAAGCCAGTAGGTTGGATTCCTTCCCTCCTTCTTCCCCCTAATCTTGATTGAGTGTCTGCTATACACCAGTTTTTTTTACCGCATACTATTTAATTGAAAGTGATAAAGACCTACTCCCTGCACTCAGGAGGTGGACATCTTGGTAGAGAAGGTAAATCCTTGAACAAGATGAACCCAAAACATCACAACTATAAAAGCAAGTACAAACTACAATAGTGGCATGATGAATTTCACTTAGGGGAAGCTAAAGCGCAAGGGTTGTGGTTAGGAAGGCTTCTCAGCAGTGGTGACAACCTGCATTGGGTGTTGAAGTTTCCATAGGAATTGGTGCCTGATCAGGTGAGAACAGGCCAGATGGACAGAGGCAAGAGCCAGGCAGAGACTCCGTACTACCACCCTGGATCCTGTAGTGCTCCCTTTGCCCTGGTTTCTGACCCCCTCTCTCCCTCTCTCTTGGCTCTGCAAAATTGACTCGCATCTCTGCAGTGCAAGGGAAGAGCACAGTCCTCCAAGTTCAAGGCTCTGCTGCTTCCTAGCTAGGTGATGATGCAAGCTACCTGACTTCTCAGAATCAAGATATCAATCAGTTTCTTGATTGAGTAAGGATATTATCCACCCACTTTGCAAGATTCTGTGAGCATAGTAGTAGAGATGGCAGTATGTGTAAAGCTGCATTTGCACTTGATGGGACTCTTAAAAATCTGTACTCACTACCAGAAGGCAGAAACAAGGAGAAAGGCCCATGCTGCTGCAGATGGATGACAAGGCCTGCGCTGTTCCATCCTCAATGCTAGAAGGTTGAACACCCAGAGCATGCCCTTCCAAAGGTGCCTGTCGAGCCTGTCAGCCCACGTGTCCACGCTTCTCTCTGACGCAGACTTTCTGTGGCCTGGTGGTCATGCTGCCCTGCCCTGGACGTGGATCTGCCCAGGATCACAGAGATGTCAGAGGAAGCTGCTCTGACTCTGTCCAGGCGCAACCTGACACTGGAGCTCTCTATCACCAGCCAGGGAAGAAACATGTGGGATGAATTAACGAAGCCAACCCTGGAAATCAACAGCAAGCAGACTCCAGTCAACTCCCAGATGATGCAGCGAGATGGCCCCATCTCTGCCCAGTGCTGTGGGGGCCTCAGAGCACAGCCAGCCTCCCCTCTTTGGTCAACCCTCAGGCCTCGGGATGTGGGATTTGAACCCAGGTTGTCTGGCCCCTGGCTAAGGAACTGATGGCAGGGAGAGAGAGTAACAGGGCAAGGCAGAGTCAGGACCTCATGGGAAGAGCAGTCTTGGAACTCGGCTCCATGTCTACATGTCAGAAGTACGAGGGAGCCCAAGCAGGAGAACTGTCGAAGGCCCATCGTTCATCCTCGTGGTCCAGGCAGAGTCAGGGCTGGGAGTCCCTGCATAGTCAGGGGACAGAACGCTTGTAGCTGTAACCACTCCGTCACGCTCAGAAGTGGCTCTTTGCCACCTGCCCTGGCCCACAGGTGAGTCTTTCCTCTAAGTCCTTGGGGTCTCTATAGTCAGGTATGACTTAGCAACTGAACTGCGACCACAGGTGAAGCAGTAGCTTCTTTCCAGCCACACAGTTCTCCAGGGGGAATGGAACCGAGTTTGGACGTGATACTGCTTCTTCCTCCCATCAGCCTGGATCCTCAGCACCAACTCCTCTCCTCCATTGGTTGCCCTGACAGAGGACAGGTTCCCTGCGGAGACATGTTGGTCTCCACAGGTGAAGTCCAGTGTGCAGAGTATAGTCAGTGCTACCAGGTGTCTGCCAAATGCTCACACACGCCACCCACGGGACTCCCTCTATTTTTAAGGGACATGATGGAAGAGGCTGGTTAAGGAGAAAGGATGAGTAAGAAAAAGGGTGCCCCGTGCCTAATAAAGCACTTGAAATGAAACCAGGAAAGATTTTGGCGGCTGTTTCTCCTAACCGAAGACCATGGTCTCAGACCAGGTTGGCAGACAACTGCAGCTCAGGTGCTTTGGTGACGTGCTGCTACTTTTGGTCAAGTGAGATGAGTGTCTTTCCTTCTTGGGGAGACAGATTTATCTCAAACAGACTTAAGAAAGGAAGGCGAAAAGTTTTAAAAAAGGTTCAATGCAACTGGCATTGGAGTGGAGTCTTGGATAACTTTTGGAAATTCCAGTGGGATTATTGCCTTTGCGCTCATCAGACTTCGTCACCTCTCTTTCTGCCAGAGTATGCTTCTAGCATTTTCCTGGCTCTGCCGGTTTCCCTCTGAAGGTGATGCTTCACAGTGAGGCCATCTTCATGTCCTTGTCTCTGTGCCCAATGGCCACCACCACCCATCCTGCCCTGGGAGCTTCCACATCTGGGCACACTTAATTTGGTTGTGAGATCAGGATGGTGGAGGGAACACCAGGGTAACCGAAGTGGTGAGAGATGGACCACTTTGAGTAAGGGTTCCAAGAGAGGCAGCCATACGCTTGGGCAATTTCTCCCAGACGTCTTCATGGACCCCCGACCACTGTTAACAGTGGATTTACAGTCACGCAGGGCTTCCTTTCTTTTCTTTCCCCTTTCATTTGTGGTGAGATTCACCATTTTAACCATTTTTAAATATATATAGCTCGATGACATTACATACATTCACATTGACCTACTGTGTGTTGTTGTTGTTTTTTTTTCCCACTGAAGTACAGTTGATTTACAAAGTTTCGCAGTTTCAGGTATACAGCAAAGTGATTCAGTTTTGTATACGTATATATGTATATATTCTTTTTCAGATTCTTTTCCATTATAGGTTATTACAAGATATTGAATATAGTTCCCCATGCTTTACAGTAGGTCCATGTTGTTTGCTTTATGTGTTGTACATACTGTTTTTTAAAAACACACATCTTTTTAACTTGGCATCCCCCTTCCTATTCTCTCCCTTGCAAATATCACCCTCTTAACTGCATAGCCCCTGTGAACAATCTAATGTGTATCTCCTGTCATTTCCTCCATGCATCCATAATTGTATTGAGAAATGTATGTTCATATTGCATATGGAAAGTGGTGAAAGCCTTACAAAAATAGGATGTTGTGCATGCTTTCTTGCTTTTTGGCTTTTTCACTCAGCATTGCCTCGTTGGAATTCCCTCCAAATCAAGCGGCAAGCTCTAAGTCAATCTCTGTAATGGCTTAATCCGTGGTTTGACTGTACTATAATTTATTCAACCACTCCCTCTTGGTGAGCATTCGGTTTTCCTGTGCTCCACATGGCAGCTGAAATGCTACTCACAGATTGTGACTCAACTGCTGAACGCCCTCCAGAGGCACCCTCTCACTTAAAATGAGATGCAAAGGCCTCATGACATCCTTTGAGGCCCTAAACGATCCCTCCAGCCACACTTCCCCACTGTCCTTTCTGTCCTAGCATTCTCTGTCTCACTCAATCTGCTGTGGCCACACTGGCTTCCTTGATACTCCTCAAGCATGACACTCTCACCCCGACCACTGTACCTTTGCACATGGTTCTCCGCTCACAAGTACCAGCACAGTTCACCTCCTTACCTTCTCAAGACTCTGTCTCTAGCTTCCCAGTCCAAATAAGCAACTCCCCTTCCCCTTTAATTCTGTCTCCCTTCCCTCCTTAACTATTATTCCTAGCACTTATCACTCATTTATTTGTTGGTATAGAGGAAAACAATACAATGGGAAAGACTAGAGATCTCTTAAAGAAAATTAGAGATACCAAGGGAACATTTCATGCAAAGATGGGCTTGATAAAGGACAGAAATGGTATGGACCTAACAGAAGCAGAAGATATGAAGAGGTGGCAAGAATACACAGAAGAAATGTACAAAAAAGATCTTCATGACCCAGATAATCATGATGGTGTGATCGTTCACACCTAGAGCCAGACATCCTGGAATGTGAAGTCAAGTGGGTCTTAGGAAGCATCACTATAAAAAAGCTAATGGAGGTGATGGAATTCCAGTTGAGCTATTTCAGATCCTGGAAGATGATGCTGTGAAAGTGCTGCACTCAATATGTCAGCAAATTTGGAAAACTCAGCAGGGGCCACAGGACTGGAAAAGGTCAGTTTTCATTCCAATCCCAAAGAAAGGCAACGCCAAAGAATGCTCAAACTACCGTACAATTGCACTCATCTCACATGCTAGTAAGGTAATGCTCAAAATTCTCCAAGCCAGGCTTCAGCAATACATGAACTGTGAACTTCCAGATGTTCAAGCTGGTTTTAGAAGAGGCAGAGGAACCAGAGATCAAATTGTCAACATCCACTGGATCATCAACAAAGCAAGAGAGTTCCAGAAAAACATCTCTTTCTGCTTTATTGACTATGCCAAAGCCTTTGACTGTGTGGATCACAAGAAACTGTGGAAAATTCTGAAAGAGATGGGAATACCGGACCACCTGACCTGCTTTTTGAGAAACCTGTATGCAAGTCAGGAAGCAACAGTTAGAACTGGACATGGAACAACAGACTGGTTCCAAATAAGAAAAGGAGTACGTCAAGGCTGTATATTGTCACCCTACTTATTTAACTTATATGCAGAGTACATCATGAGAAACACTGGGCCTGAGGAAGCACAATCTGGAATCAAGATTGCCAGGAGAAATATCAATAACCTCAGATGTGCAGATGACACCACCCTTATGGCAGAAAGTGAAGAGGAACTAAAAAGCCTCTTGATGAAAGTGAAAGAGGAGAGTAAAAAAGTTGGCTTAAAGCTCAACATTCAGAAAACTAAGATCATGGCATCCGGTCCCATCACTTCATGGGAAATAGATGGGGAAGCGGTGGAAACAATGGCTGACTTTATTTTGGGGGGCTCCAAAATCCCTGCAGATGGTAATTGCAGCCATGAAATTAAAAGATGCTTACTCCTTGGAAGGAAAGTTATGACCAACCTAGACAGCATATTAAAAAGCAGAGATATTGCTTTGTTTACAAAGGTCCGTCTAGTCAAGGCTATGACTTTTCCAGTAGTCATGTATGGATGTGAGAGTTGGACTATAAAAAAAGCTGAGTGCTGAAGAATTGATGCTTTTGAGCTGTGGTGTTGGAGAAGACACTTGAGAGTCCCTTGGCCTGCAAGGAGATCCAACCAGTCCATCCTGAAAGAGATCAGTTCTGGGTGTTCATTGGAAGGACTGATGTTGAAGCTGAAACTCCAATACTTTGGTCACCTGATGCGAAGAGATGACTCATTTGAAAAGACCCTGATGCTGGGAAAGATTGAGGGCAGGAAGAGAAGGGGATGACAGAGAATGAGATGGTTCGATGACAACACCGACTCAATGGACATGGGTTTGGGTGGACTCTGGGAGTTGGTGATGGACAGGGAGGCCTGGTGTGCTGCAGTTCATGGGATCGCAAAGAGTCGGACACGACTGAGCAACTAAACTGAACTATCTGACTCTCCCCATTACAATGTAGACTCTACAGGGCAAGAATCTAGTTGCTCTGCTCCTGGGTATCTACAACTGTGCCTGGTACTTAATAGGGTTTAATAAATAAGTGTGAACTAATCTACTCACTGAACTATACAGAGCTTATTCCATGGGATAAAAGAACCAGTGTTGTCCTTGTTCAATCCAGACTTATACCTCTCTGGTCCCATTATAGAGAGCTCTGTGTCCAGTAGGTTATATGAACCAATACTGTGATAATACTGCACGGTACCTGAGAGTGCTGGCTCTGGAGTCTGACTTCCTGAGCTTAGACCTCTAGCTCTTCCAATTACCTCTGTGTGAACTTGGACAAGTTACTTAATCTCTGTGGCTCAGCTTCCTTTGTGTCCAATGCAAATAAGAATACCTGCATCAAATGTCTCTTATATGTGGAATCTAAAATAAAGTGATAAAAATGAACTTAAACAGAAACAGACTCACAGACTTAGAGAAAAAACTTATGGTTACTAGCGGGAAAGTTGAGGGGGGAGAGGGATAGATTGGGAGTTGAGGATTGACATATACACACTGATATATTTAAAATAGATAGCCAATAGAGATCTACCATATATCACAGGGAACTCTGCTTGATGCTCTGTAGTAATCTAAATGGGAAAATAATTTGTAAAAGAATATCCTGGGTGTTCATTGGAAGGACTGATGTTGAAGCTGAAACTCCAATACTTTGGTCACCTGATGTGAAGAGCTGACTCATTTGAAAAGACCCTGATGCTGGGAAAGATTGAGGGCAGGAGGAGAAGGAGACGACAGAGGATAAGATGGTTGGATGGCATCACCGACTCAATGGACATGGGTTTGGGTGGACTCAGGGAGTTGGTGATGGACAGGGAGGCCTGGCGTGCTGCGGTTCATGGGATCGCAAAGAGTCGGACACGACTGAGCAACTGAACTGAACTGAACTGATATATATATGTGTGTGTGTGTGTAACTGAATCACTTTGCTGTAAACCTGAAAATAACAATACTCCAATATATTAATAAAATACATCTGAAAGTTGCTTGTTGCATATGGCAAATGGGTTAATACATGTAAAACACTTAGAACAGAACTTGGCCCATAGCAAGCACTCATAATTGTTATAGAAGTTGAGTGTAAACTTCAGAGACAGACTATCTGGGATCAGACCCAGGCTCTGCTACTTACGAGCTATGTCACCTTGAGTAAGTCGCAAGTTAACCTCTATGATTCAGTTTCATTATCTGTAAAGTAGGCGTAATCATAGTATTTCCTATCAAGAGTGCTGTGAGAATTAAATGTGTTGATATGTACAGAACTAAAAACGGCATCTGACCCATATATATAATTGCCATAAATCACGTGGATGGTTGCTGTCATCACCATCATATGTGCAGCCCAGATTCTGAGTTACAAAGAAGGAAGAGCAGACAAAAAGCACCTCCCATATAAAAGCACTTAAGGAACACCTGTCCCTTCCTGGGCCTGCCTACAGGTAGTTCTATGCTTTTCCCAGCAAATTTGTTCCTGGCACAAATCCAAAAGAAGAGGACAGAGGGAAGAATTTAGAGATAACTAATAATCTCTCTACCTCAGTGTTTTTCTCTGTAAAATGGGGTTGATAACCACACTGAGTCCATAAAGTCACTTTGAAGATTGAATGACAGGATGGGAAACATTTAGCCTGGAACCTGGTAGATAGACTGATCACCAGGAAGAGGACAAATAGGAGAATACCAGTGTGTTAGGGGCACTGAAGGGGCACAGAACACAAGTTCCACAGGGCTGAGGTGCATGCGTGTGTTGGGGCAGGGGGTGTGGTGGTGCTATAGTAAACTGTGTTACCTGCTTCTCCCTAAGGAGGATTATATCTTTTCCTGCTCCATGGAGGCAGTCTTGGCTATGTGACTCTTTTTGGCCAATAGCATGTAATACGTGGTAATACAAGTAATGTGGTACCTCTGGGCAGCAGCTTTAAAACTCTGGATTCATGGTTTGCTGGTCTCTCTTTCACTGTCTCAGCCACCATGAAGAATGTTTTGAGATGGAACCTTGATCTTTCTGGAGGGCTGAATCACTGATCAGAGTCTTTTTGCTGGCTTGCAACCAACACGTGACATGCATTAGAAATGAATTTTGCTTTAATCCACTAAAACATGGAATTATGAGTTGCATCAACCTGATAGAACCCTGGTGTCGCTGGGGTCCGAAATCAAGGAAGAGAATGTCAAGGGATGTGTCTGGTAGGTGGGAGTCAGGTCAGAGCCCTGGAGTACTCAGGTTCTGGAGCTCTGGACTGCAAATTGTTGGGAAGATGCCTCTGCCAACTCCTCTTGTGCTTAACGGGCCCAGAGTCCTGTGACATATTCTTTGTGTGGAGCCTGATCAAGAGTCACATAACAATAACCAGCTCCAAAATCCTACGTGGCTCCATCTTTGCCAAAAGAAAGACTCACAGTCCTTCCATCTAGTATTTAAAAACCCATATACATGGCCCTGCTTTTCCCACTCCTTAGCAACATGAATCGCCCACTGTAACCACAACCATCTACTTAAATGTCTGCGGAACATGTTTTGGCAATCCTATATTTTAGCCTTTGTTACCATCTTTCTCGCCCACCTGGGTTGACCCTTTTCTCTTCCCAATGTATCAAAGTCCCAGTGGGAAGTTGCAGACCTTGGAGGGACTAGAGCTCTGGTCCTGGTTTGTTTCATGGCATGCTGCTACCAATTTGTAAAAAATTCTCCTCTAACAAAAAATTAAAAAAAAAATGTCTCCCACAAAAAGAAATAAATAAAATGGTAATAGATAAAGCAAAAAAGTTTCTCTTAACCACTCTGGTCCTCATCAGTAGAATGAAGATTATTGGACCGGAGGCTGTCTCGAAGGTGCTGTTCATAATGCTTAGGATTTTACATCCCATTCAGCCAAAGTAACTCTTCCTGCCTTCAAACTCCTTTTCTCCTTATTTTGCACACATAAGGTGTTGTCTTATGTTATCTAGTATAAATGCCTTTCCCATCTCCACCCTCTTCCTGAACCTCTCCCCGCTGACCTGCAGAATTTGCAATCTAAAATGTATTTCTCTTTCCTGGATTCAGGAGAGCCTGTCTTCTCTCAGTCTCATATTTCTATGTAGAGGAGCTTCTTCAGTTAACATTCTTGGTCTCTCTGGGTGCCTCTGGTCATTTCTCCCCTGGGATAGACTACCAATCTGATTAGTGTTTGGAAGAAGGAACAGGATATCGGTGGCTCAGCCCCCTTGGAGTGTTCTCTTTTGGCATGTGTCTGCAGAGGATGCCTCTGTCCTTATCTCTAAGGGAGAGACCTGTCAGTTAAGTTCAAGTTTGGCTGAAAATGACAGAAAACCCCAAACGACTGCAGTTTAAGTTAACTAGAAGTTGATCCTTTATTTTAAGTCAATGAAATACAGAGGTAAACAGCTTAGGACTAGCATGGCACTCTTTACTGTCTTTGTCAGCTCAAGCTGTTTATAACAAAATATCATAGGCTGAGTGGTTTAAACAACAGAATTGCATTTCTCACAGTTTTGGAGGCTGGGAAGTTCAAGATCAAGATCCAGTTCAATTTCTGTGGAAGGCTCTCTTCCTGATTTACAGAGCTTGCCTTCCATCTATGTTCTCCCAGGTCAGAGAGAGAGCACCTCTCTCACGTCTCTTCTTATAAGGGCACTAATCTAATTCATGAGGGACTCCACCCTCATCATCTAATTACCTCCCCAAAACCCCATCTCCAAATACCATGGAGGTGGGAGATTAGGGCTTCAGCATGTGAATATGGAGAGGACTCAAACACTCAGTCCTCTGTCCCCTGAAATTCATGCCTTTCTCACATGTAAAATAAATTCATTCCATCCTTTAAGAACCTCCAAAGTCTTTACTTATTCCAGCATCAACTACAAAGTCTAATATCCAAAGCCTCAACTAAATATCACTCCTGTCAGACATGGACGAGACTTGGGGCACATTTCATCCTGAGGCAAAATTCCTCTCTAACTGTGAATGTGTGAAACCAAACAAATTATGTGCTTCCAAAATCCAGTGGTGGGACAGACATGAGATACACATTTCCATTCCAAGAGAAATGGGAAAGGAGGGAGGGATGATGGGTCTCAAGCAAGACCAAAGCTTAGGGCAAAATCCATGAGTTCTTATACGCTCAAGAATAATCACCTTCAGCTTGATGCTCTGCCTTACAGACCCACTGGGGCAGCAGTCTTGACTTCTAGATCATTCTCAGTATAAAAATCTGTTTTAGTTTGGGCTCTCCAGAGACAAAGAGCCATAGAAGGAAAGCGAGAAAGAGAGAACATTGGCTGAGAAGTTATCTGCAAGCTGGAGATATAGGGAAGCCAACGATGTAGTCCCAGATTGAGTTCCAAGGCCAGAAAACCAAGGAAACCAATGGTGTAAATCCCAGCTGGAGTCTGAAGACAGATGTTCCAGCCCTATCAATCAGGCAGGGATATCAAATTCTCCTTTATTCTGCCTTTTTGCTCTATTCAGGCCCTCAACAGATTCGATAATGCCCACCTATATTTGGGAGGGCAAGCTGCTTTACTAAGTCCATCAATTCAAGTGTTAATCTCATCTGGAAACACCCTCACAAACACATCCAGAAATAATGTTTGGCCAAATATGTGGGCACTTCATGGACTGGTAAAATTGACACATAAAACTAACAAGTAAAATAGCAGACTCTTTTTCTTGCTGTTTCATTGTTTTTCATTGTCAGCAGGTCTAACTACCTTCTAACTAACCTAAGGATGCAATATGGCTTTTTGAATTCCAGCCAACACCTCCACTTTTTAGTCATCAGGAAGAACAAAAGGATTAAAGAAAGACTTTCCTTTAAGGACACTTCCTAACACATATCACTTAAGGGTAAACACTGTTTAAATTGCATTGAACTACATTTAGTCATATGGCCATACTGAGCTGCAAAGGAGGCTGGGAAATATGGTTTTATTCCGGGTGACTATGTGCCCCACTAAAGTAAGGGTTTCCCTCATGGCTCAGTTGGTAGACTCATCACCTGCAATATAAGAGACTGCCTGAAATGCATGAGATGTGGGTTCAATCCATGGGTCAGGAAGATTCCCTGGAGAAGGAAATGGCAACCCACTCCAGTATTCTTGCCTCAGAAATCCCATAGACAAAGGAGGCTGGCAGGCTAAGGTCCATGTGGTCCCAAAGAGTCAGACACAACTTAGTGACAAAACCACAGGGCTCCTAAGAGTACAAAAGTGGAAGAGTCCAAGCCTTCTGAATGTTAGTCTTAGAACTGTCACAGTATCATTTCTAAAGTATGGGGATTCTTTTACTAAAGAAAGATGAATTTATATTAGAGCACTAGCAGTCTTGGCTACCTCATTTATAAGAGAAATCGTGACAGACACTTGGCCATGGTTTAAAGCCATGTTCTTGGTTTATCAATCATGGAGGAAACATCTGGACCTTCTAGACCTGTCTCTTATGAGGTGCTCCCAGTTGCTTCAAAATTATATGTGGAAGAAGAGATTTATTTATTGAAACACAATACCTTCAACATACCTTAGCATATCAATAGAGATGGCAAACTAAGTATATATACCTCAATGTTGTTCCAGAAGCAGGGTACCAATACACCAAAGAAACACCTTCCATTCCCCCTCTCAATAAAAATATTAGAAAAATGACAGATAATATGAGTATTAAAATATAAACATTTTGCTGTATAACACAAGCAGCTATATATGAGACTGCTGCTGCTGCTGCTGCTGCTGCTGCTAAGTTGCTTCAGTCGTGTCCAACTCTGTGCGACCCCATAGATGGCAGCCCACCAGGCTCCCCCATCCCTCGGATTCTCCAGGCAAGAACACTGGACTAGCATATCACAATAATGAGAGGCTGCTTTAGAAGATAAGTGGAAAAATATGTTCTTCTTATTCCCATCCATCCAATTCTAAAGTCAAAGAAAGATGCTAACCACATATTCCTAAAGAGAAAGGGGCTGATCAATACATGCAAACTTACTTAAGGGTCTTGTAGCTTTTTTTTTTTCATTATTAATGTGGTGCTAGAGCCAGCTTAATACTGAATTATCATGATATTTTTACAGAAAGAATTCTATTTTATATTAGATATGTTATTTTATATATATGACACATACTAGGTAAAGATGTATTAGATACATATTTTATGTTGGATACAGACAAATCCATTACTTCTGACAAAGCACATAAAATAAGTAAGATTGCTTCTCTTATTCACCATTCATTTCATGATTCACTTCATGTCACAAACACTTCATTTTTGACTCATAAAGTACGTCGCAACAGGGTTTGCAAGACTTATAATTATTGAGGCTATTTCTGTGCTGCTATTCACTGCCTTTTCCCAGCTTCTCTGCATTAATAGCCAGTTTTTTCCTCTTCATTATTCAGTATTCGACCAAAGAGAACTGGTGTCAGCCAATCAGCATGTTGGGTGATGACTCATTTGCATTCAAAAGCTTAAAAATATTGGGTCCTTATCAATAAAAACAAAGCCTGCTGTTACACACTAGGCTCTGAGCTAGGTCAGGGGATATGGCGGCAAATAAGACATGTTTCTGCCCCAGCAGCCTTTCACTGAAAACTGAAATGTTAGATTACCAGAGAGATTTGTGTGTTGATGCAAAATAATTACTGCTACTGACGTCACAGCTAACAAACTGCCTTGTTTTGCACTGAGCTCATTTGAGCTGCAAGACAACCTCAAGAGAGAAATGTCTCTATGATTAACTTTATTTACAGACCAGGATACTGAGCCCATGGTGAAAAAAAAAAAAACTAGTCCCCACATCAGAATTGTTTTTAGAAGTCCCACTCCGTATGTTCCTCAATTTTGCGAATGCTTTCAAAAAGTCTGAATAAAATAGCATGGAGCATTTTTCAAACTATGCCTGAATTTTCAACATCTGGATCATTTAGGGTGCTTGTCTCCAGGCAGGCTCCTGGGTCCCATCCCAGGCTGATTGAGTCAGAATCCCAGGAGGGAGCAGAGAAGTGGCAGCTTAACAAACACCTCCAGGTGATTCTCCAGCCCTCAGGAATTTGAGATCCACCAGCGAAGGCCCTTTACAGACAGAAAAGGGAAAGAAGAACATTCCAGGCAGGGAGAAGTGTGCAAGCCAAGGTGTGGGGTTATGGACGTTCATGGCTAACTCAGAACCCGCAACAGGCCAAAATTACCCATAAGTTTCTGGATGATATCATGCACTGACCACTGAGTTGAAAATCTTAAACAAGAGGCTGAAATAATTTCTCAGTCCTCGATACCCTGAGTTTCTGTGACATATTTAATTCCTTCAATCACACACAGGCTGAAGCAGCTGGAAGGTCAAAGTCTGTCTCTTTTGAAACCAGCAACATTTAATTTGATCTCAGACCCAATCTGCTGCTGGTTGCAAGGGTCTGCTTTCATCCTCTGGGAGACTTTTCTTACTGAGTTACATCCAGGTCTTAAACAAACTGCATATGAGAATAATCAGAGGACAGGACTAGAAACCGGAAGACTAAGGTTCAAATCCTGCCTCAGCCACTGTACTCATTCTGTCTCTTAGTTTGTAAGTCATTGAGCTAGTTTAAGTTAATAGGGGAATTTATCAGAGAGACACGGGTGTCTCATGGGTCCCAAAGACAGATTTGGGCCTCTGGAAAGACTATTCTTTCTCTATTTTTCTTCTCTACCTTGCTAGACACATCTATTTATCTTTCTTTGCTTTGCCAGAGTAGTTTTATCCGCTGCCCTGTTTAAGGGAGGGAACATAGCTGCCCCTCCCAGCAACAGCCAATAGTTGCTCCAGTATTCTTGCCTGGATAATCCCATGAACAGAGGAGCCTGGCAGGCTACAGTCCATGGGTCACAAAAAAGCTGGACATGATGGAATTGACTTAGCATGCATGCCTGCGTGTGCTATTCACTTACTTGGGTCAGACACTATTCTAAGCTCATTGTAAGTATTATTTTATTGAATCATTACCACCATACTTAATAGTAAGGAGAAGGCAATGGCAACCCACTCCAGTACTCTTGGCTGGAAAATCCCATGGATGAAGGAGCCTGGAGGACTGCAGTCCATGGGGTCACTAAGTTGGACATGACTGAGTGACTTCACTTTCACTTTTCGCTTTCATGCATTGGAGAAGGAAATGGCAACCCACTCCAGTGTTCTTGCCTGGATTATCCCGGGGACGGGGGAGCCTGGTGGGCTGCTGTCTATGGGGTCACACAGAGTCGGACACAACTGAAGTGACTTAGCAATAGCAATACTTTATAGTAAGAATGCCGTAACTTCTCCCTTTATACAGATGAAGAACTGAGACATAGAGAAGTCAAGTTAACTTTCTCCAGAACACATAGCTAGTTCTGTTATGGACTCCAGGCAGGTTGAACTCAGAGCCGATAGATTCAAGCCCTGCCTTGTATCCTTGCATTTCGCTTATCAAAGTTTAATGGCATCTGTCTATCTCATATTTTCAAGTAGAATCAGAGTGTCCCAGTATGGCAGTGGGTCCTGGTCTCACAGTACCATCATGAATGAGAGGGCTGTGCTCACAGAAGTGGAAGCCTAGGGAGTTCCCTGTGCACACATCCCATGTGCCTACTCATCCAGCCAAGAGATTTTCTACAAGTCTGTTCCCATCTTTGGGTTTTAAGCTCTTCTATCATAAAATGAAGGCACTGATTCTGGTCAGTGTTTTCTAGAACGTTTCATGAGGTACTGTGCACATAAAAATCTCTGTGGTCCAGTGGAAAATGCTGTTTATTCTCCTCTTGGACACTCACAGTGAAAATGGCCCTGAAAAGTCCATTGGTGAAGATAATTGCCTGACCTTTAGACAACATTTACCCAATATAGTTAACTGCAGAAAATCTCCCCCATCCTTTGTACAGATCCCGAATTTCCTGCTTTACGATAACTATGTGGTATACAATGTGCTCAGTCACTGAGTTGTGTCCAACTCTTTGCAACGCCTGGGACCATAGCCCACCAAGCTCCTCTGTCCATGGGATTCTCCAGGCAAGAATACTAGAGTGGGTTGCCATTTCCTCCTCCAGGTGATCTTCCCAACCCAGGGACTGAACCCTTGTCTCTTGCATCTTGAGCACTGGCAGGCCTGGGAAGCCCTCACAGTAACTATGAAGGATTCAAACAGGAATGCTATCAACTTCCTGCCACAGCCCCTCAAGTCCACCTACACGCATGTCCCTCCTGCTCTTCTCTGGTTACAACAGCAGAGGGGCCCTCCTCCTTTCTGAGGCTCATGGGCCTGGCTTCCATGCCCTCCTGCTTCTTCAGGAACCTTACACTATCCATTTCTAATTTCTTTCTCTCTCTACCTCCATCTTCATCTCTCCTGTGTTTCTTAAACTCTGCTCCCTTCCCCCGTAAACCGTGTAAACACACCGAAGTGTCTCTCAATCCAAAGAACTCTCCTTGGTCCTCATTTCCCCCTTCAGTTATCTTTTCCTTCCTCCACAGCCAGATGTGTCCAGGAGGAACAACTCTGTACCATGTCTTCCCCATAAGCTCTCCAGGCCTTTCCAACCTGTCTTCTGACCCCAAAACAAAGCACTTCTAAAACGGTTCTTGCTAAGGTCACCAATGGCCTCCATATTACCAGATACAACAGACAATCTTTAGGTTCTCATCTTCCATCTTCTCCCAACAGCGTATATCACTGCTTATCCAGCCCTCAGCCCTCTCTCTCAAAAAGTCCTGCTGGGAGCTAAGGAACAGAGCCCTCTCTTGGAATCCTCCCGACCCTGACTCAAGGATCTCAATCCTACCAGTGAGTGTCAGAGTCCCTCAAGGTAAGCCTATCACACCCATGGCTCCAGTTATTATCTCCAACCCTGTCTTCTCCCCTAAGCACCATACTTGTACCTCTTTCTGTCCACTTGACATTTCAACTTGGATAACTGACATGGGCCTCAAACATATTGGAACCTGATCCTTCCTTTACAATCTGATACTTTTCCAATGCTCCCCAATTCCTGAGAGGTAATATCATACACTGAAGCAAGCAAATCAGAAACCTGAATCGGCCTGTATCTTCCTTTCCTCACCCCCATATCTACTCCAGCACTACATTCTATCTAGTTTAACACTTCAAGTAATGCTCACACACATCCATTTCTATCTGCTTCTACCTCTACCACCCCAGCTGAAACATCATACTTTATCACCTGCTTTACTGCAATAACTGGTGCCCATGTTTTTCCTCCTAGGCATCTCCTTTTGTTTTTGCAGATCACAGCTAAGACTAACCTCTACTTGATGATGGCGGAGCCTGGTGGGCTGCCGTCTATGGGGTCGCACAGAGTCAGACACGACTAAAGTGACTTAGCAGCAGCAGCAATGCCTTTTGGTAGCTTCCTGGCACTTTCAGGGTATAAGTTGAAATCCTTAATATGCCCTGAAAGATCCTGCCTCATCTAGTCCCTGACCTCCTCCCAGCCTCACCTCTATCCACTCTACCCCTTTTTCTTGGCACTGTGTGGATAGAGATGAGGAACGCTGAAAACATTCGACAGTGCACAAGATAGCTCCTGCAATGAAGAATTATCCTTAGATGTCAATAGAGCAGTGCTGAAAACCCTGCTCTAACTCATCATTTCATCCCCCTTCCTCATGATCGGTTTAAAATTCCTGCAGCACGCGACGTTCTCCTGGCCACTATGATAGGTTCATGTGTATCCTGAACTGGCTCAATCTGATTGCGCAGGTGGACTTTTCTTTCCATGGCTGGAGGGAAGTGTCTCTCTCTCCCACTTTTTTCCTTACTCCATCCCTCGCCATTGGCTGGAAACAAGAAAGCATGGTGCTCTACCTACCACTGACAACACCTTATGACCACATGAAGAAAGCAGTCCAAAAACACAGCTCACACAGCAATGGTGGCATGGCAGAGAGAGAGAGAATGAACCTGAACTATATGATTGAGCCACTGGATCAACCAAACCTGAAGCCCATCTTTACTGTTAACTTCTTAATGTGTGTGTATGCTCAGTCACGTCCAACTCTTCTTATTACGTGAGATAAATAAATGTCTTAGTCCTAGAAGTTCATTTGAAATGTGTTTTCTGTTGCTTGATGCTTGAGACTTTCAGTTCATCTGTATGGTCCCTTTCAGTCCTTAAGGATTCAATGACTTTATGATTCTAAAGTCATAAGACCTAAAGTAGCTAAGATCCTTCTAGCCCTGGACATAGTAAGAGAAAAGGTAAATAATTTTAAGGAGTGCTGGTAGAAGATGGCGGGGAAGAGTACCTTTTCATCACATTAAAGAATACTTCTTTTCTTGTTTACCAGTTGGGTCTCTCCACAATTTCTATTCCTGTCAGATTTATCTCAGATATATTCAGGGCATGGCAAAAGGCAGACAATTTATTTCACTAAGATGCTGACAGGTGTGTTTGTGATCCCATCAACCTTGCCTTCTGCTTGTTCTTACAGCTCCAGCTCCAAATAGCTGCTTCTTCCCCCACTTCTGATGTGCTAGACATTCAGAAAACATCTATCACCCATCACCACCACCACCACCACCACCATCATTATCATCACTGTCATCACCCATCACAGCCACAGCTGTCTTAGTCACTTGTCATGACCACTGGGTACTTTCTTTAGGACAAACTAACCCAGATTGCAGACAGAATTTGAACAATACTAATGATAGTCAAGATGACTGGGTGCTTGTGATACCCAGGGCTTAGCATTTTATACACCTTCTAGCAGTGAACTCTCACAGCCACTCTATGATGCAGACACTATTATTAAGCCTATTTTCCAGATAGGTAATGGACCACAGAAAGGCTGAATAAATTGCCTAAGTCTGCACATCTGACGTCCCCGGTGGCTCAGAAGGTAAAGAATCCACCTGCAATGCAGGAGACCTGAGTTCGATCCCTGGGTTGAGAAGATTCCCTGGAGAAGGGAATGGCAACCCACTCCAGTATTCTTGCCTGGAAAATTATTCCAGGGACAGAGGAGCCTGGAGAGCTACAGTCCATGTACTTGAACAGAGTCAGACACAACTAACACACACACACGTCTGGTAAATGAGGCCCTTTTTCCCTGGATCATAGTAAATAAAGGTAGGATAGACAAAGCCCCTATGGTTTAGTTTGTTTGGATTATTCTTTTCTAAAGACTTGGATTAATAAACAGTAGATACATAAGATAACCTAACCAGACAATGTGGAGAATGATAAAATGAAAGTCAGAAGTCTTTTCTCCCTCACTTGCTTGTCCCTTTCTAGATGTCCTGTCCAGCTCTGTAAGGTTAACAATTGCTAAAATTTTCTGGAAATTTTTTGCTTTAATTCCCTTTGCATATGAAAAAAAGGAGTTTTTCCCTTAAGTCATATTTTCCGACTCCTTCCCCGCTTTCAGGGCAACACTCTCTTGACACATACCATCCTTTGCCCCTCTCTGAGTCTCTCCCGCCTCCCCTCAACCCCCAGGCTTTTTTGCCCGTTCCTTGAAGGCAGTAAGTGCTTGTTGCCAGCTTCAATACAGTCAGGTCATCTCAAGCACAATCATGAATGAGAAGATGAGAGCTTGGAGACAAGCACCTTGTGATGAGAGAAAGAAAAAAAGAAAGATCAAAAAAGAAAACATCCTAAAAAGCAGAAATTTCCTGAAGAATCTCCCTGCAGCCCTATTGAGCAGTTTTCTCTTTCTCCTCTCTGAGTGGTCACCCAAAATCCATGGACTCGGCCTCATTGCTGAAATGTCAGAGTGAAACTTTAGCTGGACAGTTAAATAAACACGAGGTCGCTGGCAAAGAAAGACCCTGCCAAGGATCTAAGCTCTCCAAAAGATCCCTGGTGAACGCAGCCCCAGTTTGGGAGACTACCCATTCTGCTTTCACCCTGAGCTTGTTTATATTTTTGTTGCTATTGAAATTCAAGTGAAGCTCTCCCAGAAAAACTTTAGGAAGTAACCTTTCTGACAGGGCCCTCCAAATACACTTGCTTCCAAATGCTTGCTCTGGCTAGAGATGGCACATAACCTCACCCACTGCTAATCTTAGCTCACTTTCCCTCTCTCTACAATCTTTTTCAATAGCATCAGTCTAAGTATTCATCCTTAGAAAGCCAAATGGAACTTGGGCGGTGGACAGTGGATCTCTCCAGAGCTCAATCAGTGATGCTCATGTTTGAGAAAAATGCACAGCAATAGCTCAGATAGGTGGAAGACCTCTAAGCTCACACCTGGAACACTCCATGAATTTGTGTTGACTGGACAGTGACTTTGAGAGGTTTCTTTGGCTCACAAGTAAGAGACTCAATAAGCTGGTGCAAAACAAGTACAAATAAAGTGGCCTCATAATTATATACATTGCCTGAGCCCAGAGTTTGACATGAGTTTGAGCAAGCTCCAGGAGATGGTAAAGGACAGGGAAGCCTGGCGTGCTGCAGTCCATAGGGAAGCAAAGAGTCAGACAGAACTGAGCAACTTAACAACAAAAATGAACCCAGAAGCCACTCTTCGGTTTTGATTCAGGTAACTAAGGCATCTCCTTCCTTTATTCCATACGGTAGAAAATGTTAAAGTCCAATCTTGTTTTGGACACAGCAGCTCTTTGTCTCTTTCAGTGTCCATCACCTCCACTTTGGTGCCATCTACTTCCTTAGTCTGGAGAAGGCAATGGCACCCCACTCCAGTACTCTTGCCTGGAAAATCCCATGGATGGAGGAGCCTGGTGGGCTACAGTCCATGGGGTCGCTAAGAGTCAGACACGGCTGAGCGACTTCACTCATACTCAACCCCCCAACTGCCACCAGCATCACCAGACAAGGTACCTGGTCCTCTACATTTGTATCACACCTGGACTGACATCCCAAGTTCCATCTTGTGTTTTTCTAGTCTCCAGACACCCTTCATTGATTGATAGTGCCTGACTGGTAAGTCTTGTTCATATTCAAGAGAAAACACTGATGTTTCTGACATGGGTACATAACTGGGGAGTTGGGTTCTGTGTACTTGCAACCCTAGCAAATCTTTCTTCTCCTATCAAATTAATGTGATATTTAGCTCCTCTCAGGAACTGTATTAGGTTCATTTATTCATTCATTCACTCATTCCACACATATTTATTGAGCACATATTATGTGCTTGACACTATTGTTGGCTTTGAGATAATTTAGTGAGTGATACAAAGACCTTGGCCCTTACACAGCTGACATAATACTGGGCTAGAGCATGGGGAAGAGTGAAGATAGATACAGAGAGTAAACAATAAACATGAAAAATAAGCTAAATTATACAGTATGAGAAGTACTATGAAAAAATGAGAAAAGAATAGATCAGAATAAAAGAAATCAGAAGTGATGGAGGAGGAGTCAGATTGCTATCAAAATAAAGCGTCTAGGATAGGTCTCAGGGAGAGACCAAACAGGTGGCACAAGAGTCCTTAAGACAGTGACTCTTAAATGCTTCTGCAAGAGTGAGTACAGCTGAAGCCGAATGAAACGGAGGCCAGCAGTGGGAGATGAGGTAATGAGATGTGGGGAGGGCAGATGGTACAGGTTCTTGTACTCTAAGGACAACAAGGAGCCACTGGACAGAGATAACTGTTGCTTTGCTACCTGCCCAGCATATTTTCCATCTGTCATGACTCTTCAACTTTCCCACTTCTCCCCCACTCTCAGTCCACATGACTTAGGTGGTGCCGATCAAACCTCATGATCCAGGTTTAGACACTCATGTCTGGCAAATCACTATCCTGGTCACAGTGACTGGCTCAGAGGTGAGCACTGCATCCATGTTAAGCCTGAAACTCAATTCCAAGATTTCACTGAACTAAAGGAAAAGAGGTATGGTTTTTCTATCTGGGTTGCTAAGTTGATAGAGTAAATTCAGCGCTTTCAGCACCCATTGTAGCATCATGAAGCAGCAGCTTGCCTCAGAATGATGCCAGCACAGAGCCTAAGAACGGAGAAACACAGATTCCTGTTGACATCATATGAGCACCTGGATCCAAACCTGCCTGAATCTAGTCTTTCCAGCCTTTTTAGTTATTTTACCCTTTTCAGGGAAATTACTGAGCTAATTCAAGTTGGGTTTCTCCTACTTGAATGGAAAAAACACTGACCACAAACTAGTACTGATAGAAGCAAATTAAAATTGTCATTTTATAATGGCCTCAGTGTCTTGCCTCTTCAACCAAAGAAGTAATTAATGGTGGGCATGATGGCAAGGAATACATATGAGTCATGGATAAAATTTAAGAGAACATCAAACTATACTCCTGTCCTCTAACTTTCACAGCTGAGATCATTAAATCTCCGCTTTATGCATGAAAACTTTTGGTGGCAAACATGGAAATATTGGAATCACGGGGTCAAATTAAAAATCAAATAACCCTAGAATCTGGATCCCTGTGACTTTTGTAGCCCAGCTCCCCAGATTTTTGACTTTGGCTCCTCCTCCCCTTGTGTCTTGGAGAAGGAAATGGCACCCCACTCCAGTATTCTTGCCTGGAGAATCCCATGGACGGAGGAGCTTGGTGGGCTACAGTCCACAGGTCGCAAAGAGTCAGACACAACTGAGTGACTTCACTTTCCCCTTATGTCTGAGTCCTTTCTGGGTTTGAAGGTGACAGGGGCTTCATCTCTTTCTTTTAAACCTCAGTTTCACTGTGCTTGTCTATAGTAAATAGAATTGTTCACCCCAATTCTTCACACTTCCTTCACTCACAACCTTGCCATGCTTCCTTCATGGGTGCGCTGTACTCCCCTACATTTTGACCTTGATTTTAGCTCTGTGACTTGCTTTGCCAACAGCATGTAGGCAGAAATAACAGTGTGCTAGTTCCAAGCTGGGGCCTTAAGAGGACTCATGTTTCCATTCACTCTCTTATGGCTTTGTTATCATCAGAAGTTATCCTACTGGTCCCCTGAGATGGGTGAGACATTTGTGTCAGTCCCCTCTCCTGTACCTGCAATAGCCTGAGGCTGAGCTAACACAGTCTGACTACAGACCTTCAGTTAGAGATGGAGTTACTCACCCAAGTCCAGTCTAGGAGGATAAATCACAGCTAACCTGCAAAAGCATTAGCAATTATAAATGATTATTTTAAGCCATGTAATTCTGGAGTGACTTGTTATGCAGCAGTTGTTAACTGATACACTGACTTCCTGACTTCTTTAAACTGGCTTCCAATATCACCCTCCCGGCCCATATTCTTGGATGTTCCTTGATTACCTGTACCTCCAAAACATCCTGGGCATCCTTGAATAAAATATTTAGATTCAGTATGTCTAAGAAGACCTCTCTTTTCTTCTCTGTAAAAGTATAGGATAAAATACAGGATGTCTAGTTTAATTTGCATTTCAAATTTAAAAAGAAAAAAACATTTAAGCATAAGCACATTCCAAGCAATAGTTGCAAACTTTTGTCTGAATTCAAATTTAATTGACATTGTGCCTTTTTATTTGCTTAATCTAACAATCCTACTCCTCTATTTACCCTGGTGGGCTTTGACAAAATAAAAAGATGAGCCCTCCACTCCCAAGCACACACACTGTATACACACACACTGAAGACTTCGGATCATTTATTCTATCATTTCATGAATGTTACCAGCAATGAAAGTTTAGAGCTAATTTTTTGGTAAGTCTGTTTGAACAGTTTGCCCTGTAAATATTCTCTCCAAATCCCAAGGTGCAGAGGTAAGGGAAGGCAAGAACTGTTTCCACCACATTCAGTTAACTGAATCAGTGGAAGATCTCCATTTGTTTCTGCATAACTCTCTCTAGTGAAAATCTGTCCATTCTCAACCCATCAGAGGTGAAACACAGAGTTAAATACCAGCAGCCACACATTGGGATCACAAATGCTGCTTATCATTCCTTGGTTCATAGAAGGACCCTATCTTTAATGTCAATTTGATTAAAGGCTTCAGCTTCAAAATAAAATTTGTGTCCAAGGGGCTTTCATTTTCCCTTTGATAAACGGGCAGAATTCACTTTTCTTTAATGTTATTCCAAAGAGCATTGTGTTACAATGGGGGTTTTGTGATGCCCCAAAAAACATTTTTGAAACTGTTCTTATCTTTCCAGGCTCTTGCTAACAGCCACCACAATACTGTCTTGGGTATCAGTGTCCCTACTCTAGTAGACAATCAGGAAACAAGCATCTAGCCTCTGGAAGTTGGATCTCCTGGGTGAGAGGGAGAAAAGTTTGTATATAAATTCTTTTCTGTAAAAGGCTTTTTCAAATGACTGAAACATGTAATACCAGGTAACTAGCTCCATATTCATTTTCCATCAGCATTTTGTGAGCACCAACTAGGTACCAGGTGGTTTATAGACCAGGGGTTCTTCACCTTGACTGCACATTAGAATCACCTAGGGAGCGTTTTTAAAAACACTGTTCCCTGGAGCCCACCCTTGAAGAGTCTACCTCAATTAGTTTGGGATGGAGGCTGAGCATTAGGATTTTTAAAAGCTCCCTAATGACTCTAAGGTGGAGGCAGCAGGAAGCAACACTGATATATCTAATTGTGCTTATTCTTCCTGGCAATCTGACCAGAGTGGCAGGAATATCATGCATAACACAAGAGGATCACTCACTAAAAAGCCATCTCCATCACCGCCTCCTCGAGCTTGGGTCTATTTCATGCTCAATTTCATACCACAACAGCTTAGGATAATGGGGTTTTTTTCTCTGTGTTCTTAAAATATGTATAATGCTCAGAACATCTCAGAAAATTAAACTCACCATTCTAAAACATGATAGATATATTTTAAACTTTGTATTAAATATCTAACATACAAAAAAAGGAAAAGAGCAGTATAATGAGCCCCCATTATCCATCACCCAACTTAACAATTACACATGTTTTCTTAGTCCTATTTCCTCTCTGTTTTCCAGGGTTTCTGTTTATTTTGTTTTACTCAATTGTTTCAACGTATATCCCAATCATTATATTATTTATGTGTAACTACTCTAGCATTTATCTCTAACACCTGAGGACTTACTTTGTTCTGGTAAAATAAATATAGCATAACATTTACTATTTTAACCATTTAAGTGTACAGTTTAGTGGCATTAAGTATATTCACTTTTTTATGCAACCATTACCACCATCCATCTCTAGAAATTTTTTCATCTTCTCCAGTTGAAACTCTGTACCACTTAAAGAACAACTCCTCAACCCCTCCTCTTCAAGTTTGTGGCAACCGCTATTCTACTTTTTGTCTCTGGGAATTTCACTACACTGGTGTTGCTGCTGCTGCTAAGTCGCTTCAGTCGTGTCTGACTCTGTGCGACCCTATAGATGGCAGCCCACCAGGCTCCCCCGTTCCTGGGATTCTCCGGGCAAGAACACTGGAGTGGGTTGCCATTTCCTTCTCCAGGCATGAAAGTGAAAAGTGAAAGTGAAGTCGCTCAGTCGTGTCCAACTCTCTGTGACCCCATGGACTGCAGCCTACCAGGCTCCTCAGTCCATGGGATTTTCCAGGCAAGAGTACTGGAGTGGACTACACTAGGTACCCAGAATAAGTGGACTCATACAACATTTGTCCTCTTGCATGCCTGGCTTCTTTCGCTTAGCAGAATGTCATCAAACTTCATCCATGTTGTAGCATAAAATGCCTGACGACTTTTGCCTATAGCAAAACCCAATACTATTTTCACCCTTTACAAAATTAATATGACATTAACATGATGTTTCCCTTAAAAGAGCAGTGCCTTCTCACCCCAAACCTAGCACTTTTTTGTGCCATTTGTTTGTTAAAGAAAGAAACCAGGTCATTTGTCCTATAGAATTGCCTGCATTTAATTTGTATGGCTGTATACTTGTTTCCTGGGGAGCACCAGGGCCTTCCTGGTGGCTCAGATGGTGAAGAATCTGCTTGTAATGTGGGAGACCTGGGTTCGATACTTGGATAGGGAAGATCCACTCCAGTATCATTGCTTGGAGAATTCTATGGACACAGAAGCCTGGAGGGTTACAGTCCATGGGGTCACAAAGAGTCAGACATGGCTGAGCAATTAACACCTTCACTTTCATACTTGTTCCCTGGGGAGCACTAAACATGTTCCTCCATCCCACTATTTCTGGAAAGCTGGTGGGTAGACGGAGATGCTTAACTAGACTAGTGTCCAGTTTGTTGGCAAGATGACTTCATGGGGAGTATAACACAGATCTTATTGTGCCCACTCAGGAGGCCAGTAATGTCTGTTCTACTCTTAGTAATGTTATGATTGCTCAGGTGATGTCACGCAATCTTTCTATCCAGGTTCTACGTGATAGGAATTCAACACTGAGTGAAGCCACTCTGAGTGTATGACCCCCTACCCAGGTTTTCTAATCTGTTCAAAGGGAGAAACAGGATCAAGGAAGTTTAATGATTTCTTCAACATCATCTGTTTGTCAACAAATATTCATCAAGTTCCCACTCCTGGAAGAACTCAAGTCTCTTTCCATGTAAAATTCCATCAGTCCTCCCCATGTTTCCACATGAATCAGTTCTCTAAGAACTTGGAAACTATGAAAGTTACCTAAGAGCAGACCACATGCCTCAGGAAGGTAGGTATCTTCTCTATTAATTCTCCACTGAACTCCCTGGATAGAGCATATCTCCTGGCACAGAACAGACAGCTGACAAAGATTTGTTTTATGAAAGGAAGAGGGAGTGAATGAAATGAATGTTTAATTAACCTCATCAAAAGATGCATGGATTTTGGGCACTTTTCCAAACATATGTTTCTCCATCTCCTTTACATATATACATCTTCATATAAGAGTGTCCAAATAGTTCTTATTTGATTCTGTCCATGATTCCATCCCAATATGAATCCTAGATATTCATGAAGAGCAGTGTGATCTTTTGCCAAGTGCCTTTTCTGGGATATCTCACAAGAAGTTGAGGAATGGCTTTGATTTCCCCAAAAAGCTTTGAAGTCTCTTACCTGGATGCTCTGTTGCCCCTCTACAGTTTCCAGACAGCAGCCAGGCTTAAATTTGTCAAGTGAAATTCTGATCATGCCATTCTATCACAGAAAACTTTTTAAATGTCCTTCCATTGTTCTTAAAATACAGCCGAAACTCTGAACTGGGATCCTCAAGTTCCTGCCCATCCCACCTCATGGACATCTCTCCAGCCTCATCTCTTAGCCTCCCTCTTCCCTCAAAGGTCTCCTTTCATTCCCCTGACCCCAGAACCTGCAGCCCAGTCCCATCTGAGGCCCTTATACCTGCTACTTCCTCTGCCTGGCCTCCTCCTTCGCAGCTTTTCCTAAGGTTTGTGTATCTTCACCCTTCAACTTTCTGATCTACTGCTCTGGGACAATCTTGTTTAAAATGGCCCTGCCCTGGTTACACTCCGTTCCATCAACCTGGGTATTTGCTTTATAATACTGTCACCATCTGTCACCACTGCCCAGGGGTTAACTCCCAAGGCTGTGACTTATTATTGGACCTAAATATTCATATTATTTCTCAGGTCATACATGGACTCTGCTTTGTTCTCCCTGCTTCTCCATCTGCTTTATTCTTATCCACATTCCTCCCACCCCAGAAGTTAGAGTCCTGTGCCTTATCCCAGGCCCTGTTCTAGGACCATGCTGCTGCTGCAACCTGGTGAGCTTCTTCTGGATCTATCCCATGTCTCCCATCAAAGTCTTGCCCATCCGTCTCCCCAGTCCTTTGTCCAAAGCGACCAATGCCTGGAAGACGGGTCACGTTAAAGGCTGTTACACCAAGAACAAGCAAATTTGTTCTGCTCCTCCTCCATGGAAACAGGGTAGGGTGTCCCCAAGACCTTAAAAAGGAAGAGGAAGTGGGTCTGTTGCTCACATAAACACTCCAAATGAAAAGAAATGTCAGCATTTTAGCTTTGAACTATTAAGTTAACCACATGAAACTGCTGGTTTGCTACCTACCAAAAATAGAAGATTTATGTCACTCAGCCCCACCTCTCTCGGCTCGCTTCTCCCACCCAGACATGGCACGCGAAACTATTGTCAGCTGTCCTGAACTAATTTGGAGTGAAGAAAATATGGACCATAATTAAAGGGTGAAGGCTGGGACAAAACTCGATGGAAGAGAAAGCCTTCCCAATCATTTTGCTATTGCTTAGGACACTTGAAACCAAGGATCAGAAGGAAATATTGGTCATTCATTCACTCCCTCAGCACAAATGCATTAAAGTCCTACTGTCCTATATACAGTCCTACTGTGCATAACACAGTCCTACTGTGTTATGCTTTTAACCTCACATTCTCTTTACACTTTCTTTTAAATCTCAGTCTTAGTCTTCCTTTCAAGGAAGGCCTTTGTGTTATAAGAGGAATAGCACTTGTTTAGAGTTAAAAAAAAAAAAACAAACCATGGCTCAGCTCCCAGGGGAGTTCTTAATTAGCTGGATGACTGTAGGAGAAGTTTCAGGCTTTCTCTGAGTTCTCCAGTCCCTCACTAATATGTGTTCTCAATCGCTCAGTCGTGTCTGACTCTTTGCGTCCCTAAGGATGGTAGCTCGCCAGGCTCCTCTGCCCATAGAATTTTCCAGGCAAGAAGACTGGAGTGGGGTGACACTTCCTACTCCGGGGGATCTTCCCAACCCAGGGATATAACCCGGGTCTTTTCCATCTCCTGCATTGACAGGCAGATTCTTTACCACTGCACCACCTGGGAAGCCCCTGCTCATTGATAGAATGATGTCTATTCCAACTTGAACAAACTGGTGGCTTTTAAATCAGAGGCCATAGCTGCTCTGAGGAGACTTGAAGATAAATAAAAGGTTTATGAGGAAAGGAGTGAGGGGAAGTTGTCCACAGTGAGTGTACTTGCCCTGTGGATCAACTTATTTCATCCTGAAAGTATGATGTGGGTATTTTTTTAGACCCATTTTGTCAATGAGGTCTAAAAAAAATTGATTAAATGGGTCTAAAAATATATCCACATCATACTTTCAGGATGAAATAAGTTGATCCACAGGGCAAGTACACTCACTATGGGCAAGTTCCCCTCACTCCTTTTCTCATAAACCGTTTATTTATTTTCAAGTTTCCTCAGAGCAGTTATGCCCTCTGGTTTAAAGGCCATCAGTTTGTTCAAGCTGAAACAGACATATTAAGTTGGATAAATGTCTGGGGTAAGGTTCATCGACTCCAGGTTAAGAGCTCCTGATGTATGTTTAGACGCTTCAATACTAGGTGGATGACTCTGACCCCAAATGATCAATGTCTCTGTTTGCTTTCTTGTTCTATTTTTGGATGTTGTATAAACACACCAATATCAAAGAGCAGTGTCAGAGTTGTGCTGTAACACTGGACTTTGCCACTGCCCAAAGCCCTTGGCTGGTGTTATCACTGATCATGACTAATTGTTGGCAAAGCTGCAAGGAAGAGTCCCTCTCATATCCAGCCTGAGGAAGTGTAACTTAAGAACACTTTTTGGAAGACAATTTAAAAGTCCCATTAAAAACTCAGAAATGTATATAACTTGTATATTAGAAATTCTCCATTAAGAATATCTGGTGAGATGGACTTAGAGAAGAAACTTATGGTTGCCAGGGAGGTGGAGAGGGGAAGGGATAGTTAGGGAGTCTGGGATCAATGTGTACTCACTGCTATGTTTAAAATGGATAGCCAACGAGGACCTGCTTTACAGCACAGGGAACTCTGCTCCATGTTATGCGGCAGCCTGGATGAGAGGGGAGTTTAGGGGAGAATTGATACATATGTTTGTCTGAGTCCATGTGCTGTCCACCTGAAACTATCACAGCATTGTTGGGCTTCATAAGCTATATTCCAATATAAAATTAAAAGCTTACAAAAATGAATACCTGGTGAGAAAGTAATTTATTAGATGTTTGTTTATAAAAACTTGAGAAAGAAAGTGAAGTTGCTCAGTCATGTCCGACTCTTTGCGACCCCATGGACAGTAGCCTGCACCAGGCTCTTCTGTCCATGGGATTTTCGAGGCAAGAGTACTAGAGTGGGTTGCCATTTCCTTCTCCAGGGAATCTTCCAGACCCGGGGATTGAATCCAGGTCTCCCACATTGCAGACAGATGCTTTACCGTCTGAGCCACCAGGGAAGTAGGAACCCTCAATATCCAGTCAGAGGCTTAATTAAATCAGTGATTACCTATAAAAAGTAATACAATTGGGCCCTCAGAAATCTCACAATAAAATGAGAAAGTGCAATCCATTGCTAAGTGAAGAAAGCTGATTATAAAAAAGCACAGCACAGTGGGTTTGTGTGTGTGTGTGTGGGTTTTTTTTTAAATACCAAATACACCAAAAGTTTACCAGTCTTTATGTCCATGCTGCTGCTGCTGCTGCTAAGTCGCTTCAGTTGTATCCAACTCTGTGTGACCCTGTAGATGGCAGCCCACCAGGCTCCCCCATCCCTGGGATTCTCTGGGCAAGAACACTGGAGTAGGTTGCCATTTCCTTCTCCAATGCATGAGAGTGAAAAGTGAAAGTGAAGTCCCTCAGTCGTGTCCGACTCTTAGCGACCCCGTGGACTACAGCCTACCAGGCTCCTCTGTCCATGGGATTTTCCAGGCAAGAGTACTGGAGTGGGCAATGGCCTTCTCCACCTTATGTCCCTAGGGGAGGATTATTGGTGATTTTTGTCATACTGTGTGCTTTTCTATATTTTCCAAATTTCTTGCAATCTATATAAAGTCCTTACAAAACTTTTGAAGTTAGAGGGTTGGGGGAGGGATGTATCTTTTTGTTTCTAAGTAGTTAGTTCAAAAACAACTCTTTAAATAGCACTTTAGGGGGTCCACCAGCTTCCCTGGTGGCTCAAAGGGTAAAGCGTCTGCCTGCAATGCAGGAGACCCGGTTCAATCCCTGAGTCAGGAAAATCCCCTGCAGAAGGAAGTGACAACCCATTCTAGTATTCTTGCCTGGAAAATCCCATGGTCAGAGGAGCCTGTTAGGTTACAGTCCATGGAGTTGCAGAGTCGGACACGAATAAGCAACTTCACTTTAAGGGGTCCAGTGGTCCCGTAGTGGTACAGTTGTTAAGATTTCACCTTTCAATACAGGGCATGTAGGTTCTATCCCTGGTTGGGGAGCTAAGTTCCCACATGCCTCACAGCCATTAAAAAAGAAAAATAGCACTTTAGCGAGGGGGAACAGGGCAGGGAGCAGGAACTTCTGAACTGATGGAGACAAAATGGCCACTGTTACATCATCGTTATGAAAGATTTAAGAAACAGCCTTGTTGGTATTTCCATGTTCTACATTAGTACATGTTTAAAGGATGTTGTAGTGAGATTTCCAGGCTACATGTAAAAAAGGTCATGACCAGTTGCATTCAACTCAGTGAAGTGGCTCAGATGATTAGGAATCTGCCTGCAAAGTAGGAGACCTGGGTTTGAATCCTCAGTTGGGAAGATCCCGTGGGGAAGGAAATGGCAACCCACTCTAATATTCTTACCTGGAGAATCCCACAGACAGAGGAGCCTGGTGGACTACCGTCAGACACAACAGAGTCAGACATAACTGAGCGACTAACACATACACACACACACACACACATCACACACACATCACACACACACCACACACACACACACACACACACAGTGAAGAGAACACTGCAATGTCAGGGCAGGAGGAATCTTAGAAATCAGTTAGTTTTACTTCATTTTCTAGGTGAGGCATCCAAGCTCAGAGGAGTCGAGTAACTGGTCTTAGGCTGAAGAGCTAGTCATGTTCTTATACATGGCACTATGTAGCAAGTACACTGGTGTTCATGTGATGAATGGGAAAAGATTATCACAAATTAGAAAGACCCTACACAAATCTATCCATTTGGAATAAGGTGAAATATAAAGAAGGAGTAACAGGACAAGATGAAACCGTGCTCACAGCCTTCCACTCACACAGTGTTTGTTTCAAGGAAAGGTATGAAAAGCTTGCTTGGACTAGAAACTGAAGCCTTGGGGCCATGAAATGGTTGGTGCTAGGGCTTCAAGAAAGTGGGTGCAATTCTTCTCTGTGCAAAAAGAGAATTGTATTTGTTCTTTATAAAGGGAAGGATGGGGAAAGAGGAAATGGATGAGAAAAGTTGGTCACAAATGGTGAGTAGACAGCTTTCTGTGAAGTCCATGGAACAGCTGAGTTCTGTATCCAAGTTGGGGCCACCAGTAGGCTGACTTGTCCTAGTTCAACCTAGTTTGCTTGCGACTTTCCCATTCTCGGAAAGGATGGTCTCATGTCCCAGGAACCCCTCAGTCCTGAGCAAACCAAGGTAATTAATCACGTGAGGGCAACACATGCATTATGGGAGCTGGATACTTCATCTGACTTCAGGTTACAAAATACATTTTTAAAATCCAAGAGACTGTCGAATTTTGCAAAACATTGTTGAGTTTTGTAACAGAGTAAATGAGCAAAATGAGAAAAAAAACACATTTATTCCCACATTTAAAGAATCTATAATTTCTCAAAAGCCACTTCCTAGGCTGTAACACAGCTTTATTATTTGTGAATGTGAAAACCTTCATTAGAAAGCTTTTCTCTTCCCCAAAGAACAAGGATTAAATCTCTGCCCTGCCAATTCTGTAACTCACCAGACCTGTAATATATATGTGGAAATCATATCTCTTGTAAATAAAACTCAACTTCCATGTGTAAAAATGGAGATACGCTTGTTATACTATTTCAAAGTAAGAAGCTTAAATGAGCACTTCTTTCCCATTTTTAGATCCCCTGCAAAGGTGCTAATATTAAAGTAGAAGAAAGATGCAGGTAAAAGCTCAACATCATAGTTTTTGGCTGGAAGCTGACCCTGGCTCCACGGAAGCTGCCAAGTTTTCCTCCCCCAAGTTTCCTCTTTACTTGAACAGACTAAGACAAGCTTTGTATTTTTAGCAGGCACTTGTGTTCTCAGCTACCCCCTCAGGTAATTCTGATGTATAGCCAGGGTCACGAACCTTCAGTTTAGGACATGTATGGTGCAATGAGTCACTGACTGGATGATTCTGATGCAAGGACGCAGTCTGCCCTCTGGGAAAGGTTGCGGTCATGGTTAACAAGTCTAAAGCCCAGAAGGCCTGGGTTGGAATTTCAGCTCTGCCACTATGTAATCAAACAAATTCCTTAACCTGAGTTCTCCCATTCCTTAGTCATAAATTGGGAATGAAAATCAACCCTTCCTGAGAGATGAGAGGAGAGAATGTATGTAAAAATGCTTAGAAACACAGTGAATAGTAAAAAACAATCAAAACTCTACTTTTGATTAGTCACTTAACGCTGTCTGAGCTTCAGCATCTTCATCCATAGAATGGAATTCACTCAAGATCATCTCTAAGGTGCCTCTCAGTTCCAGCTCTCTATGATTGAGTAGGGTGGAAAGCAGATATTGGGAAACTTTTTTTCTAAAAGAGCAAAGAGTGAATATTTTACTCTTTTCAGGCCATATGGTCTCTGCTGCATAAGACTCTGCCTTTGTAACGAGAAAGCAGCCAGAGTTAACACCTAAACAGATGAGTGTGGCTGTGGTCCAGGAAAACTTAATCAACAAAAATAGGTTGGGGGGTGGCAGTGGTGGGGTGGCTAGATGGACGTTGGGCTGCAGTTTGCAGAATCCTGGTATAAATGATAAAAGGAGGAACTTAGCCGGTGGTCCAGTCATTAAGATGTTGCCTTCCCCCATGCAGGGGGTGCGGGTTCAATCTCTGGTCAGGGAGCTAAGATCCCACATGCCTCGGGGACAAAAAGCCAAAATATAAAACAGGAGCAATATGCTAACAAATTCAATTAAGACTTTAAAAATGGTCCATATCCTAAAAGAAGAAAAAAAAAACTTTAAAAGAAAAAAGATAAGAGGAACAGGTAATTTCTTCTACTTACGCTAGTCAGAATTCTAGTAATGTGTCTTCTCCCAGGTCCTAAACTTTAGAAAATACCAAGGCACAGAACAGTTATATAACATGCCTTAGTAGGTTATATTTTTCAAATTGGCCATAACAATATCTCTCATTATCCTCACTCTTCATACAATGCGACTTTGACACTCTTCTCTTCAAGAGGTGGGGCCCACACTTTCTAACTTCAGCTCTGGGTAAAATTATGATTATGGTACAGTGAGTGACATTAGATCCCCTGGAGAAGGAAATGGCAACTCGCTGCAGTATTCTTGCCTGGGAAATCCCATGCACAGAGGAGCCTACAGTCCTTGGGATCACAAAAAGTCAGACACAGCTTAGCAACAGAGCACGCATGCAAAGTGACATTGGATGATTTTTGAGAAACAATAAACATTAAAAAAAAAAAATACAGCCTCCACCCGGTTCTCTTGGGATACTTGCCTTTGTAACATAGACACTGTGCTCTAAGGAAGCCCAGGTCATCCTGCAGAGAGGCCCATATGGAGAGAAACTGGAAGACTGCACCCAACTGCAAGTCATGTGAATAAGCCATCTTGGAAGTGGGTCATCCAAAACAGTTGAGCAACCCCAACCAGGAGGAGTAGAGATGAAATGGTCCTGCTGAGCACTGACCAGGTTGAAGATTCATGAATAAAATAAATAATTGTCTTTACTATAAGTCATAAGTTTGTGATGGTATGTTATGGAGCAATACATAAAGAAAGTTTGGTACTGAGAGTGGAAAAAAAAATGTGTGTATACGTATGTGTGTATATATGGCATTGACTTTAGGATTGGACAGTAGGCAGCAACCTAAAGGGTTTAGTGAAAGCCTAAAGAGTCTCATCTGAGTTAATTCACCCATTCCAGTCCATTTTAGTTTAGAAATGGAGTAGCCATCATGGTCAACAAAAGAGTCTGAAATGCAGTACTTGGATGCAATCTCAAAAACGACAGAATGATCTCTATTCTTTTCCAAGGCAAACCATTCAATATCATGGTAATCCAACCCTATGCCCCAAAGAGTAACGCTGAGAAGCTGAAGTTGAATGGTTCTATGAAGGCCTACAAGATCTTTTAGAACTAACACCCAAAAAAGATGTCCTTTTCATTATAGGGGGCTGGAATGCAAAAGTAGGAAGTCAAAACACCTGGAGTAATAGGCAAATTTGGCCTTGGAGTACGGAATGAAGCAGGGCAAAGGCTAATAGAGTTTTGCCAAGAGAACACACTGGTCATAGCAAACACCCTCTTCCAACAACACAAGAGAAGACTCTACACATGGACATCACCAGATGGTCGGTACTGAAATCATATTGATTATATTCTTTGCAGCCAAAGATGGAGAGGCTCTATACAGTCAGCAAAAACAAGACTGGCAGCTGACTGTGCCTCAGATCATGAACTCCTTATTATCAAATTCAGACTGAAATTGAAGAAAGTAGGGAAAACCACTAGACCATTCAGGTATGACCTAAATCAAATCCCTTATGATTATACAGGGGAAGTGAGAAATAGATTTAGCGGACTAGATCTAATAGATAGAGTGCCTGATGAACTATGGACAGAGGTTTGTGACATTGTACAGGAGACAGGGATCAAGACCATCCCCAATAAAAAGAAATGCAAAAAAGCAAAATGGCTGTCTGAGGAGGCTTTATAAATAGCTGTGAAAAGAAGAGAAGTGAAAAGCAAAGGAGAAAAGAAAAGATATAAGCATCTGAATGCAGAATTCCAAAGAACAGCAAGGAGAGATAAGAAAGCCTTCCTCAGCGATCAATGCAAAGAAATAGAGGGGGAAAAACAGAATGGGAAAGACTAGAGATCTCTTCAAGAAAATTAGAGATACCAAGGGAACATTTCATGCAAAGATGGGCTTGATAAAGGACAGAAATGGGATGGATCTAACAGAAGCAGAAGATATTAAGAAGAGGTGGCAAGAATACACAGAAGAAATGTACAAAAAAGATCTTCATGACCCAGATAATCACGATGGTGTGATCACTCACCTAGAGCCAGCCATCCTGGAATGTGAAGTCAAGTGGGCCTTAGAAAGCATCACTATGAACAAAGCTAGTGGAGGTGATGGGATTCCAGTTGAGCTATTTCAAATATTGGAAGATGATGCTGTGAAAGTGCTGCACTCAACATAGCAAATTTGGAAAACTCAGCAGTGGCCACAGGACTGGAAAAGGTCAGTTTTCATTCCAATCCCAAAGAAAGGCAATGCCAAAGAATGCTCAAACTACTGCACAGTTGTACTCATCTCACACACTAGTGAAGTAACACTCAAAATTCTCCAAGCCATGCTTCAGCAATATGTGAACCATGAACTTCCTGATGTTCAAGCTGGTTTTAGAAAAGGCAGAGGAACCAGAGATCAAATTGCCAACATCTGCTGGATCATCAACAAAGCAAGAGAGTTCCAGAAAAACATCTCTTTCTGCTTTATTGACTATGCCAAAGCCTTTGACTGTGGGGATCACAATAAATTGTGGAAAATTCTGAAAGAGATGGAAATACCAGAGCACCTGACCTGCCTCTTGAGAAACTTATATGCAGGTCAGGAAGCAGCAGTTGGAATTGGACATGGAAAAACAGACTGGTTCCAAATAGGAAAAGGAATATGTCAAGGCTGTATATTGTCACCCTACTTATTTAACTTATATGCAGAGTACATCATAAGAAACACTGGGCTGGAGGAAGCACAAGCTGGAATCAAGATTGCTGGGAGAAATATCAATAACCTCAGATAGGCAGATGACACCACTCTTATGGCAGAAAGTGAAGAGGAACTAAAAAGCCTTTTGTTGAAAGAGAAACTGATGTTGAGGCTGAAACTCCAGTACTTTGGCCACCTCATGTGAAGAGCTGACTCATTGGAAAAGACTACACTACACTGCTGCTGCTAAATCGCTCAGTCGTGTCCAACTCTTTGCAACCCCATGAATTGCAGTACGCCACGCCTCCCTGTCCATCACTTCCAGAGTTCGGTGATGCCATCCAGCCATCTCATCCTCTGTCGACACCTTCTCCTCCTGGCCCCAATCTCTCCCAGCATCAGGGTCTTTTCCAATGAACGTCCAGGACTGATCTCCTTTAGGATGGACTGGTTGGATCTCCTTGCAATCCAAGGGACTCACAAGAGTCTTCTCCAGCACTACCGTTCAAAAGCATCAATTCTTCGGTGCTCAGCTTTCTTCACAGTCCAACTCTCACATCCATACATGACCACTGGAAAAAGCATAGCCTTGACTAGACAGACCTTTGTTGACAAAGTAATGTCTCTGCTTTTGAATATGCTATCTAGGTTGGTCATAACTTTCCTTTCAAGGAGTAAGTATCTTTTAATTTCATGGCTGCAATCACCATCTGCAGTGATTTTGGAGCCCCCAAAAAATAAAGTCTGTTTCCCTATCTATTTGCCATGAAGTGATGGGACCAGATGTCATGATCTTAGTTTTCTGAATGTTAGAGGGAGCCAAAGATTGAGCACCTGTCTAAAATGGGTTTGTAGTGTAACTTTTGTCTAGTGGGTAAACATTAATGTGATTCATGGAAAATCCACAGTGTATTTATGATAAGTTTTCTGGTAGAAGCATTGCTAAAAAGGACAGTAACTATATAAAATTAAAAGACACATTTGGACTGGGATGTGGACTAAGAAAATGACTCAGTGATAAACATGGGCTACAGTTTATAGAAGATAAAGGGTAATTCAGAAGATGGAACCAAGAGTCAGAGGGTAGACCCAAGTGCTGTGGAAAATCACTCCAGGGAGAAGGATGAACCTTAATCAAGGATCTAAGAATATGACTCCAGAATTATTATGACCCCAAACAATTATGTCTCTTATTTTTCTCTCTCTTTGCATGGAAATGTCTATGAGGTTGTTCAATGCCTTCCAAAATCATGTGTTCAATGCCTGTCCCAAATTATACTTGCTTTAGTCACAGGTCTTCAGAATGGTACTCAGATGGTTGTACCCAATGCCATAATGGGATAAGACTTGGATTCTGAGTAAGGGGTATAAGTATATTCTGCATAAAGGATGAATATGAATTGTTGTACCTAAAAGGAAGATTATGGAAGATTGTATGTTCCAAAAATAGCCCTAAGAATAGCTCCAATTTCACTTTTTCTTTTACAATGTAGCATTGCCACCCTCTATCAAAATGTGATAATCTGTGGCTTCTGAAGCTAAGTTATTAAAGCTGATAGATCTTCTGCTTAGTTATTTTGAAATACTCCTCCTGGGTATCCAAGCACCATTCTATAAGGAAGCCCACACCTCCCAGTGGAGAGTTCCATGCTGAAATTGTTAGCCATGAAAGTGAGCCATTTTGGAAATGGCACTTTCAACCTTAGATGGGTCACCCCAGCTAACACCATGTACTGCAGAACCGAGCTGTCCCCACTGACAGCTACCAACCTGGCAGATATGCACTGTAAATAAATGATGGTTGCTTTTGAAGCCATTAAGTTTGGGAATAGTTTCAGGGAACTCAAAACTGGTTGCTCTGTGACAACCTAGGGAGGGGAATGGGTAGGGAGGTGGGAGGGAAGTTTAAGAGGGAGGGGACAATGTATATCTATGGCTGATTCATGTTTATGAAAGTAGAAACCATCACAATATAGTAAAGTAATTATCTTCCAATTAAAAATAAAATTAAAGAAAATTCAGAGGTGGTCTGTCATATAGCAACAGATCATTGGAACACTTAGCAAATGATGGAGCTCACATTTGAACCCAGGCTCAAATGGCTAACAAATACATGAAAAGATGCTCAACATTACTCATTATTAGAGAAATACAAATCAAAACTACAATGAGATATTGCCTCACACCAGTCAGAATGGCCATCATCAAAAAATCTACAAACAATAAATGCTGGAGAGGGTGTGGAGAAAAGGGACCGCTCTTGCACTGTTGGTGGGAATGTAAATTGATACAGTTACACCCTGCCCAGATCACCTGACAGGACTGAAAGGTATATTGACTCCAATGCTGGGAGTGTTTCCCACCAACAGCTCTCAGCTCTTAGGCCTCTAAAGGAATTGTCTTTGGTTAGAAATAGTCACCTTCCCCAAGGTCATGACTCCCTCCATGGGCAGCCTGCATGCAACATCTGGCTTATGCAGGGATATATGGATGAAACTGGAGCCGATTATACAGAGTGAAGTAAGCCAGAAAGAAAAACACCAATACAGTATACTAACACATATATGTGGAATTTAGGAAGATGGCAATGACAACCCTGTATGCAAGACAGGAAAAAAGACACAGATGTGTATAACGGACTTTTGGACTCAGAGGGAGAGGGAGAGGGTGGGATGATTTGGGAGAATGGCATTCTAACATGTATACTATCATGTAAGAATTGAATCGCCAGTCTATGTCTGACGCAGGATACAGCATGCTTGGGGCTGGTGCATGGGGATGACCCAGAGAGATGTTATGGGGAGGGAGGTGGGAGGGGGGTTCATGTTTGGGAACGCATGTAAGAATTAAAGATTTTAAAATTTAAAAAATAAAAAAATTAAAAATAATTAAAAATAAAAAGAAGTTAAAAAACAAACAAACAAACAAACCTCAGCCTCCTTCCCCCAACTTGGGCCAACTCTAAAGGGCCACCCCAGTTTCAGGACTCCCTGTGGGGTCATCTAAGGCCCTGTTGCTGCTGCACCACAGTCCAAATTCTCTCTTTTCCCCTTCTTCTCCTTAACACTATTCTAAACAGTCATTAAAATAGTAAGAGTAGAATTCAACATCTACAGAGGGGGTAAGCTTGAAGTATTCAAGTAGAGGCTCTTGAAGAGAGTAAGACATAAGGCAGTTAGTCTATGTAAACAACTTTTATTGAATGACTACTGCATGGAAACATAAAGATAAGGGACTGTCTATATCTAGAAATGTTTTACCATGTAATGAAGGCTATAGATAAGGAAATATGAAATTACAACATCACATAATAAATACTATAATAGAGTAGGATCCTAACTGGGCTACGGGAACTCAAAGGGCTGGGAAAGGTGTCTCTGGGCTTGGAAATACAGGAGAACCAGAGCAGCATATAAAGATCCATAGGCACTGCTGGAAATACAAACAGGTGAGAAATGGTAGGTGATGTAGGTGTGAAAGTTGGCAGGGGCTGGACCATGAAAGACTGAGCATCCTGGGTAGTAGATGTGTTTTACTTTATAGGAGTCCTGAAAAGGCTTCAAGAAATGAAATGTGGGTTATCTCCACATTCTAAAAAGATCACTATGACCACAGATGATTTTAAAAGTAGCAAGACTGGAGACAGGGAGAGCATTTAGGATTTGTTGTTGCTATGATCTTGATGAGAAATTATGACCTTTTCTATTATTATTCAATGGCTCCAACTAAGAGAAACGGGAATTTTGTACCTCTTCCCCAACTCCCTGCCAAAGACTAAACCATTTCATCTGGGCAGTCTATTCTGAATGTGGCTGCCTGTCACTGATTAAATTGAGCAATTAGCTGATTAATCCTCTTCTCCACCAGAGGCTGAGAAAACAGAAGAAACATCAGTGGTTCAGCAGTTTCATGGGGGCAAATTAGTTCCTCTATGCCACCCCACCCCAGTTCCTCTATCCCTCCAACACCCCACAGAAAAAGCACCAGTTCCTCAAAATGAAGACCTACGTTAATTAGACATTTCTGTGACATGGCACAGCCCAGCCAAATACTGAGACATTCTAGTGCCGCTAAGGACTGACTTCTCTGCCCAAGAGTGTCATGACCACTCAAAAGATTTTCCCAGAGATGATAACATTTCTGCTGGCAGTGTATTATCAAGAATATCTAGTCTGGTTTGTGCCAGAACTTATTTGTTGTTTGTGTTTGTCTTAAAAACATTCATCAACCACCATTTCTTTGGTTCCCAAGAATGGAGAGACCTGTGAAAAATGCAACAGAAAAATACCACCTGGTTAAGTCACTTTTATGACTGTCTTGAAATGGAATCATACCAGCATGAGGACATCTAAGAGCCCCAGGAAATTACTGGAATCCTTTGAGATTCAATTCCCTTGAGATTACAAGGTGGGAATGGAGGTAGGCAAAGAGGTTTCTATTTTATTAACTACTATCTACACAGGCATGCAAACTACAAGTTGCTTGAAAATTTAATTTCTTAAAATATGTTCTAGATGAACATATTTAAAAATTAGACAGGGAGTGCATGGTACGTGCTAAGTTGCTTCAGTCATGTTCGACACTTTGCAACCCTATGGACTGTAGCCTGCCAGGCTCCTCTGTCCATGGGATTCTCCATGCAAGAATACTGGAGTGGATTACCATGCTCTCCTCCAAGGGATCTTCCCAACCTAAGGATCAAACCCGAGTCTCTTATGTCTCCTGCATTGACAGGTAGGTTCTTTACCACTAGTGCCACCTGGGAAGCCCAGACAATACAAAAGATTATATTAAAAAGAAAAAAAAATATATATATATATATATATACACATTTCCCTTTCACCTTGTCTGCCTTTTATTTCATCCCAAATTTCCATGCCAGAGGAATCACTGTTCCAATTTCTTCTTCACCGTCCCAATGGTACTTTCTGCACACGTAAGTATGTATATTTCTTAGACCCACATCTCAAATCACTTACCCTCAAATCTTTGTCTCAGGGTTGACTTCTGAGGTAACTCCCTTAAAAGGTACCCTCTTCAAAGGTTGTGATAGTTTTCACTTCCAACAATTTTGTTGCCCGTCCTCACCTCAATTCCACCCCCACTCCAGCTCAACACTAGTTTTGTTGTTTATTTAATCACCTGTTCATTTATTTAGTAGAAACTTGTTGAGCATTTTCTGTGCCCAGCCCACCCATGGATGCAATACAGAGCCCTGGAGATCAGACATATCATCTCCATCACCTGCACCCCTCCTCTTTTAAAGTGTCATCTAAACATCTTTTTTAAAAGGTAAGTCCAGTATTCTTCCACAACTGGAGCAAAAGCATTAAATATGCGTAATCTTGACTAAAGCAACACACAAAGTGAAGGCTTCCAACAATCTGTAAAGGGCAACAAGCAGAGTGATGATCACATCCTTTCCAGGTTTGCTAGGGGATGGAGTTGAAGAGAATAGGAGATGTCAGACCCTTGAATTAGGTCAAGGGGACCTAGGACAGAAGATATTTTTCAGAGATTTCACATGTTGATCTAGACAAGGGTCTGGTCCAGGACAAAAAGAAGCTGTGTGCTGAGCAATTTTGTCATGAGGCTACAAATGTTCTGCCTTTGTGATTTATGGACATGTTTTTGTTTTTCAGACTGCCTGTTTTCATAGTAAAGAGCTTTATTCCCGGAGCACAAATTAATGGAGGTGTTATTGTTTTTAAAAGAACGAGAAGGAAAGTCACCCCTATCCTGGATGAATGCCACAGTCTGCCTCGTCTGCTCCTAAGCCAGGGCTGCCAAGCTCTGCTGGGAAGTCCCTCTATTCTATAATCATGGACTCCAAAAACAGCTGGGCCCCTGATGCTCTGAATAAAACTCCTATTTGTCCACAGTCAACTTTTTCTCATTTTTCTCAACAGTTCTTTTAAATCTTCTCCTTCCTCTTTAAACCTCCCGTTCTACTTTCCTCCTTGCTCTAAGCACATTAACCTCTTTTCTATTTTAGAAGGAAAACGAGGCAATCCAAACGGGGATCCTACATCCACAAACCTCTCCACATCTGCTCCCATCCCCTTTCCTCAGTTACTAGCCTCTCCACCTGAGGACCCCAGCTGTTTCCTCTGTTACTGCTGCTACTGCTAAGTCACTTCAGTCGTGTCCGACTCTGTTCGACCCCATGGAGTGCAGCCTACCAGGCTCCTCCGCCCATGGGATCTTCAAGGCAAGAGTTCTGGAGTGGGGTGCCATTGCCTTTTCCGGCTCTTTCCTCTGATCCTCTCCAATTCATCATTCTAGGGTTCACTCCCTGTATCTTCAGCTTGTTGAGGCTTCATTACAACCCTTTGTCCTCAGCAAATAAACACGCCTAAATCTCTCCTGTCTAAATAAAGAGGCTTCCCCCGTCACTCTCTCTAGCTGTTCCCTTCTCTCATTGCTTTAATAATTTAATGCCTTGAAAAAAACCATCTACTTCACTGCCTCCACTCCTTGCAATCCTTTCTAATTCCCCACACCTTCTAGTGCCTGCCACAACAGAGACACAGACACAGACAGTTTTCTCCCTTCCCCTTATCAAATCTTGCCTTACTCAAAATCTCTACAGCAGTGTTATTCAAAGGTGGTCCCTAGACCAGCAAAAATAATTACCTGGGAACTTGTTAAAGACTTGAACTCTTGGGCCCCACACAGACTTTACCCCTGAATTAGAAACTCAGGGGTGGTGTACTGCAATCTGTGCTTTAACAAGCCCTCTATGTGACTCTCGTTTATATGCTGAGTTTGAGCTCAATACTGCTAACCTCTTGTCTTCCTTAAAATTCTCTATTTGGTTTCTGTGAACTTAATACTGCTCTGACATTTCTTTTTAGCCTCCTTCTTCTGTTCATCCATAAATAAGGTGTTTTCAGCGCTCTGTTCTCACACTATCTATTCTGTCCATGTGATGTCATCTATTTACAACACTTCAGTTACAACCTGTATTCATCAGGACTCTTGGTTATAAGTGGCAGAAAATGCAATTCAACTTAAGCAAACCTGAACAAAATTAAACAAAAGACAGAATGTCTAGTCTCAGTGTAATGTGCTTGTCTTGACCCAGGATCTTAAGTAATGTCATCAGGATTTGGTCTCATTCATTTTGTCTCTTAGCACTGCTTCCTTCTGGGTTGACTTTGTAGTCCAGGTTCTTCCGTGAAGCCCCTTGAAGCTCCAAAAGCACATGCTTACAGTTCTGGGGCCATGGTGGTTTATGTGTCGATTCTAAACTAATCGTTGTCACCAATGAAGTAGAATATGACAGTTTTTCTTAAGCTTTAGCTACATTACCACACTTGAAGGCAGAAGTCAGGTCAACCTTGACCAAATTGGCACTGATTTATTTAACATACATGAAGACCTACTACTTGCCAAATGCTGCTTGGTTCTGGGAATGCAACAGTGGACAACAAAGTCCATAGGCTCATGGAGTTTATATTCCATAAGAAGACATAAGCAATAAGCAAATAAAACAAACAAATAGAGATAAGCATGGGAAGATGAAAGACATGGAAAATGATGAGGCTCCTGGGGTGGGAAAGGGGTAACTTTTCAGAGAAAATCAGAATGCTCTTAACAGGTGGATTAATGAATCCTAGGTGGGCAAAAACAATAGATACAACACATAGGTCTACATCTTTAATTATTATATCCAGTTGCCTATTAACTCTGTCACTTAATAGGGAAATTGAAATGTTCCAAATTGGAAGTAGCATATTCTCTAACTTCCTACTTAGTTTTATTTGAATTGATTTTCTTTCTAAATAAATAATTTTTTAACTAATAGAGGTTAATATCATCTCTCCACCCCTCACATTGAAGACAGTAAATAGTAAAGTGTAGTAGGATAAAAGTGAAAAAAATAGGAGTAGAGAGAAGCTACAAAGGCCTTTTTTGAGAAGTCTGAAGTAGGATGCTTATAGAATGATGGTTAGGGAAGAAAGAAGTGAATGGCCGTCCTAATAAGTTCCCTTCAGTCCCCCAGTGAAGCACTCTGAATAAAGTTCTTAAATTTAAAATGACTTCATTTGGGCATTGTTTCTAGTTTCTACCCAATGACTCATGATATGAACAAAGCTGATTACCTAACTGCCCAAGTTCAGTTTCACTCACCAAATCAGGCCAGTTCTACCTCCTAAATATTTCTGGAGAGTATGCTCTGACCTCCGTGCCTGTGACCACCTCCTTAGTCCACAGCCCATCATCTCTTCTGAATATCTCATCCAAATTCTACCCAGTTTTTTTGCATGTAGTCTTGTCCCTTCCCCCAATATTCTCCACATCATTTCTGGAAATGTCATGGTTTTCCAGGCAGTTCAGTTCTGAAGGTTGATTTGATGTTTGAGGTCAAAAACTCCAAGTGAGGCTATTCACCTGATTATGTGTTTTCTTTGGCCACGTTCAGCTGCCCAGGTGCAGGTATGGCGCAGCTGACAGAGATCTGGAGTTAGTATTTTGCCAGACAAGTACAATGGGAGGAGAGATGGACAAGGTATATGAACACAAGAGAATGGATTCAAGTGACATGTCGTGGAATTTAAGTTGCATAAAGAGGGAAGCAAAGGCATGAGGAGACAATAGACAGGAAAACATGGTAGAATGAAGGGACTAGAGATCCCAACGGGAGAAGTAATGGTGAGAGTAAGAGTACTGAAATAAGTGAGCTGGAAAGACAGAAGATGTCTTTCCATCTTCTGGAGTGAGGTACTTGGAATGAAGATTTTGGAGACAAATCTTTTTTCCTTCCCTGAGACCATGTTTATCTAGCGTATTCCAAAAACCAATGTAAAATTGAAGTGAACTTTGGTTTAAGGTAGAAGCGAGCACACTTCAGCATTGAGATTTTCATGAGACAATATTTGGTAACCTAAGGAAGGGGCAAAACCGCAACTGATTGCTAAACCAGGACTTGTGGACTGAGTTATCCAAGCTAGAAGAAATTCAGTTAACAATGGCTAAGGTATAAACCTGGAGAAGCAGATGATTGGATGCAAGGAAGTCAAGGACTTCAGAGGCCAAGTTGTCAAATAGTCTGTGCATATGAATACTAAATTCCTCAAGAATGGTGTCAGAACAGTGGTGGAAAGGAACTCAACAATATAGAGAATAAATCTTCAGCAAATGAAAGGGAATGATCAAGAAGTCAATGGATAATACCAACAAGGAGGGAGAGAAGGTGGCATATTCTGATAGACTGTGGTCCAGAAGAACTGGAAATGGAATAGCTTAGGGAACAGAGAGCAAAAATGAAGTAGCCATGTTGTGCTGTGCTAAGTCACTCCAGTCATGTCTCACTCTTTGAGATCCTATGGACTGTAGCCCTCCAGTGTCCTCAGTCCCTGGGATTCTCCAAGCGATAATACTGGAGTGGGTTGCCATGCCCTCCTCCAGGGGATCTTCCCAACCCTGGGATTGAACCTGAGTCTCATGTCTCCTGCATCGGCAGGCAGGTTCTTCACCACTAGTGCCACCTGGGAAGCCCAAGGGACATCCAAACCACCATGTCGTGTCCCTGTTGTTCATGAAATGCATGAAAAAAAAGAAAATGGTCCCAAGAGAAGGCTAGGGAAAAAAAAAAACACTGTCCTGGAGAGGCAGGTTGGAGTCTGTAGAACAAAAAGGGGAAGCAGAAGATGATGAAGAAATGGGGGATTTTACTGATGACATGTCATGAGTTCCAGAGGAAACAGCGGAAGAGGCTTAGAAGAGTAAGTCACATTAAGAGATGTATAGAGAAGTATAGAGACCCCCCACGGTGACGCGAGGCCTGGGATCAAAAGCATAGGGAAGTCAGTCCATGTGGTCTTTTAGAAGAAAGTAGCCTTCTTTCTGAAACTGGTCTCTGAAGCAGGCTTCAGTGATGACTTGGGAAGTGTTGAAAAGCAACAGTTGTTCTTGCCAAAAAGTATGAGGATCTCCATTAGCCTTATTTGGAACACCAAAGCAATTCCTATTAAGCTCTGGGTAAATGGTAATCTTTCCAGGGTTGTTTGTATTTTCAAGGGAAGTTGTTTTCCTCTAGCAGATGGGAAAAAGAGGTTTTGAGCCTCTGCACCTTGACTCCTCTGACCAACCTTTATGCATGCTCCCCACTTCACCTCAGTTAATCATCTAGAGAGGTAATACGGCAGAACAAAGATTATAACTGCAACTCTCCCATCATTAAATCACTAAAATCAGATAAATACTCATATTCGATGTCATGTTTCTCGAAATCACAGCTGGTAGATATGACAGAAAGATCAATGTAATTGCTTGTAGTTTGAATGAACTTTCAGAATCAGAAATTCTTCTGGGTAGCTATTTAGGTTGAGTTTTTAGATTTGGTTTCCACTATGGCTTGATGAAAGAGGTGGTAAATTTCATAGTAGGTGACACTTCCTAAGAACTTCGCATTATTCATGTTAGCTGGATTATTCCTCAAGTCTTAAATAAACTTGGGACTACCCAAAGCAGTTTGAAACAGGTCACCTTGACCTTCAGCCAACTTTTCTTCCAAGGAGAGGTCATTAGACAAACTGTGTGCAGATAACACAAAATATTTTCCAAGTTGGACAATTTTACAAGCCAATTGTTAATACTAAATATATACAAACATCCTCGCACTGATAACATCTAGTCTATTGGCACTTTTTGTGTGCTCAATCTGGGAAGTAGGTATTCATATCCCAATTTTATAAGTAAGTAGTATGCCAGAGAATGAATAATTTGCCCAAGGTCACACACACAATCAGTGATGCTTCTAGGATTCACATCCCAGTCTGTCTCATCCTGGGATTGTAGAAAAGGATGCTCAAGGGGAATGAATAACTTGCCAAGGACATAGAATTATTCAGTGATATTCCTATGATTTAAACCCGGGTCTTGTCTCAACTTTGATGACACTTACTTTGGGGGACGTTTATTTACTCTTTCTCACATGATGCTGCTACTCCCCATCTAGACCATCTTTAAGCTTGGCCTATCCATCCAAAAATATGTTTCTAAACTTCCTTTCTTTTAGTGTTGCCTTTCTTTTCTGAGGCACACAAATCCAGAAGAAATGCTTTTTCCAGGCAGGTGCCCAATGATATGTCCAAGAAGCCTTTCTATTTACCCTTTGACTTTTCTACAAAGTGCCATGCTAGTGAACATGTTTGTTGTTCAGTCACTCGGTCATGTCTGACTCTGTGACCCCGTGGGCTGCAGCACGCCAGGCTTCCGTGAGCATCTCCAACCTCTGGAGCTGCTCAAACGCATGCCCGTTGAGTTGGTGATGCCCTCCAACAACCCTGTCCTCTGTCATCCCCTTCTCCTCCTGCCTTCAATCTTTAGAAAAGACTGATGCCAGCACAAGGGACTTTTCTAATGAGTCAGCTCTTCACATCAGGTGGCCAATGTATTGGAGCTTCAGCTTCAGCATCAGTTCTTCCAATGAATATTCAGGGTTGATCTCCTTTAGGGTGGACTAGTTTGATCTTGCAGTCCAGGGGATTCCCAACAGTCTTCTCCAACACCACAGCTCAAAAGCATCGATTCTTCAGTGGTCAGCCTTCTTCTTGAAAAACCTTCTACTGGTTTCTCAGTAGTCATGTATGGGTGTGAGAGTTGGACATACTAGTGAACATATGTAGCAAAAATACACATTTTTTCATTCTTGTGCTCTTGCTCAGTTGGGACCACTCTACCTCATCATTCTGTACACTATCCCTTCTCAGATTTTCATTTCAATAAGATATTAAATGAATAAGCAGTTGGACCTGAGATGGTCTCTAAGGTCCCTCCCAATTCTAAAGTTCCATGAGTCTAGCAATACTGTACTCCTGATTCCTGTCTTGAAACATGGAACATAAAGCTCTAATGTTCTTATTGCTCCTCTCCTATCCCTCCCAGCAAAAATATGCATAGTGATTATTTTAAATGTTGGATTTTCATTTCTGTGGTTTCTTCTGTTAGTCAAGTAACAAGGTTTGATCTTGAAGGGAGAAGATGGTCATGGTTTTCTGTCGCTGGCCCTTCAAAGTTTTAAGTACTCAGTAGTAAGATGAAAAGATGACATTGATTGCCTTTGTCTTAGAGGCTGCTGATAGATATATATTTATCAAATAGTGCATGTTCATTTAGAAGTTTACAGATCAACTGTTTTAAAAATCGTCTTGACAGTTTACCAGTTGTCTACTGCAGCCTCTGATTTTCCATGAGTTTTCTCAAATAGCTATCTACCTACATATACCATAATTTTGGTTCAGTTCTACAGCATAAATTATTCCCTAAAAATAGACTAAAATTATTGTTATAAATCAGTTTCATAAGCACAGTACCTAATTTACCAATAATTTGTGTTCTCAATGTTCATCCACTCCAAGAAATCTGAGCTGAATGAACAAAGTTAAGTTTAGGGACACTAATCTATTTGCTAGACTATTGGCTGTGATGTCTCATTGTGGTACACAAGTCATTGATTTTATCTCAATTTTCCTTTTACTGTACCTAATTTTAAGAGCTGTCTTCTTTTTCCCTAAATGTTTTATTTCTATCCAGTTGGAACCAGACCTTTAGGAATCCTGAGTGCTAATAAACTGTGATTTCCCCTGCTCTCCATGACAATAATTTTTAAAAATTGAGTGGGAAAAAGTTCAACAAAATAATGCTTGTGGTAAAAAGGAGAGAAATGAGGTGGCAACTAGATGGGGAAGTAGAATCAAGATGGGAGAAGGGCCAGAATATTTATGTGATGATGAGAAGGATGCAGGAGAGAGAGAGAAAGAGCAGAAATACAGGAGGGGGCAGGGATTTCTAGAGTGAGGTCTTTGCATAGGCAAGAGGGGATGCAAGCAGTGGTTGGCCTCAACTAAAAGCATGGAACTTTATGTCTACTAACAGGAAAGAAAAGAATATATGACCAAAAAAAAAAAAAAAGGAATAGGTATTATGGGATGAGCTTGCCAAAAGTCTCTTATAATTGCTCCTATGCCTTTGATGAAACATGAAGTAAGGTCTTCAACTAAGAGTGAGGAGGTTGTAGAGAATTAGGGTAAGGAAAGACGATCTGAAACAATTATCTACAAAAGGAGGTGAGTGAACAGACAAGAGAAATGGAGTAAGCTCACCAGGGAGTGTCAAGGGTCCATTTTCTGCTCTCTGCCCACCACAGTAATACACATGTAACAACAATCACGTAATTTAGAAATTGATCATATGTTTAACACTTCATGGCTTTATCATCTCTGATTTGTGTGTGTGTGTGCACGTGTGTGTGTGTGTGTGTGTGTGTTTACTGTCTCTAAAGTAGATAGCAAGCTCCTCAAAGTCATTGACCATATCATGTATTTGTTCTTTATCGTGACTCCCAGGGGAGCTGGCACATAGCAGAGGTTTCATGAATACTCACCACATTCAATTAGAACCACATCTGCTACCTATATAGGATCAGAAACTGACATGGTGTGGTAAAGCTTACAATCCTGATGCCAACACAGAAAGGGAATGTGTTTTAGGATGCTTGATTTTGAGCTCCTTGACCTTTATAACATAAGAGATTTTGACTTGAGGTGGTCATTAACTAGGAGGGCACCAACTGGGATACAAATATCCACACTGGAGAGTCGTCTGCTTCACGTGGACTCAAACCACAGAGGTCACTTTGGAAGACTTACTTGTGTTTATTATAATGTTGCCAGGCAAGCATGATGAAACCTTAACTGGTTCAAGGCAAATATAGTAAAATCTTTATCTGTAGCATTTAGATGAGTTAACTGAGGTTTATTCTTAATCCATTTGCTTGCTCATTTTTCAAGAACATTTGGATATTTGTTTCCTACCTCTGTGCTTTCAATTTATAGAAACTACAGTTTCAAATGAGGAGAACATTTGATTCAGCTTATAACACTAAGCTTATTCTGCCAGCTAAGAGATTTGAAGCAACTTGAGATGTTAGTTTTTATTATTGCTGCTTTAAACCATGATTGCTGTAACAGGTAATTTTTGCATGCTCATTTTTTTTGAAAAGAACAGCCTCTAGATTCTTATATTTCTAGTCTTATGTCAACATTAAATTAACTACCATCTCTCAAGTCACCCTGCATTTAAAAAATTATTTTGGGCTCATGTTATATAGTTAAAGCCCACAATTAGTGCCCACAATACACTCACTCTTTGTGTTTCTAAGAGGCCTTTTTTTTTTAAGTGGGTCAAGGTCACAATCAATTAATCCAGGTGCTGGGTAGAAGAATACATGTAGAAAAACAGATTGTATTTCTGGTTCTTAGCCCGTTGTGTATTATGCTCAGTAACTATTTCATGAATGAAGGAGTAAATATATGAATAAAAATCTTCATATGACATAAGTGTATACAAGAGAAAAAAAGATATGGGACAAAAAGATATGGAGGTTGATAGGATGAATCATTACCTCTAGCTGGTGCAGGGGTGGAGGTGCAAAGAGATGGCAGAAAGATTGAGAAAGACGAATGCGCTGCAATTTTCAACTTAAAGAGCTGGCATTGAGGTGAGGGTGAAGACACTTCATCAGGAACTAAAGGGCCAAATGGGGCAAAGCCTGTGTAGTAAGTAGGTCCCAACTTGGCCAGAGAGGCAGACGAAGTTACGTGATGAGGTACATTTGTTCACAAAGATCAGTTCAAGCTGGATTGTAAAGGGCTTGGGAATTGTACTGACTCCATAATAACTTCAACCAGAAAGTTAGCATGATTCAATACACTGTCCTCCAGGATAAAGCACACTGTGAGGCAGATAGCTCTGGTCTAAAAGTCTGAACACTTTTTAAGAGGACGCAGTAGAGATTGCTTAGAACTAATTCTTTCTGGAGGAGATTTTGAAATGTAAGCAACGCAACAAATAAAAGCAGCTTTTTCGGACCATGCAGGACACTGAACGGTCTGATTCCTCAAAGGTCAGTTACTCAGTGATCCATTCAAGCTGATCTCCATCTGCATTCACTTTCTGTACCCCTGGACCTTTCCAGCAAAGGCTGTTTGACAGTAGAAATGAGCATAGCCCTGTGAGGCTAAACGAGAAAAGACAGGCCTCAGATGGAAAGGTCTTATAGAATTGCCTTGGCTTGCTATTTTTCTTTTTCTTTCTTCCCACTCTTTTTCACATGTTTGTTTTGTTTTGCACACATCCATCCACCCAACTGGAACTTGGGATTTAGCCTGATAATTCCAAATGTATCAGATTTCCAGTGTGTCTCTGTCTTAATTACTAAAATCAGACTTCCTGAGCAAGGAGAAAGCCTCCACTTTGCTCCTAGTGAATGATAAGGACAAAATGAACATCTGGAATGTATACTTGGCTTTTTTACATGATTACTGATAGACCCAATCCTGTCGCATTCTTCCAGGACTATAAAAACGTGTTAACACGGTTACATCACACACTTCAGCTGGTTTGTATAAGGCAAGATTTTGCCACATGATATGTATTTAAGAAAGTAAATAATAGACCCATTTAAGGTCATGCTTTAGCTCAGGGCACCCATGTTAGCCCAGCCCTGGCATTTCCTGCCCATTTTCTGGACTTAACCAAATTGCTTGACACTGAGTTGTGTAAACGTACTCCCCAGGCAACGATTTAGTAGTTCTAAGAGAATGATGTTTCCTCTAGTCGAGAGTGACCTCAGGTTTAGCATGGATAGTTGGACTGCCCCAACTCATGTATTGTATCTTTCAGTCATGTGTTTCAGAAATGGTTTCCCTTCACAAAGAAAATTCCCTCTTATGTAGGATCACACAGCTCTGGGTTTGGCCTGTTTGGGACATGGTTGCCACTGAAATTTTTCAAAGGACTCAGTGAAGATCCTGTGGAATTGTTATTTATAAAGCATAAAAACGCAGATTTATCAGCACTGGTGCTAACTGCTGATGATTGCTATTGTCTGGTTATTCTTGACTGCACTTAGTGTCTGTTCTTGGTTCTTCTCTCCCACTGAATGGATTCCTTTCATTCCACCAGGAGTTTGGGGGTTTATGTTTTGTCTGTTCTGTGTCTGGGGCTTGAGAATCACTTGGGTTTGGATCACAAGAGTCCCCTGCCCCAAAGAGGCTGTCCATAGGGGCAACACCTGGAAAATTGTCTGCAGTTTGAAAACCTTTGTTTTATCTGCAAAATACATAAAAGATAGTAGGTCAGAGAAGTCCAGATAGTGGAAGGCTTGACCTCTATAGCTCCTTGGGAACAACAGATATCCTCATTTATCCCAGTCTCTCTCCAAACTTGGCAGATGCTACAATTGCCTCTGGATTATCTCTTGCTCTCCAAAGCAGTGGAGTGAGTTTAACAAATTTGGCACCTTGCAGAGAAGCTGGACAGTCCAGAATGTGGGATTGCTACCTTGATGGGAACCCAAGCTGAAAAGGAGCCTGCCAGTTGAGTTGGCAGTGCTCTAGCCTCAGCAAGGTCCAAATCTGAAGTCACCATTTTCCTCGTGAAGAATCTTGGATGTAGAGCCAGAGAGCAGTTGATTAAAAGGAATTAGTTCAGCAAGCATCCAATAGCCGGGGAAAGAAGGGAGCAGTAAAACAAAACAAATGCACAGGATGACCAAGAGCAAAAGGCTAAAATACTAGTCAGTGAGAATATAATCTGGTCAAACCATCCTATCTTGAATTGGAGCAAAGTCAGTAAGACTTTAGGAACTGTCCCCAATCTATCATAGTTCCGTTTGGGAATTGCCAGACAGGCAAAGCAATAGCTTTTGAGAACCCCCAAGCTGTACCAGTTCTAAGGCAAACTGAGAGTAGATTAGCTATGTCATTTCTTCCACAACAACCTGTAGAGTCTTCCCTAACCTAAGGAAGTATAGACACCAAAGACTGAGCTTGCCCTAGCCTCCAGGACTCTAAGAAGCAGAGCATAAATTGTCACAGAGTGGGAAAGGTCAAAGTGGTTATGTCTTATCAGAACAAAGTATATCTAAATCAGAGTGGGGTTCAGTTGATTGATGTTTGAAAAGTGTGAATTGATTTTATTGCCGTTGCCCACATCGCAAACTCTAGGAACACTACACCCCAGAAAATCTGTCCTTTGTTCTTACTGTGATTGAAGAGGATAAGTGGTTTTCAGCTTATGAAACAAGCTCTGCCTGCTTCTGGCTTAGACTCTTGTATATCTTCTTTCTGGAGAGTAATTGTCTCTTTCTGCAGCTTTGGTTGCTTACTTTGCTTTATTAAAAGCAGCAAGGTACAGAGAAAAATTTGCAAGGACTTGATTTCCTATGTATTCTGAGGCAGTAGTTAAGGCGAGAAACGGTAGGAATGAGGACCAGTAAGTATAGTCTCTCATTGATAGTTTCCCCTAAAATGTTCCTAACATAGCTGCAACCCTAAGATGCTCCAAACATAGCTGTAACCAGACTCCATCCTAAGTGCCCATCTCTGGAATTTTCAGGTTGCCTGTTTTGAAAGTGAACTTCACAGTTATTCTAAGCTCATGTTTAGAATTAATCATCCCCTTAGCAAATACCAGTGAAAGTCCAACATGGTACTGTGGGGAATGTTGGAGGGAGTACAACAAAATATTGAAGGAGATTACCCATCTACCATGCAGTGAAGTGTATTAGACCAAACTGAATTTGAATCCTGGCTCTGTAATTTACTAACCATCAGACATCAGGTAAATCATTTAACTTTTCCCAGCTCAATTTTCTGTTCACTCACCCAACAAATATTTTTGAGAATTTGACATGCTTTCAAAACAGCAGCAGGTGCTTTAAAACAAAAGTGGAAATTGAGGTATGTGAAAATTAAGTGAAATCATTAAATAAAATAATGAATTGAATATTTTCTATTTTATAATATAAAATAAAGAATCGAATATAGTATAGACTCAATATTTTGTTGCTGTTGTTTAGTTTCTCAGAGGGGTCTGACTTTTGGGACCCCATAGACTACAGAACACCAGGTTCCCCTGTCCTTCACCATCTCTCAAAGTTTGTTCAAGCTCATGTCCATTGAATCTGTGATGTTACCCAACCATCTCATCCTCTGTTGCCTCCTTCTCTTCCCACCCTCAATCTTTGCCAGGATCAGGGTCTTTTCAAATGAGTTGGCTCTTCACATCAGATAGCCAAAGTATTGGAGCTTCAACATCAGTCCTTCCAATGAATATTCAGGACTGATTTCCTTTAGGATTGATTAATTTGATCTTCTTGCTGTCCAAGGGACTCTCAAGTCTTCTCTAGGACCACAGTTCGAAAGCATCAGTACTTCAGCACTCAGCCTTCTTTATGGTCCAACTCTCACATCCATACATGACTACTGGAAAAATCATAGCTTTAGCTAGATAGATCTTTGTCAGCAAAGTGATGTCTTTTCTTTTTAATATGCTGTCTAGGTTTGTCATAGCTTTTCTTCCAAGTAGCAAGTGTCTTTTAATTTCATGGCTGCAGTCAATGTCTGCAGTAATTTTGGAGTCTGAGAAAATACAGTCTGTCACTGTTTCCATTTATCATTATTAATTAACAAATATTTAGTAAGAACCAGTTGAAGGCCAAACACTAGGCTGGGGCAAGGAATGAACAGGTGATCGATCACAACCCTGGGTATTAGCAAAAGAAGACTGCTGAGTAAGAATGGCTGAGTTTTGAATGGCAGGAAGGGACTTAGATGTGACCAAGGGACTCTTGGGAGGTGCAACATGAATGAGGTGTTTGAAGAAGATAATTCTAGCTAACTGAATTGGCTAGATTTCATCGGTGGCTCAGATGGTAAAGAATCTGCCTACAATGCAGGAGACCAGGGTTCAATTCCTGGGTTCGGAAGATCCCCTGGAGAAGGGAATGGCAACCCACTCCAGTATTCTTGCCTGGAGAATCCCACAGACAGAGGAGCCTGTCCGCGGGGTTGCAAAGAGTAGGACACGACTGAGCGACTATCACTTTCACTTTCTTTCTTTCAATGAGGGAAGGCTGGTTAGAAGCCCATGCAATAATCCAGGGATTCATCAATCCAATCTAGAAGAATGCTGGGCAAATTGAGATGAAGAGCTGAACTTCAAAGACAAAGATATGACAAAGGAAGGTGGGGGAAATGAGGGTGAGTTTTGATGAGTAAGTGTGTGTGGATGCCACATAAACAAGCCAAGTCAGAGCCGTTAAGCATAGAGGTTTAAGCTTTGAAGAATAAAGAGGTAAACTAAGTCACTAAACATACATCCACATAAACATACACGTATAAGCTACATTTTCAGTTAATACTAAGGACAGATAGCACTATTCAATGATGTTTTTAACAACTGTTGACTATAAAAGTAATACCTGTTAAATAGAAATAATAACTAGAAATGCAGAAAAATATGAAATAAAAAGTTAAAATCACTTGTCATCCTGCTACTCAAAGGATCATGGGACCCCCCATTAGACGAGACATTGAGTGGGTCTCTCAGGACAAAAGCATGTGAGAAAGAAACCTCTCCTTCCATTTGCCAAAAAAGCAGGACATCACCCTACCTCAAACAGCACCTTATTCCTGAAACTTCTTTCTGTTGATCAAAACTGCAATTTTTCAAGTAAGGGAATGAACACACTTCTTATCTGGAGAAGTTAAGTGCAGAAGTTAAGTGTGACTGCATGCATGTGTTTGAGTGGGATGAGTGTGGATGTGCACGAGTATCACGTACACACTTGTTCCCTTAGCAGGAGGAAAAAATAAAACTTGTCACCAATGAACAGAATCCTCATAAAATATTAATGATATAGTCAAGGCAAGGTTGCTCTGACTTCTTTTTGGCAACCACCAAGGAACAGTAAGCTCAAGATCTGAAGTTTAATGTATGGGAGGAAAACAGGATTGGGAGATGAAATTGATTGAGTTTTCTTTTCTGCAACTATGCTTATTGCTCAGTTTTTGTGAGGGAGGACCAGTGAGTGTACATTTTGAGAACCACTTATGTGATGGCTAACTATATGGGTCTATTTGGCTAGGCCACAGTACCCAGATGTGTGATCAAACATTCTAGATGTTTCTGTGAAGGCGTTTTTAGATAAGATTAACATTTAAATCAGTAGACTTTGAGTAAAGCAAATTATCTTCCATAAAGAAGGTGGGCCTCATCTAGTCAGTCATTTTATTAATAGAAAAAGACCAATCACCCTGAAAGAAGAGGAAATCCTGCCAGCAGACCACCTTAGGACTCAAACTGGAATTCTTTCCTGAATCTCAAGTCTTCTGGCCTATCCTGAAGAGTTTGGACTTGCTAAACCTCCTCAATCACATGAGCTGATTCCTTAAAATACATTGATCAAGAGAAGGGTTAATAAATACACACTATTATACATAAAACAGATAATCAACAAGGATCTACTCTATAGCACAGGAAACTCTATTCAGTATTCCATAATAACCTAAATGGGAAAATAATCCGAAAAATAATGGATATATGTATAACTGAGTCACTTTGCTGTACACCTGGAACTAACACACCTTTGTAAATCAACTATGTGCTGTGCCATGCCAGGTTGCTTCAGTCGTGTCTCTTTGCAACCCTGTGGACTGTATCCCGTGCCAGGCTCCTTTTGTCCATGGGATTCTCCAGGTAAGAATACTGGAATGGGTTGCCATACCCTTCTCCAGGGGATCTTCCCAACCCAGGGATCAAACCTGCGTCTCTTATGTCTCCTGCATGGGCAGGCGGGTTCTTTACCATTAGCATCAATAAAAATTAAATTTAAAAAAGAGAGAGGAGACAGATAGATAGATATGTAGATAGATCATATTTATTCTGTTACTCTGACTAATGTAACTGGGTTTAAAGATTTATTCTGAGCTCTGGAAGAAGCTGAGGGCTTTACCAAGGTGTTATAAAAAGGAGCAAAGTGTACGTTTCTATGGCACTGAACCCTCAAGTGTCTGTGTTGGGCAGAGGATAAGGTACAGTCTCCAAGGATATATGCTCCCCAAATGGGTCACTTCCAAGGGTTCTCCTGGATTCTGTGTCTCCTCCTCAATTGATTACTCATACTTCTGTTTACTCAGGAACACTCACAGGAAGCAATCTGAAACATTTCTCAGCAGCCACCTTCAAGTAAAAAATCGAGGCTGGAGGCTGTGTGGCCTTCTCTCAAAGGGGATGATAAAACTGCCTTAATTGACCCAGAGAAAGAGTGAGATGCTCTAATGAACCAGCTTTTCCAAGAAGTTCAGGGTTCACCAGAAATAAGATCTTTTTGTCTCACCCTTTATTGTAGAGAATCTTTATCAAATGTAATTGTTTCATTTTTTCCATTAAAATCTGCTTATCAAAGATAAACACTGAAGTTAAATCATTCAAAATGGAATCTCTGGCAAGACTATTGGGTGATCAGTCTCCACCTTCATTCCCCTTTACCCAGCACTACTCAGATTGATCTGGGTTATAACGTAACCCGGGTCTGCTGGTGCCTATTTACTTTGAGGCACTGTGCCATTCCCAGAATTAATCACAGATTCAGTTACATACAGATCTTTGTTTACAAGGGAATCATGAGGGAATTAGACTGTTTTCTATTCTTGTGGGTCTGTGAAGGCTACTGATGGGGAAAGGAGAGACCAAAAAGGCCTCCACAATGCAGGAGTCTGATAGCATGCAGACTTAGCTCCCACATCACAACACTAGGAGGGCTTCCCTCATGGTCTAGTGACTAAGATTTTGCATTCCCAATGCAGGGGACCCAGGTTCAATCCCTGGTCAGGGAGCTAGAGCCCATATACTGCAACTAAGAGTTCTCATGCTGCAACCGAGACCCGGTGCAGTCAAATAGATAAATAAATGTTTACAACAACACTGAGAATCTCATTTCCATAGAAAGTGTTTCCTTTGCCTGTAAGAGGCTTTACTGTTTTTATTACCTTGGGCGTAAATTCATACCTCAGGAAACATAATTAACACATTTATAGGGTGGCATGTTTTATATACAGGGTCTCTGTTCCCTGCTTTTTTCACTGTGTCTATGTTGCTTTTTTTTTTTCTTCCTAACACATAGCATGTTACACAACAATGATGCCCAAACATCGGAATTCAAACACCAAGTATACCATTTTTTGCTGTAATTGTCTGCCATTTGTAACCTAATTTACTTACTTTAAAAATATGTTATATTAACTTGATTTTTTAAGACTTAGAAACATAGATTTAAAAACTAAGCTTTAAAATACCTACTTCAAAACCAGCATCACCAGTCCTAAATAGAAAGCATTATTAAAAAGGAATAACATAAAACAAAACAGTAGTATCAAATTCTCGATAGAGCCACTGCATGCAAAGACTTGTGACGTAAGGTTAGTTTTTTCTGTTTTTGTTTTGTCTGTGTGTTGCTGTTTTGTCAAACAAAAAAAAAAGTGATTAGCAACTGTCAGGCACTGAAGACAGATATGTACAGACTTTTCCCTCGGCAAATTCAGGCTAGAAAGAGAACTAAAAATGGAACCACTTCCACTCTTATGTGATTCTTCAATGCCGTGTCTTTGACCATCAGTGTTAAACCCACATTTTGAACACTGCTGTGGAAGAAACAGAGGAGGACAGACTAAGGGGCTGGATTTGAGCTCAGCGTGCAATCTAAATTTGTTACCTTACAAGTCACTTCTCTATTCATCACTCCCTCACCCCTCATTTTTCTTATTTATAAAAAGGAGAAATTGGTTATTTCGCTCTCAGAGAGTTTATTGCCTTTTTATGTGAAATAGTTTACCTTCATTATCATTATTTTCCAGACTTGGATTCAACCAACAATTCTTATTTGGAGCCCAAGAGTAAGCACTGAGTAGAGTCAAGGAGATGGCATCCGTTCTCTCATAAAGTTTATCATCTTTTCTTCTCCTCTTAGTACCCTTATCTTAAAAAAAAAAAACTAGAGTGAATTAAATACCTAGCTTATTTGTTTCAAAAGATTAGTGCAATTTAAAGTATATTTGAACCCAGAACTTTTCAAAACGCCCCACGCCTACCAAACTCCACGCATCAACGGTTAAAATTGCGGTGGCAGTTTCCCCACAGGCCACTAGAGGGCGCGCACATTTTTCGATTCCGAAAGAAAGCGCTCTTTGGGTACTTGCCCCAGAAATTTGGAACTGTTGTCTCCTTTCCTTACTTTCTTTTCAACTTGGGGCAGTTGTGGTGAGCCCTTGGTTCTCTCCCTCCACCACGCCATCCTCGCCCCATGCAGTGACTCCTCGTCTGCCATTACGGAGAATTCTTTTGCTCCCCAAACCACAGAAGTTTTGCTTCTGCCTGTTCTCAGCATTTGCCCTTTTGACATTTTAGAAGAAATAAGATCCAAGTTTGATGTTGAAAAGAAAGCATTGATTTCTCTAGTGGGAGGATTTCTTCTCCCTATTACTGTTTTCCCTAGCTGTGGGGAAAAAGCGCCTCTAAGGATTTAAAGCAGTTCCTTTGAGCTGAAGATTTTTCTGTGGGCTCACAGATCTGCTTCTGAGCAGTTCTGGTGCTGACATTAGTCCCCTGTTCAGCAGCATGTTGTATTTTTGAGGCCCAGCCTTTTCCTCGGAGTTTTACATTGTGAATTGACAAGATCTTGATCTCAGAAACTGGACCATACACTGCCAGACCAACCTGCCACACAAACCATGAGCCAAGAGATAGGCCCAGTAGTTGACCCCAAGTTCTCTGCCTGCTGGATGGCCCCAGAACCTTACACCTCACCCTTTATTTGGTTCCAAAGTCCTCTTACCTCCAGATACCCATCCTGAGCTTTTCTCAGGAGTCAGCACAGACATCCATGAAAAAAGCTGTAAGTCTTCCCCATCGCACGTGGATAGGAGATTACTTTTTGAATGGGGAGCTCTGCAGTTGACATGGGGAAGACTGGAAACGTGGCTCAAGCAAAAAGTGTGGAGGGTCCAGCACCTCCCATTTCTGTGAATCTCAGTCAGCTTTAAGGAGATGAACAACTTTTTTTTTTTTAAAGAAAGGTGTCAGAAGTCTTCTGAGATTGCAGCTTTATGCAAATACACTACTCAAGAAGAAGGCTTTAGGGGAGAGTTATTTATATCCCACAGGCATTGCACATGCAAAAGGTGAAGCTGTGAATCTCCGCGTTTCCAGGAGTGGATGTTCTCATGATGTGAGCACATCCTTGCTATTTTGGTGGCACACCATTCCCGTATCTAACTGTCAGGTTGTTCCAGGCAGGAGACGACATAATCATTCAGTAATTTTAGAACAACCCTGTATGTTTCTCTCCAGTAGGGCCTCTTGACCTGAACTCTTCCTGAGGATTAGATTTACTACCACTTTGGACCCTCTGGTAATAGGTGCCTTCATCTCTTTTCCCCCTAAACAGGTGCAGACTCGGTCGTTAAAGAGTCATCACATGGCACATTTATTGCCCTTTGGCTTTCAGGTTGACTCCTGGAATTAACCAAGAAAATGGTCATTTCCTTCGGAATGATTGCTCTGTTGCTGGCTCACCCTACCCAGAAATCTAGACCATTCTCCGCACTGAAGTGTACAATAATCACTTCAGGAAATTGCTTTCCCTATTGGAAACTGAGAGCTCACATCGGAATGTTTCCACAGTACAGCTGATGATAATTACGACTCACTGAAATTTCAGTTTTCTTTTGATTGTGACATAAAAACTAGGACATAAATTAAAACCCAATTATCCTTTAAGGGTAATTGGGGTTATAAAACCAAGAGACTGTGAGTCAGTGTGTCGGTAGCTCAGGAGACCTGTGTCAGATGGAACGGCGTGTGTTCTGTCTCCCGAAGCAGCCTTTCCCACAAAATGGTTGGGGATAAGGTGATCCGTGCACACGGCGTTCCAGGATAGCACATCAGACCAGCGGGAAGCCTTGGAGAGGGCAATGGGCTCCCAGGACACCTTGGAATGATTCAAACAAGTGAAAACTAAAATGGGAATGCCGTGGCCTTCTACCGGTGAAGATGCCCAGCGTTAGAGCGAGGCACTCATCACCAAGACCCGGCAGGCATGGAAATCAGAGATCTTTCAACCCATGAGACAATCTGTATTTTCAAAGTCCATTAGAGGAGGCTGGGCTTTTTTCACAAAAGGTGTGATGTGCTGAAGCTGAAGGAAATTTAAAAAAATAAATAAACCCAAACCCCAGATTTTTAGTGAACAATTCCTAAGTTAAATGCATGAAGCGGGGCTCATTAAAGGAGGTCTTGGATTCTTCTCAAAGTACAGGCCTTGCCCCCACACCTGAAGATACCCCCCCCCCACCCCGCCTACGTCTTGATGATGTGTATCTCTTCAGGTCAAAACACATCCCCTGAAACTTCCCAACTTTGCATTTCAAAGCTCCTCATGACACACCCCTCCTCCTCCATCCTGGATTCTCAGTAGTTTCACTTCCCTGTCTTTCCAGAGAAAGTGTGCACTTTTCATATTTTTAAAAGCGCATCCCACCACGTGACAGTGCTGTTTTCCTCTCTGCCTCTGCCACTTAGTTGAAAGGCCCTGTGGTGTGTGTAACTGAGCACACAGTAGGAGCGCACTCACTGAATGCTGAATATAGTGCACTGTTGGAATGGCATCACTCCTCGTGTCTAACTTGTCTTTCTCAAAGGTAAACACTGCCCCAAGTTTAATCACAGAGAAGGCTTGAGTGAACTCAACCCCCTTTCAAAACCAATCAGGTTTTCCTTTGAGGGCACCCACCTCTGCAACAGCTTCCTGGCCATGGCCATAAAAACCTAGACAAGAGTTTCAAGCAAACCTTTGTTTTTAGTCGAAGCATCAGGATCACTGTGTCCCCTGAGAATCAAGAGGGAGAAATACAAGGTCCAGGCTACTCCCACCATTCCAGAAAACCATGCCCCAGTAGACCCCAGGGAAAGTGGGATGTCTAACCTGGGCTTTTGCAATCTTATTTCATAATCCACTTTCTTATCGCCTCCTTCACAAAACTGATGAGAAATTGGTACAAACTCTATCGACAAAAGATCACAACTTGATCCTCAATGGCAAAGGCAAGTATACATTATAAATAGCAAAACAGCTGGCTTGGACCATGTTGCTGGCCACTCATCCAGCTGAGAGATTTGAATGACATCATAACCCTTGAGAGGGTATTGCTAGCCAGCTGGTGTTATTTAGAATACACAAAAAGGGGGGAAAGAAAATGCACTCACATGCACACACACACAAATACACACACACACAGGTTCAAGTTATGCAGAAAAATATGAACAGTGGGAAAATCATTTGCCTCTCAGATGCCCTTCCCCTGGTGTGGGGTGGGGGTCGGGGTGGGGGCCAAGCAGCAGAATAGAGGAAGGAAGAAAGAGATTCGATTTTATTTTTTCAGTTGGCTTTACAGCTCAGCAAAATCTTTGCCCTGTCGTGGGCAAAAAGCATGAGACAGTGTCCTGAGGGGAGCCAATTACAAAGCTGCCTGCCCCTTTCCAGGTTCTAGGAAATGAGATCATTCCCCTCACTTGGCAACCAGGACGAGGGGTCATCCCAGCGCCGTCTTCCAGTCTAGTTTACCCCAGTCGTTTGAGGGTTAAAATCATAGAGTATGCTTGAGATGGTCTTTTTTTCATTTCTTGTTTTTTAAATTTTGTGTTGGCTCTGGAATATAAAATTGCTCGCCCATCCTCCACGAATATTCCTTTCATACGGGTAAGGTGTATTAGCAGATGTGTGTGTCTTCATGCCCGGTAGAAAGTTAATCAGAGGACAGCATCAGGATTTTAATGTCTGCTCCTCTTGTCACTAACACACATTCTTTTAAGGGAAAAAAATGCTTCTGTGCTCTAGTTTTAAAATGCAAAGGTATGATGTTATTTGTCACCATGCCCAAAAAAGTCCTTACTCGATAACTTTGCCAGAAGAGGGAGAGAGAGAGAAGGCAAGCGTTCCCCCAGCTGTTTCCTGTCTACAGTGTCTGTGTTTTGTAGATAAATGTGAGGATTTTCTCTAAATCCCTCTTCTGTTTGCTAAATCTCACTGTCACTGCTAAATTCAGAGCAGATAGAGCCTGCGCAATGGAATAAAGTCCTCAAAATTGAAATGTGACATTGCTCTCAACATCTCCCATCTCCCTGGATTTCTTTTTGCCTCATTATTCCTGCTAACCAATTCATTTCCAGACTTTGCACTTCAGAAGCAATGGGAAAAATCAGCAGTCTTCCAACCCAATTATTTAAGTGCTGCTTTTGTGATTTCTTGAAGGTAAATATTTCTTACTCTTTGAAGTCATTGGGGAATTTTCTTTAAATTGTGTACTGCTTGCTTCTGCTTAGAAATGTTCTTCACTTTAGAATTTTCATTGTTTCGGCACTGGGAGTTATTTATAAATTGCTGAATATGCAATTCTGTGGGATCTGAAAAAATAGCTCCGGGAGATAAATGCCTTTGCACAGATATCTGTATGAGTAAAAACTATTGCAAGGTACTTATGCTAAATCCTCCACTTCTTCAGGGCTTGAGTGGTGTCATTATAGAAGATTCCTTTAAATCCTGTCTATGGTTAAGGGCTATAGGGCATGGATATGAACTTTCGGATTTTTTTTGCAGGTGCAGATGTTTTATTTTTAAGACCATGTTCATGTGTATGTAGGGCTGTGTGGTGTGTGTGTGTGCGTGTGTGTAACTGGCCAGGACTTTTGATTACAAGGCATGCCACATACAAAGAGTTACGTTTTAAATGATATTAAAGCTTTTAAATATGATCTTTGGAGCTAAGGTCCCGGAACTCTCTGCACTTATGCCCAGAGAGTCAAAGTTAGAGTGAAGTTTCATTTGCTCTTCTGAAAAAGAACTCCTTAAGAACTCCTGCTGACCTTGCATATTCGGATAATTTAAACAAATGCACACTGTATATGGAAAGCGGAAACTTTCTAGCAACTGCTATTCCAAGTTTTTTCTTTTGAAGAGGACTCTCAGGGGCGAAGTTTGGACTTGGGGTCTTGTGTTGTAAAACACGGGTTTTGTATTTGGGATTGTAAAGCCTCTTTAGGTGAATTTGGCTAGCGCTGTCAATGCACTGACTTCGCCTTTCCAATAACTGGCCCTAGTTCAAGTTTCCATTCTCAGCAAAATTATATCTTTCAAGACTTGTATTTTTCCAATTTGCAAGCATTTTTAAGCTGCTGTCACTGGCTCCCCGATGCAATTGCCTGTGGGCTCAATTCATGATCCGTCCCTACCGCTTAGTCCAACACTTATTTGCCGCTTTCCAGCACTCCACCACTAGGACGTTTCTTAGTCAAGTCAGTGGCTTAGGAGTTAAGAATACATCCTTGTCGGGCACCTGATCCTGCCGCCCTTGAGAAGCCAAGATGCACACTGCCTACCTTGCTTTTAAAAGAAATGAAGTCAGTATACACATATGCTATGTGGTCTGACAGCTGGGGATTTTGTCTCCCTACTTAGAGGATCCTAAAAGGGGCTGTGTAGTGTTATCTCTGCATTAATTACAAGTTTGGAAAACTCCAAATGAACTTTCCATGCTGTGTATGCTGAACTTTTCAGAAGTAGAGCTAGCTAGCCATAAGTTGTTGCTTTTTCCTGTACTTGAAGCAGGAAGTGGTTTCAGGGAGCTACGTGGTTCTTTCAAATGTAATTCAATGAGTAAAGGTGTCTGCCAGGCAGAGCTCACAAGCTGATTGTACTGTGAGTCTCAAGATATTTCCAAGTGTTTGAGTCAGAGGAAAGAGGGCACAGGGGAGGACTGGAGCTTCGGTCCCTGTCCAGGACGGCTACAATAGGCACACGATGGAAATCAGTGGCTTGATTGGGAGGAAAAGATTGACTCAGATCCCAGCCATGCAATTTGTTTATTGTCTGAATGGACAAAAGGCAGTTTACCCAGGCTCGTAGCATACCTGCCTGGGTGTCCAAATGTAACTAGATGCTTTCACAAACCCCACCCACAAAGCAGCACATGTTTTTAAGTCCTCAGTTTTCTATTCACATCAGTCTCATAATACCCACCCTGACCTGCTGTAAAAGATCTGGAACAAACAAAAATGGTTACACCTACAGTGAGTATTTTCTTATGACTATTGCCCTCAAATTTTGCTGGGCATTTTTATTATAACCCAGACATCTGGAACCAATTGATATTCCATTTATTTAAGATAAAAAGAAAGGTTTTTAAAATTTTGGATTTGTGAATGATTTTTGAGAAAGAGTGCTCTGAAATTTTTTTTTCTCGTCTCTTTCTAGTTCTTCTTTCATTTCTTTCTTTCAGATCTCTCCTTTCTCTCTCTTCATTTCTTTTGTGTTTGGAAAAATAAAAGACCAAGGAAATGATGAACATATGGGGCCACTCATTTCAAACTTTTAACTCCTAAGCAAGTTCTTCATTGTTTTCTTTTGGGGGAACATAATGTGATAAATTCTCTGGTTCTCTGTGGGTGTGATGGACTGTTTCCTGAACTAAAAGAAAATGCACTAGAGGTTCTATCTTGTCCTAGAACTATAAGTGCTGATATTTATCTGAGAACATAACTCAGCAAAAAGGGGAACAAAGGAAGAAAGATAGGGGGAAATCTGTAAAAAATAAATCTTAAATTCTTAAATGCTAGAGACTGATAGGTATTGCTGAGTTTAAATGTGTTATACAAAAGAAATAGCTATTAAAAGTATAATGTTGACATCTAACGAAGTTCTCAATTCCATAAGGCTTTAAGTTGAGTTCCTTTTTCCCTGGATTTCACAACAACTGAAGAACCTGGAGGCATCTGCAGTTGCAGGTGCTTTGCCTTAAGCTTCACCATTAACTCAACAAAGAAGGGAGCAATGGAGAAACAGGACTGGCAAAACAACATACATTCTAGAACTGGCTGGTTACCAGAGTGTGGGGTATGTTCTGTAAGATCAATTATGAGTGTTCGCTTTTGAAAAGGGCAAGGAAGTCCAGTTGGCTTGGGCTTGTTGAGATTTCCACTGGAAATACTGAAAGGGAAAACTCCCACCAATTATTTTACAACTAAGAAAGATGAGGATTGGATGACAACTTGTTTCTAGCAGTCCCTGTGGCTTTGGCTATGTGGGGGTGGAGGGTTTCCATGAACAGGTCCTATGGAGAAAATGGAAGAAATTCTCCATCAAGCTTTCACCTCCTCTTCTATTTTATGTCTGTTATTTATGATGATTTGCAAATAGAGGACGCTTTTCATCTTCAACTGTTTCACAAGCATTAACTAAATATTTATGTTGTGTTAACGAGAATCAGGGGGTTAGGGTTTTTTTCCCCAATTGCTGAACTGAAAGTCTGGCCACAAAAATGGAAATCTTAATTACAGTGATGGAGCAAACTTTGCCACTGATGTAGAGAGCCATTAAGAGTCCAGGGAGGGCAAGGAAGGTGGTCGGAAAATAAATGACTGATCCTGTTTCTTTGAAAGTGATGGAGCTGAATGGACCTGCCACCACTGGGATGTTCAGAAAAACCTCTTTTCATAATGATAGTTTCCAGTTTAACTCTATGACCTTTTGATAGGGTCCCTGGTTTAACATCCTGTCACTAACTCTGCTGATGCTGCTGAAAGTAAATGCATCTGAGAGGGATAAAGCTACTCACCTTGGGAGGTTTCCTAGAAGAAACCACATCTTTGTGCCACAAGTAGCAATGTGGAAAAACTTAATGATCACCTTTGCATTGTTTCACTGCTGAGAGCAAGGATGGAGACTTGAGCCACAGGAATCCTGCCTCTGGCAGGGCTGACAGTTGGCTGTCTGTCACTGGCTAAGTCAAGCCAACCAGGGGTCTCTGCTATAAAAAGGATACAGTGACACTCAAGTCCCTCCAACAGATGAAGTCAGAATTCCTGAGACTTAAAAAAAAAGACTTTTGCAGGTTTTGAGCCCAGTTCCCTGTTCATGGAAGGCACTGTCTACACATGTGTTGATCTGACATTGAGCTTGACACAAGGGGCTTTAGAATGCAAAAGGAGTCGGGTTTACTTACCATAAACCAGTTTCATTCTGAAATTCTCAGATGTTTCCTGTTCCTGGTTTTTAACTTTTACTTGTTGTTGTTAACTGCTGATGTTCTGCAGGTAAGAAATCTCTCAGTCTCTCTTTCTCTCCCTCTGTTTCTCTCTGTCTCTGCCTCTCTGAAGTAGAAAAAAAAAAGCTATAATGATATGTAGTATTTTCACAAGTTCTTTTTCAGCTGCAATAAATTCTGTTTAATCAGTAGCAGGGGAATGACATTCTGGTTAATTTAATATTCTGGTCAGTAATGAATGCACATGCCATCTGTGGATGGCCAATTTGAGAGAATTTAAATTAATAAAACATATCTGGTCCCAAGTCTGGACTGAGCACAAATTAACCTTTGATGATTCCAAAGGTTTACCAGGACCTCTGAGTGGTGTGCAATAAGAGCATCTTTCACCTTCACACATTAAATGTTTCAGGACATTTATCTCATTGAATTGTAATAGGAACCCATAAAGAAAGGGTTCAAGAAGGACTTCCCCAGGGTTTCACAGTAGCAAGAGGATTAAAGTCAGATAGCATGATGCCAAGACCTGCTCAGAGGTCACTCACACACCTTGTTGCACTCCTGAGGGGAGAGTTTTGATTAATAACAGGAATGCAGAGATGGGGTAAAGGCACCCTTGCCTTGCCCCCACTCCCCTGGCAAGGACCCAGGAGGAAGATGACCCTCCTTCTGCTCTTTCAGCAGGTGAAGATGCCAGTCACATCCTCCTCGCATCTCTTCTATCTGGCCCTGTGCTTGCTCGCCTTCAGCAGCTCTGCCACGGCGGGACCCGAGACCCTCTGCGGGGCTGAGTTGGTGGATGCTCTCCAGTTCGTGTGCGGAGACAGGGGCTTTTATTTCAGTAAGTAGCCTCCCTCTCACTGCTCTGTGGATTTACAACTGCGGGGAGTGTGTGAAGAGCTGAATGACCGCCTGTGGCTGGCAGCCATCCTCAGCCTCCGAGATTCCTCACCTTAATGCGAGCCTAGTGTTTCAGTGGGGCCGTGGCACGTTTTGCAGATTTTGGATGGAGTTTTCCTCCTTAGCAGTTTGTCTTTTAACTACTTCCCACTAGGCTTTCCCGCAACTGTTCTGCTCTGCCCTCACTATTCCATTTCTTCTGGGGAAAAGACAGGACAAAATGGCCCTGGGGGATTGGGGTTTTGGTTTTCCAGACCTATGGATCACGTGGCAACATATGTGAATGTGTAGGGATGTTTTAAGTGCCAGGTCACTTGGAGGAAACTAGGAAGGTGGACTTGGCAAAGGGGCACATCCCAGATGTCTCCATGTGATATGAAATCACCCGAACAGACAGAAGGTGAGAGTCGCTGAAAGGCACATTTGCAAAGACACAGGCTCTCGCTCAATGCAAACTGAAATGCTGAGTTCATTTGCCCTCGGTTCACGCTGACCTTGAGTCTTTGTTGTTGCCTTCCTTTGATGTCGCCCTTCTCTGGGGCTCTCCAGTGATGTCTCCATCTGGAAAAGAGTTTCTGACAAGTGCAAGGTCACTTATCCCATAAGTAGGTCTCAGGTGATTAAAAAGTCAACAGTCAATAAAAAGTAGACAGCCAAGTCCATGCTTGCGGATAAATAATAAACACAAACGGGAGTCCCTGCTGCCTGAGGGAATGGATCACTTAGAGAACACACCTCAGAGGCATCTGGCTCATGTATGTTACAGGACACTGAGTGATGGAAAGCCAGATGCTCGTTCTGTTTAATTCTTTGCAAGTTTAGGGAGTTTCAGGAAACTGACATTCAGGTCTTCAGGACTGTGAATCATTCTTAGAGGTTCATGTGGCTTAAGTGTAGACAGCTTACCTCAGTTACCCACTAGGCTTTGAATAGCTCCTGTGATGACTCACACACTTCCAGTCTCTTCTTCCCAGGAAGGTGTGTGTGTGAGAGAGAGAGAGACTGGAAGGAGGGGTCTGTGAGTGTAGCAGTCTGGGATGGGAAGGGGGAAAGGGAAGGAAGAGGTTGATAGGCATGCTGATGGTCTGTACTCATCGTAGATTCGGTGACAAATAGCTTTTCAACAACTAGTGACAGAGAGTGAGAAGTGCTTTCTACTCTTTGAATGGGCAAATTCCCACTCTCTGTTTCCAGCCAACGCTTTGAGTGAGTTCATTTATTTTTCTGGCAATAAGGCAATTCTATCCCATTCTCTGTTTCTGTGCAGACGAATGAGCTCATTTGGTGAGTGCTTTTCGAATAGCAGACCCGTTTCACCTTCAGAGTATCTGGCAGAAGGCAAGTGTGTGACATCGACGTCACCCAGCGATGGCTTGTCACTACTCCTTACTTTGCTACTACTGATCCACATTTTAAAAAATGAATAAGTGGGTCTCAGTTATTATGCCCAAGAGGACCTTTTTTTCGCTTTGATAATCCATTTGTGCCATTTCCTTTTATCCAGTTCACTAGGTAATGGCCGAGCCCCCAAGTGTCTTGGGTTATGTGCCAGGTTGAATTGCCACATTTGATGTGACATGCTCCAGGATTTCCATGCACAGTGCATGGAAACTGGATCTTTCTATGACTGTGATGCTTACAATTAAATGACAAAAAATGAGAAAGAAAAAAAATAATCTGATCCCAAGTTACCCTTTGATACTTATATATGTTCACACAAAGAATTAAGGGTATTGGACAACTATGATGGAAACTGATTTCAACTCATTGGAAGGCATTCTATTACTCAAATGATCAGATTTTACAAATGTGTTTTAATTCTATCTTAATAATTTGAATGGGGAAGTTTCTACATGGCAACTCTTAATGTATAGAATATAACTTTGGATAGAAAGTGGTTTTATAAATTGTGTTTTATTATTGAGAGTCTGGTTTGCAGCACTCTGTGACAATGTGAATTATTTGTCTGACCTAAACTTTCATGCACAAAACTATTCTTGTTCATTTTCTAGTCAACTGGACTAGCCTTTTTGCCCAAGAGAAGTTAACCCCTTTAAATTGTTTAATTCAGAACGTTTTTGGAACCTCTGCCATGTGTTAGACACTGTACAGGCATAAGTGAGATACCTAGAAATGAATGAGAGATTAACTTTGCCTTCAAGGAACTCACAATCTAGTCAGGAGGTTAAAAAAAATTATTATCAAGTATCATAGAGGAAAATAATCATGGAAGAAAAATGCAATCCTTTATGCTTTTCCTAAATACTTTTCCCATTTTTAAAATCAGCTGACCAAGATCTACCCTCTCAATGGGCTCCTTGATACCAAAGGCCAGATTGTTTACCATTGAATCCCAGTATCTAGCTCAATGCCTGGCTGAGATAGCTGGGGCTCAACTTTGACTGTTGAACTGGCAGGACTGAATTGAATTGAATCCCATTGAATGTAACGGCATGACTTGTTTGGGATCTTAGTCTTTAGAATCATCAAGAATTAGGTTTGTCAGGTACTTTGGACAATTCTTCCTGCCTCATATTTACCCAGCTTTTCGATAAAACTTTATCTCTTTTCAACTGAATACAATGTATGCCAACAATGACTTAGAGGCGGCATTTAGATCCTCCCTAAGCTACATTGATGGTCTGTTTCGTGTCTGAGCCAATTATTCTTAAAGGCATTAACTGTTGTCAACAAATTTTATTGAGTTTCCTTTTTGTCCCTTGAGATTTACTGTGTGTGAAGAAGTCAGCTCTAAGCATTTACAGCCTTTGAAATATTTTTTAGAGGAAAACAGTCTTCCCTACCTTTATCCCCTGTCAATTGACTCTTATTATTGTTTTTATCCCTTTCAAAGTTTTATTTTATTGTGGCTGTGTGCCTCATTTTAAGCTGCTTCAAATCCATTTTGAATGTATGGATTTTTTCTAACTGTGGAAGGGGGTTTCTGATCTTAGTTTGAAATGCAAACATCTAAAAACATGTTACCTCTATAACTATCTTTTTTACTGGGCCAGAATATTTAACAAGGGGAATTTTTAATCCTATTAAGAGACAGAACTGTCCTGAATAACTTTGGGGTGGGGGGGCGTAACACTTATTTTGTATCAATCAACTCTAAATGAGTTCCTATTTCTCTACAAGCCTAAGTTCCACTAGAGCACAGAGCCTGCCACCTTTCTTGATTATCTGTTTTGTAAACATCTTCCCAGCATAAGTGCAAAAGTTCCTCTATAATTAACACAGCTTCACCAGACATTACATGCAATGAAAGTTGCAAAGAAGAGCTAAGTTCTGATTCTTCCCTATGTATCATAGTAAGAGAGCATGTCAGCCAGTCTTATACTTCCATAGTCTTGGGAGAAAAATGGTGGCCTAATGGAGTTGGCACATTGGGAAGAGCTAGCTATTATCTTTCCAGATTGATGGAGGAGGCTCATAGAAAGCAGTTTGTCACAACCTTGCTGTGCATGGAACAGAGCAAGAGGAAAAGAGCTTCAAGAAAAATAGGGGAAGTTCAGCTTGCCATAGATACTATTTTTGACAGTCATGGTGATTAACCATTTTAACATATGCTTTAGAGGCTTGTGGAATTTCTCTCCTTGGAGATACTTTAAAAATTGACAGACAACCAACCACCTTGAATGGTTTCAATTAAGAGCAACCAAAAGAAAGCGAGTTTCTGGGGTCCTTTTTAGTTTTAAGAGTCTATAAACAGTCCCTTAAATAAACTGTATATGCTTTATCTCCGCGGTCTGGGAAAAAGGAGAAGTAAATCAATTAGAAAGGAAAGTTGGATACCCTTTTGGTTAGTCCAGATTTATAGCTTTTGTAAAATATACTTCCAATGCATACTTATTAAGAACAGGTCTGAATAAATGAATGGCATTCCTCATGTGTTAAAACATACTGTTTTATAAAGAGTTTAAGTAAAACTTTGCAATGAATTTCATTGTTATTGATTGCAACAACCTTCCTAGATTGAGGTTATTATTATTAAGTCAAGCTTCTTTCATTTGAAATATAGTGCTCAGAAAACTGCTCCCAGACCTGTCATTCATTAGCTGTATGACTTTGGCAGGCATTTAAACTTCCTGGGCCAAAATGTCCTTGTCTATAAAACAAGGGGATTTTGTTCAAGTAAATGACCTCTTCTAACTTTTAACAGACTCATAGTCTAGGTTGTAATTAACAAGGATTTGGTACTATTCAAGAAAGGAGAATCTTGGATCTAAATAGTGACCAAAGAACATTTTAGACTCCTTTATCTTCTTCACATGGTTTCTGTTCATCTCCAGATAGGGGACCCCACCTACTTAAAGCAAGAGAAGCCAGTGCCTTTGTTTTATTTTGTTTTAAGCTGAGTTCCAACCCCTCAGGGATGGAATAGAAGCTCAGACATGACCAAATACATGCAAGTCATCTGGCCAAAGAGGCACACACCTCATGAAAACAGATTGCCATTTTTCTTTGCTAGGAAGGACTAACTGACTGTTCTCATCTTTACATTTTTTTCAGTCTCCTGAAAGTAAAGGACAGTTAAGTAGGTCAGTTTTTAACTGCTCTTTATAAATTAGAGGGGCAGATTGAATCTATAGTCTTCTAAACCTTGACTGAAAACCTTTTCCCAGGCTTTTAAGACTGCCTATCCAATTAAAGAAGAGAGTACGGCGCTGGGAACACCCAAAGACACACTCAGCCACCACTAGCATTGCTTTGAGTGGGGCTGGATTTGAGCTACACCATTTGAATTCCTTGGCTTGGCACCCCTTAGGCCTCCAGCTATGCATTTGTGTGACAGCTGGTCAAAGTTAGAGGTACAGTCACTGGCTGTGACTTTCTCTTTGAAGCTAATTGGAACATGTGGGATTTGACCTTGGCCCTGGTCTCATTAGCACCACTAAGCTAACAGGCCACAAATATTCTTAAAGAGAAACAGTAAGTTTTCATATTGACCTTCACTAGTGGCTACTACTCCTTAAATATGCCCAAGAGGACTAGTCTGGGCAACCAAGGGACTTCTAAGAAAGTGATGATTTCTGTGCAAGTTTAGAAAATATTGCAATATTGCAAATGCAATAATTTGCATTTTTCTGATATGGTCAAGCATCTCAAGACCATCTTCTCCCTGATGAACAAGAAGCAAGAGAGGGAGGGAGTCAAGGCCAAGTGTGGTCTGTACTGCCAAGAATCCAGGATGTGAATTCTAGCTCTGTAACTTACTTGGTGGGTGGCATCGAGCAAGTCACTTAACCTCTTTGTTCTTCAATTTCCTCATCTCCAAAACAAGGACTACCTCACAGAACTGGTTAATCTATTTGAACATATTAAATTAGAATACTGCCTGGCACATGGTAAGCATCATAAACACATTAGCAATTATACTTATTTATTCTCTTCTGGGATCAGTCACAGAGTCTACTGCAAACGTCTGGGTAGCCCAATTCATTTACACACTCATTTCCCTTGATGTGTGCTAAGTTGCTTCAGTCATGTCCAATTCTGTGAAATCCTATAGACTGTAGCCTGCCAGACTCCTCTGTCCGTGGGATTCTCCAGACAAGAATACTGGGATGCATTGTCATTTCCTCCTCCAGGGGATCTTCCCAACCCCAGGGATCAAACCCAGGCCTCCTGCATTGCAGGCAGATTCTTTACCAACTGAGCCACCAGAGAAACCTATTTCTCTCTATAGGGGCAGCTGATAAAATCTGTTGCTAATAGTAACACTTGCAGTAGTATCAGTAGCACAAAGTATGTCTTATGCTTGACTAGCATTTTCATTTTTTCAAAATCCAATTGTAGAAGGTCTCTCACTATGTCTTTACCCCAGTCTTAGAAGGTAAAAATCATTGCTTCACTGGACAAGTGAGAAATGTGAGACACAGAGAGTTTGTGATTTATCTTACTGGATGGATCCAGAACCAAAGTCAAGGTCTCTTGTGTCCAAGAAGCATGTACCTCTGCCCATTCACATTGCTGAAAGGTCCAAAGTGTTGCAGTGTAGAGATGTGCGTCCAAAAAGCCTTGGCCTCTTCTGGGAGAGCAGGAACAAAAACCCCTGCGGGCACAGATGATTCTGAACTTCTTTGAAAGGAGACTCAAGGGAGACATCCATGGAATGACCCTTTAGTTTACCTTCTAGAAAAACTTAGGAAATACTTATAGAATTTCTTTAGGCTGCACAAGAAAAGCTTCTTTGATTAGAGGCTGCTGCCATTTGAGTCCCTTACCTTCACAGACCGGACTCCATTCAGATGGCACACTGCAGCTCCCTGCTGAGCACAGGGATATGCCTTATGATCTGGGGGACTCTTTCCTTCGGCCAACTTCAACTTTTCTTCTTTCTTGGCCACCAGACCTCCAGTGCTTCTTTCCTAGTGGCTATGAGTTCTGCTGTTTTTCCTCAGAGACCTACTGAAGAAGAACTGTTTGTTGGACCAGGCATCTCTCTCTCTCTGGGTTTTAGAAGAGAGGTGGTAAAGGAGAAGTGGTCATAAGGCAACCTAAGCCTGAGAGTAAGCCAGGCAGGAAGGGTCTTCCCCAACTTGGCATGGAAGGAGCTGCAGAAGCTTTGGCTGGGAGGCTCGCACCAGTGCAGGTGCCTCTCCGCCAGTTGCTTGAAGACCATCAGTATTGGAAGGTCTCAGATGTTCATGGCTGGTAGGCTCATAGCTCCATTTTGGATCCAGAAGAGTGTTGGTGTTTTCCAAACAGCTGGGTCTCTGTATACTTAGTCCAGACATCATGGACCATGCCAGTATTTCTCAAGGCCTCTGTAAAGAGCCAACTTCAAGCCTCTAGCTGACTTTCTTCTGATTTCAGAGCCTACACCGAAGAATCAGACACTCTGCAAACAGGCAGGAAATTTCTCCCAAGGAGATTGCTCATTGTTCTTCATAATGGGCTACGAAACCTTTGCCCTTTTATGCAGCCAGAGTCTTTGACAACCATGGTGGCAAAACATGATTCCTGTACCGAGCTGCTGCCCTGGCAGAGCTCCATCCTACACCTCTCCGTGGAACATCAGCAAGCTCTTACATCACAAAGAATTACTTTTGGTTGCCTGGAAAGTTCAAGTCCCCAGGCCTTATTAGCTGTTAGACTAAGGAGATGACAACAGAACCTTTCACTTGTCTTTATCTATATGTGAGATCATGTTTAAAACATAGCAAAGAGCTGTTATTTGACGTGTGATTCTTTAAGTGCAGTAAGTTGTATGCTTATTTAATGCATTGTTTAGTCTCACGTTGGCTAAAGCCCCTTAAAGAAGCACTTGGCAAGCTCTGGCTTTTCATTCTTGGCATAGCTGCCCCTCTTACTTTTTCACTGAACCTTAAATACCACAAAAAACCCTTCACTTACTTTACATCTGGCATATTACTTTACGCAATTGGCCAGAACTTTTGCACATGGCCCTCTGCATTTGTCCAAAGGTAATTAATGGCTTTGCAATATTTGATCAGCAGCAGCATGGATACAAAGAGAAGTTGTGCAATCAGCAGAGACCACACAGTCTTTTAAATGAAAACCTTTTTTGCATTAAATGCTCAGGCGTTGTGCAGGGATAAGGGTTTCCATGCCAAAAAAAAAAAAAGAGAGAGAGAGAGAGAATGGGCATGCTGAAGTCCCTGGGAAGATACCCAAGAACCTGATTCTTGATTAAGTATGTATCTCTGTAATAAAACTACCTAATTGTTCACAGAAAGTAAAATTGAAGACTGCTGTAAGCTTGGAAGGCCTTGAAAAATAATCTAGTCAAACATGAGAAGTTAAACTCAGAAAGAAGGGACATGTCCAAGGTCATGCCCCTGCTAATTAGTACAGAAGTAAGAATGAGGAGATACTCTTGGTTCTGTTTCCTGATTTCATGCTGTGTTCTACCTTTATCTGTGATGGACCACGCTTATGTCTAAGTTACCTGATGAATTTCAGTGACCAGGAGATGCCTTCAATCAGTCTCACCCAAATGAACATAGATCTTGGTGATGCTCTCATTCCAATAAATTTCCTGAGATTGAAGTTAGAGAGTTCAGAGAGTGAGAGACTGTTACTCCCTTGCTGTAGAAATTTGTACAAACCATAGGTATTCCCTGCCTTTTTCCTATACCATGACTTGGCCTTTCAATGTGCCTGGGGCATTCCAAATCCACTTCAGGTCATGCTTTAGAGTATTATTATATATTATATTATTCTGACTCTTTGGTCACTCTCTCCAATGTCAACTTGGGTAGGACTGCTTTGGAATGACTTAGCAAAGCTGTGCTCCTGGAAAATCTGAAACAGCCTGACGAGTCATTGGATCAGCTTCTTTTCTGGAGATTTCTCTGACAGCCCTAAGCCAAAAGAAATTTACACCTGATTTTTTTTTTGCACGTTTCCAAGCAAATACTCTATGAATCTCTTCAGATTTTTCTTCTTTCACCTGTGATCTCTCTGAGGTACTAGAAAGGCTGTTGGAAGGGTTTTTTTAAGCTTTCAGAATGGGTTAGTCATAGAGTCAATTCTGTGAGTGTTTCTGAGAAGATGGTCCTACCTCTGTGCCATTTACCCTGATGAAATGGGTCTTTCATCAGAGGCAAGTGATGAAGAAAGTCTGTGCTGAGCCAACCTACATGCAACCAACTCCTGATAATCTGTGAAACTGGGGAAAGGAGCACGAAGGGTGGGAATCCTGGATTCAGCTGACTTGGGGACACTGTACACATTTTAGCCTCCTCATTCCTCCTTCCTTCCTGTCTCCAGCCCCAGCCCTTTTGTAAGACCAAGTGGCCTGTCTTAAAATTCGACTCTATTCTCCCGCTCCCTACTCACCTCCCGCAGCAGTGCCATGGGCAACAGGATTTCTCAACCTCAGCACTGTTGACATTTTAGGCCAGATAATTTTTTGCTGGTGGAGAGGGACTGTCCTGTGCATTGTAAAATGTTTAGTGCCATACTTGATTGACTTCTACCTTCTAGATGCCAGAAGTCCCATCCTCCGAGTTGTGACAATCAAAAATCCTTCTAGGTGTTGCCAAAATCCCCTGGGGAGGGGGATGGTGCAAAATTACACTTGTTGAGCACTATTGGACTAGAGCTGGCTCCAGAAGAAAAGCAACCAGAGAGACGGGAAAGCCATGAGTGCAAGAGACACACAAACTAATTATCAGGCACTGGCTAATGGGGTCTGTGGTTCATTACCCAGAGTAAAACAATGAGAAGAATTACTGGAGGTTTGAAAGCTTCTCTCTGAAAATAAAGCTCTCTTCCTATAGGCTACCAAAAAAAAAAAAAAGGTGTTTGCAAGCCCTCCTTTTTGTCTGATAGCTATGGAACTCATTTATTTTAGTAACAGAAATATGGGAAGGCAGAAATAAGCAACATTGTGTGCTTAGAAATTTGAGTATGACAACTTGGAATAAATGAAAAAAAAAGTGGTTTTGCTTTGACTTCAGTATTTGTGGCTATTCCCTTCTTGGTCATAGACTTTCAATTCAGAGTGAAAAAGCCTGGTTCCTTTTCCCTGCTTGTGTCTTTCCTATTTGAGTATCATTATAGTCATTTTATTATCTATAAACAGGCCGACCAGAAAGCAGAAAGAGATCAATAAAGTATTACTTTGGAAATCAGAAGTTCCACATTTGGGGCTCACCCAGCCCCTTTACTTAACAGCTGTATGCTCTTGAAGAAGCCATTTAATTTCCTTGGGTCTTATATTCCTCACTTTTAAAATAAGAATTAAAAATACTATACCACAGAGTTCTTTGAAGGCTCAACTATAGAGAGGATTTGGAAACTGAAAGAGAATCCAGATATGTCACTATTAGTGGACTGAATTGAATAGTGGTTTGACTTTAGCCTTTAGTGACTTTGAACCATTAGTTCAATGGTTCTGCAATAATTACAGTGTAGAAAAGTTAATTTGGTGGTGTATCTTCTCAACCTAATTAATTAAAAATAAAAGCATGCTTGTATCTTCTGTTCATCTATCACTTTGAATTTAGACCACCCAAAAGTCTATTAATGGATCTTCAGAATGCTTACTCAGTATTACTGTTTATATCCTTATTGGAGAAAGTATTAAAAAAAAAAAAAAAAAAAACAAATGGGACCTATCACTTTACCACACTGAGCTTGCTCAAAGAGTTAGTTTCCAGATAGTGGTTAGGTAGTCACTGAGGTACCACACATAAGCAAAAAGATTTCCATTCTCCCAAGTCAGCTACTGGTGATTTTTGCTTACCCTCAAAGAAGCAATGCTCAGCAGAGGGAATATACTCAGTAATCAAAAAAGTATCTTTGTACTCGTAGTATCTTTGTCCACCTCAACTGCTTCCTTATCATAGTCTGACTTAGAAGATTTGAATTTTTTGTTTGAGCATGGCTTTGGTGAAATAAAAGTTCTGAGTCTGATCACCATATGGACATGTGAACATGTGGTTCTTCTAGCCCAGAGGCTTTACATACAGCTACTCCTGGAGACACAACATTTGATGTAGAAACCCACAGTCAAATACTGGTTACTGCCACCATGAATTATCCTTTGAGTTCTTAAAAAAAAAAAAAAAAACAGAGACTAAGTTTTGAAAGTTTTTTTCTGTCTTCTGCAGCATGCAGGGCACTTAATAACACTCCTTGACTTGATGTTTAAAAAGGCATTCCAAAAGCTATCTCCTTCTAACAGTCCCCAGGGAATACCCCATGACTTTGCATTTGATACTGCTGCCATTGTGGATCTGAGATTGAAGGTATAGAAGGAAAAAATCCCGAGGTGTCACCCCTTGGGACTCCTTAACTGTGGCCCCAGTGAAAACTTCTAGATCAGCAGTAAGCTAATTCTAGTCAATAGGGAATTTTTAAGAGCTATCATAGGATTCCGCACAAATAGATTTCACCTATGAGAATGGTTTTGAGAACAGAACCTCCATTCAATTCCTGTTTCTTACTTCAACTGAGGCAAGCATACTAAAAGGACAAGTGACAGGCGAGGGAAGATATGTAACAAGTGGTATATTCCTGGCAAATGAGTCCTAAGGTAGGTATAACAACAAGAGCACCAGCCTTTAGAGAACACAAGTGCTTTCTCCTTACCAAAGTATAACTGAAGAACTGGAGAGGTAGGAAGAACCATATAGAGCAATCTGGTTCAGTGTTCTCACTTCCCAGATGAGGGAAGCAAAAATCTAGAGAAAACATGATGTGCATGAGGTCACAAAGCATGCTGATGGGAAAGCCAGGATGGTAATTCAGTCACCTCACCCTTCTGTTTAGGGCTCTTTGCATAGCTGGATGTTTTACACTTAACCTTGATAAACCCATATGAAGGCAGCACTAGTAGCCACAGTTCATAAACTCAAAGTGAACAGCTATGTCAGATTCTTCTGGTGTCATGCATCGGAATAGTCTTTGAAAAGTTAAGCCCTTAACCACTCACAAGAACTTTTCCCCAATTTCTATCACCCATTTGGATAATATTATCAAGTCTTTTTATCCCAAATCTGATCAACCTGACTGTAGGACTATGGATCTTCACAGACTCTAGTAGTTTGATGGTTTGCAGGCTTAAAACAAACAAAAAGGGAAAGAATGAATTTCCATTTTAGAGGCCATTTTCCGTTTAGAGGCCATGTGACTGGAAAATGGCCTCTAAAACGGAAAATCATTCTCTCCCTTTTAGCAAGTTGATTGGTTGATGCATTTTGTATTGCTTGTTAACTCAGAAGCGACCCAAAACAAAAGGTATTCCTGATGCATTATTTCTGTCTCTAAACATTCCTGATTTGCTCGTCTTTCATGAAGGCCTTCCATGAAGAAGCTTAAATTTTCCTACGTATTTTGAGTTTTATGTTTCTTTCCATTAAAGTTTCCAGCCGTTCATAGACATATTTAGTTTGGCAGAAGGTAGTGGTGACTCATGGAATGAAGAAATTTGAAAGCAAAGCTACTGAAATGGATCTAATTTCTTTTTTTGGGTAATTTGGGAGTGAGCAATTGATAATTTGTCTAATTTTTCCTGGTTTCATCAGCTGCCATACTGCCAAATATTTGTTCCATATGGATGCTTTGTTATTCCTGAAACATGTAATAAATTTCAGCTGCAACTATATCTAATATGGTCAAAGGGTAAGACTATTGTTGGCTCATTTTCTCATTGTTTTTGGCTGGACACCCTCAATCAATGGCTATTGAGTGAAAAAGCAGGATCATATTGAAACCATTTTCAGCATGTTCCTTCCTATGGATCCAACCATTTCACTCTGAGTTTGTCAAGCACAGCAAATGTTCTCTATTAAAGGGATGGTTATGTTTTAGGCATAGATGCCACTGCCAGCTAATTTCATTCACCTAATAATTCCACTCTCTCCATTTGGTATAGAGATGTTTTTGGCTCTCCAAAGTGTCCTACTCTGAGTCTTGCCTCTCACTATAGAACAGATATTTGGAGATAGATTTTGAGAAGATCAGTGACCTACTCCCACTGCAGGCATTATTTCAGGGTTACTTTAAGAAAGACATCCTGAGGGCCCTGAAACATATGAATCATAAGACTTGTAAAAGTATTAGTGCCACAAATCTGGCTGGCATTTCTGTAGGTTACCAGTACTTTGCATGCAATTATGGAGATCTCCCTTACCAGAGAGATCAGACAAGGATTCAGTAACATTGTTCTCAACCACCATCAAAGTAAGTCCTTCTGGCTTATTTCTGGCTGGTTCTGAACTAGGCACTGATTACTTAGTGTCTTAAAGTCATTCCATGGGTAATTGGTTTCAGTCAATAAAAATGATTTCAATGCTGCCCTGCAAAAGTAGCTAAAATAACGAACAAAATAGTCTATTTCTTGGAAGAAGCCAGACTTCACTGAAGGCCTGGGAAAGCGTTTTGTGACAAGAAATAATCTCTTATTAATGATGGGAAAATTGGGTTTAATTAACAAATGTTACAGTGTCACATAGTAAAACTACAGGTTAGTGTAGATGGAGCTAGAGTCTTGCTACTCAAAGCCAACTGAGAGCTAGTTAGAAATTCAGAACCAGGGGCCCTACTCTCAACCAATTAAAAGAAAAGCTGCATTTTTGCAGATACCCAGGAGATTTTATGCACATGAGGGTTTGAGGAGCCCTGGTCTACCGAATCACAGGAAATAGCAAATACCTGCTGACTGATATCTCTCTCGTCTACGAGAGAGAACACAAAATATTCAGATCTAAACTTTCACTAAGGAGTTGAAAAATGGTGTTGGGGCCAAACTTGCTTGTGATGGTTAACAATGTATATGCTGATTCGACAGTATCAAGTCCTAATCCTCTGAAGTTGGTGGAGCCTTTCCTCAGAGGAAATATAGAACTGCTCCACGCATAACCCCATGGCCTGACCTTCTGTGAACTGGAAATTGGAACTCCTAATTGCTGTGGCTGCAGTTTCCAAACCCATCACTGGGGCCAGGAACTGAGATCCAGGCCTTAAGATCTTGCCAGTTTCTTTTTCAATAGTTACATTTTTAAGAACAGCCAAGCAAGAGTCCTTTAAAAAAATATTTCTAATTGCATTGAGGGGAGAAATGTGTGTTTTACTCATATCATATTGCTGCCTTTGTCATCCTCAGCCAGGTTCTAGTATTATTTCTTCTAGCTTCAAGTTGATTAGTTCCATTAGGATGCCCATTGGGATGTAAGGGAAATAGTTTTAAACTAAGAAAAAGTGGATTTCTGTCACCTACTGAGAGGTGAGGGATAAACTTTAAATCTGCTTTTCAAAGGGACAGCTGGTTCCCCAATTGATAGCCTTCACTAGACCCATTCTGGAGCTGGGCTGTTTCCCCAGGATGAGCCCCTTAGTGAAGGTCTGGTTATTTGAAAGACATGGCTTCCTCAGAAAGACATGATGCCTCAGCTGGGTAGGTAGAAGTGAGAGAAAGCCCATTTGTAACTTCTCTGCCTTGAATGACACTAAAAGAAAGGGAGGATTTGCACTGAGGAGTCAAGGAATCTTGGATTTACTCAGACCTCTTCCAGGAAATAGCTTGATAAATTTGGTGATTAGTCCCATGGGTCTTCAAACCTGTTTCCCCTGGAACAATGGTATTAGGATGAACCAAGACAGCCTGCTTCTGAAATGGGATTATTGGGATCTCTTTTCACAATTTTCCAGGGGTAAGGGAGGGGAATAAGCCATGGATAGAATGTTCATGTTTTTTCACAAACATTTTTCTTAAAATTTAAGTACCTGCCACATCTTCACTCTATTCAACTCTAGGATAAAGCGGTATTGGACTTAGCTCACACATATATATTGAATTTGTTTAGACTTAAACCCACAGCATTTTCACACAACAATATCGCTGACTCTGGCACTCTACCCATTGAAAGAATGTTGACAAGATAATTTCTAAGACCTTTCCAGAACTGACATTTATTGTAATTTTGTGGAAATCTGTAAAAATCTTTAAGGGATCTAACTGGATGTGGATCATGTATATTGCCTTATTAGCATTCTTCTTTCATTGCTGTTGTTCAGTACTTTAGTAAAATGTATGGATGTAAAATTATAGCACTAACTAATCAATTCCATTATAGCATCATTGGATAGTCATGTGCTCTGTCCTAAGCAATACTCAGGGGAGTAATATAGCCATGCCTTCAAAGAGGTTTCATAATAGCAAATAAGGACTCATTATATATCAAGTAAAAAATATGTACTAGCATCCATTTATAATCACATCCCTCAATGTGGTTCTGCAAAGACATGCACTGTAATAGTTTTTCTATCATATTCATTGTGCTATCAAATTGGTATCCCAATGGATTCTTTCTGGACTTGGACCTTTATGCATTTTCTCATTCTAATCTCTCATTATTATGGCATCATAACTGGATCCCTTCAGAATTTCATTGAACTTATTAAGAGATACTTAATATCATGGCAACTCCAGATTAAATTGCACAGGAAATCAGCACTGTAAAAGGATCTTAAATAAAGTTGTAGTAAGCAATTTAAAAAATTTTATCAATCAGACAACCCCAAGCTTGACTCAGACAGGAATAATTCTCCCCTATTTTATTCCAGTCCACTTGACTCATTGAGTGCCTTCTAGTTAGCAAAACATGAAATGATGAAAGGAATGCGTAAGCACTGCCCCTACCCTCATAGAGTTAATACTCTAGAACAGATGTCACCAAATGGTCCCAGACCCTACTCCCACCCCACCTGAACCTAGTCAACAAACACATTCTCTTTGATCTACTTGATAAGTTTTTCAAATTTTGAAATTTTAAAAATCAAGAGATTTTAAATAGAGACGAAGATTAACAGCTTCCCTTGAAAAACAGGGTGATCTAACTTTGCTGGCTGGTGTTCCTGCGTGGCAGCTATAGGCTAGAGCCTTCTAAGTGGCGTATGTGCCCCTCCAGCTGATCACAGTACCTTAGGGCAGGGATCCCCAACTTCTGGGATCTAATGCCTGATGATACAGGGTGGAGCCGATGTAATAATAATAGAAATAAAGTGCACAATAAAGGTGATACGCTTGAATCATCTCGAAACCATCCCCACCCCCTGGTCCGTGGAAAAATGATCTTCCAGGAAACCAGTCCCTGGTGCCAAAAAGGTTGGGGACCACTGCCTTACAGGCTTGATTTATTCATCTATATACCCATATGGCCTCAGCATACATTGATCCCTGACACTCTTGTTCCAGATATGCAAGATTTCCTTGGATACCAATCATCTATCCTTTTTATTCAATTCAACACTCAATTCTTGCTTGTGTACTGTCACCCAGGCACTAGGATAGCCACTGCCAATGCATATGAATAAGATACACGTCTTATTTTTAACACACTCTGCAGCTCTCCTCAAACATAGCAAGAGTACAGTTCAGGTAGCATTGAAAAGACAAGAAAATCCCCTTGGTAAAGATAAAAACTTAAATCTGAAAAACTAGACATTCAATAAGTTAGAGATCATCAAAGAGATATTTCTTCAAGAGCAAGTAGAGTTTTTGGTCAGTGACCTTGTAAAGCAGGAAAGGCCAGGTTCCCAGCCAGAGCGATGGACAAGTTGCACAATCACTCAGAGTGTTTAGGACAGTGGAGACCATCAAACCCAGCTCTTCAGACAAAGCGAGCTGTAGCATTGTAGTTTGTTTTGCACCAAGATCCAGAACAGCTGTTACCAATTCCCTGGGAGATTGCACATGTGTGCCTCCTTCCATTCCCATCACTGTTGAGGTCCCCCCTCATCACTCACTGAAACTATTGCAACAGCTTCCTCAGTGATGGCTCTGTGTCCAATAGTGCTTGACACCAGCCCTCCCACCCATGAGATTAATCTTCCTAAAGCACAGTCCTAATCACTTTATCCCTCTTCTAAACAATTTCCAGTGACCATTCATGGCTAAGTGAATTGAATCCAAACTCCCCAGCTTTATGGTAATGCATTTTATACAAGGCCTCTATCTAACTTCCCAAATGTATTTTTGTTTGTAATGTTTTGTTTCTAATGTCTAACTAGTGTTTCCCTACAGCAGTGTTCACCAACTGGCAGTCTGCAAGTGATATCTAGTCTTCAAAAGTATTTTGTTTGACAAATACAGTGTTTTCATGAAACTGAATTGTCTGTCAATATTTACTAGATGACTCTTTCCTCTAGATTGGCCCATATTTTCTGCTTTACCAAAATCCTCACCATTCTCTATTGCCTATTCTGGTCCACTTCACTCCTTTATGTGACTTGCATGGCTCTGATAGGCATCTGAATTTACACATGCCCCCTACATATTCCAACATCCGACCTAGACGATTTACTACCGCACATTTTATTTTCCAGAGTTTCCCTTCTGTTCCTCCCTTAAATGTCACCTCACCTCCTCTGTAAAATTTTCTGCCAGATGTTAACTCCTTTTCCTCTGAATAGCAATAATATTCCTCTAACAACACATAATCTATCCTATATTGTATGTGTGTGTGTGTGTGTGTTTATTGAGTATTCATGCGTGATGCCATCTAGTTCACTAAAAGCACCTCAAAGGTGAAGGCCATTGAGTCCCACCTACCCCCTTGTACACAGACGGCACAGGCTGTGTTTGCATGGAATTAATTAAGTTACCCATTTTCCTTTGGCCTGTCAAGCCTGTAGTAGTTGTGTATACCCACAAGAAGGCAGTAACTCAGTTGACAGGCAGACATGGCTGAGTTGGAAGACTCCTGGGGACTTTTAGGCATTTTCAAGTAGGGAATGAGAAAGGCTGTATCTAAACAGAACTACTGAGGGAATGTAGGTAAACAGAACATGATCCTTTTCGTTGGAAGCTGCTCTGATCGTCAGATAAAATCACTATCACATGTCTCACAAGGAACTTCAGCAAACCTTTTGTATGCTCATTTTGTGTCAGAATTACAGGAGTCCTTCCATTCCTGGGGGCCTGGCTGAAAGAGTGGATTGAGCCAGTGCCAGGTAGAGCACAAATGCCCCAGAAAAAAAAAAAAAAAAAAACACACAACGAAATAGAAAGAGCTCTGCATACTACACAGCAAAATGTCCATTTCTAAAGTTACTGAATGCCTAGAACGGTGCTCTCAGTCCTTGCCTTGGCAGAAGGGCTGTCATCAAGTTACGAGATTATGAAGTCAAAATTCAGTAACTTCAGAAATGGATCCAACCATTTTGATCAAAATGATCAGTTGTAAACTGTGAACCAAAAAATAAGAAAGCTACTCTTCTTAAGTGTAATTTAATTCAGCAGTGTGTTATGGACAACTGTGTACCCAGGATAGGGCTAGAAATCAAGAAAACTGAAACAAGAAAGCCAGTAGAGACAACTAATATTAATGGGCACTTATTAAATTCTCAAAGTATGACATCAAACCAGCCTTCAGATTGTCTTAAACCTGCTCAAGGATGTAGCACTTACCCATGTGTAGGAGTCGTCATCAAGCTAATCTGACGGCAATAAAATAAACAATAAATACAAACATGGCATTTTTTTTTTCCTATTCCTCTAGAACATGGCCGATTTCAAATCATGTCTACAAATGAAGACCAGGAATTTTAATTTTCCTCTCCCTATCTACCATCTTATGAGGTTTTCCACTGATATTTAAAAGTAAGGTGGAATTTTTCACTTTTATGTACCTTCTATCTGCCTGGGTTCTTGACTAGGTAGAGGTATGAATGAGTTATATTGCCAGAGAGAGGCCAGAAATAAGGGCAAACAAAGTGCTTTGACTTTGAGTTGATGGAAAGCTCATGAAAGAACCCTTCCTTTTGTGGAATTGCTGAACCAGTCTTTCCAACTGATGTCCAGTGACAACCCAAGGACAGCTCCATTACAAGTTCAATGCAAATTCTACCTGGAGTCATGAGTTTCCCCCTCCCACCTGATCCTCCGTATCCCCTAGTCCAGATAGGATCTGACCCAAAGAACATGGGCATCGCTGGTTCCTTTTCTTTCAGCGCAAGAACTCCTCAAAGCAGAGATTTTCTGAATTAAATAGAAATCCAACTATGAATGCCTGGGTATACTTGAATATTTCTTCTGCTACTAAAGAAATATTAGGTATTAGAAGAAGCTCTGAATTCGAGGTGAAGAGACCCTGAAGAGACTTGGCTTTGTTGATTATAACCTGGGTACCTTTGGGCAGCTCTCTTGCTTGTAAAATGGGTATAGTCAGCCCTTCCCTGCCTCCCAAAAGGGTTTTTGTGAGTATCAGTTTAGATAATACCCATGGAGTCATCACAAAATGCTCAGGGAATCAAGGCCAGCTATAAGCTTCCAGAGATACTTTGAAGGAAGTGTTGTTTGAATGGCTTTCCTGGTGGCCTGCAATATGGAAGACCTAGGTTCAATCCCTGGGTCAGGAAGATCCCCTGGAGAAGGAATGGCAATCCACTCCAGTATTCTTGTTTGGAAAATTCCATGGACAGAGAAGCCTGGCAGGCTACAATCCATAGGGTCACAAAAGCTGGACACAGCTGAGTGAAATACCTACCTGATCTAGACTGGAGTACATACTGAGGTTGCAAGTGGGTTAGCCAGGATGGCATTGAATTCCTGCATCCTCCTCGAGAGCTTCCTCTGCAGCCTTTCCTTTTTGGGGCATGTGTGCTTTCTATGGACTAGAACTACAAGGGCAGAAGCAGGAATAGCTGTATTATTGGTCAGTGCTTCTCATAATCCACCATCCCGTGAGTAAGGATAAGAGGTTAATTAAATATATCTCTCGGGCAACAGAAATGATCAAGGCTGTCCCTGGAACACAGTTGCTTCAGAAAGTAGGCTTTTGTTTCAGAGAAAATCTCCCACAGAGAAACATAGAACGCCAAAGAGAACTATAAATAGGACTATCATTTATGTCAATTATAAATAGATTTGCTCCCTTTTGATTAGAAGATTAATGCTAGCTGAAAGTCGGTAGTTGAACAGAAATGAGGGAAAAACTCCTGACAAAATATTATGACACGCTAAGAGTTAGATTTGATACCTTTTCCTCCCTGTGGTATTTTCTCTGATTTTCCCTAAATGAAGACTCTTCTCATTTGAGTTCAGAATTTAGTTGTTAGTCTTTGAAGTACATTTGTTCATACTTTATCAGCTCCTCAGGATCTCTCCTTACCATCCCGATTAGAACACACACACACACACATACCTTTTTCAAAAAATGGAAAAATTGACTATCGAAGTTAGGAATTCAAAAAGGACAAAACTCTTCCCTCAGACACCTCTCAAGAAGGTCACCAAGCTCTATTACCAAAGTTCTCCTTTTCACAAAGGAGACTCTTTCCTGAGTTACTGTGTACATGTGAATCCTCAGCTATTAACATATTAGCAGTGAGCATAATGACTAAAGGGATAAAGTAAAAAATCAGTCTATGAAGGGTCCCAAACCACAGGTTGCAGTTACTGAGCACATGGTCAGATATGCAGTCATTTTCTCTCCTTCTGGAGGGAAGAAGATGCAGAGGGATCCCAGCTCTGCAGGCCTACTTAGCCAGCTCCTTGTCCTCTACTTATGTCTATGACTCATCTCTTTCCAGGGCCAGGGAGAGAAATGGCAGCTTCCCATCCAAGCTGTCTGCCAGGTTCATCCTGGGACGAGGGTTTGTGGATGGAGCAGCAGGGTACCTCCGTGCTGTACCAGGCGCAATGGAATGCAATAGACTGCATGTCTCCCGCCTGCTAGGGTGAGGCAATGGAAAAAGTCTTACCTGAGTCCACCCACCTTGCCTCATGCAAGGTCTTGATGCCAGCTACTCCAGACTCAGCACTAAGAAAGAGGCTGTAGGGAACTCTACTCAATGCTGTGTGGTGACTTAAATGGGAAAGAAATCCAAGAAAGAGGGGATTTATGAGTAAGCCTGGCTGATTCACTTTGCTGTACAGTGAAAACTAGCACAAGATTGTAAAGCAGTTATACCTGATAAAAAGAAAGAAAGAGGCTATAGGTAGAGATAACTGGGAGGAAAGGGCAGATGTAATGAGCAGGGACCAGTCTGAGAGATTCCTCCTCTACTTCAAATGCCCAATTCTGGTTTCACTGTGGCATATTTTAAAGAGAACTTAGCTTGTCAACTGGAAATTCTTTGCCTGACCCAAGATTCAGGGGGAGATTTCTGGAAAAACACTAATCAGGGATTTTGAAAGCCTGGCTTCCAACACATAAAGACATCTATTGAATATTTTTAAAGATATAAAATTCTTAGAACCGTTGGACAGGTTTCTCTGTGTGACCACTCTCTTCCAAGTGGCATTGCTCAACAGCCCAGATCCCATCAGAAGGCTGACATCATGCAGTTGTGCAACTCACAGGCATCACAATGTCACTTTGCTCACGGCACTTGCTGTGCGTTCACCACTCAGAAGCCAAGCGGCTTTAGGTTGTAAGTCAGAAGTTCTGAGTGGGATCATTCCTGTGAAACCTGAGTCCTCGGTTCTTCTAAAAAGTCAAAATACATTTGGATCTTGCAACTCAAGAGTGTCAGAGCCAATCATTTCTTCTTTCATCAAAACCCAGGAATCGCGCGGTGGGTGGCTGGGGCCATGTTCTCCCTTCCTCTAGTTCCCTTCCCCCACCCCTTCAGGCAGGATTCTCCAGGCTGGAGAGAAAGGAATAGAAAAGAAGCTCTCAGTCCTGAACCTCTCTGTTGAGTACTGCATTGTGCTGGACTCTCTGACACAGTGGGATGTGGAAACGTGAGACTGAACATCAATTTGTTCCCAGACTGCTAGGTAAACAGAAAATAGGAAAGGCTTCTTCCCACGTATCCTGGCATTCCCCATGAAATATTTGGGGTTCTGTCCAACAGCCCAACTCAATGGCTAATGTTGACCTCTGACTCAGTTGGCCCCTTGATGGGAAATGTTTTAACCAGTTGGGTGATTTCTCAGCTTCAACTATGGAACAAATTTCAACCTTCTAAAATAGGCTGGCCTAGAATGTTCTCAGGAGCTTCATGAAGAGCTCTAAGTATTGGCTTATTTACAAAGGTGGCAGTGGGCTTCAGATTGGGTTAAGTGAAACACTGGAACACGCAGGTGGCCAGCTTTACCTTGCTCCTTCTGTGTGGCTGTCCCCTTTCAGGGAAATCTAGGACTAGCAGAAGAACAAACTGGCCCTTCCCCAGGTACATGCACTCCCCTCTAGGGAGACAGGAGGGAAAACCTTGACATTCCCCAGACCTCAGGAGTCACTCTAGAGGGTCAGTAATAGCCTTGGTTAATGGCAAGTTTCAGAAAGGGAGCTTCCAAAAATTACAGGCCACAGTGCCTGTAAAGTGTAATGAGTTTACTCCCTTTTGTCTGGAAGTCATATCTGGTATTTCACGTAGACCTTGAATAGATAGGGTTTTGACAGATGGGGAAACACTGGGTAGAGAAACAAAGTCAGTGGAAAAGCATATAAACAGAATGTAGAGGATTCTTGCAGGAGCAAACACTAGGGGACACATGTGCAGGGGTCACCTGCTAGGGGACAGTCGCTCAGGATAAGCCCCAAAAGATAGCTTAGAGCAACATTTGTATTAAAGAATAATAATGGCACTTTCTGAGCTCTTACTGTGTGCACCATCCTATTCTAAGCACTGATATGTATTAACTCTTTTCATCCTCACAGAAACCTGTGAAGTGAATTCTCTCATTCTCCTCACTTTACAAGTGAGGCCACTGAGGCACCCTGAAATATATAACGTATTTAAGGGCACATAGCTTTTTTTTAAAGACTTTTTTTTTATGTGGACCATTTTAACAGTCTTTACTGAATTTGTTAAAATATTGCTTCTATTTTATTTTTTGTATTTTGGGGTTTGTTTTTTTGGCTGAAAGGTATGTGAGATCCTAATCCCTTACCAGGGATCAAACCCCCAGCCCCTGAATTAGAAGGTAAAGTCTTTTTTTTTTTTTTAAAGAAGGTGAAGTCTTAACCACTGAACCACCAGGGAAGTTCCCACATAGCTTTTGAGTAAGACAAAACTGAAGTGTTTTTTCAGGCAGCTAATTCCAGCACCCATGGTCCTTGGCTGCCTTTTCAGCTGCCTGCCTCCAGCATGCCTTTATTCTTTGTTCCCCTCATTCCTTCTTCCCTAGCTGTGGAGACACTGGCTAACCTCTAAGGCCAAGTTCATATATTCCTCCTGAGTGAGACCTCTTCTAACTTTGTCAGCAAGAATTTATCTTTCCCTATTCCTGGCTTCTCTCTTTTACCTACAATTATTTTTTCCACTCTTTTCTACATTAGAATTCAAGATGTGCTCATTTATGAACTTCTTCAAGCCAGAGTTGACATCTTATTCCCCTTAGAATCCTCAGAACCTGAGACAGTGCTTTGCGTGTATCAAGTACTCAATTCATATTGCCTGAATTGAACTGAGTATCAGAGTCCACTGGCTGAGGACCCAAATGTCCCCTAATCCCACCACACCTCCTTAAGATCATCTTTCTAAATTCAAAACAATTTTTTAAAAAAAATCCTAAGAAATCTTACGCCTCACAGGGAACTCTCTCACTCCTGAAAACCTACAACTCATTAAAAAACCATTTGGAAAAGCATGATGTGGACTATCTCAGGCCACAGACCAAGAACACAATTCCAGGTTCAGTCCTGCTTGGCTGCAAAAGAAGGCTAATGGTAACAGAGCTTCCAAAGACAAAAATGCAGCCACCCATGGATGAAGTCTCTCACCAAGGGCTGTGGGGTTCCAAGGTTTCTGAGAAGGCTCCCTCTATCCTAATAAAGTTCTCAGCTTCTCAACCCCCCAATCCCAGCTCCCTACAGGAGACTCAAAAACATCCAATTTAATTAAAACCTCTTTTTTTTTCACATTGAGTCACAAGTTTTCACAGGGTGCAACGTGTTGCTAACCTAGCAATTTCCAGACTAGACTGTTCAGCAAGGCAGGTGCTGTTTTCTTTTTTAGGGCCCATGTCCTTAAATTGCTTTGCTACTTAGATATACCTGAGGGCCAAACTGCTCTGGCAGATTCCAGCCTATGCTCTTCCTCCTTCACCCAACTCTTTTCTGGCCTGCAAGATGTTGTTCTCCCATAGCCATAGGAAAAGAAGGTCTTATCGTCTTTTAAAATTTTACTTTTATTGTGTGTCCTTAATTACCTTGAAACTCAGTCAATGACAACAGATACTGAAAGACAGGAAAGCCTGGCATGCTGCAGTCCATGGGATCACAAAGAGTCGGACACGACTGAGTGACTGAACAACAACAAGCCCAGCACTCTGCCTTCTGGAAGGATGTCAAACAAACAAGCACATAGAATGATCTCCAATTTTCTAATTGGCAAGAACAATATGCATATTGGACATTATATTTCTGCAGAGTTGAGTGCTAAAATAAAATGTGCTCAGTGCAGAGATATTTCCTGAGCAACTATTATACACCAGACTCTGTAGCAGGTTCTAGGAATATAGTGTTGAACCAGACTGACAGGGCTTCTTGCCTTAGGTGCTTAGAGTTTTGTCAAAAAGATACAGGATGCTAGTGCTAAGGGAGAATGAGGCTTGGTGAGATCCTTGTGCCCTGGATTTTTCTGGAGGAGACTCTACAGTACCAAGTTTTCTTTCCTTACCAACTATAAGACTGTCTTTCTACTCAAGCTCCCATCTTCTTTCCCCCTTTTCTTCTTATTTTCTTCTTATTTCTCTCAACAGCATGCATTGCCACTGATATAGTTACTGGTTTTAAATTTCTTCTCTCAAGAAAGTCTCACTGTTAGGTTCAGTTTGAGCTCTTAATCTTTCCTCTTAACCCAGCCAGCCAAGAAAGGCAACTTGAATTGTGTGACATGTTGGTTTCCATCTGGAGTCAGATGCATTGGTCCTCTCTGTTTTCCTACATGTATTGAGAAATTCCAGGTACACTGCTGTCTCTTGTCCTGGGAAGGTATTAAGGAAAGGTCACCATAAAATCTCCATGGGACTATAACTTGGCATCTTGCTCTCAAACTTCTGGAAGCACTAACTTCCTAGAAATTTATTACCAACTCTACAAACAAACAAAATAGAAAATGGTTTTTTAAAAAAGGCAGTATTCCAGTTATTTGCTTGAGAAATACACAGCTGATCATGTAGAAGAAAAAGCAATGGTCTCTCTGACCCCTGAAGCTCGAGTCTGTAAGGAGCTGTTTTTGATCAAACTTCTTTCATGAACCCAATCCCCTATCTAGGAGCCAACTGGTCTCCCTGAAACAGTTCTCAGAATATAGAAGCTAGACTATGTGTGGGGAACCACTGATCAAATTCCAGATATGAAACTGACTTGATATGGCATTAGGATGTATATTTTGACATTAACTTACTTTCTTGCCAGTAACATTTCTCATTTTCGAAAATCCTTTTCTTTGTTTTCCTCTAGCACTAGTAGACTAACTTTGTACAACCAGATGATAGGAAGCTTCTTTTAAGGCTAACCCTCAGCAATTTTGTATCCCTAGATCCCAAAGCTTGCAATAAATAGGAGATTAGGAGAAATGACTCAAGACCCTTCTTCTGAAAATCTACCCAATTTGTTATTACAGCCTTACTCAAATTGGAAATAATGAATCAAAACTAGATCCACAGATAGAATAACATAATATTGACAAGCAGCATGTAGATACTGAGAAAATGAAATTTAAAATATCAATAAAATTTAAGGGCACCAAAATGAGTTTAAGAGAAAGAAAATGTGTCCTTTATCTGTATTTGCCAACATATGGTAATAATTATAGTCTCCAAATTAGACGGTACATTCCCTTGACCTTCAAATGAGGGGTGAAAATAGATTGAGGAGTCAAAAAAAAAAAAAAGACAGTATTTTATCAGATCTAATTTAGTCCTCAAGCTATCAGGAGTCCATTTGTCTCCAAGTGGAGCATTGCCTGGTGGCTGTGTTTCCGCTTATGGTGAAAAGCTGCTGGGGCCATCAGAGCAAGAGGGACTTCACAAAGAAAGCCAGAAAGCGGGGCCAAAAGGCAAATAAGGTTCCTGTCACAACCAAAATGTTTCACTTAGCTTTTTGTGCTACTCCTTTACTGTTTGTAATGGAGCAATTTCTATGAGAATTGTGTAAAAATAAGGAGATTTTTCAGCTTTGAGCAACAAATGAGTGAAATGGGCAAGAAAAGCATGAAATTTGGTGAGAGAAAGAAACAGTGATAGGAAAATAATGTAAAAGCCCTGGGAAAAAGTGCCTCCTCTTTAAAGAATCTACTGTGTAAAACTCACACACACCTGTAACACAGGTATAACATCCAGATATACTCTGGATGGATTTTCCTAGTTCTAAAGAATCCATCCCTTTACCAAAATGCTTAAGTCTTCATCTCACAACCCCTATTCAATGCTGTTGAACATTTTCCTCTGGGCACCTCTATCTATTCTACTGGAAGAGATGAAAAAGAGAATCCATGAGGTAGCATCTCTTGGAGGTCTCTGTACTACCCATGTTCATATTTTCCTTCTGCAAAGTACATATAATATGACAAAACCTAGAAAATCTAGGTAGTCCAGATGCTAAGAGTTTCTGTTAAGAATGGAGATAGAAGAACCATGGAATTATAGGGTTGGAAAATACCTTTCAACTCATAAAATCTCTCTTCTGAGAAAGCAGTCCCATCGTCAATGTCCTGACAGAAAGCCTCTGCTGAAATCCCACAATAGTGTAGACATCAGTGGTAGAACAACTCCACTGCCTCCTCTATTCTGCAAGCAGAAAACCACAGCAATGGAGTACTAAAGGAATCCATGAGATAGTCGTCTCTCTTGTGAGTGGAGATTCAGCAGTGTTTCTTCTCTGACCTTCATTGTATCTGTACCTGTTATGTCACTTATACTCATTCTGCTTTATATGATGGGCTATCTCATCCCGCTGCAGAATCAGAAACTCTGTGAAGGCCAGGGCTTTGCCTTACCCAGCCATTGTCACATACTCCACAACACTTAGGACGGTGCCTTACACATGGTAGGTTACTAACAGTTTTGTTTGCTTTTTAAAGTGATTTGTATTTAAACTGGATTTTAACTTTGCAGAAGACTATTTAGATTAGAAATTATTTTGTCACCATAGATTTGAATTTCCTTAATATTTTCTAATATTTAATCCATCAAAAGTATGCCTACCAAATAGTATTCAGTAAATACATTTGTTGCATGAATTTCTGAGCAAATACATCCATGAATAACTGCTTACAGAGGTTTCTCTCTTTTTTCCCTGTGAAACTGAGGCAGTGTTGGGAGAACGCTTTATTTGTATGACCATAACTCTCCTGTTTCAGTCTGCTGCTGCTGCTGCTGCTGCTAAGTTGCTTTAGTCGTGTCCGACTCTGTGCAACCCCATATACGGCAGCCCACCAGGCACCCCCATCCCTGGGATTCTCCAGGCAAGAACACTGGAGTGGGTTGCCATTTCCTTCTCCAATGCATGAAAGTGAAGTCGCTCAGTTGTGTCTGTCTCTTCACGACCCCATGGACTGCAGCCTACCAGGCTCCTCTGTCCGTGGGATTTTCCAGGCAAAAGTACTGGAGTGGGTTGCCATTGCCTTCTCCAAGAAGCCCAGTATAAGTATACCCTAATCCAAATGAACAAAGCTATAATAGGGACATTTGAGGCAGCAGGAGTCATTCGGTGACCAGCGAATTTTGTTCATTCAAGAAGTGGTTATCATTAAGATACTCTGCAAGTAACAGAGTTCTAGGATTATACTGGCTTAAACAACATGGAAGTTTATTTCTCTCTCATGCAGACATCCCAAGATACATAGATCAGGGCTGTTGAACACCAGCTCTGTTTCACAAAGTCCTAAGAGATCTAGGCTCCTTCTATTAATAGCTTGCTATGTCATCATCCTTACATTTTGGCCCCATCTTTATGGCCCACACTAGCTCCTGGAGCATCTAGGAACAGCATTCCAGTCAGCAAGATTTTCAAAAAGTAAAAAAAAAAAATTGTTGTCTTTTAAGGGAGAATTCTAGAAGCTGTCACATAATACTTTCACTTATGTGCCATTGTCTAGAATGTCAGCAAATGGCCATACATAGCTGCAAGGGAGTCTGAGAAACACGGTTAACTGAAAATTCAGATTTCTGTTATTATGGAAAAAGGGAAAATGGGTATTGAGCAATGAGTAGGAATCCCTGCCAGAAGGACCACCCCAAAATACAAGTCATACTGCTAGGTGCTCACGTACGCACCACAGAATCAAAGGTTGATCTAGCATCAGCCAGGTCCAGATGCCAGTCCTGACAGTGTTCCTTGATGAGCTCTGTGATCTCTGGACTATTTTCCATGCTATCAAGCACAGGTATAGGGACACTCTCTTTGTTCCTATAAGATGATACGAAGTGACCAGTGGTGCTCAGACTAGCACCTGGCACATAGTAGATGCTCAGCTAACATTTATTATTATTTTTATCATTCTGCTTGCATATGAAGCTGGCTTCGCTCCAGATTTTAAACTATTTGAACTTGGGTATAAAGCATCTGTCTACAATGTGGGAGACCTGGGTTCGATCCCTGGGTCGGGAAATTCCCTGGAGAAGGAAATGGCAACCCACTCCAGTACTCTTGCCTAGAAAATCCCATGGACGGAGGACACGACTGAGCGATTTCACTTTCACTTTTCACTTTCAAAGTTGGTTATAGAAAATATTAACAAAATTCCCAGTGGCCATGTTTCTTGAGCAATTTCATGCCCTATCTATTAATCAGTTGTATTAGAGCAAATGAATGGCTACCCAAGAGAATGACTTTATCCTCAGTTGTCCTTTCCTTTCTGCCTTTGTTAGATGGTGTTGAACAAGACAAAAGCAATTAACAAGCTTCTCAGCACCTTAAGAGATAACAATTAGGATCAGCAGAACTTAAAAAGGAGCCTAAAATGATGGAAGGAGGGAGTATATTTTCATAATGCAAAGATCATTTGTTTTCACATAATTTTATTAGGCCAAGCGAAATAATGTTAGAAGTCACTCTGGAAAAGGGTAAATAAAAATATATCTCTTTTGGTACTATCCATGCTGCTGTATCAAGTAAATGGATTAACAGGTATACTAGGCTTTATTTTCTAGTGTTTCATTCAGTGCCTCTTTGAGAATACTCTAAGATGCTCTAGGCAGGATTACTGTGGTAGAATGATTCAGTGCTTAGACAGACCTGAGTTTGAATTCTGGCTTGGCCACTTAGTAGGTAAATGGTCTTGAGATATCAATAAACTTTTATAATGCTCACTGTTTTCACTGGTAAGATGGGAAGAATAGAATTATTACAGAATTATTATCCTATAGAATTGTTTCAAGAATTAAATGATAAACCAGACGTCCCCAAGTTTTCTAGTCTACTTGGGTTACTGTTTTATCTAATATCTATACAAAATGTCTTGTGACCTCCTTTCCACGTTCTGTGGGAAATCCATATACTGCCCAACCTCTGAGGATTTGTGGTGCCACGCTTCTCCCAAGTTAGTTCAAGCCATAGTCTGTTTTCCAACTATTTCCCTCTCCCAGTTATCGCTCTTGACTTCTGAAACTGCAATCCTCTGTCACCTGCCTCATTTGCTCTAGTTCAGCTGAAAGATAAACAAGGGCAGAAAAAAGCTGGAGACAGAACAGTCATGAGTGCCTGGAATTTTCCAGGAATAGTGGGAATGGGCAGAAATTGGGAAATCTGTCAGCTATGATAGAGGAAGACTTGATACAAAATGTTGCCTCTCTGGACAAAAGGAAAAAGGGTGAGAAAGTAGTCAAAGATAATTGTAGGATTTCAGGTCTGGATAAGCAAGAGGATGATGGTGCAGACATGGGCAAGTCCAGAGGAATATTTGACTTGGGTTGACTTTTGTTAATGGCAAGGACTTTCACTTTGGTTCTAGAGATACTGAATAATAATGGGGCATTCAGAAGATAATCCCCAGGCTCATGAGTGGTGGTGGTCTGAAGCTCAGAAAGGACAGTCCAGAGGAACAGGTTTGGAAATTTCTTTGCACAGGTGACAGCTGAAGCTTGACCATCCCCCACCCCAATGTAAAAATTTTAAGTTATTTTTTAAATAAAAAGAAAGAAAACTGCCATCTTGGAGTCTCGAATAAACTGAGCAACTATCTTATTACATCACAAATAATCTTCCCCCCAAACTCATTCCTTCAGTCCAGCAACTGAGTTTCTATTCACTATTATTTGGTAACAAAAATTTAAAATCACAGAATCATAACATATTGCAGTGGAATAAGCCTTAAAATATTCCTGGTCCACTGACCTCACTAACCGGAGACGGTGACCTACTAGAGAGTAAGGGTGACCTGTATATACTCATTCCAGTTGAATGATATTCCCAGGTATCCATAACCTGCCAGAGGAGTTTCTGCTCTTCCTTTCCTATCTTTTCACCTACAGTTAAGCTACTGCAGATATGGTTTTAGACATTCTATCTGCATTTAAAATATTCCTTCCAACTAAGATACAAACAATTAGAGAGGAGCCACTGCGGAATAAAGAAAAATAGGTGTATATTTTAGTCCCAAGCAGAGAGAACTGGCTGCATGACCTGAAGACAGTCATTGCAGCTTTTGAAGTCTCCTCACTTGAGCAGCAGGTGATTGGACTGGATTAGCTCTGAAATGTCTTGCAGCTCCAATGTTCCTTGATTCTTGGAGGTATCAACTGTCTCCAACTGGATGCACATCTTCCAGTCCCACACAAGATGGAGAGCAGACCCATCCCAGTATTTGGGGAGGCCCATCAGGACAAGAGCTGGCCTCTCTCTGTGGGGGCTGGAGAAGGGAAGCAGCTGAAGCAACACTATCAGTTTCCTTCCTATTCAGAAGAGAACAATTGAGCTCCTCCCGGGGGGAAGCCTTTCGGATTTTGACAGTGTGGGGTCTGTCTTATGACGGGAATGGAGGATTAGTGTAGAATGGGGTGCTTAGTGGCTGGGATTCTGAACACAGAATCAAAGATGGAAGGAAAGCCAAGAGGTCCTTAGGTCCAGTCCCCTGCTTCTATCTAAGCCTTCCAAGGCAGATGGTTGTCATCCTACATTTAAAGATCTCCAGGGCAGCTTCCCACAGCACACTGGGTCAGCATGTTTCCCCCTTACAATCAAGAAATTCTTCCTGATGCTAAAGTAGAAACACTTTCAAAGCAGCACAAGTCTGTTTACCCTTGTCTGGTCCTCAGTGGAGATGAGAAGGAATACTCCATGTAATAACCCTTATTATACCTAGTGGTGAAGATTAAGCCACCTCTTAGTCTTTCCTTTTTTGGGCTGAATTTTCATTCTATTTTCCAGCTAGTTAATCTTTTTTTTTACTCCTATCTGGATCCTTTCCAGATTCTCCAAATGAGTCTTAAAATAGGAGAATGAAATCTGCGTTCCCACTCTAATTAAAACCTCAGCAACGCCAAGTTTTGTGGAAAGATTAGTCTCCAGGCTTTCATTTCATAATTCTTGACATACGTCCGCGTTATATTACAGC